>NC_141923.1:20062500-20687500 GCF_057802395.1 Ceratotherium simum simum | reverse complement strand
TTTACCTCTTTTTAAAAAATATTTATAGCTGGCCTGGCCCCGTGGCGCAAGCGGTTAAGTGCACGTGCTCAGCTGTGGCAGCCCGGGGTTCGCCGGTTCGGATCCCGGGCGCGCACCGACGTACCGCTTGGCAAGCCATGCTGTGGTGGCGTCCCATATAAAGTGGAGGAAGATGGGCAAGGATGTTAGCCCAGGGCCAGTCTTCCTCAGCAAAAAAAAGAGGAGGATTGGCATTGGATGTTAGCCCAGGGCTGATCTCCTCACCAAAAAAAAAAAATATTTAGAGCTAAAAAAACAATAATTCTGGTAATATTACATATTTAGCTGATTTCCCTGGGGATTCAGATTTAGCATCTCTGTGGAGATACATAAAGCCCACTTGAATCTTTGTAATAAATATACAGGGTCATATTCACCAAAATCTGTAACTGAACTTCCTCCCATTCCAGAAGCTATGATTTGGAATCTAATTTCTATTGAGGGAAAAAGAACATTTTTGCTTTATAACTGTATAACTCAATTTTTTGTTTATTTTTCTCAATCTGAGGGTATAACCATAAGTAGGATAAGGTTTGCAAAGAGGTATGCATATAGAACAGAAAAATGCAGAAAAATCATTTTCTCTATGAATTACATGTAATACTAAATTGAAAATTAAATGTGCAACAGAACACAGGAAAGCTCTTCTCTTTGTTTGAGGGTAAGGTAGAGTCCTGGAGTAGATTAGCGAGCAGAGGCGGACCAGAAGGAATTATATATGATTGAATAACTCTTTAAATGTTTAAAATAATTTTAAATAATATTTGCATATATATGACATATATGTCTATGGATATGGATAAATGTATATATATACATATATATCAATGAATGCATCATTTTGTTTAGGCTATAAGTAATGTTGATGCTTTATTAACCCTATTAAAAATCAGTTAGTAAATTTAGTCTACTAAACTTGTATATATAAAAAGAGATTAGAATATTTCCCTCATTATACATAGTTCAGAAGGAGTCTGTTACATTCTTAATATTCAATGCCACTACGAAAATGTCAAAGATGTCAAACTATAATTTTGTGTAATTTGTAGGATAGCAAATGTATTCTAGTGGATTATTAGTGAAGAAAAACGAAGCAAGGAGAACAAGGAGGTGACGAACTAAGCATGTAAATTAAAAGGTCGTGGGCAGAACACAAGTTAAACATAGCAGAAAACTCAAGTGCTTTCCTTCCTAGTAAATCAGAAAACTATGTGCTGGTTCTTATTAACTAAATTAAAAACAAAATGTAATTACAGCTTTCATGGTATGTCTTCTTTTACATTTTTTGTACTGCCTAATTATATCAGCTGGCTGATGACAGTCTCACCCACCTCTCTGTGAATTTTATACTCAGGCATCAGCATCTTTTACACTCAATGTTTAATCAGCATCACTCATATTTACATGAAGACTGATTGGAAGAATATTGCTTTTCAGAACTTTGCATTATGGTAATTTTTGCTTAAATTCAATACATTAGTTTGCAACCAAAATGACTAATCATTTCTGCCTCCTCAAAAGTAGATCGTGCTCTGTGGGGACAGTAATGAGAGCTGCATGCACTTGTGGGCACCTTTGAAAATGACCACCTCATATGAAATGAACCCATTCATGCTGTCCATCACTGCATACTATGCAGAGCCTTTAAAATCGAGTTCTACCAGGAATAGATATGCTCAATCTTTATCCCAGTATTCAAGGTTGACTAGAGTCAACAAGAATCACCTTATTTTATGAACACTATCAGTTTTTTGTTTTGTTTTGTCTTCACAATTCATTGGCACATATCAATATACTGCCTCAGGTTCCTTGTTTCCCTAATGAAAGAATTGTTGAATACACACTTAAAACAAACAGGCAAACTTAACAAACGAATGACTCTTCCAAAGAATATATTCTCAAGTATTTGGTGAAGGAGATAAAGACAAGGTCTTTCCTGATCATGAGCCAGGACTTAGCTACAAAATAATGAGTGTTAAAAACACAAAATTCTGGTATCCAGTGGTTAGAACAGTTCATGGTACATCTAAGTACTCAATAAATATTTTCAAATGAGTGACTGGATGAATGAAAATGAATGAATTAATCTGGGTTTATCTAACACACTCTTCATTTTATATATCATGCTCAACTCCCATCATGCAATCAAAACAAGTTCAAGGAGATTTGAGCCATGCAAATATGCTGTTCCTCATCAAAATTTTCCCCTAGATTAAGCTCCCATTTATGATTCTTCTGTTATGCAATCTTTACTGTAATGATTACAATAGTTCATTTGAAAAAATTAGGATATAAATGGTAGATTTGATAAACATATACAAACTGGTGAGGCGCCAACTCCAGGACTCAGCATTCTACTATAGCAAGAATTCTTCCTTCTCCTCTATTTATTAATTCATCTTATTATTGGTATAGACTCATGCCTTCATAATTTTTCTACAGACTTAAAATTCATTATGATTCTCAATTATTTTGGTGCTCAAATTTCCCAAATTTGAATATGGTGATCCCCTTCAAACTGTCTCTGAGATAGTTTAGTTTTTTTGTTGAATCTAATTTGATACACAAATATGATAATGGCAATGGCTGAGAAATGCATGATTGTTTGAGTTCTGTATATCCATTTTGGCTTATGCTATGTGAAACTCAATTTTTCTATGACCTTTTTTTATTCAAACTCTTGCAAAAGTATCTTTGTACAGTTCAAACTGTATGAAATCACTTAGCTAACCTTCAGCATGAATTTGTCCTTCTGTTCTATTATTAACTTGTGCCAATAAAATTAATACTATTTATACTCAACACAAGAAAAAGCAAAAATGTACATGTGACCAGCATAATTATATGAGCATGTATGGGAGTTATCAGATGATCCACAATGCACTTCTATTATTATTAAATTTTGGTCTAAAATGCATGGAAATGAAAGTACAGAACATTGTCAGATCCTTGGAGTCTGGAAAGCCTGTTTAAGAAGTAGTAATTTGTGTGGCTGGCCCCGGGGGTTAGCAGTTAATCACGCGCGCTCCATTGCTGGCAGTCCGGGTTCTGATCCCGGGCGCGCACCCACGCACAGCTTGTCACGCCATGCT
Organism: Ceratotherium simum simum; assembly: GCF_057802395.1. Classification (NCBI taxonomy): domain Eukaryota; kingdom Metazoa; phylum Chordata; class Mammalia; order Perissodactyla; family Rhinocerotidae; genus Ceratotherium; species Ceratotherium simum. Next base: position 20,684,369 of record NC_141923.1, on the reverse strand, counting down.
GTGGCAGCGTCCCACATAAAGTCGAGGAAGATGGGCACAGATGTTAGCCAAGGGCCAGTCTTCCTCAGCAAAAAGAGGAGGATTGGCATGGATGTTAGTTTAGGGCTGATCTTCCTCCCCCCCAACCCCCCCAAAAAAGGAGTAGTAATTTGTAAACTTCTGTTGTACATAAACCCTTTTGCATTCAAAAGTATTATGTGACATAATATGACATCATGCTGCAGTTTTTTTATGTTTTGTTGCTGGTTATTAACAATATTAGTTCACATTGGACTAATATTCAGAGTTGATCGCTCACGAACAAGGCACTGAAGAAACTCATCACAAAACTTTGTTGAAGTCAGCATCATCCTCATTTTCAGAAAAGCAGTAGTGGTTGAGATATTGAATTATTTGCCATAGGTAACTCAGATGTAAGTCATTTGAATTTCATATCCAGTCTTTTTCTCCTTTATCTCTATGCCTTATCCCAGACAACTCTTCCTACAAGAAAAAAAAAAAAAAAAGTGTTAATTTCCAACCGGTGCTGACTCTGACACATTTTTGTATCATCTGAGTAAATATGTGATGCTACAGATCCAAAATCCATCACAATACATTGCCTAAAATAAGACAGTAACATACAAACACACACAACCCCAAAAGTTAACCCTACGGTCAGTAGCAACATGCTAGGATAACAGTAGAACTGTGTGTTTTAAGTAGTCATTGAATCATTAAAAAAAAAAAAAAAAAAACAGCACTTCAGAGTATAACACAAAGTAGACAAATATTGACTGTCATAAGGATAGCAGCAAATCTTCCATAAAAATAAACACAACCATCACCATTATCCCAGATTCAAGCTAATGAATTATCTGTATGCAGGAATTTGCTGCTTCTGCACCATCACTTTTTTATTCAGAGTTTAATCAGATTGTTTAACATTGATGCTTCTGCCACAAAATATTAATCTGAAGCCCACCATAAAAAAATGTATCAGTTTTCACAGTAGGATAGATGGACTTTTTTATGCTGAGTCAAAATGCATATTTAACAAATAAATATTTCCATTAAGTAAATCTCAGACCTCAATGGCCACTACCTTTCTATTATCTTTTTCTTAATAAAAAATAAATCTAAATTGCTGTTATATGAATTATAGAATAATAGCCTGAATGAATTCTATATCCAATCGCCTGTGGACTTTTCCTTTCATAAAAAATTAAAAGGAATGTGAAAGGTGTTTTACTGGATGAATTGATGGATTGGTAAATTTTTACCAGATTTTGGTGGATATGTTTGTTCCAATGGGAGCTGAGTAAAATTAAAAAGTTTTTAAAAGATCTATAAGGAATAGGTGTACTCTCTTTTACACATAAGGGGTTGATGAACATTTAAAATCATGATGATATCAAGTTCTGTCAAAAATGCAGAGCATCATAAATTTATGCTTTGCCCAAAGAAGAGTAAATTTCTATAACTATTTTGAAAAATAGTTTGGTTATACCTAGAAAATTGCAAGATACACATACCCTATGGTTTAGACATTTTACTTACTGGCATATACATTTAAAACATTCTAGAACATTGCACCAGTTAACATGTACATAATTGTTCATTTCAACACTGTTTGTAAAAGGGAGAACTTGTCAACAATCTGAATGACTATAAACAGGAGAATGGATACTAACCATCTATATATAGTATATATTTATAAAATGGAAAATACTGTACAGAAGTACAAATTAATGAATTGGAGTTGCGTTAAACAACATGTATAACTATCATAAGCATAGTATTGAATGAAAAAGTATTATTTTCTGTGGATGTACACACATGCACTGAAAGTATAATGGCATGCATGCCAATGAAAACCACCACAGTGTTCATGCCAGTTAGGGAGGGGCTACACATATCAGCAAGAGATATGTGGGACGCTACCTTATTTGTACTAATTTGCTTTCTAAGCTTAAAGCTATTAAAGATTATTCATTTTATCATTTAGATGTTTGCAATAATCATAATAAATTCTGTTCCCATGTACCTGTAGACAAAATTGGAAATCTGCTTTGCTACAGTTTGTGATTAACCAAAGAAATTCCAGATTAGAGGTGCTCTGACTGGTCACATAGATATGCCACAGTAATCTGTAGAGATTTTCTATTCCCAGCCAATATATTTGTCCATCCTATGTATTACCATATTATGAATAGAATATTTTAAGAGGTTTCCAACACTTCGCAGTCTCCAGGTGTTCACCTTTAAACTCTCTCCCCAAGATTATATTTGTAAATTCAAACTGATCACTTTATTTCTCCACTTCACACTCTTCATTCACTTCCCATAACCAACAGGAGCAAATAAGAAAATGTTCTGTGTGCTTTGGCTATCCATCAGTTTCCTTGCCTACCTCTCTAGTTCATCTCTCTACCGTAGATAAGTCTCGGTCCATCCTCTTTCCCCTCAATGAGCCTTTAGCTATCCTAAATTACTTATATTGTATTCAGTGTCCCAGGACTTTGAGTAAACTATTCTTTGCACTTTTCTTACCTTACGTTACTAAGAAATTCTTTATTTGATAAGACTGTCCTCAAATATCACCCTTTCCTCTAGTTATTTTGACAGATGCTTTTTCTGTGCTTCCATCACATAGTATTCAGGTCTTATCACTGTCCTTATCACACTGCATGTTAACGATAAGTCCCTTGAGTCAGATTTTTATAATTCACGCTCCTGCCAGGCACAGTAGAAAACACAAAGAACATGCCTAGAAAATATTTATTTTAATAATAATTGAGTCAAAGATGTAAAATCAACATTCAAGGTAGAGATACATCTGCCTACAGTTTCTTTTCGCTGCACTCTCCAGCTCAGTGAAGAAAGCAAGTGTGGGTACTCTAGAAGCATGGCAAGTTTATCCTCTCTCCCGCATATCAAGAGAATTGCCTTGGCCTTCTCTGTTCCTCCTGCAACAAGTCCAGATACAAGAACAAAACTGATGAACAGCCTAATAAAAGTCGACTATCAGCTGTATCCAGGGGCCTACAGGAATGAATTTAGCACAAACATTGAGAGGGGATTAAAAGCACTGAGAAAACCAAGTAAACAAAATTAGAAATGAAAGAGGAGAAATTACAACGGATACCACGGAAATACAGAGGATTATAAGAGAATACTATGAGAAATTATATGCCCACAAATTAGACAATCTAGAAGAAATGGATAAATTCTTAGACTCGTACAACTTCCCAAAACTGAACCAAGAAGAAATGGAGAATCTGAATAGACCAATCACAAGTAACAAGATTGAAACAGTAATCAAAAACCTCCCAAAAAATAAAAGCCCAGGACCAGATGGCATCTCTGGAGAATTTTACCAAACATTCAAAGAATATTTAATACCCATCCTTCTCAAACTATTCCAAAAAATAGAGGAGGATGGAACACTTCATAAATCATTCTATAAGGCCAACATCACCCTGATACCAAAGCCAGGCAAAGACAATACAAAGAAGGAAAATTACAGGCCAATATCGCTGATGAACATAGATGCAAAAATCCTCAACATAATATTGGCAAACCAAATACACCAATACGTTAAAAAGACCATACACCATGATCAAGTGGGATTTATACCAGGGATGCAGGGATGGTTCAACATCTACAAATCAATCAACTTGATACACCACATCAACAAAACAAAGAATAAAAACCACGTGGTCATCTCAATAGATGCAGAGAAGGCATTTGAAAGATACAACGTCCATTTACAATAAAAACTCTCAACAAAATGGGTATAGAAGGAAAGTACCTCAATATAATAAAGGCTATTTATGACAAACCCACAGCCAATATCATACTCAACGGGGAAAGACTGAAAGCCATTCCTCTGAAAACGGGAATGAGGCAGGGCTGCCCACTCTCACCACTCCTGTTCAACATAGTACTGGAGGTTTTGGCCAGAGCAATGAGGCAACAAAAAGGAATAAAAGGAATCCAAATAGGCAATGAAGAAGTGAAACTCTCACTATTTGCAGATGACATGATTCTATATATAGAAAACCCTAAAGAATCCATTGGAAAACTATTAAAAATAATCAACAACTACAGCAAAGTCACAGGGTACAAAATCAATCTACAAAAATCAGTCTCATTTCTGTATGCTAATAATGAACTAACAGAAAGAGAGCTCAAAAAGATAATACCATTTACAATTGCATCAAAAAGAATAAAATATCTAGGAATAAATCTTACCAAGGAGGTGAAAGACCTATACAATGAAAACTACAAGATTTTATTGAAAGAAATCGATGATGACATAAAGAAATGGAAAGACATCCCATGCACATGGATTGGAAGAATAAACATAGTTAAAATGTCTATATTACCTAAAGCAATCTACAGATTCAATGCAAGCCCAATCAGAATCCCAATGACATTCTTCATGGAAATAGAAAAAGGAATACTAAAATTCATATGAGGCAACAAAAGACCCCGAATAACTAAAGCAATCCTAAGAAAAAAGAAGCTGGAGACATCACAATCCCTGCCTTCAAAACATACTACAAAGCAATAGTAATCAAAAGAGCATGGTACTGGTACAAAAACAGACACACAGATCAACGGAATAGAACTGAAAGCCCAGAAATAAAACCACACATATGTGGACAGCTAATTTTAGACAAAGGAGCTAAGAACATACAATGGAGAAAGGAAAGTCTCTTCAATAAATTGTGTTGAGAAAACTGGACAGCCACATGCAAAAGAATGAAAGTGGACCATCAGCTATCGCCATTCACAAAAATTAACTCAAAATGGATCAAAGACCTGAAGGTGAGACCTGAAACTATAAAACTTACAGAAGAAAATATAGGCAACACACTATTTGACATTGGTCATAAAGGAATCTTTTCAGATGACATACCTACCCAGACTAGGGAAACTAAAGAAAAAATAAACAAGTGGGACTTTATCAGATTAAAGAGCTTCTACAAGACAAATGAAACCAGAATCAAGATGAACAGACGACCCACAAACCGGGAGAGAATATTTGCAAAACATATATCTGACAAGGAGTTGATCTCCATAATATATAAAGAACTCAGACAACTGAACAACAAAAAAACAAACAACCCAATCAAAAAATGGGCAGAGGAAATGAACAGACACTTCATCAAAGAAGATATACAGATTGCCAATAGGCACGTGAAAAGATGTTCAACATCACTAATCATCAGGGAAATGCAAATCAAAACAACACTAAGATATCACCTTACGCCTGTTAGAATGGCTATAATCACCAAGACAAAAAGCAACAAATGTTGGAGAAGATGTGGAGAAACAGGAACCCTCATACACAGCTGGTGGGAATGCAAACTGGTGCAGACTCTATGGAAAACGGTATGGAGATTCCTCAAAGAATTAAAGATAGAGATGCCCTAGGATCCAGCTATCCCACTACTGGGAATCTATCCAACGAACTGGAAATCAACAATCCAAAGAGGCTTATGCACCCCTAGGTTCATTGCAGCATTATTCACCATAGCCAAGAAGTGGAAGCAACCTAAGTGTCCCTCGACTGAGGATTGGATCAAGAAGATGTGGTATATATATACAATGGAATACTACTCAGCCATATAAAAAGATAAAATCGTCCCATTTGCAACAACATGGATGGGCCTAGAGAGTATTATGTTAAGTGAAGTAAGCCAGAAAGAGAAACACAAACAGTGTATGATCTCACTCATATGTGGAATATAAACCAACACATGGACAGAGAAAACTGTATTGTGGTTACCAGGGGCAATGGGGGTAGAGGGTGGGCACAAGGGGTGAAGGGAGACATGTATATGGTGACGGACAAACAAAAATATACAACCCAAAATTTCACAATGTTATAAACTATTAAAACATCAACAAGAACAACAACAACAAAAAAGCACTGAGAAAACAATATCAGTTCTATTTCTACCATTAATTTATTGCAGGACAATTATCAATTTAGGTAAATGTTCTAAGTGTTTATATTTTTCATTGACAAAATGTGGATAGAAATAGCAAAGAAGCTCCAATTTGTGTGGATTAATGAATTTATAATATTAGTATAGCGCCTAACAAAAGACCCAATAAATTGTGAGCATTCAGTTAACATTGGGTGTGTTGTTTTCATTGCTGTTATCATCAATATCCAGCAGTTGGCAGTGGCGCCAGAGACAGAACAGTCTCTGTTGTCTCTTCTCTCTACTGAGTTTTATACTCACAAAAATGTATTCCAGGAAGAGTTCTTAACAATCTAAACGTATTATTTTTAAATTCATAATGAAAACTCTATGAAACGAAGTCTATTAGTGTCTTTCCCATTTTACTCATGAGGAAATGAATTATTTGCCCCAAATCATACAGCTACTGTAGGCTTTAAAAGTAGGCTAGTGGGTTCTATGCCCGTGCTCTTGACTATATCTTATGCCTCCACTCCTGTTAATGAGCATCATTGTTTTACAAGAGTTGAAGAAGCATGTTTGAGTAATAAACATAGAAATAAAACAAATATTCCCTTATTTTTCACTTGTTCCCTCAGCGGATAGAAAATTAATTTTATAAAATTACCTATGTTATAGTAAAAAGGAAAAAGTTAAATAATTGAGACACTTGTGCTGAGAGGATGTAACGCATTAATCATCTTGAAAACATACACATTCCCTTTTGTCATCTACTAGATGTTAATAATCTATGGAGGTAGAGCTAAGCTGAGTACAGAGCTATAGCATTTTCAACAAAATAAATGCAAGTGTCTGAGCTATTGAGGTACTCTTATTTATTTGACAGAAACACCTTTATCATTAATGCATAGTAAACCACCTTGGCAGCATTAAAGCAATTTAACGTAAGAAAGTTGCTCCCATCATAGTTTAGATAACATGTTAATTTAAATTTTGGCAAAATGTGTAACTTTGAGTCTCATTATGGGTCAACTGTTACAGTTTGTGACTCAGTTTTTTTGCTTTAATGGCATAAAAGACAAATTTGCTTATTAAGAACCATGGCAATCCAAATTAATTGTTTTCTCCAGCATAAAAGCCAAGGCTATTTCTTCATTTTTGGCATTTGTCTGAATTGAAGAGATCCTTATGATATATTAAAAGATTTTATCTTTTCACAAAAGCTACAACTGGATGATTTAAAGCAAAAGCAGCCTGACTTATAGCATTAATTAACAAGAAACGTGGCCACTGTTAAAACCAATGAGTTACTCACGTTGGAGACAAGATATGACTAAACCTAAGGCACTTTGTGGAATGTATCGGTGAGGATGATTCAGAAAGAAATCTTACTCTCAAGGGAGCCTACCTATCTTGTCTCCTTTTCACTCAGGGTAAATGATATATTTCTATTTTAATTAATTTTCCAATTTTCCCATTTATAACTTTCTATAACATTAATTCTTCAGCATATAGAGATTTTGGACACTCGATAGAATGAGACATTAGCCTACAAAGGTCACACTTCAATAGCACTTATAAACTGGTATAATCTGAAAGTTAAATGAGACCCTCAAACCAAAAAGCTTTTTTATTACGGATGCTCATTTATTATAGTTTAATCAATGCTTCACAACAGATAGGAATGCAAATAGTATTAGCTGCTATTTTTTCCTTTTGCTATTGTTGGTTTCTGCACTGTTTAGTTACCTGAGGAGTAAATACTCTAATATCTTTCATTTTACAAGCAAGGAAACTAGGGCAGAGAGGGGATAAGTAATTCCAGAAAGTTACATAGCAAGATGGTGGTAGGGCTGACATTTGAATCCAGGCAGCTTAATTCCAAATGTTATGCTTAATCACTAAACTATACTTTTCACATTAAGTAATTCATATTTTATGAATACAAAATATTTTGTTTTCTTGTTGCTTGTCTTCATGTTTCATAAAAGGGGAGGGTTAAGTCTACCACATAAAATATTAATAAATCAGATCCCAGAAATTCCTACAATGGGTAACAAGTGCCATGAACACTGTAAAAAGTGGCAGAGTGGGGGAAAGAGGTAAGTGGCAGGATATAGTGACAAGAAAGGACTGTGAAAATATCCACACAACTATAGATTCTAGCACTGATCTTCATTTCACCTTATTAATTTCAGATATGTTTGTCCATATCGTATAAATCTTAGCAAATTATACAACTGCTTCTATCCAGTGTTAATGCAATATTCATTGATTTACTTATTTATATAGTAAATATTTATTAAGCATCCATATGGGATAAGCAAGATCCTCAAGCTCTAATGATAAACGTAAGAAAATAGACACATAAAAACACAAAATAGGACTTGATAAGCTTGATGATATTCATTGTATTATAGAATGTGGGTAACCACAAGAAGTTGTTTGTTACTTAACAACAATAAAAAGCCCGGCCAGAATTCAGAAAGAGATAAGCCTAAAGAGACTGTGATATGCAAGGTTATAGAGGGCCCAATGTTCCATAGTAAAAAATTTGTTTTCTTCCTATCCCAGGGGAAGGAGGGAAGTTCTCAACTGAGAATGGAATGAACCAGAATTGAGGGACTAACTGAATCAAGACCCTGAAATACACAGTTTCCTTTTATAACTGCAAAAGAATTTCTGAACTATACAAAAGATCTTAAGGAAATTTACAGATGTCGTTATTACATTGCATTAATTGGCTACCCAGAGTGTTCAGTCGTAGGGTATTTTTGAACTGTTGGAGCAATATGTTTATTTACTTATTCAATTACATACACAACATATTTGATTCAGCTAATAAGACAGGTTGGACCATCATCTCAGTGAAGTGATAAGATAGGAGCTAGAAGGCAGTGGTTTAAAGAGCGAGTGGTGATGAAAAGAAAATAGTGTGAGTAGACTGATTTTCTAAGTAGTTTGGCTGTGAAAGGTATAGAGTGTGGAGGAAGCAATGGTAAAATAGATGGAGGATTTATAAAGAGGTAGTTTTTATTTTAACGTGAGGCATTTGGGCATTGTAAACAGCTATGGGAAAGATCTGTTACCCAGGTGATGGTGAATTCACGAGGAGAGAAGGGATAATCGTGATTACTAGTGCGTGTTATAAAGCCAGGAGGGGTGAACATCAGACAGATTTACCAATAGCACCTTCACCATAACAAAAGGCAAGAATGATAAGAAGGGCACCCATACATATTTGATACTAAGGTAATAAGGATTCCAATCTGAGATAAAGTGATCTGCAGAATATGGGATGGTGAGAGAAAACATGGTAAGATATCTGAAGAAAATGAAGAAAATTTGAAATTTCATTTTAAAGAATAAGAGATCAAGCTGATCAGAGAAACATATTAGTATTCCCTGCCTACTAAAGCACTATCTAAAAATTGTGGGTTAAAAACAAGTGCTAAAATTTTAAGTGAAAAAGCAAGTTGCCAAATTATATCTATTGTATTACTCCAACTGTCTAAATATCCACAAAAGAAGCCAGAACGGAAATATAACAGGATACTGACACTGATTGACTCTGGGAACTAGAAATATAGACAATTCATTTTCCTCACATAATTCTAAATTTTCCAAATTTTTTTCAATGAGTATGGATTAGATCTATGTATTTTTTATTATTTATATTACTTGCTTCCTGCAACATGGCCATTTCATCTGTTAAACCAAAATTAAGGGTCGTCCCTCAGAAACAGAATTTTTCTTGCATTCCAAGAAGAATGGCACCACATAATCCTAATTTCTTGTTTCAGGGCCCTTATATGTCTACCACTGATACGCAAAATATTTGTGTATAGAGACTTGTGGACTGCGGGTTAATTTCTCCCTTACTCTCTAAGTCACCCTACCCTAAATCCAAACTTAACCTTGATAGATTGTAAGTATTTCAATGATAGAAATATGGTTTTATAATATCAATATGCCCTGAACTCTGTGGTCACACAGAAATTTCGTTATTAGCCTTTTTGATGTTGATCTAAAGATATTAGCTTGAAGTTTTAAAATACATAGAAAAAGAGATTGCTTTTTATTACTAAATTTCCTTTGTATGATATCCATTTGTGCTGAGGAAGGAACTTGTATTAGTTAGCTATTGCCACAATCATACCGCCCTTATGCATTGTTTGTTGGCTGCATCCACTGTTCCGAGCGCAGGGCTACAGGTTGGCAGGTTGCTCTGCTTTACGGGTCTTTGGACCCAGGCTGGTGCGGTAGTTCCTATGTGGGATATGTTCTTTTGATAACAGTCACAGAAGTGCAAGAGGGCCATCTTGTATTATGTCCTGCCATCCCATTGAACACAGCATGTCAAAAGGCTACAGACAAAGTCAAGTATACAGCGTCGACAGAGAAAGAAGGATACAGAGAAGAATGAACTGCCTACCATGAGCCCATGGAAACAGTACGGATGTATCATTCTATAACAGGGAGTGAAACTTTGAGACCAATAGTTCAATCTACTGCAGAGCTCACTTCCTGCTTGAATTGTCTTGCTAAAAGAAAATATTGACTCTGCTGAGCACATGGATTTGTAGGCTATGTCTTGTCAGAAAGAGTAAGACTGTAAGTCAACATGTTTCCTTGGTTAAGACAGAAAAGTTTTCATAATTGCCACCAAACTGAGTGTACATACAGAGCCAAAGTACAGCACAACAATCTTTTCATCTTAGAAATCTGGAAATTCCTAGATCATTTTTTTTTTTTAGTAGAGGAGATCTATTTTATTCCTCATTGTCTGGTTCTGAATCCTATTTTAAATTACAAGCTCTTTCAAGTCCTCTTGGAAGTAGAGAGGGCTTTTGAAACAAATAAATTCTGGTGTGTGGGTGAAATAAATTATTGAGCACTTTAATAACTAGGAAAATGGCAGACCAAACATATATCAGCCTCCAAAATTTTTTTAAAATTTTATTTTTTATTGAAGCATAGTTGACATACAATATTGGATTAATTTCAGGTGTACAACCTAGTGATTTGACATGTATATGCATTACAAAGTGATCACCTTGATAAGACTAGTAACTATCTGTCATCATACGAAGTTATTACAATATTATTGACTATGTTCCTTATGCCCTACATTACATCCCCATGACTTATTTATAACTGGAAGTTTGTATCTTCATATTCACCTATTTCGCCCTTCCTCTCGCCCCTCTCCCCTCTGGCAATTACTTATCATCCAGCAATACCACTTCTGGACTATTTATCTGAAGAAAACAAAAACGCTAATTTGAAAAGATACATGCACCCCTATGTTCAGTGCAGCATTATTTACAACAGCCAAGATGTGAAAGCAACACAAATGTCCATCAGTAGATGAATGGATAAAGAAGATGTAGTGTGTATATATATATATATATATATATATATATATATATATATATATATATATATATCATCATATATAAATATATGATGGATTATTACTCAGCCATAAAAAAGAATGAAATCCCACCATCACCATTTGCAACAACGTGGATGGATCTAGAGGGGATTATGCTAAGTGAAATAAGCCAGACACAGAAAGAAGAATACTGTATAATTTCACTTATATGTGGAATCTGAAAAAACAAAATTTCTTATAGGCAAATGTTAGAATGAGAGATTGACATACATGGGGGTCTTCATAGAGCACTAAAACAACAGCTATATCGTATCTTAAGATAACGTAATATATTCCTTCTTATGCAAATGAATGTGTCATTAAAAATTCCTTAGAGGGGCGGGCCAGGTGGCGCAAGCAGTTAAGTGCGTGCGCTCCACTGTGGCGGCCTGGGGTTCGCTGGTTCGGATCCCGGGCGCGCACCAACACACCACTTGGCAAGCCATGCTGTGGCAGCGTCCCATATAAAGTGGAGGAAGATGGGCATGGATGTTAGCCCAGGGCCAGTCTTCCTCAGCAAAAAGAGGAGGATTGGCAGATGTTAGCTCAGGGCTGATCTTCCTCACAAAAAAAAAAATTCCTTAGATTTTGTGTGGATGGGAGGGGAGAGGAGAAAAGATATGTTGCTTGATTGTCTATTCACACTTAGCAGAGAAGGTTTGGCTTCTTAAAGGTGCCCAGGGATGAGGGGCCAAGTCGAATCTACTAATATTGTTAGAAAAAAATTATTGTTACACGATCTCTAATAAATAGAAATAATAATGGTCACATTGAAACATAGCTACACCCTAACAAAAAAGGGTGGTGTAAATTCTAGCAGCTTTCCAAAATTCACAATTTTTTTCCTTCTTTCTCAAAGTAAAATTCATCCAGAGAAGTAAAAAGGATAATATATCGGAATTCAGATTTACAGGTTAACTTTTTAGCGAAATCTCCTCTGGGTGAGATATTGTAAGTTGCTTACTAGGATTTTTAATGTATTTATTTACCTAACAAACATTTACTGAGAGTCTATTGTATGCCAGGCACTGTTTTGGGAGCTGACATAAAGAATTAAACAAGACATATAAAGCCTCTACTCTCATTGGTTGAGGCACACATATATATACGTAAATAAGATATTATCAGGTGATCAAAAATACTATGATAAAAATAAAATATAGTAATACAACTTGGACTGACTGTGACTGTAGTTAAGGGGCATGAGAGATGGCAGGCACTTACACATAGAAAAACCAGATAATCTGAGGGAAGAACATTCCAGGCAGAGGGAAAAACTAGCTCAGTGCCCTCAAGACAGTACTTTGAACTTCCAAGTTTAAGGAAAAGTAAATCATGAGTGTGGGTGGGATGTAGAGAACCAGGTACAGAGGGGTGGAGAATGAGACCAGAGTGGTAGGCAGGTGCTAGTCTTGTGGGCTTCAGATGCCAGATAAGAATTATAGACTCAGTGTAAGTGCCAAGAGAAGCAATTGAAGAAGTTTGAGTCATGGAGTGACATGCTCTCATGTATATTTTTAAAAGATTATGTTAGCTGCTATGTGGGAAATGGACCTAGGGAAGAGTCAAAGGTGGAAGTCAAGAGACTGGTTAGTCAAGCAGAGAACAGATGATGAGACTTTGGTTTGTTATACACTTTGTCAGTTTCAAAAAATTTAAATAATTCCCTCTTGGATTAGAAAGTGGCAAACAAATGATATAAGGCTAATTATCACAAGCAAGTAGGGTAAGGAACATGATCCATATTGCGTTATTCACATTTAAGTAGAATATTCTTACCACTAAAATTGTTTTAAAAGTAAATATTTTCGAGTTTCCAGTTTTCAGTACCACAAGTAAGGAGCTTGGAAGTTGCCACTCAGTTCTAACAAGTAAAAAGCCAAACAGACTGAAAAATGAACAACTCTTCTCAGATCCGTAAAAGAAGTGAGGTCACAGGAAAAACTGCTGACACCAAAATTGGAGAGATAGAGGGGTGAATACAGAGAATCACTGCTCACCAGAACAGAAATCTCTTCAACCAGTACCTGGTTAGGAAAACTTGAATCATCATTGAAGAATTGCTGGAGGCTCACTGTGGACAGTTTGAGAGCTAAAAACTCCGAGGGGACCCAGTTCTGAGAGGCCCCCATGCTTTTGTGAGATTTACCTCTATGAGGTCAAACAATTTACCACAGTAAATAAAGGAGAAAAATCCCCTGGGGCTTCTGACAGGGGGAGGGAATAAGGAACCATTCTGAGTTATACCTGAGAACTCTGTTCTTTTTAACAAGTCTGCCCTCAGGAGCCACTATTTAGACATAACCTAAACTGCTGAGATTTGATCAGAGCTAACTGACTTGAGGGAAGGGAATTACCAACTCCAGCCCAGTCTACCCATCCTGTCCCACATAAAGGGGGGGAGAAAGATATTAAAAACACTTGTGAAGTTCACAGTCCAGAGGCACAGGTTCACTAAAAGACTGCCACCAAATCATAGAATGCTTCCTCTCCCCAACACCTCACCACTACATTATTAAAGCCCTAAATTATTATTTACAGCACTTTATTTACTTGGTACATAATGTTTAGCTACCACAAAAAATTACAAAGCATACCAAAACACAAAAAACACAGTTTGAAGAAAAGAGCAAACATCAGAACCAGGCACGTCAGTGCTGTTGTAATACTCAGACTGGGAATTTAAAGCAATTATGATTAATATGCTAAGGGTTCTAATGGATAAAGTAGACAGCATGTAAGAACAGATGGACAATGTATGCAGAAAGATGGAAATCTTAAGAAAGAACAAAAGAGAAATGCTGGAGATAAACACTGTAACAGAAATGATGAATGCCTTTGATGGACTTATTAGTAGACTAGATATCACTGAGGAAAGAATTTCTAAGCTTGAGGCTATCTCAACAGAAACTTCCAAAACTAAAAGGCAAAGAGAACAAAGACTTGAAAAGAAAAAAAATAACAAAACAGAAGAGAATATCGAAGGGCTATGGAACAACCACAAAGGGTGTAACTTACGCATAATGGGAATACCAGCAAAAGAAAGAGAAAAAGGAACAAAAGAAATATTTGAAACAATAATGACTAAGAAATTTGCCAAATTAATATCAGACCAAATTGCAGTCTGGGAAGCTCAGAGAACACCAAGTAGGTTGAATGCCAAAAACACTGTACTTAGGCATATCCTTTTCAAGCTATAAAAAATTAAAAGAAAAAAATATTGAATAAAGCCAAAGGAAAAGAAAAACCTTACCTACAGATAAGCAAAGATAAGAATTAATCTGACTTCTCTTCAGAAACCATGCAAGCAAGAAGAGAGTGGATTAAAATTTTTTAAATGTTGAGAGAAAAAAGACACCAACCTTGAATTCTGTACCCTGTGAAATTATCCTTCAAATGTTAAGGCAAAAAATAACAAATGTTGGAGAGGATGTGGAGAAAAGGGAACCCTCATACACTGCTGGTGGGAGTGCAAACTGCAGCCACTATGGAAAAACAGTATGGAGATTTCTCAAAAATTAAAAATAGAAATATGATACGATCCAGCTATACCACTACTGGATATTTATCCAAAGAACACAAAATCAACAATTCAAAGAGATTTATGCACCCCGTGTTCATTGCAGCATTACTCACTATAGCCAAGAAGAGGAAGCAACCCAAGTGTCCCTTCATTGATGATTGGATGAAGAAGATGTGGTATACATGTATATGTATGTGTGTGTATATACACACACACACATGATGGAATACTACTCAGACATAAAAAAGACAAAATCGTCCCATTTGCAACAACATAGATGGACCTGGAGTGTATTATGGTAAGTGAAATAAGCCAGACAGAGAAAGAAAAACACTGCATGATTTCACTCATATGTGGAATATAAACAAACACATGGATAAAGAAAACATATGAGTGGTTACCAGAGGGGAAGGGGGCAGAGGTGGGGGAAAAAGGGGTAAAGGGGCACATGTGTATTCTGAAGGACAAAAATTAGATTATTGGTGGTGAGCGCAATGCACTCTATAGAGAAACAGATATATAGTAATGTACATCTGAAATTACACAATGTTATAAACCAATATGACCTCAATAAAATAATTGAAAAAAGAAGTTAAGGAGAAATAAAGACTTTCTCAGACAAACAAAAATTGAGGGAATTTGTCACTTGTAGACTTGGCTTGCAAGAAATGTTAAAAGAAGTTCATGGGGGACCGGCCCTGTGGCTTAGCGGTTGGGTGAGCACGCTCCGCTACTGGCGGCCTGGGTTCGGATCCCGGGCGCGCACCGATGCACTGCTTCTCTGGCCATGCTGAGGCCGCGTCCCACACGCAGCAGCTAGAGGGATGAGCAACTATGACATACGACTGTCTACTGGGGCTTTGGGGAAAAAAAAAAGGAGGAAGATTGGCAATAGATGTTAGCTCAGAGCCAGTCTTCCTCAGCAAAAAGAGGAGGATTAGCACGGATGTTAGCTAAGGGTTGATCTTCCTCACAAAAAAAAAAAGAAGTTCATAGGGAGATGGAAAATAATATAGGTCAGAAACTCAGATCTACATAAAGAAAGGAAGAGTATTGAAGAAGGAATAAATGAAGATAAAAATTTTTATTTTTCTTCTTAATAGATCTAACAGATAATAGTTTTTTCAAAATAACAAAATGATTATTTATGCTTTGAACATATCATATATATGCTTATGTATACTTATATGTAAGTGGAATGAATTATAGTAAAATGATACGAGGAGCAAGAGGGAAGAATTAGGATAATTTTGTTATTCTAAGGTACTCACACTACGTGTGAAGCAGTTTAACGTTATTTGAAAATGAACTTCGAGCCAGCCCTGATGGCCTAGCGCTTAAAGTTTGGTGTGCTCTGCTTTGGTGGCTCAAGTTTGGTTCCCAGGAGTGGAACCACACTATTTGTCTGTCAATAGCCATTTTGTGGCAGTGGCTCACATAGAAGAACTAGAAGAACCTACAACTATACACAACTATGTACTGGGGCTTTGAGGGGGGAAGAAAAAAGGAGGAAGATTGGCACAGATGTTAGTATAGGGCGAATCTTCCCCTGCAAAAAAAATATTAAAAAGAATGAACTTGGATTAGTTGTAAATGTATATTGCAAACTCTAGGGCAACTACCAAAAAAAGTAAAAAAAAAAAAAAAGCATAACTGGTATGCTAAGAAAGGAGAGGAAATGGAATCATATACAAAGCTCAACTAAAACCACAGAAGGCAGAAAATGAGTGAAAGACATAAATAGAAATGAAGAACAGGGGCAACTAATAGAAAACAGTAACAAATATGGTAGATATTAACCCAACTGTATCAATAATCACTTGGAATGTCAGTCATCTAAATATCCCAATTAAAAAACAGATTGTCAAAGTGGATCAAAAAATATGACTCGACTATATGTTGTCTACAAGAAACCCACTTAAAACATAAAAAGATGAAGAGATGGAGAAAGATATACTATGCTAGTTCTAATCAAAAGAAAGCAGGAATAGCTGTGTTAATTTCAGACAGAGCAGACTTCCATGCAAGGAAATTTATCAGGGATAAAGAGGGACATTACATAATGATAAAGGGGTCAATTCTGCAAGAAAACGTTAACAATCCTTAACATGTATATGCATAATAAGAAAGCGTCATAATACATGAGGCAAAAACTGATAGAACTTCAAAGAGAAATAGAGTAATCCACTACTATAGTTGGAGGCTTTAAGATCCCTCTATCAGAGATGGACAGATCCATCAAGTAGAAAATCAGTAAGAACATAGTTGAACTCAAACACCTCATTAATCAACTGGATATAATTAAGGTCTACGATCTATTTCATCCAACAACAGGAGAATATACATTCGTATCAAGTTCACATGGAACATTCACGAAGATAGACCACATTCTGGGCCATAAAACATATCTTAACAAGTTTAAAAGAATGGAAATCGTACAATATGTGCTCTCAGACCACAAGGGAATTTAACAAGAAATGAATAACAGAAAGATAACTGGAAAATCCCCAAATACATGGAGATTAAACAGCACACTTTTAAATAACACATGGCTCAAGGAAGAAATCTCAAGAGGAATTTTGAAATATTTTTAACAAAATAAAAACCACAATATAACATCAAAATTTTCAGGATGAAGCAAAAGCATCCTTAAAGGGAATTCCATAGCATTAAATACATATATTAGAAAGAAAGATCTAAAATCAATTATCTAAGCTTCTACCTTAAGAAATTAGAAAAAGAAGAACAAATTAAATCCAAAATAAGCAGGAGAAAAGAAATAATAAGAATTAGAACAGAAATCCATGCAACTGAAAATAAGAAATCAATAAAGAAATTTAGCTAAACCAGAAGTTGGTTCTTACTAAATATTAATAAAATTGATAAGCGTCTAGCCAAACCAACTAATTAAAAGAAGAGAGGACACAAATTACTAATATCAGAAATGAAAGATGGAACATAACTAAGATCCCATGGACGTTAAAAGGATAATAAAGGAAAACCATAGATAACTCTATGCCTACAAATTTGATAATCTCAATGAAATAGACCAATTCTTTGAAAGATATAATCTGTCAAACTAATACAAGAAGAAATAGATAATGTGAATAGGCCTATATCTAATTAAGAAATTGAATCAATAATTAATAAGCCTCCAAAAAGGAAAAACACCAGCCCCATATTGATTCACTGGTGAACTCTACCAAACATTTAAGGACAAAAATTTCTACTAATTCTCTACAATCTCCTTCAGAATACAGAAGCAGAGGTAATCCTTCCTAACTCATCCTATGAAGCTATCATCACCCTAATACCAAAACCAAGGAAAGAAATTGCAATGAAAGTAAACCATGGACCAATTTCCCTTATGAACATAAATGCAAAAATTCTCAACAAAATATTAACAAATCAAATCCAACAATTTATAAAAAGAATTATACATCACAACCAACTGGTATTTATCCCAAGTACACAAGGCTAGTTCAACATTTGAAAATCAACTGATGTAATCCATTACCTCAATAGTCTAAAGAGAAAAATCACATGATCATATCAATGTGAAGAAAAAACATTTGACAAAATCTAACAATGATTCACGATAAAAATTCTCAGAAACTAGAATGAGACACTAGAAGCTCTCCCAGTAAGATAAGGAACAAGGCAAGGATGTGCCCTCCCACCACAGTTTTTCAACATTGTACTGGAAGTTCTAGCTAATTAAGTAAGATCAGAAAAGAAAATAAAAGACATAGAGATTGGGAAGGAAGACATAAAACTTTGTTTGCAAATGACATGATTGACTATGTAGAAAATTTGAAAGAATGAACAAAAACACTCTTGGAACTAATAATTGATTAGAGCAAAGTTGCAAGATACAAGATTAACACACAAAAGTTAATAGATTTTCTATATAACAGCAATTACTAAGTAGAATTTGAAATTAAAACACCGTATCATTTACATTAGCACCTTGTAAAATGAAATGTTTAGGTACAAATCTAACAAAATATGTACAAGATCTATATCAGGAAAACTACAAAACTCCAATGAGTGAAATCAAAGAACTAAATAAATGGAAAGATATTCCTGTTCAACTATAGAAACACACAATATTGTCAAGATGTCAGTTCTTTCCAACTTGATCTATAGATTCAAGAGAAGAACATATTTGGAAACTGACACTATCTGACTTCAAGACTTACTATAAAGGTACAGTAATCAAGATAGTGTGGTATTGATGAAAAAATAGACAAAAAGATCAATGGAACAGAATAGAAAACCAAGAAATAGACCCAAATAAACAGAGTGAACTGATTTTTGACGAAGGAGCAAAGGCAGTAAAATGGAGCAAGATAGTCTTCAACAAATGGTGCTGGGACAATAAGACCTCCACATGGAAAAAAAGTAAATCTAGACACAGATTTTACACTCTTCATAAAAACTAACTCAAAATGGATCACAGGCCTAAATGTGAAACGCAAAACTATAAAACTCCTAGAAGATAACATAGGAGAAAATCTAGAACACCTTGGGTTTGGTGATAACTTTTTAGATACCAAAAAAAGAGCACAATCCATGAACAAAAGAATTGATGGGCTGGACTTCATTAACATTAAAAAATTCTATTCTCGAAAAGACAATGTCAAGAGAATGAGAAGAAACGTCATGGACTGGAAGAACATATTTGCAGAAGACACATCTGCTAAAAGACCATTACCCAAATATACAAAGAACACTCAAAGCTCAACAATAAGAAAACAAATAACCTGATTAAAAATTGGGCCACAGGCCTTAACAGACACATCACCAGAGAAGATATACAGATGGAAATGAAGCATATGAAAAGATGCTCCGCACCATATGTCATCAGGGAAATGAAAATTAAAATGGCAATGAGATACTACTACACATCTATTAGAATGGCCAAAATCCAGAACACTGACAACACCAACTTCTAGAGAGGATGTGGAGCAACAAGAATTTTCATTCGTTGTTGGTGGAATGCAAAATGGTATAGACACTCTAGAAGACAGTTTGGTGGTTTCTTACAAAACTAAACATACTCTTACCATATGACCCAGCAATTGAGCTCCTTAATATTTAACCAAAGTAGTTGGAAACTTATGTTTATACAAAAATCTGCACACAGATTTTTATAGCAGCTATATCATAATTGCCAAAACTTGGAAGCAACCAAAATGCCGTTCAGTAGGTAAATAGATAAACTGTGGTATAGTCAGACAATGGAATATTATTCAGCACTAAAAATAAATGAGCTATCAAGCCATGAAGAGACATGGAGGAACATTAGACACATATTACTAAGCGAAAGAAGCCAATCTGAAAATACCACATACTGTCTGATTTCAACTGTGTGTCATTCTGTATAAGGCAGAAATAGTGGTTTCCAGGAATTGGAGGTGGGAGAGGGATGAAAAGGCAGAGCCCAGAGGATTTTTAGGGCAGTGAAAATACTCTGTGATACCATAATTATAGATGCATATCATACATTTGTCCAAAGCCATAGAATGTACAACACTCCAGAGTGAACCATAATGTAAACTATGGACTTTGTGTGATATGATGTGTCGATGTAGCTTCATCAGTTTTAACAAATGTACCACTCTGGCAGGAGGATGCTGATAATGAGGGAGGCTATGCATGTGTGGGCGCAGGAGATAGATGGGGAATCTCTGTATCTCCCTCTCAATTTTGCAGTGAACCTAAAACTGCTCTAAATAAGGTCTTTTTAAAAAAGTAAATATTTTGAAACAAAATATCAAGTATCTCATACTACATAATGCATATGAGCATTAAGAGAGGAAACTTAAAGAGTAGTATAAACTTTGAATCGGAAGACTCTTTTCTCACTTTATTCTCCTCTTACATCAGTTTATTCCTAATGTTAGAGAACTTTCTCTTCCTCAGCTAAGGAAATACACTAGATACTGTAAATATCAAAATTAAATGAATCTTTTTCTTTATAAAATCCATTCTAGAAAATGCTAATAGTATCAAATCTAGTGTAATAATTACCAGTTTTCCTGGGAGTTATTACCACCTATTTCTTTTCATGAAAGTTCAAAATGTACTTTGGCGAATCAGGTTATTATTGATCAAGTCTTAGCTGAATAATAGCAATATGTTATCCTTAACAGTTGCTAGATTACAGTCAATTCTTCCCAAGGAGATAAAGAGAAAATACTAATTTTCAAATTAATCCTATCTCTGTTGCATTTAAACTATAAGCAAATGGGTTTTCTTGTGCTTGGACTCATAAAATGAGAGTCCAGGGTCTTGCTGTTAGACGTCATTGGTCAGCTGTTCCAGGCTTGAGCGCTTTTGTGTTGGATCCATTTCTCTTCCTCTCCTTATGCTGCTTCATATTGTAGGAAAATTGAGTCCCACAGGCCTACCTTGCTCCCCTCGTGCTCCTGTGTCAGCTTGCTTTTGTCCGGGTTTGGCCAATGAGAGGTACTGGTGGATGTTGGAATTTGGGGGAAGGGGGTAATCTAGTATTTCTTCCCTTCTCTCAAGGGTTTCCAGGAGCACTGCAACACTTCCATGGCTCCAGCTCCTGCCAGGTGACCCAAGGCCCGGGACTCCACCAGCAGGCCTCCTTCCTTTCTTCCTCCAGCATGCTCTTGCTGATTCCTAGGTTGCTCACTGGCCATAGTTGGTTTTTTTTTTCTTGCTTCAAATATACAGAATAATTGCTGTTTGCTTATTTGGACCTTGACAGGTATATCAGTCAATATTTTAGTTAGTTAGTTTGGCTTGCTCCCCACCCTCCCACCCCTGGTGTATCTCTCCACTCCCATACACCCTTCTAATGTCAAGGACGCTGTGTCTATAATTTCATGATGGAAATCTTTTGCACTATCTCATTAGGGAATATGTGAGGGACATGAATATTAATCTGGATCCAATGTAAAATAAGGTTGTGCTTAATTCATTTTCTTCCTCTGATTGTGTCGTCATTTTACTAAGAAGAATAGAAATATCTGATGTAGTTTATTTAAATTTATGCCTGGATATTCTTTTCAAATATATAACATGAAAGATGTAAAACTTATCAGATCATAGACAATAGGATTTCATCTTCTCTACTGTGATGACTACTTTATGGTAGGGACTCAATTTAAAATAGTGTTGGATGGATCTGGTTTTGCAAATTTTATATATAGTACCTCAACTTATTAACTCATTCATTCGTTTACCTCAGATTTCTTCAACCCATACTACATGCTGAGGTTGCAATGATGATTAAAAGCCGATGATCTACTCTTTCTGAGACTTGTAGTCTAGCTAAGGGGATCAATCAATACGATAATTGCCTGATAAACGTACACTTACAACTTACCAAAGTCCTGGCAAGGAGAGTACGTGATGACATGACAACGTAATAGGGAGATTCAACTTTTTTATGATTCAATTTAACAAAACCCCCTCCTGAGGTTCTAACCCTGAGCTGTGATCTGAAGAATGGACAGAGACTAAGCATATGAAGAAGTCGGGAGAATATTGTGATCAGAACGAAGGAATACATCTGTGGCTAAGAAGAGACCATTCAAAAGAAGACTGGAGTTCTCTAGTAAAAGGAGTGAGGATAAGAATGGGCTGCAGGGGCCAGACTTTTCTTCTAATTATAAGTCATTTTATTAGTGCTGTCTTGCTACATAACCAACTAGCACAAATTTACCAATTTTAAGTAACAACCATTTATGAACTCACAGTTTTGTGGGTCAGAAGTCCAGTGGACTTGGCTGGATACTCTGCTGAGAGTTTCACTAAGTGGAAATCAGTGTCGGATAGCCTGCATTCCCTACTAGGGGTCCTGGAAGAGAATCTGCTTCCAAGCTCATTCAGGTTATTAGCAGAATTCAGTTCCTTGCAGCTATAGGATGGAAGTCCTGTTTCCTTGTCGGCTGTCAAGGCTGGTCTTTGCTCCAAAGGCTACCTGCATCTCTTCTCATTTTTCTCACATACCACCTTCCAGGACCCATGAGTCAAGGCTCTGTTGTGTTTTGCAACTTACCAACTTTCCCTTCAGCTGTCTCTCTCGGACTGACCCTCTGCTTTCCTCTTCAACTTTTAAGGGTTCATATGATTACATTGGGCCCATGTGGGTAATCCATGATTCTATCCCTAGCTTCGAGTCAGCTGATGAGTAACATTAATTCCATCTGCAAAGTCTTTTTACTGCAGTACCTAGTTAGTGGTTAATTGAAGAACCAGAAGATGGAAATCTCGAGGGGAATTTATAAAACTCTGCCCAGCACAGTCATATTAGGAAACATTTACTTATTTTTAACATATTTGTTATGCCACTAAAGGATTTTAAGCATAATGATGCTGGTAGAGGTGGTGATGTAAGCCTTGGTAGTGTGTCGTTGAAATATTTTCTGCTACTAATAAGACAGTAAAGTAAAATAGTATCTCCGTCAGGAACTGTGAAAGAGAAACAACGTGTGTGAACAATCAAGAAATTTATGAGAAATTCAAGTAGTGAATCCAGCCATGGACCTAAGTCCAAATGGAAGAGATTTAAAAAGGAAACAAGTGTTCTCACTCCAGGGAAATTAGTTACTAATCAAGAAAGCTGAATAAGCAAGCAAAATAAAATAGAGAAGAGTTTGAAGGAACATCATATTGTCAAAACTGTTTACTAAGGCGTTCACTAAGGAGTTCACTAAGGAGATCAAAGATATTCTAGGCATGAAAGTGGTCAAATAATTAGGAAGTTAAGGTGTATAGACCTTGAAATACACACGTCAATTTCTAAATATATGTTATGTTATATATTACAGTTGATTTCTTTTAAATTAAGATTGAGTTTTCAGTGCAGGGCATAGGGGGATTAGCATCCCACTAAGCATAGGATCTGTCTATAGCCCCTGAAAGCATGTCAAAAATCAAGCCCTGGGAACTGTATTATGTAATAGCTCTTCAAGAGATACACTGTAGATTGGCTATCCCAATGAGACATATTATCTGGAAGTGTGTGTAATTTACACAACCCCAGAGTCTAGCTGGCAAACCCACATCATGGCAGTAGGTGATGCAGAGGAGGAATGGACATCCTTCTACCTGCTATGCATGGAATAACTGTCCCTGGTCTCATCCAGCTTTCTTGTAGAATAGGACAAACACAAGTTCAAGGAAGATACAGAAGAAAATGTGAGAGTGTGTGCCAGCTGGGAGTGCATTTTAATGCTGTTTAGCTCTATCCAGCAGTATTATCAGATTTCTAATGATACATTGTATTTCTAATAGTGGTCAAATCATTTTTAAGACTTTCCAAATTGAAGACAGTTTTATCAGAAATAGCCAGGTTAATGATCTCCAATACAAGGTCACAGCAAAATTTCCCAGTAAGTCTCCAGTCAGAAAGATTTCTCAAATTTAAGTATTTGTGAAAACAGGTTTTTTTTTGGTCTAGAAAACCATTTATTATTTAAATTGAAAGAATTTTTGAGGATTCTCTTTTGAAGTAATTTACTACAGTAGCTATAGAGACCTTATACATTTGACTACTTAGAAGAATGTCCCATTCCTAATAACCATGCAAATTCCTTTTCCTGAATAACCTTTTTCCCTCTATCTTGGTGAAGGACAATTTCACATCCACCTTAGAAGATGAGGTGTTCATATCGTCCTTCTTTCCACCTTGGGGAGGAAGGAAAGGGATATGACTTTAGCCTGACCATAATGATGCTCTTGCCCAGAATTTTGCACCTTAATTGTTTCTAAGTCTCTTTTATTGAGGTGAAATGAACTATAACTCCGTGAATACTTACAAATGTACGCAAACATGGACTCCCCCACCCAGACCGAGGTATAGAAAATTTCCAGCACCCAACAGATTTCCTTCTTGCTCCTTCCAAGTCAATATCCTCCCCCAAGAAATAATCACTATTCCTACTTCTTCTATACTAGACTAGTTTTGCCTGCCCTTAAACTGCTTTCATATGAAAGCAATCATACAACATATACATTTTTGTATCTGATTCATTTCACTGAACCAATACTTTTTGAGATCCATCTCTATAACATCATATTTTTTTTTTCCCATCATGTAGTATTCCATTCTATGAATAAGTTACAAATTGTTTACCCATTTCCTATTGATAGATATCTGGGATATTTACTATTTTAGACAGTACTGAATGAAGATGCTATATACATTCTTTTGACTGGATTTTGGTAGCTGTATGGGCTAATTTCTCTTTGTTAAATACCTAAGAATGGATCACTTTGTCATACAGTAGATGTACGTTTAGGCTCAGCAGATATGTCAGACAATTTTTCAAAGTCCTTGAACCAATTATCGCTCCCACCAGCAAAGACTGAGGGTCCCAGTTGTTCAACATCCTCACTGATACTTGAATTGAATTTTAGCTGTTCTGTTGGGTTTGTAGTGATATCTCACTGTTTTATATTGCATTCAATTTGCATAAATTATACTGAGTATATTTTCATATGCTTATTAGCTGTTCCAGAAATCTCACCGTTTTTATATTGGCTTATCTTCTTATTATTGACTTATTTGAAATTCTGTACATAAATCAATGTGTATATTGCACATATGTTATTCTAACCTCTGGCTTGCTAATTCACTTTGTTGATTTTTTTTCTAAACATGTTACTAATTTTAATTAAATCAAATGTATTACTTTTTGTTTTAGGATTAATGCTATATGAATGTTAATTGTGTCATGCCTACTGCGTTGTCACTAAGATATTCCTATGTTTGTATCTTAGTTGTTTTATCTTCACTTTTAAATCTATGATCCAACTCAAATTAATTTTGGCTTATGTTTTCAGAAAAGGGTCAATGTTCTTCTTTTCAACATAAAGATCCAATTACTCCAACATTGTTTGTCAAAAAAACAAAACAAAGCAAAGCATATCATTTTCTTATTAAGTTGCAGTGGTGTGAGTCATAAATCAAGTGATTTTATATGTGCTATAATATTTCTAGATTCTATGTTCATCTATTTCTCTATTTGTGTGTGTAGGTGTATGCACACACAAATAGTCTTAATTACTGTATATGTACAGTAATTTTTGAAATTCTTGAAATTTGCTATTATTACTGCGTTTTCAAGATTCTTTTGGTTCTTTTGGATCCTTGCATTTCAATGCAAATTTTAGAATCGGCTTATCCATTTCCATTAAAAAAATCTTTCTTGCATGTCTATAGAGTTTACATTTAAAACTAGAGATCAGTTTGGTGAAAATTGACAGCAAATTTAAAAATAAAACTAAAAACAGTAAAACTTTCTACTTGTGAACTTACGACACCTCTTCATATTTTTTTCTCAGCGATATTTTCTATTGGGGGGGAGACATTATGTGCACCTTTTATTAGATCTATCTCCATGCGTTTGATATTAGTTGATATTTTTGATGCTTTTTGGATGGTATTAAAAAAAATTCTTATGTGCCACTCATCTGTTGCTCAATTTTGTGGCTGAATATTATATATTGACTTTGTATCCAGTTACCTGAGTAAATACATTTATTTCTAATAATTTATTTTAGGTTCTTTTATATGTTCTCTGTCATGTTCAAATGAAGAAAATTTTACTTTCTTTTTAATATGAATAGGCTTTATTTCTTTTTCTTTCCATTTACATTATCTAGGATATCACTGTTAGGATGTCATAAAAGAAAATGTTTTTGTCTTGTTCTTGGCATCAGGTGGACATATTTACTATTTTATCATTGATCATTCCTTCTAGTATTTTTATAGATATTCTTCCTAATGATATATACCTTACTTTTTATTACTAGTATATGGACAGTATCTTAAATAGCTATTTTTTTTATTAATAGACTAGTTTTATAATAGTTTTAGATTTACAGAAATATTAACACAATAGTACAGAGAGTTCTCATATGTCCCACACCCAATTTCCCTTTTTAATACCTTACATTAGTATGGTATTACTAATTTGTTACAATTTATAAACCAGTAATCACACATTAGTATTAACTAACATCAACAGTGTATTCAGATTTTCTTTGTACCGAACATCCTTTTCTGTTCCAGTATCCCATCCAGGATACGATATTACATTAGTTGTCATGTCTCCTTAGGCTCCTCTTAGCAATAAAAGTTTCTTACATTTGCCTTGTTTTTGATGATCTTGATAGTTCTGAGGAGTGATGATCAATGATATTGTAGTTATATCAGTTAAATTCTCTATTGGAATTCGATGATTTTCTCAAGATTAGGCTGGTGCTGTGAGTTTGGGAGAGAAAGATCACAGAAGTAACATGCAATTACTATCACATCTTATCAAAAGTACATAATATCAATATGATTTATAACTGATGTTGTCCTTGCTCCCCTGGATAAAGTAAATGTTTGTCATATTCCTCAGCAATGAAGTCCTTTTTTATTCCCCTTTCGTACTGTACTCTTTAGAAGGAAGTCACTATGCGTAAGTCAGACTTAAGTGAGAAGTTATGTTTCCCCTCTTTTAATTTATTTGGAATTCTTTTGCATGGGAGATTTGTCTCTTTCCCTTACATATTAATTTTTTAATCATTTATTTATATGATATGGAATCATGATATATATTTTATACTTGGCGTTATAATCCAGTACTAATACATGTATTTTGTTGCTCAAAGTGTTCCAGCTTTGGCCATTGGCAGCTCTTTTAACTAGCTCTTGTGATCATTTGAAATAACCCCATTTGTGTGTATGTAGGTGTATGTGTGTTTTGAAGTACTTCCTTGCTTTCTGGCGCTGGCTCATTTCATATATTTCCTACATAGTCCTAAAATCAATCATTTCTCCAATGGATGAAATCTATAAATAAGTATTTTTAATAGTTTAATAGTTTCTCAACACTATAAATATATGAATGTTTTTATTGGAAATGGTATTAAGAATGAAGAACTGGGTTCTGGCCATAATTGTTACTGGGATGTCATTTCTTTTAGGCCCTCAGCTGACAGAACAAAGAAATACATGCATATATACTAACCTATGTATATACATATATCTATACATATTTCTATACACAGTCATTTACATCTATATTGAGTTAAATATGAATTGTTACTGATGTCTCCACTCTAATCCATTATCACATGGCTCATTCGAGCCCTTTCTCCTTGCTGATCTGTAAAGTTCATCCCCAACAGTGAGAAACCTGGCTTTCACTACCCGCCATCCATTTACTTAATTGTTCAATTCCAGTATACATGTATAGCTGTATCAGAATTGTTGACCTGTATCCCCGTGGGAAACAACTTTATTGATCTTACTATAGAACTTATGTGCAGTTCCTTTTGCCTTTAAACTTACAGACTCAATTCATTTCCAAAGTTACTTATGTCAGCAGATTTCCTACCACCGTCTTCAGTGAGGCTCTTTTGTACATTTTTAATACATTTAGATTCTCTTGTCACAGTCTGCATTTTTTTCTGTGGAGCCCCTGGCTTCCTAAATAATTTTTTAAATTTGCATACATTAAGGTTCCCTATTTGTGTTGTAAATTTCTATAAGTTTTGACAAATGCATAATGTCATATACCCACCATCATAAGAACACAGAATCGTTTCAACATCCTAAAAATCCCTACAATTCACTTATTCATCGCTCCCCTTACCCAGTAAATCCTGCCAACCACTTATTATTTTACTGGCTCTATATTTTGCCCTTTCTAAAATGTTATGTAACTAGAATCATATACTATGTCACTTTCTCAGACTGACTTCTTTCACTTAGCAATACGTGTTAAAGACTCCTCTGTGTCTTTCTGTGGCTTGATAACTCATTTCTTTGTACGGCTGAATAATATAACATTCCTTTGTATCGAGGTATCAAAGTTTGTTTGTCCATTCACCTATTAAAGGACCACTTGTTTGCTTCTCCTTTTTTTGCAATTATGAGTAAAGCTGCTATAAAAGTTCATGTGCAGGTCTTTGTGTGGACATAACTTTTCAGCTCAAATGGTTAAATACCTGCCAACATGATTACTGGATTGAATGACAAGACACTTTCACCTTTGGAAGAAAGTACCAAAATTTCTACTCTACTAGTTTGCATTTCCACCAGAAATGAATGAGAGTCCCTGTTATTCTACGTTCTTGTCAGCACTTGGTGTTGTTAGTATTTTGGATTATAGGCAATTTAATAGGTTGTAGTGGTATATCACTGGTTGTTTATTTTTTGTTGAAATTTCCTAATGACAAATGATGTGAATCTTTTCATATCAATATATCATATTTATCACGTAGGACATATGTATATGAGAGAAAGATGATATAGATATAGATACAGATATAGATATGGATATCATCTTTGGCGAGGCATCTGTTTAGATCTTTTGTTCATCTTCTAATTGAGACCGTTTTTTCTTATTTTTGAGTTTTAATAATTATTTGTATATTTTGGATAAAAGTCGTTTATCAGATCTGAGTTGAGCAAGTATTTTCTCCCAGTTTGTGGCTTTTTTCATTCTCTTAACAGTATCTTTTACACAGTAGAAGTCTTTAATTTTAATACATTTCAACATATAAATTTTTTCTATCATTGATCATGCATTTGGTGCTGTATCAAAATACTCATAATGAAACACAGGATCACATAGATTTTCTCCTATGTTACCTTTAAGAAGTTTTATAATTTAGCATTTTACATTTAGGTACAGGATTTGTTTTCAGTTAATTTTTGTGAAAAGTGAGAACTCTGTGTCTAATTTTTTTTTGTCTTTTTTAACATATGGAAATTCAACTGTTCAGCACCATTTGTTGAAAAATCCATCCTTTCTCCATTGACTTTTCTGTGCTCCTTTGAAAAAGATAAGTTCACTCTACTTATGTTGACATATTTCTGAGCTCTCTATTCTATTCCACTAATGTATTTGTGTATTCTTTCACTAAGATCACATTGTCTTGATCGCTATAGCTTTTTGGTAAGTATTGAAGTCTTATTAGTGTCAGTCCTTCAACTTTGTTCTCCTCTTTTAGTATTTATTGGCTATTCTGGGTTTTTTGTCTTTTCATATAAATTTTACAATCAGTTTATCAATATCTTTAAAATAGCCTCCTGGGATTTTGATTGGGATTGTCATGAATCTATAGATCAGTTGGGAAGAATTGACATTTTAACGATATTGAGTTTTCCAATCTATGAACGTGGCATATCTTTCCATTTATTTAGATCTTCTTTGATCAGGATTTTATATTTTTTGTGGGTTTTTAGCTTTTGTTTTTTGCATAAAGATCCTATGTATATTTTATTAAATTTATACCTAAGTATTTCATTTTTATGCTAATGTAAATGGTATTGTTTACATTTCAAATTTCAAATGCTCATTGCTGGTATAAAAAAAGCCATTCACTTTTGCATGTTAATCTTATATCCTGTGACATTGCTATAATCACTAACTAGTTATAAGTACTTTTCTGTCGATTCTTTGAGATTGAGAATTTTGACAATTTTTTGTCTCTATATTGATAATCGTGTTATCTATGAGCAAAGATAGTTTATAATTTCTTTTTCCTTCCAATATATATACCTTTTATTTCTTTTTTTTCTTTTAAATCTTATTGCCACTATATGTCTCCCTGCAGTTTGTCTATTTCTCCCTGCAGTTCTACTAATTTGGCCTCATCTATTTGACACTTTGTTGTTAGGTACATACACATTAAGAATTATTATGTCTACTTGAAGAATTGACCCCCTTATATATGTAACATAGTTTTCTCATGGACAACATACAGTTGTAACTTGTTTTTTTATCCACAATGAGAGTCTCTGTCTTTTAAGTGGCCTATTGAGACCACACACATAAAGTGATTTTATGGAAAAGTGAAATGACTGACAGCCATGTTTTAAGGGATAGGAGGGAGAAACTGGAAATACTCCATTATAAGATTTCCGCTGTGAAATGGTCTGGTGTTATTTGAAAGTGGACTTCATTTAGCTTCAGATGTAAATTGCAAACTATGGCAACCACTAAATTTTTTTTTAAAAGAAGTATAATGGATATGCTAAGAGAGGAGAGAAAATGGAATCATATCAAATGCTCAGTTAAAATCAGAGAAGGCAAAAGGAGCGAAAGATAAAAACCAAAACAAAACAAAGGACCAATGAAATGAGTAGGAAACAGTTACAAACATGGTGGGGATTAATCCAACTATATCAATAATCATTTCTAACACCATTGAGTCCTCTTCTGTGAATCCCATGCTTCTCGGCCAAGTTGTATATGCCAAGGATGTTTGCTTCTTTTCTGAAAACCTTTGCCTTTACTAACACTTTTGTTTGAGTAGCTTTGTTTGTATTTTTGGGTTTTTTCCTTTTTTCTAATATTCTCTGTAAGATGCTGGCTGTGGCTGTAAGATGCTGAGGCTTTCTACCTTTTTAATATGAGTACTGAGACTATATTTTTTCTTTAGTGCTGCATTTTTCTTTCAAACTGAGATTTTCTGCTATGGAGAGTTTCACCCTTGATCTATCGTTTTGTTACTGAAAGGATTTCCATATTGTGTTCTCTGATTTTTTCTCTTACCCACAAAAAGGTCTGTCTTTTCTCCCTTAGCTTCCTGCACTGTGCCAGGTCATAATAAAAGCAAGAAAGTGTTTGGAACCCTATAGTAGACACAATTCTGTAAAACCAGACAGTGGGGGAATTGTCTGCAGTTACTGTACAGAAAATGTTTATCTGTCCCCAGTGAGCAGTCACAAAATAGTGAAAGAGCCAAAGAGTTATGCTCTCTTGTTCCAGCCTGTATAATTATGCAAAGTCAGACTTTCCTGTGGAAGGAGTCTAGATTAAAGTCAAGATTATACTTCCCTCTCCCAAAATTGACATGATGAACAATGTCTGATTATCAGCTCCCGTGGTACTCTCGATAATTTTCCAATGAGGATTAGCCTTTTTTCAAAAGGGACAGAGGCTTGGATCAAACTAATGGATGCCCCTAGGTCAGTACTTACAGAGTGTTAGCTCTCTTTCAAATTCTAAGACAAGAAATTGGATTATCAGTAATATTTTTTTTAGCAACTGACCATATTCCACAAATGCCCTCATATTTCTATCCATTTTTTTAGCATCTAGAAGCAGAGAGAGGTCATACAGGAGAAAAGTTTTATTCCCTCTAAATTCAGCATTACCTGTGAGCTGAAGTCATGAAAATGCCAACTTATGCCTGTATGAGGTATCTTCTCTACAGCATTGATTAAAACTGTTGACCCACATTTTCAAAAGATCAAAGTAAAAAAATTGTTGTCTGTATTAGCAACTGCCTTGACCAAACTCATCCCTGCAAAATGAAGATACGTTTATTTACTTTATTTCTCCCAAACCATAAATGTTTCTGTTCCTCATATTACAATAGGCTGAATTTCTAGCCCAATTGGTTGAATGCAAATATACTATTTTGACTAGTGATGTTTTGTATTGGGGTTATAACTGCAAAGATTTCTTTCTTCCCCATACCCAATTCTCTGAACATTTACATGTGTTTACTTTCCTCTTCTGCACTATAAACTTATGTTGGTCCAGGATAGGCAGCAACCACACATCTTGAAATATTACCCTTTCTTCAAGTGGCGCTGTGCCTGAAATTCTACCAATGGAGAGGAAAGCCTTTTGTTTGAAGTCCTAGTGTCTAATCAATCTCATGTAAAATAGATGCCTGTCTAGAAGCAGAAATTGATGAAGCTCATACCAACCACTTATGTTTTGTTATGAAATATTACCCCCTTAGTGTTATAAAATAAACTGTAAACATGGAACTAAAGAGAAGAGAACTCGTGAAAGCTAATAAGACTATAGGAATCCCATGTGAGAGGGGAGAGGTCAGCTATCTTAATCATGGTATTACCAGGGCTAAATCTAAATGGGTCTGAGCTGGTGGGTGGGGATGCTACGACAGCTCCTATTCAAAGATGAACCACGGAATCATGTACATGGTTTCTATTATTCTTCATATTAGAACATATTTCAACATAATTCATACTCATATTTCGGCTAATGTAAACAACTAACTAAAACTCATACAGTTAAATGGGGTGGGAGAGAGCAGAAACCCTTCCTCAAATAAATAGTGCTTTTGGGTAGAGTTATCACAGCCCCAGACAGCTGAACTAGAATAAACCTTTATCCTTAGGAAAAAAATATATGCTGTAAGTCATAGAAGAAAACGCAGAAACCCAGGATCATGGGTGTAGGAGAAGGGGAAAGAAGAAGGAAGGTATGAAAGGCGTGTGGGGTCTACACTCCCACACTAGGCAACCCACCTGCCAAGCTTAGGTTACTCAAGCTCCTTTTAGGTCTACCGCCTACCCAGCCTAATCCCCAAAACAAAACTAGAGCACCCGGTATAGCACCAGATTTGTTCAGAACGGGTTGGGAGCTGGCTGGCACTGAATCTGCCACTGATCACCAGGGCTGGTGGCCGAGGGAGGTTGGGAAAGGCAGAGACTGTGACTGGCTGAGACCCAGGTGAGGGCACAATGTAAATGGGGATAAGAAGGAACAGACAGCAACTTGGATTAGGCAGACCTGGTGAAAACTAGGGAGAGAAAGAGGAAAGGAAAATAAAAGAGAGAAGAGCTCCTCCTCCTCGCTGCCCCCCTTGCTCCCTGGCCCACATAAAGCACTAGATGTATATATTTCTCGGTTTTGTTAAAAGTTGGTCCTGCTCATAGCACAGAGCATAAACTTATGTAGCTTTTTTGGACCACTGTATATTAGACATCATTTGATATAACATGTATATCAATGAATAAGAAAATGTAGACTCAGAGAGATCAAGTGACTTGCAGTGTTTCATAAAGTATGGATGAGCTGCCTTCACTCACGGTTTCCCTATCCTGCCACAAGTTGGGTCCTGAACAAGGCAGACTCAGACAGAGTGTACAGGGAGTTTATTAGGGAGGACTCTTGTGAACAACAATGAAGGAAGGGAAGGGAAAGGAAGAGAAGGAAGCAAGAGTAGGCAGAGGGAGAAGTCGAACTGCAATGCTGTCTCAATGGAAGTTTCAGCAAACTCTAGAGGGGATTCTGAAGATGAAATCATCACTCATAGCTGTCCCAAGTGAGAGATCCAGGGCTTTATACTCCTGCAGTAAGCCATCATTGAATGCCATTGCTCTGTAAAGATGGAGTGACCTTGGGTAAGGGCTACTATTCAACTGAGGCAACCCCAATGGGTCTAACAGATGAGGACTGTCTGCACATAACAATTCTAGTTTATTCCAGTTCTTCATTCCTGAAGGGGCACATACCTGGGTGGCACATCACAGCTTCCACTACATAGACCTTCTTCCTTTATTTTCTGACTCAGGGAGAATGAGACAGTCACAGAAGCAGAGAACTGCATCTGGCTACACCCACAGACTGAAAATGGACAATAGCTGGAGAACCATTTAAAAATGGTTCTGATCCCAAGGGAAGAGAATATGTAAATGTGCAGTGGGCACTTCTCTGCTTGGAAGGCAGTAGCTTTCAGATGCTGTGAACATCACTGCTGCAGGTTCCTGGGTCACCACTGACAGAGACCCACTTTACTCTGGATGGGCTGTAAGAAAGAGCACTGATCTTGGAGTCTGGAGACCAGAGTTCTCTCCTGTCTCTGTTGTGACTCGATTGAATAAGTTTCAGCCTCCTTTAGTCCATTTCCTCCTCTCTGTGGTAGGCCATTCAAATCTGTGCCTCACTTAGCTCCCATGAAAACTATAAGAATAAAATAATATTTACATAGAAATGCTTTATAACCTGGAGAAGGCCTTGCACTAATGTTTCTGTGAAACTCTTTGAGATAATGCAGATTGGATCAATTAACAGTTCACATTGATACCTTACTGGGGATTTCTACTTTACTGCTTTGTTTGCATTCACTAGATAGATTTTCAGTCATCAATAGTTAGTGTATTAATTGTCTCTAAAATTCCATTGACTTTTTAAAAAATATGCAGTTATTTGGAGCAATACACATGTCTTTCTTATCCATTGCATCTGAAAAATGTAAAGGTAACTAAAATATAATCTTTTGTTCTGCTTGTCTCCTACAGAACAGTCTCTGTTTGCTCTCACAAAAGCATATAGTTCCTACTTTATTAGATCATTAATTCTAAGCCTGAGGAAAATTACTGTGCCCTGATAAAACCTTCTGCTGTCATAAATACCAGAAAAATAGAAGTTGGACTTATGGTTCTAACTCTTAATTTATGACCTCCAAAAAACTTTAGACCTCTCTTGTACCTCAATTTGACTCTTTCCAAAATGAGAATTTAAAAAATTATCATATTAAGATTCATAGGCGAAATATAATTAGCAATAAAAATGATGAATAACAGAAATAGGTCTTTTGACTAATGTTGATCATAATGATAATAATAGAGTACTTGTAGAAATGTCTTTCACAGAAATCAAAAGATAATTTTACTTGCTGCAGTCAATGGACAAATGAGGCTTCATTTCTGGATATGATTTTTCAGACTTTGCCAATATTATCTAACCTGATGTTTTCAAATCCCATGAAACAACATCTTCCAACGGTGGCTT
The DNA here is from genome assembly GCF_057802395.1 of Ceratotherium simum simum. Classification (NCBI taxonomy): domain Eukaryota; kingdom Metazoa; phylum Chordata; class Mammalia; order Perissodactyla; family Rhinocerotidae; genus Ceratotherium; species Ceratotherium simum. The sequence continues at coordinate 20,648,945 of NC_141923.1, read as the reverse complement.
AAGTATTAACTATTATTCCTTTGATTTAGAACTTTAAAGTTCACTGATAGAGCAAAATATCTATCTGAAGAGATTATCTCCATGAAAATTTCAAGATTTATTCAATGCTGAAATTATCCAATGATTTACCCTCTGAAAGAATAAGGGTGAGTTTTTATTGAAAGAAACTGGGAAAGTCAAATTTGGCCTTCTTTGTGTTAATTTGTGGCCATTACCTTGAGACAGAAAAGAGATTGAAGAATTTTTAAAAGAATACTGAAAACTTACTCCAAACAATTCAAAATTTTAGTTAGGGTTAGTACTCTCTATTTTGAGTAGCTGGACATTAAAAATTTTTGTTTTCCAAAAATGTGGTTGGATTAGACAGGCAAGCTAGTGATCAAATTATGAAGTTTGCATACTTCTGACATCTTCATATGCTCTTGTCTTACTTTTAAAATCAGCAATAAACCATGAAGCCTATAAAAAGAGACTGTATAATTGTTGTGTGTTAGACTGACCTTTTATCTGAGCTATGAGCTGCTTTGCGTAATCAACCAGGCCTCATATCTACCCAACTCCAAGTCATCAATTGCTTTGCAGCCACCCTGACAAATGTATGAGAACTGAGAAGTTAGTTCCCTAAAGGGCAAAATGACAAATCACTAAAATGACCACAGACTCTGATGCAGAATCATCTCTTGATAATAATTAGGATAATTTCTTGCTCACTAACTTGAGAGCTTCTTTGGGGCAAGAGATTGTCTTATTTGTATTTAAATTCTAAGGGAGTTAATCGCAAGTCTTAAAATCATCCAGTATCCTTTGGTCAATGGAGGAGATATTTTCAGAATAGGTGGGGATATTGAAGTACAATGATGTACACCTGAAATTTTTACAATGTTATAAACCAATGTTACTGCAATAAACAAAAAATTTATATAAAAAAAAAAAGAATAGGTGGGGAAGTAAAAAGATTAGGAAGAACTGTGTGTCCTAAACTCATGGAAAACTTCTCTGGGCTTCATCTCAAAATACCACGTAGTTATGATGGACCCTTATACATATGCGACTCAGGAGCTCCCGCTCCTTCCCTACTTCTCTCTCTACCTGTTTCCTTTCTATTCACAATTAACTATCATTTCTTTTTCTTTGTTTTCACCCTCATGGTTTCTTCTTTTTCTTGACTACATTATTTTTTTACTTACCTCCTCCCATCCCCTGTTTTAACTTACTACCTTCTCTTTGTATAGCTCTACTACCTCTCTTTTCTGTATCTATGTTCAGCCTTCTAAAAAATGAGAATATGATTGGTCAGCCAACCTCATTAAAAATGAGCATCCTTTTTTGGAAGTGCACTCATTTCAGACTAACCGTAGGCTCCCTAGCAAACTTAGAGTTTACCGTTGTGGGACCAGGTAGCTTACCTCTGTTTCCATTACCTGCAGCCAGGATGATCAGATTACATGTTTCAAAGTACGTTTGCGTCCTTCAGAAGGTCAGTGGGGTGTGTGCAAGATAAACAAAGCCAGACATTTGTTAAAGCTGTAAATATATTTTATTTAGTAACTACTGATAGTAGGGGAAAGAGCTGAACTCCAGTCCTATTTGTGTAGAGGTGACTGGGCATTTTAAAGGGAGAATTATGGAGTAGAGTCAGGGAGCAAGCAGGGGCTCAATTAGAGTCAGGGAAGTGAAAAATTACAAAAGGTTGGTCCTTGTAAATGCTGATTAGGCTAGCTGTGTCTGCTAGCTGGCAATTATCTAAATTAGGAGTCTATCCTCCCACACAGACCTGGAGACAAGTCCCATGCCTCCTGATGATTACCTTTCAAAGGAATGGTTTTCAAGTCCTTGGCAGGGACACTTCTTAGTTGTAGGAGATACATATACACCTCAAAATGACAGAGGAAGAATTCACAATTGTAAACTTTTTAATTAATGCTAAGAAAGGGAAGTAAGAGGTCTATCATCAGGTGTTGACTAGAACAAACTCTAAATTCTTTTGACGCCTTGTGTTTTTTCAGATAGGAACTCATAAGGGTCCTGGATTGTCCCATGGACTTGGCCTCAGGCTGCTAGAAGCCATGTTAAAGTTTAGTCAAGGGCCGGCCCGTGGCGTAGCGTTTAAGTGTGTGCGCTCTGCTACTGGCGACCTGGGGTTCGGATCCCGGGTGCTCACTGACACACTGCTTCTCCGGCCATGCTGAGGCCGCGTCCCACATACAGCAACTAGAAAGATGTGCAGCTATGACATACAACTATCTACTGGGGCTTTGGGGGGAAAAATAAAAATTAAATAAAATGAAAAATTAAAAAAAAAAAAGTTTAGTCAAATCTCTCAGTGCAGGGTTTGAACAGAGTTGATAGGAGCAGAAAATTCTTTTCTATTTCTCAAGTACACAGCCTCACCCATGTGTCTCAGAAGAGTTAGAGTCACATACATTTAATTCACCATCTATGACACTGCTTGGAATGCTAATACTTATTAAAGGACTGTATGTAGACATGAATGCATGTATTAATTAGTATGAGCTGGAATAGTTATGTTTTTGTTTTAAAAAAAGTGAACAAAGTGCTTAGAAAATTTTCAGTTACCATATCAATGACCATTGTCATTCATCCTGTAGGTGCATGATGTTTTTCCTAAATAAAGGTACAGAAATTGTAGTATCATGTTGGATGAGAATGGGGACACTTGGGTTCTCATTTTTCTTCTGATCAGGACCACACTCAGAGCTGGGTAGACGGTGTCTCATATGAGGATACAAGTGGGAAACGTGGCTTGGTGAGTGGAGGGTACACTGGATTTCAGCTCCACTTGTCCTCTTGTCTGTAACTCCTCAGAAATAGATGTCTTTTTCTAGTTCATCCAAAGGAGACATATTGGCTAGCAGTGGGTCTAGTTCTGCTGATATATATCTTTATAACCTTGTGAAACTCACTTAATGCATAGTGGCCTTAGATTCTCATCTGTAAATAATGGAATTTGGTTCCAATGAACAAGAAAACATGTTCATTACAGTTATGAGTCTTTGTAATTAAATTGAGAAATGTGTAAAAGTAAGAAGACTCATTTCATCATGGCGACTTTTGTATATTGCTACACTAATCTAAAAATAAAGCAATAAAAATAATTTCTATCATGTAAGTGATTCTAGACGCTAAATCCAAAATGTATATGAAGTTTATTTACCCCAGTATATATTTTCCAAATGTTTCTACTTTATTTGTTATCTCAGAAAATCTCATTGTTTCTTCTTTACTCTCACACTCACAATACTTCCGACACCAGATGTGCGGGTATTCTACACCAATCAATTCTGACACTAACTGCCTGGAGTTAGCGTCAGATGCCATAAGTTAAGGGCTCAATCCCACAAGACTGTCTCCACTTCAGACACCAATCTCAAACCCCTAGGCTGTTCCAAGTACTTCTGACTGACTGGCTCTAACTAAGAGTCCCACAATCTCCTCTTTGGGTTCAATAATTTGCTAGAATGGGTCACAGAACTCAGGGAAATACTTACATTTATCAGTTTATTGTAAAGGACATATTAAATAATACAGATGAACAGCTGGATGAAGAGATACAAAGAGCAAGTATAGGGAAGGGGCATGGAACAACTTCTATGCTCTCTCTAGGGAAGCCACCCTCCCAGAACTTCCATGTGTTCAGCAACCCAGAAGCTTTCCAAACCCCATACTTTTGGGATTTTTATGGAAGCTTCATCATATAGGCATGATACATCATTAACTAATCTCCACTCCCACTCCTCTTCCTGGAGGATAAGGGTGGGGCTGAAAGTTCCATCCTCTAATTGTGGCTTGATCTTTATGGTGGCCAGCCCTCATCCTGAAGCTATCTAGAACCCACCAAGAGTCACCTCATTAGAACAAAAGACACTCCCATCACCCAGGAAATCCCAAGAGATTTAGGAGCTCTGTGCCAGGAATGGAAACAGAGACATATGTATATTTTCTTATTTCACATTTGTTTTTAACATGTGACACTGCTGGAAACAGTCCTGGGTTAGCATAATGAAAATTTATTTGTAATATGTGATTTCATTATGGTAAACAAAAGTGTTTCATTTAAAGAGATCTGCATGGGGTTGTAATTAGTATTTTGGTGGTGAACATGATGTAGTCCATGCAGAAATAGAAGTACAATGATGTACACCTGAAATTTTTGCAATGTTATAAACCAATGTTACTGCAATAAAAAAAAATAAATGCAAAAAAAAAAAAAAAAAAAAAAAAAGAAATTACAACTTTCTTCTGCAAAAAAAAAAAAAAAAAAAAAAAAAAAAATAAAGAGATCTGCATGGCTTCATAATAATTTATAGACTATCATTTTCATAAGATTTAATTATATATTCCTCTTTAGCGTGCAGATAATGACTTAAATAGCCAAACTTTAGTCTTCTTAGGCCCCAAATGTTCTCCGTCATCCTGCCTCTCTAACCTTCCGAGGTTTACCCCAACCTTCTCTGTCTCCAGCAGCTGTCTCTGAGTTTCTTCAGTATGCTATGCACCTTCTCATGGAGGGGATTTTGCTAATGCTACTCCCACTGCCTAGGCTGTTCGTCCCCCACTTAATTACAACTTGTAATTTTACATCTTTTTCAGTTAAAAAATCATTATTGTTCTTTTCAGTTAAACTATAACTATAAGAAAGGAATTTTCTGCTTGTTGTTTTAGTTTTTTCAAAAATAATTGTTGAATAAATGAATGAAAAGATGAAGGAGCTAAAACATTCTGACTTTTATGTATAAAAATTGCAATTTTGAAGTCTTATGGATTTTCTTTCCATACCACAACTTGTTTCTCCACTGAAATTTAGTCACAGTCTTTGATTTGATTTTAGAAAGAATATGGAATAAGATGGCACAGTAATTTAAAGGCTACATGCAACTCTACACCATAACTGAAAGTAAAGATGTGTGGGAAACATGACAGAATTGAGGTGACTTGTCAGTGAACTAAATATGACTTTGACTATAAATGTGAATAGTCCACTAAGATGGTTTAGACACACAGACACCGAGGGAAACGTGCCTTGTAATGATAGAGGAAGATCTTGGAGCGATGCATCCATAAGCCAAACCAAGGATTGCTGGCAATCATCAGAAAAGAGAAAGAGGCAAGAAAGAGTCTTACTCTAGACCTTCAGACAGAGCATGGCCCTGCTGACACCTTGATCTTGGACTTATAGCCTCCAAAACTGTGAGACAATAAATTTCTGTTGTTTTAAGCCACTCAGTTTGTGGTAGTTTATTATAGCAGCCCTAGAAAACTAATACACCCACCAATGCCTAGCAGTTGCCAACAATGCTTCTGGAATCTGTAATGATCTCAGACATATCCAAGTGTCCTTTTACAGCAGAGAATCGTACTATCATCTATTTCTTTTACATTCTGAAGGGACTAATCATTGGTCAATGATGAAGACGTATTTCCACAAATGCCCACATGTACAAATCAGAGGCTAAAGGAGATGATTCATCAAACTTTAGAAGGTGACCCTGGGTTTGCAAAAGAGAAGTTATTTGTTTTCAGTAACAAAATCCTGTGAAAACAAGAGGTGTAAATGGAGATCATTTTCAATATTAATAGTGTTTTTTCTCTCTTTAATTACTCCTCAATGAAAGGAAATTGAAAGAGGATGAATATAACTGTGAAAAGTCTCCATAATTAAAATGTCACCTAAAATCTCTAAGAAGTGCTGGCACGAAGCTTAATATTTTATTTGAAAATAAGGATTTTACTATCTAGTGTTCACAGTTGGAACTTTCCAGCAGGATTACACAGCTGTGTCTACATTTAGCCAAAACACCATGATGAAGAGTTACATTCAGCCCGACAGTTCAAGAGAGTCCCAGGTAGCCAGATGTGAGGTCTTTGATAAGCTTTCAGATGACTCACTAAAAAATGTTTCAATTTAATCTTTGTTTTGTCATTATATCAGCAATAGTTGAGTTAGTGTGGAAATGTTTTTGATATCTTAAATGAGCAGTTCAAAAAAAGTGCTGGTGGAGATGGCTTGTTCATCTTTTTATATTTTATTATTTTATCTATTTTATTTACTGAAAATTCCCTATCATACCTTTATTTTATCAGTCATTCACTCATTTATTAAATATTAATTATACAACTATCATGTGCTAGACTCTTCAGTTATTGGATCCTTCAGGGTTGTCTCATCTGCAGAGAGCTGCTTCATCCAAGGTCATGCTCTTTCCCGAGATAGTCTGTATTTAATAGCTGATGGAATTGGAGTTGTCAAACCATTGCCCGGAGGAACAACTTTGCTAGGCTCACCGTGGGGTTGGCTAAGGCTGACGTAGGTTAGAGAGTCTCAGGCATTCAGGAGAATTTCAGTGGTGGCTCCCCGTGGTAGGCCAGGAGAGATTGTTGGAGAGGTCATTACAGAATTGGCCTCACGATAGCAATTGAGATGACAGGATTAGAAACAGTCAAGACCAGGTAGTAGTGCTTAACCCACCAGAAGGCAGGAGGCTGCAATTTTTTTTTTTTTTTTTTGCAGGGCAAGAGTCTCCCTAAGCTAACATCTGTTGACAATCTTCCCCCTTTTTTCTTCCTTTTCCTTCCCCAAAGCCCCAGTAGATAGTTGTGTATACTTGTAAATTCTCCTAGTTCTTCTATGTGAGCTACTGCCACAGCATGGCTACTGACAGACAAGTGGCATAGTTCCACGCCTGGGAACTGAACCCAGGCTGCCGAAGCGGAGTGCACCGACCTTTAACTGCTAGGCCATCAAGACTGGCTCAGGAGGCTGCAATTTTTTTTTTTTTTTTTTTTTTTTGAGAAGCATGTTTTCTTACAATTTTTTTTTTTAATTTATTTTTCCCCGAAGTCCCAGTAGATAGTTGTATGTCATAGTTGCACATCCTTCTAGTTGCTGTATGTGGGACACAGCCTCAGCATGGCCGGAGAAGCGATGCGGCGGTGTGCACCCGGGATCCGAACACGGGCCGCCAGCAGCAGAGCACTCGCACTTAACCGCTAAGCCACGGGGCCAGCCCGGAGGCTGCAATTTTTATAATGAGTGGAAAGGTTAGAGTAGCAGCCAAGATGCCTGATGCACACAGTTATAGAGTTGGCTAATAGAACACAGCATCTCTAGGGATGCACAGTTAACAAAGGCACTCCCAAGCTCTGACAACTTTAAAGTCAGAAAGACCTATCTCCCTGCTCAATTACTTACCATCTGTGTGGCATTAGCCAACTCATTTAACTTCTCTGAGTCTTTATTTTTCTGAATATCAAGGATAATAAATCCTGTTTTGTTAGATTACTGCTAGATTTAAATCAGTTGTTATGTACCAAAATATGTAAGACAGATTTTGGCTCACAGTAGGACCTCAATAAGGGGTAGCAATTATTATTTTATCCATGATATTGACTAGTACAAAGTTAAGGAACTCTTCTTCAGCACATTAAACAAAAAGGGCTCTATAAGCAATGGATTAGGAAAATTTGGGAATAAAAAATAACAGATATCCAAATTGGCTTATTAGTCATGGAATAATCACTAATGTTACAGATATATCTGAATTAATAAAATAATGGAAACGAGGCAGGACCCTTTTGGAAAAAAGAATAATCACCAAAAAGCTAAAAGAAATTTGAGACTCATTTTCTACTCCATATTATGAAACTTAGATAGACCTTTAAATAAATATATCAGGAAAAAACATCATAGCTTGGAGGAAATACTTAAGAGGAGGAAAAAAATACCTTTTCAAGGACTAGGAAATATAGAAAGATAATTTAAATAATGGAGATTTCTATTTTTATAGTTAAAAGACAATTTTATATTATCCTTCTTGAGGTTTGCCTAATAAAAGATGACATTTCTTTAAATCTAAATACAAATGCATGGCAGAAAAGAGAAGACAGAAACAGCTTGTCAACATGTGACAGTCAACTGCCAAATTGTAAGTGAACAATGATAGTAAATGGAGACATATGACATGAAATCTGTTCTTAGATTTAGAAAGGATGAAGTTTGGCAATATTAAACATTTTTCATGAAAATCAAAAACTAAAAGTGAAGCTAAACATATCTGAGAATGTATGGTCTCTCTATATTTTTCTGAAATTGATACCCTCTCCCCCAGCTCCTAGCCACACTTAACTTTCTAAACATCATAGTTAATTTTATCTCTAGAATGTAGCTTTTCTGATTTTCTATCTTTTCTGTCAAAAATGTGACAACTTTTTTTAAGTCCTTTTGACCAATTTCATTTTCCCTAAACATTTCTTGCTGTTTTTTTTTTTTTTTTTTCCCTTTCTGAGATGATTTCCTTCTAAAGGAAACATGAATAGTGCAAATGTAAATTTGGAGTGGTAATTTATCTACTAAGAAAGTAGTTCAAATAAAATGAGCCAGTTGATGTTTTCATGTTCTTTAGATAAATACCCAGCAGTGGAATAGCTGGATCATATGGTAGTTCTATCCTTAATTTCTTGAGGAATCTCTACACCGTTTTCCATAGTGGCTGTACCACTTTGCACTCCCACCAGCAGTGTATGAGAGTTCCCTTCTCTCCACATCCTCTCCAACACTTGTTGTTTCCTGGCTTGTTAATTATAGCCATTCTGACGGGCGTGAGGTGATATGCGTAAAGATACATGCACCCCTGTGTTCATTGCAGCGTTATTCACAATAGTCAAGACTTGGAAGCAACCTAAGTGCCCATCAAGGGACAAACGGATAAAGAAGATGTGGTATATATACACAATGGAATACTACTCAGCCATAAGAAACGATGAAATCCAGGCATTTGTGACAACATGGATGGACATTGAGGGTATTATGCAAAGTGAAATAAGTCAGAGGGAGAAGGTCAAATACCGTATGATCTCACTCATTAAGTAGTAGATAGTAACAACAACAAACAAACACATAGAGACAGAGATTGGATTGGTGGGTACCAGAGGGAAAGGGGGGAGGGAGGAGGGTGAAAGGGATAATTAGGCACATGTGTGTGGTGATGGATTGTAATTAGTAATTGGGTGGTGAACATGAGAACATGATGTAATCCATGCAGAAATAGAAGTATAATGATGTACACCTGAAATTTATACAATGTTATAAACCAATGTTACTGCAATAAACAAAAAATTAAAAAAAAAATGGGCCAGTTGAAAAACATAGAATTAAACCTTAAAATATTTAAATTCACTTCCAGTTCTATTACATACTAGCTATGCAATTTTGGGTGGCTTAGTTATTTTCTTTGAGCATTGTTTCATCATCATACATTGGAGATTAATAATATCTTCCATTTTTGGGTAACTAGTTTATTTCTGTCTATTCATTTGACTATATTTTTGATAATAAAATAATACTATCTACATAAAAGAATTTTTAAACATCAAAAGATTTTGTGGGCCATTTATTTTTATTATCCTCACGAGCTGATTGTTGACTGAACAGTTAAATTTGATGTAAACCTATTTTTAATGTCAATTGACAATTGATATAGAGAAGAAGTCAAATAGTCTGACATATTGTTGACCAGCATCTCATTGTGGTCTTGACTTTTAAGAGGTTTCTTGGAAGGGACATTTCGTACTCCTTCTCACTATTGATATTTCCCTCTGTCACAATTCTTAAACCAACCAAATGATAGCCAAAAAAAGTGAAGAAGAAAGAGAATAAATCAAATTTAATCATTTTTATTGAGGTATAATTTACATAAAATAAAGTACACAGATTTTTAGTGTTCAGTTGAAGAGTTAGGCAAATCTATATGTGTTATTGTACCTCAATCAAGTTACAGAACATTTCCTTCATTCCAGAAAGTTCCCTCATTCCTCATCTCAGCTAATTCCCTCACCTACCCAAGGCAACCATTGTTTTTAATTCTATCCCAATAGCTTATTGTGTCTGTTCTAGCATTTCATACAAATGGAACCATTCACTACATATTTATTTGCGTCTGACTCCATTTGTTCCAGAAAATGTGTTTGAGATTCACTCACGTTGATTCTGTATTAATAATATTCTTTTTTTACTGCTGATAAGTATTACATTTATGAGTATAGTACAATATTTTTTAATCATTCTCCTGTTGATGGACATTTGGGTTCTTTCTGATATTTGTGATTATGAATAAAGCTGCTATAGATGTTCTTGTACAATCATATTTGGACACAAGTTTTCATTACTCCTAAGTAAATATGTAGGAGTGATATTCCTTAGGGTATGTACATTTCTGCCATTATTTTAAAAAAACTATCAAACCATTTTCCAAAGTGATTGCATATTTTACACTCCCAACAACAATGCAAGGGAATCATAATTGCTCCTCATCCTCCCAATACTTGATATTTTCACTCTTTTCTTTTGATTTTTAATTTTAACTGAGTGATATCTTATTGTGGTTTTAATTTTAACTTCTCAGGTGATCAAAAATGTTGAGCATTTTTTATGCTCCTAATAGAATTTACATTTTTTCTGAAGAATTTATTCAGGTCTTTGCTCGTTTTTATTGGACTGTTTTTCTTTTTATTATATGTTTACTTGAGTTGTTTATAATTCTGTTTGTGTGTGGTGATGGATTGTAATTAGTAATTGGGTGGTGAACATGAGAACATGATGTAATCCATGCAGAAATAGAAGTATAATGATGTACTTCTATTTTTTCAAATACATTTGTTGTGCAAACTTCTTCAAGTCATTGGATTGTGATTCATTTTCTTAATGGTGATTTTCAAGAACAGAATTTATTAATTTTTGTAGAGTACAACTTATCCTTTTTTTCTTTTTTTGCTAAGGAAGATGTGCCTTGAGCTAACATCTACTACCTGTCTTCCTCTTTTTGTTTGTGAGCCACCATGACAGCATGGCCACTGAAAGATTACTGGTGTAGGTCCACGCTAGGGAACCGAACCCAGGCCACCAAAGTGGAGCATGCCAAATTTAACCTCTAGGCCACTGGGGCTGGCCAAAGTTATCCTTTTTTTTGAGTGTTGTGGGCTAAATGTGTTCTCCGAAAAATCATATCATGAAGTCCTAACCTCCAGCACTTCAGAATGTGCCTGGATTTGGAGATAGGGCCAAAACGACTGGTAATCTTATGGGAGATAATGACACAGACACACATGGGCACAGAGGAAAGACCATGTGAGAGAACATGGAAAGAAGACAACCATCTACAAGACAAGGAGGGAGGACTCAGAAGAAACCAATCTGACCAACATTTTGACCTTGGACTTCTAGCCTCCAGAACTGTTAGAAAATAAATTTCTGTTGTTTAAGCCACCCAGTGTGTGGTATTTTGTTATGGTAGCCACGGCTAATATAATGACTAATTGTCTTTTTTATTTATAAGAAATCTTTGCCTACTCTAAGACTGTGAAGCTATTCTCTTTTGTTTTTCTAAATTGAAGCTTAGTAAGTTTAGCTTTATGTTGAGATCTATGATCCACCTTGAATTAATTTTTGTGTTTGAAATGATGTAGTGTTCAAATTCACTTTTCTTTGTTTCATAAGGACATCTAGTTTTTCCAGCATCATTTGTTGAAAAGTCATTCTTTTCTGCATTAAATTATCTTGGCACTGTTGTTGAAAATTAATTGGCCAAACATGTGTGGGTGTATTTGAAGACTCTCTATTCAGTTACATTGATTTATTTGACTATGCTTGCTTACACCAATACCATGCTGTCTTGGCCATAAAGCTTTAAGTATTGATATGAGTAGTGTAAGTCTTTTAAAATTTTCTTTTGTTTCAAGATTGATTTGGCTACTATAGCATTTCACATTTCCACATAAATTTCAGAAACATCTTATCAAGTTTTAGAAAAAAATGTCATTCTAGTGTTTTGATTAGAATGTAATTGAATCTATAGACCATTTGCGAGAGGACTAATGTTAATAATGTTGAGTCTTTTAATCAATAAGCATGCTACATCTAGCAATCTCTTAAGGCTTTATTTAATTTTTCCCCGTAATATTTTGTAATTTTCAATGCAGAATTCTGACACGTTTCATAATTATGTTTTTTGGTGCTACTATAAATAGTATTGATATTTAATTTGACATTCCAAATTTTTTGCTAGTATATAGACATATATATGTGTATATGTGTGTGTGTGTATGTATTGGCCGTGTAACCTGGGGACCATGGTAAATTCATTTATTAGTTCTGATAGGTTTTTTTTTTGGTGAGGAAGATTAGCTCTGAGCTAACATCTATTGCCAATCTTCCCCTTTTTGCTGAGGAAGATTAGCCTTGCGCTAACATCTGTGCCCATCTTCCTCTGTTTTGTATATGAGATGCCACCACAGCATAGCTTGATGAGCAGTGCATGGGTCCACACCTGGGATCCGAACCTGCAAACCCTGGGCTGCCTAAGCAGAGTGTGTGAACTTAACCACTATGCCACCAGGCGGCCCCTCCGATTGTTTTATTCTTTTTAAGATTTATCAGAATTTTCTTGGTAAACAAGCACATCATCTTTGAATAAAAACAGTTTACTTCTTTCTTTCAAATCTGTGTACTTTTTTTTTCTTTTTAAAAAAATCTTGTTGTCTTGCACTGGCTAGGGATTCTAGTATAATCCTGAATAAAACTGGGGATTGTGGACATTCTTACTTTGTTCAGACATTAGAGTGTTGACATTCAATATTTCACTATACCATAAAGTGCAATGTTAGCTTTAGGCCTGGTGTTCTCTATCCCTTGTTTTCTAAGCATTTTTATAAAAATTGAGTGGTGACTTTACTAAATACTTTTTCTATTTCTATTGAAAACATTATAACAATTTTTTAACCTTTTCTTTTTTTCCCCAGGTTTATTGAGATATCATTGACATATAACATGGTGTATAAGTTTAAGATGTACTATGCAACAATTTGATAAATATATATATTGCTGAATGTTTACCACAATAAGGTTAGCTAACACATCCTTCACCTCACGTAATTACCATTTTGTAGTTGTTGTTGTTATGGTGAGAACATTAAAGCTCCACTCTCATAGCAACTTTAAATGATATAGTATTGTTAACTATAGTCATTATGCTGTACATTAGATTCCTGGAATTTATTCATTTGATAACAGAAAATTTATACCTTTTTACCAAATTCTCCAAACCCACGTCTCAGCCTCTGGCACCCACCATTCTTTTCTCTGTTTCTATGAGTTTGATATTTTTATATTTCACATATAAATGAGATAATATAGTATTTGTCTTTCTCTGTCTTATTTCATTTAGCATAATGCCTTCAAGATCCCTCCATGTTGTCTCAAATCACAGGATTTCCTTCTTTTTTATGACACAACAGTATTCCATGTATATACATTTATGTGTGTGTGTATATATATATATATTTATATATACATCACATTTTCTTTATCCATTTATCTGTCAATGGACACTTAGGTCATTTCCATGTCTTGGCTACCGCAAATAACGCTACAATGAACGCGGAAGTACAGATATCTTTTCGAGATAGTGATTCCACCTCCATTGGATATATAGCCAGAAGTGGGATTGCTGGATTATATGGTAGTTCTAACTTTAATTTTTTGAGGAACCCTCACACTGTTTTCCGTAGTGGCTGTACCACTTTACATTCCCACCAGTAATGCACAAGGATTCCTCTTCTCCACATCCTAGATAGCATTTGTTCTCTCTTGTTTTTTTGACAACAGCCATTCTAACAAGTGAGGTTCTGATTTGCATTTCACTGATCATTAGTGATGTTGAGCACTTTTTCATATACTTATTGGCCATTTGCATGTCTTCTTTGGAAATATGTCCATTCAAATCTTCTGCTCATTTCACATCTTGATGCTTCCACAGATCTGCAAGTGTATTACTCAACTTTGCTTAAATGATGCTGTACAACATTCTCCAAACTCTGGCTTATAATAGCAATAAAATATTTCTTACCAATAGTTTTGCAGATCAGCTGGGCACTACTGACCTTAGTATGGATCCAAGCTGTGGGTTGGATTGAAGCTGGCTTTAAATTTATCCTCAGTTTGAAATCAACAGCTAACTAGGCATGTTCTTCTGAGTGGAAGACAGAATCACAAGAGAGTGAGTGGTAACATGTATAGCGTGCTAAGGTCTCAGCTTAAAAATGGTAAAGTGTTGTTCTGCTCATATTCCATTGGTCAGAGCAAGTCACGTGAACAAGCTCAAAGTCACTAAAGCAAAGTATATAGTCTGCCTATTCTAATGGGAAATACTACAAAGTTACACAATAAAGGGTATGGCTGTTACTCCTATAACAGACTAGTGAATAATTGGGAATTATGACCCAATCTACTTCACGAAGAATTACCTTCCTACCTTTATTTGACTGCTTAGTATTAATTTTACTTTTGAATATGCTTTAGCCACTTTTTCTTTGGTAAATGCTCTCCCCTCTGTCCAAAACCCAATAAGAGATGGAGGCGCATTTTCAGTGTGTTCCTCTCATCCTATGCTTTAATCTACTATAACACACTTTGCAATATGTGTTATCATTGATTTTTTTCCCCACTTATTGCATCACTGTAGTGGAAGTCTTCTTAGGTCATGAGTCTTTGCCTTGTATCTTCAGCACTTTGCATTTGACCAAGCGCAAGATTAGCATTTGGAAATGTTAAATAAATTACTGACTGGATGAATGAATGCCTTATCTGCTCTCATTCCTATCTACACTTAATTAGTTTCATTTCAAATTTAACTATGAGAGAAGATACAAAAGCATAGTTCTTAGGAAAGTCTAATGTACCCCATTCACTTTCCACAGAGTGAATACAAATATGAACAGGGAAAAGCAAGATAGAAAGAGAAAGAGAAAGAGAAAAAGAGAGAAAAGAAGAGAGAAAGACATAAAAGAGAAGGAAAGATTAGCCAGAAGTTTAAGACCTGAAAAGCAATTAAGATATCAAATGTATATTGAGGCAACGTACTAAAATATGCCTACATAGAGTATATTTAAAATACATTCAACTGACTATAAGTCATTCTTCCTTTGATTTACATGGAACCTATTTTGTTTAAGCATTTTCCTTGGATTTTTTTTTTTCTTATTTATGGCAGGATGGGTAGGACACAAGAATAGGAGGATGTTATACAAAATTTAAGTAACCACATTATGATTTTGTACAAATAATTGAGAATTACCTGTGTGGGCTAATTGTTTTGTATATACTACAAATGTTATAACTTAAAACACCCTGGCAGGGAGGTGTGTCTCTATTCCTAACTTACAGGTGGTGATAAAATTTTAGGTGGTTAACTATATTTCCCAATGGCATTCAACTATTAATGACAGAGCCAGAATTAAAACCCAGGTCTGTATTAAAAATGATATTTAATTATATTTAATTTCACAAACAAAGTATGTACATAAAAAATCAAGGAATTCTGAATCAAAAAATTCTCAGTTGAAACACTAAGGAAAAGTGTATAAAAATCTTATAGCATCTAGAATTATCTTCCTCTTAACTTCTCTCTCTAAAACCCATGAATATTTTTCCAACTCCAATACTAATTGCCAAAGTAAAGAGGAAAAGTGAGACTTTTTCTCATTTAATTCTTTCTAAGAAGATAACAGCTTCCATCCTTTTATTCATCTTTAGCCTTTGAAACTGGGAGTCGGCATGAGCATATTCCTGGCAATTACTGTCATCTGGAATAACTTTTTATCTTTCTTTTCCAGTTGGCCTTTTACTTAGTCATCATTACTCACCATGAAACAAGATGTCTTCCTCTTGTTAACACTTTTTACCTCCGTTCCTTTCAACTGTGATTTATTATCAGCATAAGCTGTGTATTTTGGCAAAGGAATTCCTTTGATTTGTCCAATTAAACCAAGTCATGACACATGATGGAGAGACTTCCAAAGAGGCAGCCCTGCATTTATGAGGTTAGCTCCCAAAGCCTAAAAACACCAACAACATTCATTAATTAACACATTTAATGAGCACCCTCTTTGTCTAAGTCACAGCAGCGCTCTTCACAGTGGGTCTATATGAAAATTAGATCCAATAACTGACTTTAAAAAGTATTCAGTCCACTTGGGGAGACTTGAATATGCATGTAAAAAGATAACATACTATTTTAACAAAATGTGGACTATGCCTTACATTATAGGACTAGACACTGAGGTTACAGCATTATACAAAAATGACAAAAATCCTCGCTCTTAAATACCTTATATTTTAATGGGGAACACAAACAATAAAAGGTAAATATGACAAATAATTAGTAACATACTTAGGAAGTTGTAAGTGTTATGGAAAAATATACAGACTAAGGTGAATGGAAAGTCCTGACGGTTGTATGTGGTTACGATTTTAGATGAGTGGCCAAGATAGGGTGCAATGAGAAGGCAACATGTGACCCATGTGGATACCTTGCTGATGAGTGTCCCTGGCAGATGGAGCAAACAAGGGAAAGACTTTGAGATGGCAGCACCTGGCATATTTGTATTCAAGAAACAGTATGCTGTAGCAAAGTATGCAACATGTGACTAATAAGAAATAAAGTAAAAATTTCAACTAGTGGACAATTTTTGTCAGATCTTTTAGATCACTGTAAGTTCTCTGGCTTTTATTCTGAAGGAATGAGAAGACATTGGCAGAAGAATAACATTTATCTAACTCTATGGGGACAAAGATGTTTGCCAAAAAATCAGTTGGAGAACACATCAATAATCCAAGTTAGTAACGATGGAGGCTTGGATCTGGGTGGCAAGGATAGATGTGGTTAAAAGCTGGTCTTACCAGAAGGAGTGAGAAGTTCAGGACATATTTTGAAGGGAGAGCCAACAACATTTTACAATAGATTGGGTGTGGTGTTTCAGAAAATGAGAGCGATAACTTCAAGATTTTTGAACCAAAACAATCTAAGATGGAAACTCCTAAAATAATACTATGGATTTCTGGAATGGAAGTAACTTGATACAACCATAATAATATTTTCTGCATTGGTGAAGTCACTCAGAAAAAAACAAAAACCTTATAGATGAAGTGGGTTTAAAATTGAGCCTTCAGGAACAGGGAGGATTTAGATAGAAAAGAGCAGAGGGACATATTTGGAGAGAGGTAAATGCCATAAGCAGAAGAAATAAGATATATATTCTTGTGAAAAGCTAGTAAACTCGGTCTGAGCAAATAGTCTGGGGAGCTAGGAAAAACAATCAGAAATTAGTTAGAAATTGAATGGGTGAGACTTTTGGAGGTCAGATCAAACTGAATGAGATAAGTAAATAGGAAATATATATGATTTTAAAAGCATCTGGAGATAATAAGTGAACACAATAATACTCTTTAATTTAATTGGAATCTATTTTCATTCTAAGTGACAATACAAAATTTAGTACCTATGCTAAGATATTGAATGCTTGGGTTGGGTCCATCATGGTGTGTTTTATCCATTTAGAAGCTAATCTTTAGATACCAGTGATTTTCAAGTGTAATGAAATGTGGGCACAACAATAACCTGACCAGTGTGGTCAGCATTTAAAAAGTGCAACCATTATCAAACCCTTGATACATCAAGTGTGTTTTATTGCATTTAATTGGGAATGGTCCTGTTGTTTCCGATTTATATAATAGGCAAATGATCAGGTGTCACCCAGAGAGATATTGGTGGCCATAAAGTAACTGAACAATGTGTCAGTAGAACTATTTATTGTTTGCTTTCTTCTACTTGGTAACTCAATGGAAGGTGCTCTGAAGACAGTGTTTAACACACTATCTTCTCAGTGGATGTAGCATTACACATGGACTTTGTTCAGTCAAATGCCTGGGTTTTTTTTTCCTAACAGGAAACCGCTGATTATGCACACATATATTCTCTAAGGGAGCTGTGTTGGAGTCTATTTATGTTCATTGACAGGAAAATCAAGAAGAGATGGGAAAGCACAGTGTTGCATTTCCACAATATTATGTTACCTCTAGAAGAAAAATACTAAAAGAAATATGATGCGGTATGTATGTATAAGAAAAAGAGCAAGGTAATGTCAAATTAGTACAGATTCTGTTATGTATAATATACAACGCAAGTGTATTGATGAACATGTACTTTAAAAGGATGACCCTTTTGCAGTATGAACTAATCTTCTCAAGGACAGTAACTAAAGAGTCACAGCTGGAATAATTTGTAGGTGAAAGTTTCCTAAAAGGCGAACTTTCTAGAGTTCACTTTCACACAAGCACCTTTGAAATGAACAAAATGACAAAAATGGTTTCATCTTATCACTGATTCAGAAGAAATCCTTCACTATAGATCTCTTACAAGTGGACAGCGGTACTCATCCTTGGCATGAGTCCCATTACAGTCTACTGACTTTAGTGCACCATGAAATGAATGTTGGAGAGCTTTGTCAGCCTGTCACCAAACTCCTATGGCCTCAGAATCTGAGAAATAGTACATTTATTCACTCACAGTAATTGCCTCCAGACAAAGAGCAACTTCCCTGTAGAATGACTCAACTTAGTTCTCTCCCTCACACTACTCTTCTCTAACCAAATTATTCTGAAACCGTATTTCCCAAACTTTAGTTATCCATGTGTCATTCACATTTCACCACTTATACTACTATTTGATTATTTTCATTAAATCCACAAATTCTAACTAAACAAATCTACATGTGCTAATAATACTCATTTCACAGTAATATAACCACTTAAATATTGAAAGACAGAATATGTGTAAATTTGCATCATTGAAAAAAATCTTTACTACTGTGTATCATGTTATGAAATACACTGACTCCCAAATCAAAATTGGCAGTAAGGTAAGATTCTTCCTAAACCCATGTTTGTTGAGGTTGTACTCAACTGTATTCCCCTGTTGTAAGCTTGTGAAAATCACTTAAATTCATTCAACGGAAGGGTACTCAACCACTGATGTGTAAGAGAGTACTTTCCTACGTTAAGGAATCATACGAGAACATGGCTTGGTAATCATTTTCAAAGAGCTTATATGATATCAGGGACACAAATTACCATGTTGCAAGAAACTAAGAGAGTGTAGATTAGAAGAAGGAAACATCTGATTGGAGGATAAGGAAAGAGTTCAGAAATAAGGTGGAGTTTTTCCTGGACCCTTAAATGACAGATGAAACATTTAATCTTATGAATATTGTGAGGGCTTGGGAGAAGATGTTCCCAAAGATTTCTGTTGGCAGGAATGACATTAACAAAGCTGTGATGGAAAAGTGCTGGGCAGGAACAGGGGACTGCACATGGCTCTTAGAGTATAAGGTACAGCAATTAGCTTAGTAGAGAAGAAGCCTATAATTGGGGTTTGGTAGTTAATTATGCAATACTTTAAATGCCAGCATATGGGTTTTGGAATTCTGCAGTAAGGGACTCCATAATTATTTTTCTTTTAAGTTCATGTAACTATTACATGTATTATATATATTCATTTACTATAATGTATAATGAATTATCATTATAAAATACACATCATCATTATTACTGCTGTTATGATAGTATATACATTATATTGGTATTATTATTAATGTGATATATTACAAGCCAAACATATATATATAGTATTTCACATATATGTATATTTATGTGTATACACACACATGCATAAAGCATTGATGCTCTCAACATTATGTGTTAATTAAACTGAAAAGAAAAAGCAAATTATTACATAGATTTTGTTATCCATATTTTACAAATCAGAAAACTGACAAACAGAAACATTAAGTCACTGTCTAAAGTCACAGAATTATGATTCATGCCCTGTCTGTTATGACTCAACCTATGCTTCTAAGCAGTAAAACCTCCATGATATACACTGACTAGTGTAAACAAATTTTTTTAATTCAAATTCTTCTGGTGGCTTATCCCTCTTTTCATGAGTTGTGAATAGAGTCTCTGTTTCAGAGCAAATGCACAGTCTCTGTAACAACAGATTCATAAAATTGCCATTGATAACTAGAATTTAATAACCATTATGCTGAGGGTCACTAGCAGAACCAGACTTGGATCCACAACCTTTAGCTAGTGGATACTTTGCTGCAATCACAACTTTACTGAACCTCAGTTTCTCCATTTGAAATACAAGAATCTTTAAACTCAATTGTCTTGAAAATCCTTGCCAAATCTATGAAGCTATGACAACATACTTAACCACTGGAATGAAACGTTAAGTTTTAGCTATTTTACCATGTTCTTGACTTTGGTGTTAAAAAAGTAAAATAATTGAAGTTGTTTTGAAGGTTGTTAATAATTTTGGGGACTGCACAAATGGAAAGATCATCTTTGTTGTGTTTCCATTGTGGGAATATTAAAAGGAAAAAAAAAATCCATGGGTTCAAACCATGGATCAGTAACTTCCTGCCTGTGTGGTCTTGAATAACATATCTAGAGACACTCTGAATTCAGCTTCTGCATCTATGAATGTACGATAGTAAGGATGAGAAATGATATATTCGAGAGACTAGCCATTCATCTAGCACTCAGCATAATAGAGATAATATAGCATGCTGTTTATAAGCACATATTTCAGCAAAACCAGCCCTGGATGATGGGTTGTATAACCCTGAAGGTATATGACTTAACCTCTTTGAGTCTTTAAAACAGAGGCAATAATAATACCTACTTCACAGAGTGGTTGTGCAAAATAGAGGATGTATTACATAAAAACTGCTTAGTACAATGCCTGGTACAGATGATATAAATCAATCAATGAATCAGTATATACATATATATGTTTTTTAATAGTCATAGTTACAACTACTAATAACTCTGAGAATAATAAATTGCTATTGCTATTATTGTTCCCACAAGAGGTACTTATGACTATATCATTTTGACTATTTGAAATGTGTAATTTAAAATACCAGTTGATTTACAATTTTGAAAAGAGTATGCATATTTTTAGTGACATAAGACATATAGTAGTTATTCCCATAATGCTTTAACACTGGCCACTGAACTTCAGGTGTCATGTACAGAATTTCCCTAAGCGGTAAAGAGTCATTTTGAAAATTCTTCCAGTTTTCTTAAAGTGGAAAACTTTCTGAAACTTTCATCTTTCTTTTTAAGATGTAAATAATAGACTGGCTAAAATTGCCAAACCAAGCTATTGCCAAGAGACTTTTCTAATATGATATAATTAAACAGTGTGAGAGACAGCAATAAAATTCCTTAGTTTTATTTCTGAAAGGTCTGGGAAAAACAATACCCCAAATTCATATTTTGATAATTATTTATGAAATCTAAGAAAAGAGATCCATTTTCTCTTCTAATTGTAAATGCAAGAATACATATTCTGTTACATAAAGTTACGGTGTCTAAATACAAAACTATTCAAATATGCGTTGGAATCAATTTATAATGATTAGGAGTTTTTGAGTAGGAAGCAACATCTTTCTGGTATCATTTTTCTTAAAATACCAGTCGATTTTATTATTTAATCATAACCACAAGTTGTTTGATTTTCAGGGTAAAGTACCCAGTATTATTTTGCTCCCTATGTGACTGTTCTCCAAGTTTATTTATTCTCGTCCTAACTTTTGCCCTAATGAATGCATTATCTGTTCTTTCCTAATCCTGCTACACAGGAACGGTAAGGGGTATCCGGCACGAGGGCCTTTTGACCTTAATCTTAAGTGCATTGCAACATTCCTGAAAGTCAAACCAGCGTGCCTTTTCACTTCTCTGTTCCTGAAATCTCATACTTAAAGCGTGTTGTGTTTGTCTGCTTTATTTGCCTCAGGACAGAAATCCTGACCTCCTGGGCCATTCACTCTACCGTGTCCCTTTGTGGTTCCTGAAAGCTATTTTACTCTGGGGAAAATGAAAGCAAGAAAAATGAGAACTCAGATTATTTTATAAATGAAGGAAAGGCAGATTGATAAGAATCAATCATTCAGGCTATCTTTGAATTTCTTTCTCTATATAATATATATGTTTTTTAACCCTTAATATTTATATTTGTTTATATGTATATATTTTTCATATTTATATATAATTTCTTAAGTAAGTTTCTATTGACTCCTATATTAAAGACAGGGAGTGGGTGCTATAACCAGGTTACATGATTAAAAAGTCAAATCTTTATGCATCATGACGGATGGATGGATCTCACAAGCATAATATTGAGCCCAAGGAGTCAGACCTAAAAGAATACATTAGTTGTGATTCCATTTTGCACCAGTCTATGCTGTTGGAGATCACGCTAGTAGTTAGTCTTGGCAGGGCAGTAATAATTGAACAAGAGTATGAGAAGTATTTCTAGATATGAGTCCTTGGATATGTGTGTGGTCACTGTGAAAATTCATCAAGTTATACTATTATGACATTGTCCTTTATGTATATTTCAATTTCATAAAATGTTATAAAAAGTATTTCATCTAGAGAATCAAATTTACAACTCTTATTCATAGAGGTGCAGGCCTCTTTTATTTTATCTCTTTTGAAAGGCACAGACAATTGCACTTTATGAAAAGACCACTTCAATGAGACATAAGGTAAGGGAATAAGATTTAGCACTAAACTACTAAAAATTCCGAATTATTCCTCAAATATTTTTTAGCACTTGCTATTTGTATAACAATATCCTGCCAGATTGTAGAAACACAAAAGTGCTTAAAAGGGAGTCCTTGCTGCAAGAAGCTGGCAATCTAGTGAGAAAGAGAAGGACAAAAACCAAGGGAAATTTGTACTTTTAGTATAACTAATAAAATCGTATGACACATGGCAATATTGGAATTCTGAGGAGAAACACATGGAAATGCACACAAATAAGCCTGAGTGGAGCAAAAACATTTCAAAAAGAGCTGATATTTGAGTTGTCTACTAGAATGAGTCTAAGTTAGCCAAGCAGACAAGGGGCGCTCTCAACATCTTATAGGTATCCAATTGTTGGCAAGTGATGGACATCTAAATACAATCCCCAAAAGGCATTACTTTCAATATTTTCTCCATTGGACTCCAGATAGGAGACTAATGAGCCTTTCTAACCATAAGCACAAAAAAGAAAATGTGTGTGCCTTCTCAGTGTCCCACATGATGGTGCCCCAGAAGGACATGAGGCGAGAGAACAATAAAATGAACAGCCCCAAGGAAGGTATTTTAAAAGTAATTAATTCCTACCCTAATGGAAACATACTGTGGCGCATGTGTAATGGAATTTCAAGGAATAGGGAGGGGAGAAGGGGAGGCGCTCCTCAAAAAGCTATTCTTTCTCTTATTTGCAGTCCAGTCATGAGATTTCTAGCTTTTGGATCAACACCATCACCAGTGTATAGGTATCTCGATTCACCATCCACATGTACCTAACATGAGATAAGCTCAGACTCTCTAAGTAATTGAGACAACAGGAATTCTAAAGCATCACACTTGAAGCTAAGAATATTAGCATCTCAGCCTTGGCTATTGGCCAAATTAGAATCAGAGTGACTCAGCAGAGTTTCGGAAGTAGCCTCAAAAAATATGTTTCTTCTTTTATTGGCAAAACATAAAGAAAACATGTCAATACCTGTGATGAGCAGGAAAAAAATTAAAAGCCAACAAACAAACAGAACAGAAAAACTTTTCTAGGAGAGAAGTGTTTCAAAAATACTCAATATTCTGCCAAGGCTTCAACAAGTGGATACACGTGTTTAAATGAACTCTCTAAAAAATTATCGGTGGAAGTAAGAGTTTCCTTGAGAGTCCAATGGGCTAAAAGTTTAGTTGAATGGTTGGAAAAGCAGTTCTAACGAAAGTGTTTTAATTAATCCTAAATTGTATCATACTGCAAGTATACCAGCTCCCTGATAAAGGCTTTCATTTGTCTACATAAAGTCAAATTTTTTATTATGGCCTACAGAGATCTTCATCATCCAGATATTGACTATCTTTCCAGCCTCTATTTTTCCTATTTCCCCACACTCACTTAGTGTGTTTCCACTGTGACGATCCCCTTGAAATTCCCAAATTAACTATGATTTGTCTTACTTCCACATTTTTAAATATGCTCTTTGCTTTACCAAGAATGACCATCCCACCAGAGATAATACGTCCCAATACCTTCATGACGCTTAACACAATGAATGCCTTCCATAAACATTTGTGAAATGGAACAATGAGATAGCATTAGATTTTATTTGTCAGTTTAAAGGTGTTGTTCAAGGTTATTGAAAGATGCTAAATTTAAATAATCCCTGAACTTGCAATGATGATTACCTCCTCCACTGTCCTGAATCTTCATCAGACACAGCTCATTTATTCTCACTGGGTGCCTAATAAGAGAATGTTTCAGGAGAAGAGAGCCTGAGGTGAAATGTAGTAGTTCTTGCTAACAGTTTTGAGACAGAGACTTTACATCTGGGGTGAGGTGGAAGTATTATTTTTTTTTTTCCCTAATTTGGAGCTTGAAGTTGCAAAGTTCTCATTCTCTATTCAAATTGTCTATGTTCTTGGTTAATTCCAGTATCACTTAAGATTTCTAAAATTATCTTGACTGTAACAATACTAATGGGTTGCAGTTATCAGAGGTTTATAGTATGCCAGGCACTGAAATATACTGATTATATCATTTAATATTTTCAAAAATGCCATCAATTAGGTTCCAATAGATGCAGGTTTTTTTTTTTTTTGGTGAGGAAGATTAGCCCTGAGCTAACATCTGTTACCAATCCTCTTTTTGCTGAGGAAGATTGGCCCTGGGCTAACATCCATGCCCATCTTCCTCTACTTTATATGTGGGATGCCTCCACAACATGGCTTGATGAGTGGTGAGTAGGTCCATGCCCGGGATCTAAACCTGTGAACCTCAGGCCACCGAAGGGGAGCACATGAACTTAACCACTACTCCACCGGTGAGGCCCTAGATACACATTTTATAGATGAGGAACTTAAGGCAAAACATTTTAGATATATTGCCCAAGGGCACACGGCTGAAAAGAGATGGAGCCAGGATTTTGAAACAAGAAGAATCCAGAGTCCCTGTCCTTCCTTACTGTGTTATAATATTTCTATGTTTCTACTGTACTAGTATCTATTTTTCACTGTGTTCTAGGCTCAGAACTCAGTAATTTATGTTAACGTTACCTCATTTGAAGTTTACTAGAATTCCGTTTACTATATAAATGTCAAAAACATAAATCAAATAGAAAAAGACCCTTGCCCTAAATCACGAAATTAGTTAGTATATTGTCAAAATTAAATTCCAGATCTATTTACTCTAATTTAGAAAATAAAATAAGTGAAATGATTATGCTTTGGAAGAAAGAGCAAGTTATTTCATAAATACTTTCTAATATGACAATAGCGTGGGAATAAAAAATAATGACAAGGAAAAAGCTAAAGAAATATGGGGATGACAGGAGTACCTTCAAGGAGTTAATGACAGGCAGATGCCTTGATGATTTCTCCGTATTGTTTTCTGCTTAGGTTAATAGGATTAGGGCTTTACCAAATGTTATGTGCAAAGACAACTATGGACCCAGAATGTTTTCAACCATTTGTAATGCAATTTTAGAAGAAAGCTCACACATTGCCCTCTCCTCTGAGATCCTGCCATTTTATACACAAAACATGTCCATTCTCTTTCTCCTCACCCCTGTTTATATTGTCTTTCATGATAGACTCTGCTTGTTTAAAATACTATATGAGATTACAGTAAAGCTTTTGACTGCGTGGATCGTGAAAAGCTATGGGATGCTCTGAAAGAAGCGGACATACCTCAGCACTTGATTGTCCTGATGTGTAACCTGTATTACGGACAAGAAGCCACTGTCAGGACAGAATATGGAGAAACAAAATGTTTTCCTATAGGCAAAGGTGTCAGACGAGGGTGCATTTTATCTCCCTCCTTTTTTAATCTGTACATAGAACATATCATACAAAAAATTGGGTTAGACTCAGATAAAGAAGGAGTGAAAATTGGTGGAAGAAATATCAACAATCTAAGACACACAGATGACACCATCTTCCTGGCAGAAAGCAGCAATATCTTGAAACAGCTTCTGAGAAAAGTGAAAGAAGAAAATGCCAAAGCAGGACTGCATTTGAAGATCGAGAAGACAAAAATCACAACTACAGAAAAACTACACAACTTTAACATAGACAATGAAGACATAGAAATTGTTAAAGATTTTGTTTACCTCGGTTCCATCATCAATTTAAATAGTGATTGCAGCCAAGAAATCAAGAGAAGACTGAGACTTGGAAGGGCGGCAATGAGAGAATTAGGAAAGATCATCAAGTGTAAGGAAGGGTCATTAGAGACTAAGGCCGAGATTCTCCACACACTTGTATTCCCAATTACTATGTTCAAGTGCAAAAGCTGGACAGGAAGAAGGCTGATGGGAAAAAGAATGATTCGTTTGAAGTATGGTGTGTTGGAGGAGAGCTCTACAAATACCCTGGACTGCCAGAAAGATGAACAAGTGGATCCTACAGCAAATTAAGCCTAAACTATTCCTGGAGGCAAAAATGATAAAACGGAGGCTACCCTACTTTGGGCATATCATGAAAAGGCAGGATTCTTTGGAAAAAATAATAATGCTGGGAAAAGTAGAAGACAGCAGAAAGAGGAAGACCAACATGAGACGGATTGACTCAATAAAGGAAGCCATAGACATGAATCTACAGGAGCTGAGTAGGGCTGTTGAGGATAGGACGTGGTGGACATCAATCATTCACAGGGTCACCAGAGTTGGAGTCGACTTGATGGCACGTAACAACAATATAAGAATATAGAATTATGACTCAAAACAACGCCCAGTTAGTGGCATTGCCAGTTTAGGAACCCAGATCTTCCAATTCATTCTTTTCATTGAATGCCAATACATGCAATTTAGTTTGTATCAGTTTATTCTCAGGACCCAGGGCAAAACCACTGCTCCTACAGAAAAGAGTTCACAGTCAAATAGAAGAAAGAAAACTGAAAATAGTTGCAATATACAAGAAAGCTTAATAATGTGAATATGAAGCACTCTGAGCCCACAAGAGTAAATTAATAATTTAGCCCAAAGAAATTAAGAAAGACTTTGTAGTATTGAAGCTTTCACCAGTGCCCTCTTGTAGGTTTAGTGTAGGACACCTGTACCTGGTAGCTATGAATACTTAGCTTTTAAGAGAAAATTTTCCTTTCAATTGCTCGTTTCATTTTAAATTTAATGCAAGCAGCTTTACTGTTATCCATAATTTATATGTGTTTCATTTGGGGTATGAAATCCTCTAAATCCTCAAGTAAAATCAGAAGACCAAGAAGAAATGCTGTCATAAATACACTGCAGTTTGAAAATCAAAGCATGAGTAGAAGATTGCAATCAGGTAAGTGGAGGTCTGTGTGTTGGCAAAGGCCCAAGTGGACATGGCTCAGTGTATGCAAGGGGCCTCGAGGTATAGAAAGCTAAGAGGCCTCATGTGTTTAGTGAATGCTAGAGCGTTGAGGAAGGTTAGAGTACAGGGCAAGCAAACAGTGAATTCTACCATCAGTGTGAGTTGTCCTTGGCTTTCTGGGCATTGGATAAAACAATAATAATGAAAACTTTCCATTGGGAGATGTTACCAGATATTTTTGTGTGTGTGTGAGGAAGACTGGCCCTGAGCTAATATCTGTTGCCAGTCTTCCTCTTTTTCTTGAGGAAGACTGTCCCTGAGCTAACATCTGTGCCAATCTTCCTCTATTTTGTATATGGGACGTGACTACAGCATGGCTTGATGGGTGGTGTGTAGGTCCCCGCCCAGGATCCGAGCCAGCAAACGCTGGGCCACCAAAGTGGAGCACATGAACTTAACCACTATGCCTCCAGGCCAGCCCAATCAGGCATTTTTAACATATGTTGTTTTCCCAGATAGCTTTCACAACAGGCTGTCTTCTTTTGTTTTGGGATATCTTTTGCTGTTGGGAAGGAGAAGAGAGAGCTGTGCTTTAAGTTCCTGTACTAATGTCATCTTCAATTTCCACTCTATTCATTCATCAGGCCATAGAAAAGCAGAAAGTAATGCCTAGAATTCTGTGTATCAAATACTACTATCTAAGCACTGATGGAATATTTTTGTGAGAAGAACTTGGTTATTGATGTTACTGTTGTTTTTTAAATTTTAATTATCATTTTTATTTATCATTAAAACATTTTACTAAAGGAAAACTCATTCATTTACCACTCAAACCAATATTAATCTCTTGCTTCTTTATAATGTTTTTTGTCATTGAAAAGGTAAAGTGCTCCATAAAGAAAAATGCTACCATTTTTTTACGTGCTAAGTTAAACTCTCGCTTTCACTCTTCCCTGAGAAGCAAACACTGCCTCCTCACACAGATGTATACTTCAGGTCTTTAGCTTATTCTGTTCATTTAAAGTCATTGCTCTTATGTATTGCAGGCTGTAATTGCTTCTAGCAATATAATGCTTTATCCCACTAACATAATCATAATGCAGTTACTAAATATTTTTTACATGGCAGTATCTGTCTTTGGATAACTATTATGTTGGGTATTATTATAATTCTCTCTTTATAGCATTGTAGTTTGAAGATATATAGAATAAAACTGGCTTCTATTTGCTGAGCTAGTAAATGAAATATTAAAAACAGGATAGCCTATCAATGAAGCCTGACTGTTTACTTGCTGAATTAGTGTTCAGCAGAGAAACAGGGGCAGCCCAGAGTGCTCTAGGAAAGGACGCATTTCATCTAAAATAGTGCAGGCAGCATGCTTCCTTCATGAGGTCTGCTGCTCACTTCCTCTGTTATTAGAAGGTGATCCTAGGGCAGACAATCAGGCAAGGTTTGACTGCATCGGAAGACAAGAAAGGATATCAAAACATCCCCTCTTCAGCTCACATTCAGAAATTCTGCTGATCGAATAGAATGATAATAAAAACTGGCATTTAGATTATGACTTTCATCTCAAGACCTCGGCCCATGCAGAAGTCATTTCTCCCTTTTCTAGAATATGATCATCATCACTGGGGTAGGAGCCAATTACCTTCAAAGAGCCCAGCCACCTACCCAAATATCCTTATACTGTATGCTCATCCATACAGCAATACATAGGAATATAACATAATCAACAAATAGGGGTTGTTCTAAGATCTGAGGTTGTTCCTTTCCAGTCTTCTTTTTATAAGACTTATACAAACTAAAATGATTATGAGATCTATTTTCACATCTTACCTAATCATGGTCCAATATTGGTCATTAGGGTCAGACACTCCCAAAATTTATCATGGAAAGATGTCACCAAGTTTCTATACCACATTTCCTTGAGATGAAATAAGACACTTATCTGTCTTAGATGGCCCAACCCAAATAAATTGCTCCTCTTCTGAATTCTTATAGCATTCATATCAAATAATTTCTTGCGTCTTTATGCATTGTCATGAGCTTTATTTATTTTAATCTCCCATTAAGAATAAAACTGTTTGAGATATAAGATTACATCTCCTCCACTTCTCACCTACCAGAATTTAGTAGGTTTTCAATTGATAATCAACAACTCTTCTGAGGAAGAGTTCTATACCAGATGGCTTTCTTATTCATTTGAAATATATTATTCTATTTATGCATTCCAAGACACAGCAAATGTGGGTTATTTCAAAAAAGAATGTGTCTCTGTGGAAGTGACAGCCTCTTAGGATTAAATCATCTGTGAGCTACTTGAATTTAGGACTTCTGGATAATCATGGTTTATTCCATACTATAGTTGTTTTATGACTGGGTAGGCAAACTTGAATTCAAAAGACCTGTAGACCAAATTCATTTATTTTAGGAATGGAGCCAAAAGCACTTGGAAAGTCAAGAGTATTAAAACTAGATAAATTTGTAAAGTTAAATAGAGAACTATCTACAGCAAAAGAATATAATTTTTCTGCCAGTCACTTTGCTGTTAACGGAATTGAACCTAATCTTTGTCACGCATGTAAGACCCCAACTTTCCATCCAGACTGCTGTTGATGGCAGACAAGAGGAAAGGGAGAGAAGGTGAATCGTTAGCATCATCTGTTAAATTTAAGCAAACTAGTCCTGCCACTTTGGGCCAAAAAATAAACAAGGTTTTGAAAGAAGAGTAAGTGCTTCCTAAATTATTTGTCTGTACCATAATTAATATACAGCACTATTGATCTAATTAAACTAAGTTGCTTCCTTACCAGGGAAGGCTCAATGTTAATTAGCACCATAGCCCTAAGCGTTTCAAATATACTGAGGAAGTAATTTGGTGATAAAATGCATGTTTATCTATTGTAATTTCAAAGACTTTAGCAACATAAGCAATTTCTTGTCATTAGTAGCTTTTTTTTTTTCTCCCCATGGTATTCCTCTCCTTTATAGCTATATTAAGTTAGAATATATTATAAATATTATCTATACTGAAAGTAGTACTAATTTTACAATGTTAGAGCTCCATGGGGAATTGGCAGAACCTTGTATATTCAACATCCTTAGGGATGAAAAGGATTCTTCTGCCCACTCTCCTCCTTTTTATCTTTAATCTTATCAACATTTATTGAGCACCTACTAAGTGAAAGGTAGCACTAAGAACACAAAAGGCAACCTAAGAGTGAGAACTGAGAGTTATTTGCCATTATTCTTCATCCTTCTACATCCAAAAAATAACCGCTAATTGCTAATCCTGCCTCCTAAACACCGTTATTGCAGGCACAAATGAAGAGAAAGCTTCCAGAACAGAGTTTTCTAAAACCATGATCTTTCTCTACTTCTGATGCTCATGCACTTGAACTGCTACTCTTGCTTTCCAACCAACCTCTCTTTAAACCCTGTTGTTAATTCTTCACACAGTTTTCAGGGGGATATTTTTTGACATCAAGCTGTCCATGTGCCCCCCTCTCTCTGCTTAATCACTCCAATGACTTCCTGTTGTATATCAATAAAGTCCAGGCTCCTTAAATGGAAACCAAAAGTCTTACTTGCATGTGAAAATGAATCTGCAGTACATCCTGGCTTGCAGATTACACATTTGCAATAGTTAATTTCAACAGTTAATTATTTGCAACCTCTCGTGCCTTTCTCACTGTGTTCTGTCAGCCTGGTTTGACCTCTCCAATCCCCACCTCTCTTTACCATACTGACTCATTTTATTCAATGGTCACCAACCTCACTCCTCAGCCTACTCTGAGTCTCCCAGGCTGAGTCACATGTGCTTTCTGAGAACCCATAATATGTTATACACCTCTGACCTTGTTCTTTGACACAACATTACCTACTTGTGTATGGTGTGTCTGCCTCACTAGATGACGAGCTCTTTTAGAAAAGGGAATGTGCTCAATTTATTTTTATATCTGTAGTGTCTACTACACCGCCTGGCTCATCATATGGTTTTAAGAAATGCATTGTTCACATACTTAAGAGGAAATTATCTATTTGAGATATATAATAACAATAACCTGTTATTGTATACTGTCTAATCACTAGGCACTTTGCATGTATTATTTTATATACTTTTCCAAGTCATCATGAAATATGTGTATTACTTGACACCTAGGAAATTAAAGCTCAGAGATTTCAGGGACTTAACCACGTGTTTTAGAGAAGTTTGAACTCAGGCAGTCAGTGGTTCCAGAGTCAATGCTCTTAATCAGTACCCTGTAAAAAGCAATAACATGGACTACATAACTTAACAGTCTGGGCTGTTATTGGCATACTACACATAAATACAGTTAACATTCAAAGGATCAAAGCCGCACTACAGCCTGGACACTCAGGTGAAATTTCATGAGAGAGTTTAGGCTGGAGTCTGATTTTTGCTTCTGGGTTCAGATTTTCACTTACTTCTCCCAACTGACTCCTTCTATCCCTCTCCAGGCAGCGTTAATTTACACTCTTATAACTGCATTGTGGCTATTCTCTTAAGCAGCAAACGTCTGAGTGTTTTCTTTTTACATCTCTTTGTATATAATCTTTGAAGATAGAAATGGTTTGATCTTCAAAGACACTGAAAATTTTGGTGAGCTTGATCTCACTCTGAGAGTATGCATTATCTTTTGGAGAAAATCAACCAGAGACACATATGTTCTCATAAAATCAATAGCTGACATATCACATCTTATAGTGACTTGTCAAAAGGAAGAGCTACTATAAATCCAAGCATCTGTAAAATGTAAATTTAAAGGCTATAAAAAGCCTGTATGATAATATAAAGCGGAATCTAGTCAGAGGCAAATAGGGAAGATAGAAAGGATTTATGCACTAACTATAAACTTGAATATAATAAAAGTAAAGCAGCTGATTAAAGTATTGCCTCCTCTCTCCTTTGTTTATTGTCTAGCACATTTTTTAAAGAGAAGCAAAGACAATGAACTATGTTTGTTTAGAGATTGGAAAGGCCCTTCGCATCTTGCCTACAATTGGAGAATGAAAGGGCAAAATAAATGCACATTTTCTACACTCAGGATCCAGAAAACCCTCAACTCTTTTCTTCTCCCTGCCAAGACTCAGTGTCTTTCCTCTCCATTAGAATATACCGAAGAAAAATCTTATAATTATCTAAATCTTAGTGTTAGTATTTAGGTATTTCACCACCTAGATGAAATTCATCTAGAAATTCATCACCTAGATGAGTGTTTGCATTTCTAGGCTACTTTCTCAGCTAAGTAGGAAGATGCATTCCTAGAGTCCAGTTACTCCACATATATTATTCTAGAAAAATGCTTTCAAAGTCAGTGATGCCTTATTGTCAAATCCAATATTCAGTTATTTCATTTCTCACTGAAATTCCCTAGCCTTATACATTGTTAACTAATTTCTTTTTTTTTTTTTAATTCCAGGATTCCTGTATTTTTGATCATTTCCATTCTGATCTCTTCCTGTGATTCTGTTCCTCAGCTTACTCCTCCCAAACATCAGGGTCTCTCAGGAGTCTTATCTCAGATGTCTTATCATGCTATAGATTTCCTTTGGATGATGTCACCTAAGTGTATGACTTCTATCACCATCTGTGTTATCAATGATCCTAAAATATAAATCCCCATCCCAAACTCTTCTCTTTCCCTGCAGATACACATGCTTCCTGGGCTTGCTAGTCAAATGCTCTTTAGCTGTTCCAGCTGAATGTCACCAGAGTCTAACACACAATTGCCCCCCAATTCCTTCTCACCCGCCTGAATTCCCTGACCCAGGTAGGTGACTCATCCCTCTCCAGCCTTTCAAAAAAAAAAGCTGTTCTGTAACTTACATGTTAGCAATTTTATGCTGAACTTCCCTAACATTTGGAGCTCTCTCAGAGAAGCAGAACCAAGATGTTCGAGTCAACATGAGGAGCACAATGTTCTTTGATAAAACATACAACTGCTCAAATCTTTCAATGATTTGGCTTTTATGTGGAGGCTGCCAAAATCAACATGGCAGCCTTTTTAACTGAATGACCCCAAATGAAGTACAAGACAGTCACCTAATAATAAAGAATTCTTGTAGAGCCAAGAGATGTTTACTTTTCAATGCAAATGAGAGGACATCCTTGGAGTTTGAAGTTGCATTTCACTATAGCTTCTAAATGCATTTAACTGGAAGTCTTTAGGTAGACTGAACACCATAGAGACAGCAAGATTGACAAGAAGGGAAGGGAAAATTGACTTGCCATTCCCCAGGAAATCTGCCTACACAGCTGGCACCATGGGGATTTCTTGTATGCATTTTTGAATATGTTCCAAGGCTTGAAAATGGGATTTCCTGAATCTAAAATGCCAGGCACCTATAAACCATTCTGTTTGTCAGAGTTTAACGGCCTCCCTCTGTGTGAAGGTAAGGTGAAGGGAGTGAGTTCCTCTGCACTTGATAGCTCATTTAGAGTTGGCTCCCTTTATTATGGCCTTGCCCTTTCTGAAACACCCACCCTGACAGCTCCATCGCCTCTAACATGCAGAAGTAGCACTGGGGATTTACAGTGTGCTTTCTTTCTGTATAGTTTTGGGGATTGGAAGGCAAGCAGCAGGTAAGTAGAATAAAGGGAGTTTTCTAGGATCCCAGACTTGGTTGTTTGTTCTCAAACTTAGAAAGAAGTTATAGAAAATGACTCTTGGCTCTTTCCCTACCTTACAGATGTCCCAATTCCTGCCTAAATCAACTGTGGATCATTTAATGTTATGTTTTGAAACCCGCAGCTGTGTTAAATACCATACCTACGCAGAACTAAAAGTTTTTTATTTCTTTTAATTAAAATCCAGATTTATAAATTATTTACTGATCAAGGGTGATATTTACAAAGTTTAATGAGAGATTTTGATCTTCAAATAGTAGTCTCCTATTAAGTTGATTCATTGTCTAACATTTAAAGGATTCCACTATTATTTGCCTTACCACCAGACTGTATCATCCTCAATTAGCCTCAAAATAAAAGCCAAAAGCAAGAACATTTAAAAAACCTTTTAATAATAGTTTAATATAGAAACTAGCAGAATGCTTCAATTATGCTGCCAGCTATTGAATGTCTAAGCCATAGTGGGAACTCCTGGGGAATTTTTAATATGGAAGGCTGGTCTGCCAACTTAGGATGGCACAGATATTGTCAGGTCCAGTTATTACATGCATTCCAGTGTGGCATTTAATTTTCTATTTTGATGAAACTATGGGTCTTATACCATTTGTTGTCGACCGCTGTGTTCAGAGTGTTTGAGGTTTGGGTTTGAATTCTACTGTCTTCTCTTTTCAGAAGTTGTTTTATTGGGTACCTTTTTACTACTACCACCTCTAAACACCTGTCTGTACTTATTTTATCCATCCATTCCGCTATACTCCTCTTAATGGGATTGTTACCACCTAACATGGGGCCTTCTGCTCACCGCAAGACACGCCAGTAGTCAAGAGGCAAGGTGATAGGAGAAAAAGGACTTTTTTATTACAGCTTGCTAGCAAGAGGGAAGATGGCCGACTCATGTCCAAAAGAACCATCTTAAGGGCATGAAATCTTACAGCAGTTATATAGGCCATTGTGTTATTGGGGAGGCGGTTAGGAATGTTGACTTTCTGGTCTTACAGACAGAAGTGCCACACCAGATCTTTCAGTTTTCACTGATGATGGCTATCAGCATAGATTCTCTGTTCGGGGGTCATCACATCCCTAAGGAACTCAAAAAACAGTTATCATCTTATTGCAGCTGGGAGGTACATGCACAAGCAGGGGTCGTAAAATCTACAGAGCAGTTGGATCTCCCGGAAGGTGCATATCCAGCTGGGTTAGTTTGTCAGAGGTCATTCAAAGTTACAATAGGGTTTTTCTTTTCTACAATATGGCTTCCCTTATGTCAACCTTGTCTTGAGCCAGTATCAGGATGAGGAGAGAAAAAAACCCCAAATGTGATACTTAATTAGTTATGCATTCCTTTCAGTGTTATTCCTAACTTAAAATACCATAAAAAGTAATTTCTTGTCAGAATGCATTTTTATTGAATTTCCTCCTATGCTTAAATTCAGTGGCAATGCCTAGTCTCAGAGTCTTGCTTCAATGTCTACCTACTGGCACAAATTATTTGTATCGCATTTCAGGAAACCATCAGTGGAGCTCTCTTGCTTTCTTCGATTAGAGAGTCGAATCTGTGAGCCAGATCTTAAGTGCTAGGGCTGTACAAATAGATCTGTGCATTCCTGCTAAGTGAAATGTACATTTCTTGTATCAGATGCTGTTTTCATTTCATTCCTTCACTTCAGTTTAAAGAAGTGTAGGCAA
The DNA here is from genome assembly GCF_057802395.1 of Ceratotherium simum simum. Lineage (NCBI taxonomy): Eukaryota > Metazoa > Chordata > Mammalia > Perissodactyla > Rhinocerotidae > Ceratotherium > Ceratotherium simum. The sequence continues at coordinate 20,613,336 of NC_141923.1, read as the reverse complement.
TTGTGTTTCTGGAGGATAACCTGCTTAGGGCTTTGAGGATATGTTGCTTTGAAAGAAAGACCTCAATAGACTTTCATAAACATCTGATCCTCCCTAATTACTACCAGAGACGGGAAAACAAGATCCTGTTTATATAGTAGATAAAATAAATATTAAGTGCTTCTGAGGTCAGTATCAAGTTGTTTACAATTCATCAACCAGAACATTCACATCTTATGTCAATAGATCTATTCTGCTATTAAATAACATGTCAAATAATACTTAAATGAGTGCATTTTCCAAATATCTCAAAATAATCTTCTAAAACTAGATTAGAAATAATACCACTACCTAATTGAGACCTAATAGGAGGATTCTGTTTTTCTGAGGCTTGCTTATGTTTGAATTGTACCAATCAACCCTTCTCTGTTTTTGAGATAGATACAGCTAGCTATGAGTATCAAAAGCAAAGCAACTATATGATGTCAAAGATTTTTGATAATGACTTGCATCCTGAGTGTTTGAGAATAAGAGTGTGTAGTTTATTGAGGTAGGTGTGTCACCAATTAGGTGCCTCGAGAAACTCAAAGGTAGGTTTGGAAGCAATTAACTGTTTTTCCAAGTTGTTTCTTTTCCTTTTGCATGTTAAGGAGATGTAACCACCAGCAATCCTGAGACTGACCAAGCGCGAAAATCAAGGGAGATGTAACCACCAGACATCCTGAAACTGATCAAGCCTCACCACAAGAGCTATGCCCATGACCTTTGCCTTATTTTTAATGCAAAGATCTCTCTAGGAAGAGCTTAGCCCTCATTGTGTGGAAGTATGTTCTCCAACTGAGCCTGTGCGAGCGAATACCTGCCTCTCCCTTTTGAAAATTCATTCCCCAACCAAAATAAAAATTCCTGCTTCCCTTTGTTGGGGTATGCCATGACTTTGGAAATGATTCCTCATTGCCTCCTATTTGCTGCAAATACACTTTAATTTGTGAGACAACTTCCACTGGTGTAGAGTCTTATTTAACTCACCAGGAGGCAAGCCCACTTGGTTTGGTAACAGGTGTTTTTATTATTTAACATTATTAATGTTTAATTTAATTAATACAATATTTCAATAAGTTCTTACTTTTGTGATTCAGGGGTCTGAGAAAGTTTAAATATGCTATGACAGGTCAGTGAAAAGCACAATTATGAAAGCAAGTAAAACCAGGAATACATACCTGACTTGATTAACTAAATATCCCAAGTATATGCTATGAACTATGAGGAATCTGAAGGAACTAAAAGACAGGGTCCTTTCTCCCTTATAGAAATCTAAATGGTTGTAAAAATAAAAACTTTATAAAACAGGAAAGTACAAAAGAGCCATATAGCATAGTATAATATCATGTGGGGAAATATTAAGGGCATCACACTTCAGAGAAGAAAGAGAGCTATACACAGTCACTCAGGGGCTGTCAAGGATGGTTGGATTTTGACAGGCAGAGAGGAAAGGGAAAACCATTCCTGATTGGAGGGATTTATAAGCAAGAGAACGAAGCCAGAATTAAGCCTTGTACTTGGACGGCAAGAAGGAGACTGGAACAGAGAATTAGGGGGCAAGACTGTGGGTTCTACACTCTACAGCCAGATTATGGAAAAGCTTCATTGTTACATCACTATAGTACATAAAAATAAGCATGAAATTCAATAAACATGTATTTTACACTCAGAACAATTACATTACACAATATGAAAAATCAAAAGACATAACAAATAAACAAAAAAAACTTAGCATAACATGCTAGTTGCAGAGTCTTGACTTGAAAACTCCAGAAATGTGGACTTGAAATATTTACCTCCCTCTCTACTCCATTGTTGAGCCCCCTTTTACTCCCAGTTTGTTCTTGGTCTTCCCGTCCTAACTACTTAGGAAACTCTGAATCACTGATGCAGCATTTTATAAAGGATTTCAATGGTTTCCTTAGGTACGAGGGCCATTGTTGCCCTAAATTAGTTTGTGGAAGTTCTAAAAGCAATGTGCAAAGCCCTAAGAGAGTTTTCTCAGCCATTTGTCTCTGCCTCACCAGGGTTGCTTGGTAAACAGATTTGTGGTAAAATGCAGCTCTGTCTCCAAAGATTCTGATTCAGTGAATCTAGTATGGAACATAGGAAACTACTTAACATCAAAATGGGACAGAGTCTACCTTCTTAACCACAGCCTCTCTGCTCATTCTCTGTGCTCTAGAGCGGATTTACCAAAATGCAAGTGTGTTATTATTGCTGAGTTGGAAATGACTTGAGTCATCTCTTAGGAAAAGGAAAAAGTCAGTAAGATCGTGCTAATGAGTTTTGAGTTTGTTTAAAATGTGGTAACAATGTCTTGCTTGCCCACACAATGCCTGGCACATGAGCATCCACTGGATAAAGAAGCATCAAATGAATCATTGCATCAATTAATTTATACTTTTCCACATTAATGTTAAAGACATCAAAAAATAAAGAAGGATGCTTGGTATCTCCATCCACCAAAACTCTTTTTGAGATGAAACAGCAGTCCCACTGGCATCTTTCCAGAATAAAGTTGAATTCTTAGATAAAGTGTTTTGCAGATCAATAATCTTTATCGTCCTATTATGCATAGTGAGATTATTGCTCTAGATTCACTTTTTAAAGAAGGTAAATGATATTATGAAAAGAAAACTAATATACTGTGGATCCTAGGATGCTTAATGAGAAATTTTTTTCACAACGAAGACTTTCCTATATGCATTGCATTCATGGGGCTTGTCTCTAGTATGGATTCTCTCATTTTGGAAAAGCTGCATCTTTTGATTGAGGGCTTAGCCATTTTCACAGCATTCATAGCATTTATCTCCAATATGAATCCTCTGATGTTGCAAGACACGAATTCCTGGTGAGAGATTTCCCAGATTCATTATTTCTGTGGAACTTTGCCTACATGGATGCTCTGATGTTTAGTTTGACATGAAATGCGTTTAATGTGCTTTTCCATGTGTGTCACATATGTGGGACTTCTTTCTTGTAGCAACTGTCTGCTTTGTAATAGAAATTGATCTGACTCTAAAATTGATCTCATGTTTCTAAAGATTTCTTTCTTCTGGGGAATTGCAATTTGCTTCATCTTCACCAGCAATAAGCTCATCTCCGGAATTCTCCTACTCTAGAGAATTCATCTTGTGAATATTTCCCCTAGCGCTCATTTCCCAGAAGTTCCCTACTTTGATAAGTGCTTCTTAGTTTCAGATAATTTCTTATTATGAAATGGAGTGAGTGCACTTAACTTTCAACTGAGATCCAAGGATGCAATAGTTGTGGATACCAAATTTGGGTCCCAGAACAAAATACAAATATTCAAAGCAAAAGACATATTTATGGCTTCAAATTTATTAATGCCTCTTGATCACCTGAAAAATATATGTTAATGTCTCAGATAAATTTGTGAATACTATTTCCTTGAAGAAAACTCTTCTTCCAAAAAAAGGAGAAGGTGAAGTATCTACTATCTCAACTTAAGCCTGGTGAGAGGACCTTCAGTGTAAGCATTAGGAAAATTAATATATCCTTTCTGCACTTGAGAAGATATAGTACATTTTAATTATTTCATAGAACTAGGCATTCTAATAGATACTTTAATTGTAATTGAAAGTCCGCTTAACACTTTACCAGAGAATGAGCAGAACAAATGTGAGCCTTTGGGGTTTTTGTCTAGGAAATGGAAAGAATATCCCTACTAAGAGAAAATTTCAAAGGAATGGTAAAAGAGAAAATAAAATTGCATATTGATAATTTCTCTTACATTCTTCATGATCAATACAGGTTCTGTAAATTTTGGATGCATCTCTCTTCATCATATGTAACAATTCCTTGCTCAGATTTGATGATCAAATCTGTCATCAGGGAAACGTACAAAGTCTATTGAGCAGACTCCTCTTGGCTCTTCTTGGGTGAATTCCAGAGACAGATTTTAATGATACTGAGTTCTAGAACTTGCCAACATGCTTCTCTTTTCTGTGCTAGGTCTTAAGGTTTTACTTGTAGAGAAGGAAATCCTAAGACATCCAAGAGAAAACATCAACCCAAACTGTTTTGCTGCCCTTTTACCTTTGAAAATGCAACTTAAATGTTATGCTTATGGATTCTAGACTCTGCCTGAAAATGGAAGTCTTAATTGGTTCTGTGAAGACTATGGCTATCGATCCCAGTTCTGATTCAGTTTTTTGGTCTTTGAGGGGAGTGTGCAGAATGGGTGTCCGTATCTGCCTATTTGCAACCAATCTCTACTGGGTCAAGAGGCAATACCTACATAAATGTTATTTCATTTTGGACTTGAGGGACAATTTTTTTCCTAATATATAATTGAAACATAGGAAATAAGCCATACAATTTTCTAACCAAAGAGAAACTTCAATAGGACATGTCCCCCTCTGTTACTACAAATATATAAATTCTCTTCTCCAAAAAGATCCACAAAACGTTGTGGTGCATTATTGAACAAGAATAAGAGATAGTCACAGTCTGTAGTCCTGTTTCCACTGAGCAAGGAAGAAAGGAGTACATGTTGCTACCAGAGGGTTTTCAGATTTAGTGACCATTTTCTCTTTCTCTTTGTTCTTCGTAGGAAAAGTTGGCTTCTTGAAAGGATCTCCATCTTCAGATATTGTGGTCAAAACTCGTGCTCAGGATAACCACATTCTCATTGTACTCTTCATATTTTGACTTTACCCAAGCCTGTATAGCTCTGGTCTAATGGTAAAATCTATGGTATAATATTAATTTGGAGAAATTACCTTAAGTTATAGAAATAGATATATAATATACTGCTCCAAACTGCACGTGTGTCTATTTGTTGAAATTAAGTTTGTGAAAACTAATCTTAATGTCTGCTGTATTGCGTGAATATCAGTAGAGTCATTGAAAGCAAGACTAGTGCAGTCATTTCACATTCCAAAGGTCAAACAACTTCCAAAAATTGAAAAGTTTCCTAAGTATATTAAAATAGTGTTATTGGCCAAAGCTCGATTTCAGGTTCTCTGTGTCACAGCCCTACAAATCATCTTGGTCAAACCATTTTCTTACCCAAACTTGGATGTGAGGAGATAGAGCCACGTTCAAGGGCAGGTCCTGAAAATGAGGATTTCTGCTGGGCATGAGAACATGATCTCCATCAGGAAGCCAATTACCTTTGAAAATTGGAAGATGACTTTGTCTACACGTATCAATAGTTTTACAAAATTCTGTTTCATAAACTCATTATATTAATAAGGGTTATCCAGAAAAACAGAACCAATAGGATGTTGTGATAGTTAATTTTGTGTGTCAACTTGCTTGGATCAAGGATGCCCAGATATCTGGTTAACATTATTTCTGGGTGTATCTGACATCAGTAAACTGATTAAAGAGGATTGCCTTCCCCAGTGTGGGTGGACATCATCAAATCTGTTGAGGGCCTGCATAGAACAAAAAGTTGGAGGATGAGAGGATTCTTTTTCTCTCTGCCTAACTACTTGAGCTGAAACAGCAATCTTCTCTTGCCCCAGGGCTCCTGGTGCTCAGGCCGTCAGACTCAGACTGGAATCTATACCATTGGCTCTCTAGCTTTCCAACCTTCAAACCACACCAGTGGCTTTCTTGGGTCTCCACCTTGCAGAGGGCAGATCATAGGACTTCTCAGCCTTCATAATCACATAATCACGATACTTTATAATAAATCTCATAAATTTCATATACACTATAAATATATATATACTATAAATATGTATATGTATATATACTAAAGACTGAGTAGAGCCAATGTTCCAGTTCTGGTCCAAAGGCTGGAAGGATTCCCTCTTGCTCTAGGTGGTCTATGTTTTTGTTCTATTGAGGTTTTCAACTGATTGGATGTGGTCCACTCACATTATGGAGAGTAATCTACTTTATCCAAAGTTCACTGATTTAAATGCTTATCTCATCCCAAAACACCCTTCAATTGGACACATAAAATTAGCCATCACACTTACGGAGACAGAAAATTATAGTTAGAAAGAACATAAGACAAAAGAATAGAGGGAAATATTTGACAGTAGAAAAACTAAACCTTCACACACAGGATCTGTGGCTGTTATTAATTTTGTTTTATGGTTTGGTTGTTTTTTAAGGAGAAGTTTGAATTAAATGATTAGTAAAATCTCTTTCAGCTCTAAAATTCTGAATGGCAATGAGTTCAGTGACTATAAATAATATAAAAATGGGAAAAAAATACAGAAGATAATTTTCATAGAGTTAACAGTGAATTATTTAAGAACTAGTGATTCAATTTGCAAATTACCCAAAATACTTCCTTGCTCTTTTCAACCACATTCTACCTTTTGATTAAGGTAGATCATATCTGAAATTGACTGTGACCTTGCTGTTAGTCTCTTCTTATGAATAAGGAATTGATTGAGAGGTAAAATTATAATCAATCAATTTTTCTATTGATGACATTTTTATGTTATTTATGGATTTCAATTACACACTCTTGAGTTCCCAATTATCATAGACAATTAGTGGTTTGTATAATCTACAGGGAGTACAGAAAATATTGAATTCCATAAATTATTTGAATACCAAGAAACTAATGCTATCTAGGGATTCAAATATGTCAGATAATGAATCTGATTTTCTTAAGGCTTGGATGATGGGCAAAGAAAAGAAAAAAGCTCTTGCACTTTCCATTTCCAACAATATTCATTCATTTTCAGTATAAAATGTTTTTATGAACCATATTAATATTGCAATAGGATATTAGATAGCCTAAAGGAGGCAATTTTGATTTATACCTGACTAGTCACTTTGACTAATGTGTCCTTTTGGAACATTTGAGTAAATCTTGAAAATAATAGATACTAATGCAGAAAGAGCCCATAAACCAATTTTTTTCTAATTTTCTTGGAAGCTTCTCCATGATGAATAAATCTTAAAAGTGATAGGAGTTTTAGCTTACTGTTCCTGAACTGATGGGATTTCTAGCTTGTACTTATTAATTGTTCTTTTATAAATTAATTATTATTTTTCAAATTTCATAAAATGTATTTCCATAGAACAGAGTTAGTTATTGATTTCATCAATATGTCAAGATAAAACTACAATAACAACAACTGATCTGGCATTCCTTGATAAATAAAACAGCTAGAGCCTAAAAGTAGATTGTACATGATTCTTTTAAAATATATTTTGGTTATTTTTTGCTGGTTTGTAGGTAATATGCAGCAAGTTAGATAAGATTTTGGGGAGGGGGAGCATGATTTATTAATATCACGAAATATACAAAGTAATCAGTAATCTTTGGAAATTTATGTACAAAAAGACATATTTCAAAATCTTTTAAAAATGATTTTCAAATATTAACTAGCTAAATAAACAGAAAAATCCCAATCATAGTCAAAAATTTTAACAAACCATCTCTCAGTAACTGATACAAAAAGTAGACCAAAAAAAGTCAGTAAGGATATAAAATATGTAAACAACAAACACCTTGACCTATTTAACATCTTCGAACATTACACCCAACTGAAGAATACACATTCTTTCCAAGTGCACATGGAACATTCCCTAAGATAGACAGACCACATACTGGGCCACAAAATAAGTTTCTAAATTAATTTAGGTATCAATGACAATAAGATATTAAAAGGAAATAAGGATACTTGAAATTTTAACAACACACTACTAAGTAACCGATGACACAATGATATCATAAGAGAAGTTTTGAACTGTAGCATAATGTAGATATGACACACACAATTTTTTAGGTACAGATAATTTAGGGAAAATTATAACTTCAAAATGTCTGTTAGAAAAAAAAGCATTAAGATCAATTATTTAAACTTCTATGCTAAAAAGCCAGAAAAAGAATAATTAAAGCCAAAGTAAGTAGAAGAAATCAAATAAAAGCAGAAATCAATGAAATTGATAGTAAATAATAAAGAAAATTAACAAAACTTACAATTCATTTTTCACTCACAATTTCAAAACTTTTAAAAATTAGTAAACCCTTACAGACTGATTAAAAAAGAAGGAAGAAATAAATAAAATAAAGTTACCAATATTAGGAGTGAAAGAGGAAGTATCATTATAGAATCTTCAGAAATTAAAAAGAATAAGTAAACGTTATTAGCAACTTTGTTCCAATTATTTTAACAATTCTGATGGAATGGACATTTTTTTTTAAATTTTAAGTTACCAAAAGTAATTCAAGACAAAATAAATAATCTGAATAGCTCCTATATATTAAGTAAATGATTTGCAATCAATAATCTTCTGATAAAAATCACTCCAGGTCTAGATGGTTTTACTTGTAAATTCTGTCAAACATTTAAGGGTAAGATAATACCCATGAAAAAAAAGATAGAGAAGAGAACACATCATGATTTGTTTCTTTAGCTAGTATAATCGTGACACCAAAACCTGACAAAGATATATAGGTACAGACCAATAAAACTGAATGCACAAACATTTAAAAGAATATTAGACTACAATAAACTTCTGTTCTTTTGAAATAATATTGAAAAGTGATCTGTCTTCCTTTGATGAGGGTCATCAAGGTCTTGCTCTGTATATGATTAATTGTGAATCTCAATAACTCGTTAGCAGCCTTTCAAATCATCATAGATTAGCATAGAATTAATCTTTACTGACTCAAGCATTTCTCCTGATGGCACTTTTTTGAATGTATTGCTTTTATTTCATTGCTTACTCAACATTCCAACCTTCTACACTAAAATGACATGATAAAAATCAGTCAGAATTTCTCAATTTTCAGGATCCCAGAGAGAGGAAATGCTATTAATTTTAACTAGACATGATTTTGATACATAATGGGGCTCTTATTTTCCAGTCGAAGTCATAATCATTATTTTTATTTCTAGAATTTAGATTGACCTCCATGGGCTTAAATCAATGTTCGGGCTGACTAAGGAATGAGGGTGATTCATATTTAAATGATCTTCTATAAGTAATGGTTAATAAGGAAGTCAACTTTCTAGATACCTTGGGAGTTGCATTTCTTCTAGGGTGGAACAAAAATAATGAGAATGATATCTTTTATTTTGCTATATCTTATTTCTCTTTGGGTCAAATAACCAGAGATGTTTAATTAGGAAAGAAACATTTAGAGAATTATTTTCAATTTTGACAAAAGTTAACAATTGCTATCTGTTTCATGGAGTTAGAAACTGTCAGGAAATTTGAAGAATACTTTGACGGTCCCTTCACACAAGGCACAAATGCACACAGATGAAACAAAATGCAAATAATTTCAGGCATCCTGAAGTCCATCCATGGAAGACCCCAGAACCTGAAATTAAGATGTTGTAATCTAGGGCTTCTTTCCCACATTTTGAAACACAATTAATACAAGGTTTTTAAGAGAAATAAACAGTAAAAATAAAGATTACAATTTTAAGAAATACCATGACTCAGTAACTTAAAGCCAAATTCTCAGTTTGATTAGGAAATGATCAGAACAATAAACTTGGGAAAATAACATTTTGATAGTAGACCTAGCCCAACCACAAGTTTGCTGTGTGACCTTGGACAAGGTGTTCAAGCTGTCCAAGACTGTTTCTGCATTGTTAGTTCAGAAAACAGCAATGCCACCTCTCACACAAGGTTATTCTAAGAAATCAGTGATGAAATTCTCCTGAAACATCATTCACTATGACTGGCACATTGACTATTTCCATAAATATTCGTCGAACCCACATAAAGCAGATTAGAGGGCTCAGGTTGTAATCATCAACAATTCTCCAGGAGAGCTGCCTTCAAGTTCACAATTTGACTCTCAGAGAAGTCCCTCAAGGAAATTCCCTCAGAGGTGCTGACACATTGCCTCACTGAAACAACAAGTGCAAAAGTGTAAACAAACTAAGCTAGGGCCCTTGAAATTTAAGAAACCCGGTAGATTTATTTAATCATTTTCAAACCTACCCACACCCAAATTACAAAATTCTTTGGTCACATAACGAAAACATTTGGGAACAGAACCTAAATGTTACAATTATAGAACAGAGCTGGGAAAATGTGCACCTGTGATTGTGGTGCCCACCCCCACTAGACATTCAATGGTTTGGAACCAAGATGTGACTGTGTTTCCTACAAAAATATTTTGATGGCCCTAGAATTGCCAGATGCTTCTTTTTCACAGACTAGTAGTCAAAATTCAGGAAGCATACTTGCTTAAATCCCCATTGAGCATCTTGGGCTCAGATGGTGGTTAATTCCCCAATCCTTTCATTCTTCATCCTCTGAACAATATGCTGGGGCTGCCTGTGCCTCTGTGCTGATTTCACCTATTCTACTTAGGAAAACAAAGTGAGAGATTATCTAAAAAGAAAGTAATCTGCTTTTCTTTTATTTATATAAAGGGATTTATGCCAGATCAATTCTCTGCTATTGCCTTTAGAATTTTCCCATTTTCCTTGTGATTCTGGTATGACCATGCTGCCACATGCTGACAAATTATAAGCCTATCACCTCCACCCCCACCTGTACACATACCCACAAGTACAGGCTTCATTGTTACTCCCCAGTCTGATTCCCTCTAGAAGGTACCAGGCACTATGCTAAGCATTTTACAAACATTATCCAATTTATTTTTCTCAGGCATTATTGACATTTTACTGATGGAGAAATCAAATCTTTGTTTCTTTCCCAATCTAACAACCTATAAAGTGGTAGGTCACAATATTTTTCTGACATCAAAGCCCAGAGCTTTTCATCATGAAGTTACACACTTCCCCATATATCTAGAATACCCGTGTGTAGATACACACAGGTATTTCCCAAATCTGAAACCTTGTATGATTCAGGATCACATGGGCTTAGATAAATAGCTTCAAGCAAACCAGCATTAAATTAACCAAAAGGAACAATGTTCTCTGTTTTCTCAAATGTTTGGTGCAATTCTCAGCTGGGTCATAGCAATGCAAGATAGATGGCCTGCTAGCGGGTAAAACTAAATATTTAGAAAGATTATGGTCAAAGACCCATGATAGTTCATCTTCTTTCCTGTCCAACCCATCATCCTTTCACCTTTCCTGATGTTCTAAGGAATCTAAATGCAAAGAACAATGACAAAACAGGAAAGCAAGAGCTGCTTAGTTACTAGCTGTAGAGCTCCAACCCAAGGCTTCTTATCACTGCAGCTGACATTCCGGGCTAAGTGGGTCTCAGACTTCGCTCTTACTCCAGTCCCAATGCTAGCTTTTTCCTCAACCCCAATCAAAATACTCGTTAAGTCTAAGAATAAGTGTAGTGCCTGAAGGTTAGTGCTTAAGTACACTCACCTTCATAATCACGTAGAATCAACAGAGAAAAGAGAGGACCCAAAGAGCCTCTCATTTATCTGATCTATTAGTGCACGCATGCAAGAGGAAGTGAGCAAGAGTGGAGCCAACCCCCCTAATAATAATCATCATATTCAACATGTCAAGTTCCGCCCAATCACAATAGCAAAAATTCCTCTCATGTGTGTGCCCCTGGCATGTGAAGAGGTATCTGGCAGAGGTGTTATAAGCTCTGATATAAGGGGAGAGAAGGCTGAAAATACCCCCCAACACAGATACACTCTATATTTTAATCATTTATTCATTCTACAAATATTTGTGTAGCTGACACTGTTTGAGGTCCCAGAGATATTTCAATGAACAAGATAGGCACATATCATGCCATCATCAAGATTATATTTTAGTGGGGATGTGGGGGAAACAGACATTATTATATAAAAAGTAATTTGGGAGAGTGATTATTGCTGTTAAAATAAAAATGGAACTTCAACAAAATTTTACCAGTGAGGGAAGAACACAGGATTTAAAGGGAAAAAGCCTGAGTTCTTCAGATATACATTATCACTCAATGTGCTGTTACATAATTAATGAATGTTCCCCTGTATTTTCATCTGTAAAATGGAGAGATCAAAGTTATGTAAAGGCATAATATTCACAAGAAACAAGTATAAGTTAGACCTAATATGAATTGAATTTTTAACTTTGTCCAGGTACTGCTCTACACACATTACTGCCATAATAATTTTAATCTTTATCACAATCCTAGGAGGTAGATGCTATCGCCATGCCTGTCTCTCAAATGATAAAATTGAGGAAGAGAGAGAAGTTAGATAATATACCCAAGAGCAGGCATCTAGAAGCAGAAGTATCAGCAATTGAACAATGGTAATCTTCTGTTAAATTTGAGCATACTAGTATACTACAGTTGCCTTTATTTTTTAAAAATCTACAAAACTATGTAAGGTGACTGCTGAAATTGCTGTAGTCGATTAATTTTGTGGTGGTGATTATTTTTCTGCTGGGCAGGAAAAGTCCAAGTGGAGATCCATGAGACCTCAGGGTAGAGTTATGATTCCTTGTCTCTCTTAGACAAGATTCTCTTATCTAGTAGATTTGAGAGTTGGTCCTTAAATGTGTAGATATCTTTTCCTTAGGATATAAATCCTACTGGGATGAGAAGATGGTAAGTAAATTCAATACATTTCAACGTTTTATTATTGTTTTTTTGTCCTTAAATTTTCCCCTAGTTAAAATCTGCTCTTAATGATATGGAATTTGAAGTCATTGCATGCTCTGGAGAAGTGAGACATAGACATATGGGGATATTGGGAGACAGAAAAAAAATTCAGCAGTTGATAAAATTGGTCTAAGGTTTGCTCAGTTCCCAGGAGTATAAAGAGTAATGTGGGGGGCCGGCCCCCTGGCTTGGTGGTTAAGTGAGCGCGCTCCACTGCTGGCGACCCGGGTTCGGATCCCGGGCTCGCACCGAGGCACAGCTTCTCCGGCCATGCTGAGGCCGCGTCCCACATACAGCAACTAGAAGGATGTGCAGCTATGACACACAACTATCTACTGGGGCTTTGGGGGGAAAAAATAAATAAATAAAATCTTTAAAAAAAAAAAGAGTAATGTGGGAACATGAAAGTCAGATAAGGCATGCACTGCTCTTCAATGAGATTCAGTCTTGTTGTGCAGACCAAGCATGGGTATAAAACTAATAGTCCTATCATAAGTAGAGAGCACTATGGGATTAAAAGCACCAAGAGGGAGGAGCCAGCCTGGTGGCCTAGTGGTTAAGTTTGCACACTCTTCTTCGGCGGCCCAGGGTTCACAGGTTCAGATCCCAGGCACGGACCTACACACTGCTCATCAAGCCCTGCTGTGGCAGCATCCCACGTACAAAATTTAGGGAAGACTAGCATAGATGTTAGCTCAGGAACAATCTTCCTCAAGCAAAAAGTGGGAGATTGACAATGGATGTTAGCTCAGAGCCAATCTTCCTCACCAAAAACAAAACAAAACAAAACAAAAACCCACGAAAAGTGAAAACAAAATTCTAGGATTTAGAGGAGGCAGATAACTGAGTTGAAGTTGCCAGCTTTACATGCCTTTATATGCCTTCTTACTTAGCCCTCCCAGTAGCACCACCAGGTTAACATTCCAAAGGGGGGCATAGTGGATATAGATCAGTGGAAGGAAGGCCAAGCAACATCATCAGTGTCATGTTAGAAATAATTTTGGGGGCCATCTAACCAAACTCACACTGACTGCAAGAATATTAAAAAGAAGCAGCATGAGATGGAGAGGCAAGAATGAGAAAGTGGGAGGGGAAAGGAATAATGAGAAAGTCACATGGAGTGGAGGATTCTGGGTGCGAGTATTACATTGTGAAGTTGGACACATGGTGAAGGACTTTAAATTCCAGACAAAGTAGTTTGAAGCCTGATTTCATCACCTGGGGCCATTGCCTTGGCCAAAATGAGTATCTTCCAAGAGACGTGAGCTCAGCATCTGAGCATAGCAGCACTGCATTGCTTTGCCTTGCATTAGATATTGTCCCAGCCCTGGACTGAGCCAAGGGACTTACAGTCTTGGTTTTATAGGCAGTGCCATCATTAAGAGACAAAGCACCACAGAGATTTAAAACGAACAGATTTAACACGCCTGTCACTCAGCCCGGCTGTGTGTGGTGGCTAATGCGGATGGCTTCGCTCTATTTGAGATGTATCTCTTGGGAAAAATTTAAAAAGTGTGACTTAAATGGAGTCACTGTAAATGAGTCTGTACAGGGCACGCTCTGAATATGTCATATGGGAATCAGGCTGTTTGTGTCAGAGAATAGATGACAACCTGAGACCTTGAGGGAATGTTGCTTTTTAAAGGGAGAACATTCAGTCTTTAAAGTGTTTAACATTTCTCAGTATCACTTCAGAAGGGAAAGTAGCCTCTACTTCCAAGATTGAAGATATTTGTATAGTAAATATATGTTCTAATTTTTAACATTTAGTAGATATCTCATTTAGAAATAACAAAGAAAACTCACAATGACATGCTAGCAAGAAGTGGGAAGGTGAATCTCCCAGACCTAGATTCTCGAGTAATCTTTATGTATGGTGTGTGCACAAAGAAAGGAGTTTTCACAAAATTAACTTGCCAGAATATCTATATATAAAAATATGTATATTTACATGTATATATATATATGTAAATGAGCTCTTGCTACATCTTAAAGAGCAATTATGATTAAAAAGAGTTCATGATTTGGAATCAGATAGTCCTGAGTTCCAATACTAGGGCTGTCATGGGCTAACTGTATAATCTTCAACAAGCCAATTCACTTTTATAAATAATACACTTTTCAGTGTATTATTAAATAATTATAATAATACATACTTACAACGTTACTGAGAGGATTCAATAAGAAAGTATGCGGACCAAAAGTCAATGGTACATAATAGGTACACATCAAACAACTCTTAGTATACCTGCTTATTCGAATCAATTGCCATGTTTTAACCTTGTTTTGCAATTTTCCTAATTTAGGTCTTTCTCAGAGAAAGGGCCTCAGTGTAATGAATCAGTGAATGACTTACAGAACTTATTTGCTGAATAATAATCTTCTTCTTAATCTGTAGTCAGATTACATGTTTGAAAAAAGAAATTTATCATTAGTTTACTCAACAAGTCAATTAAAAATTTCAGCACATCTTTCCTGAGTCCTTCTTCTATACAGGTGAATGTTCTTAGAATAGATCACTCACTTTATTCCACAGGCTTTACTCCTAATGATTTTTTACCACTTCCCAAATTCAAATCTCAGACACAAATCACAGGAAGGCAGGTTGTCAAATCTGCCACCCCATTTATTGCCAGGCTTGACTCAAATGATCCATCCACTAAGTGGATATTACCTTCCTCCATCACAACTCAACGGGCATCCCTCCTAAAGATGCAGGATCAAAAATGATGATCTTTATGATCTGTTCATAAAGAGGAGGTGACATAGTCCCATCAAGAGTTTGCAGCAAGTAGCTGACCTCTGTCAGAGTCTCCAAACACTTATGAAGGACTATTTATAGGAGAAAATGAAATTTAACTTTAAAGGACAGAGATCAGATCTGATGACAGGGATCCATATAAGTGTACTCCCTAAGAATCTGAGGGAAATATCAAAACAGAATCCTAGAAATAGTTTAGGCAGTGACAACAGCCATTCCCAGGCAAATGCTTAGCCTCACAAATTATTTTAAGGAGCAATTTTTATCTGATTCACTCATTTCTGAATCCCAATCTCCTAGTACCTACTTGGTCCATTGCAGGGACCTTGTAGTGAGTCAATAAATATTTAAGTGAAATAATTTGGATATGTGGTTGTTTTTTTTTTTTAATTTAATGTCATTGCTTTGAAACCATTGATCTCCTAGGATTCTTTTGAAGCATGGCATATTGCACAAAGCTTACTGTCTAAAGTCTGTTTCCAAAGTCTCTGATAGGAACCCATTATAACCAAGAGATGTTCAGAGTCTAACCTCAACCATCTGAGGCTTAAATGCAGCAAGAATACTTCCATAAATTTTAGTAAACATTCGCTATTGTCACATCTGTGATAGAATGCCAAACTTCATTGATTGTTTAGTTGATTCCATTTTTAATCCAGATTTTCAGATTTTTTTTACATTTTAGGAAAACCAAATATATCTCATTACTTAAAAGTTTTTAATTCTGAGATTCCCTTAAGCACTGTTTCTAAACAGTTCAAAATAAAGTCAACTTCACCTTCACTGTTATAAGGATAACTATAAGAACATTCAAATACATCACCATTGAGCGTGGATTTTGCACGAATGGAAGTGAAGCTGAGTGGAAAGCAAACAAGCTTGGTGTCAGGAATTGTGATCCCACCTGTGCCCTTGATTAGCTTAGCACCTTGTCCAGGACACCTAACATCTTTTGGCTTCAGTTTCCTAGTATAAAAATATACACAATAATTTATACCTCCTGGGATCTTTGCAATGATTATGTGACACCAAGTAAATGACTACATAGTAAAGGTCTTGGTACATAGTACGTTCTCAAATCAATGTGTATTCACAGGGGGGATACTAAGAGTGAATCTCAGATTATAATGCAGGGTTATTTTGAGGGATGGGATATTTAGGGAATGTTAAAGGGTCTTAAAAGATGAGTTAAAGTCTAATTCCATGTCTATATATGGTATATTAATGTCAGATAAAAATAGCCAGACTTCTATATAAAAAGGAATTTTAAAGCAAGGTAGTTATTTTGAGAAGACGGACTTTGAGTTGGTACCTAT
Organism: Ceratotherium simum simum; assembly: GCF_057802395.1. Classification (NCBI taxonomy): domain Eukaryota; kingdom Metazoa; phylum Chordata; class Mammalia; order Perissodactyla; family Rhinocerotidae; genus Ceratotherium; species Ceratotherium simum. The sequence continues at coordinate 20,596,734 of NC_141923.1, read as the reverse complement.
GAGTTAATGTGTATACAGACGTATTGATTCAAAATGTTCTCATCAACAAAGGTTCACTGCACATTCCCATGCAGGATTTTGGCTCCATTTAGCAACCTCTTAAAATGAGAGCTCCCCAGAGTAAATACTATCATTCTATTTTAAGGAGAATTCCTGGTGAAGGGAAAAGAACCATGCAAATCTTTGCTAAGTTCAAGAATTTCAATAAAGTTAAAGTTCTTCCTTGCCAATAGAGGAATATGGTGAAAATTCTCTTTTTTCTGGAATATCGTGAAATGACGGTAACTCTGAAAATGAAGCATTGCTTTTCAACAAGGGTCTTGGAGGTAGATGAGAGGCTTTCCCTATGCGACAAGGGGTTATCACTGTCAAGTACAAGGGAAGACAAGGTCAAAGCCAAGGTCTGCCTGACTTGGCTGGTAAAGATACAACAAGCCACTTTTACATTCTGATAGTTTGTTATTTACGGTGAAAGGAAGAATACACAAAGCTTCCCAGTCTTTGTCCCGCCTATCAAAAAGGGTGACACTGTATGACTACAATGTGAGATGTGGGATATATCCCATTGCTGAGGAGCCAAATCTAGACTGCAGCTAAGTGGTTATATATCCTGTAGTCCTATCCTGAGGGAGGTGAGGCAGGAAACCCCATACTCATCAGAACCCAGGAGGCAATGAGAAAGTATCTCATGGTAGCCTCCCAGGGGAGATAGGGAGACGAGTGGCAGATGGATCCTCACAAGCCTCCCATGCTTTTGAGTTCTGGGAGGATCACGAGGAGTTCCTCCAAGACTCAGATAAGCTGCCCTTCAAGTCTTTGCCTGGGTGATCTATGTGAATGTGTGCAAGGTCTCCAGGGCACAATGGCGGAGATATTCTCCTATTATCATACTTATGTTAATCTTTCACAGTAAGAGAAATACATTATTTTGCATTCTCTATCCAAACTACAAAAGATAAATAATATCATGATAAATGCTAAAACCATAGAATTTTCACAAAAAGTTTCTAATCCATAATATGACAATCATGGGCTAGGAATGAAAGCTCAAAATTGCTTAGATAGTTAAAATAAACTTTCTGTAGCATTTTAAAAATACATTAAAATAGTTTTCATTTTGTTACTGAAAAATCTTATTATTTCCTTATAAAATCATGCTTCCTGACCCTCATTACAACTCATGTTGAAATCTAACTGGAAGAAGCTAGAAGAGAATAAAACTACCAAAACTCTAAAATGAGGTTGACCTACAACATCAAAACACAAGGACAAATAAGTCATATGAGAGTCATTGGGAATTAATTAGCGATAAGTCTTAGGCTTTTATCTATCCAACCTGGAGCTACTTTCCATCATTCTGCTCATCCAGCTACCTTATGGGCAAGGTAGGACAGGAAAAACTAAAGTAACTTTAATTCACATCTGACTGAGTCCTGTTCAACAGTTATTTACATGGCTTACCCCATGATGAGAAGCAGCCTCATGTGAAGAAGAATCTCAGGCTCCAGAAGCAGAAGACCTCTGATATTTCTTAGCTTTTTAATAGCAGACAAATTAATGAGAATACCTCTGCCTGGGTTTCCTTATCTGCCAAACTACTGTGATGAATTTCAAGAAAACATTATTGATCAGCATTCCTTTTGGGGAGAGGACAACATTTGTTTGAAATAATTTTTTTGGTGAGGAAACAATCTCTGAAGGAATACACAAAATAGTAATTTAAAAAAAAATGGCCATTAAATCTGTTAGCATGAGTAAAAAGAAGAATTTATTCTGCTTCAAAGAGATAGGGGGATCAAATCAATAAACAGAAGAACTGGGAAGGAGGGAGAGGAGAGGAAATAAAGAGGTCAGATGATTCTATACCTTCCACAATATGACCTTGCTAATGACTCCCAAATTTTCATGGAAATGTTTTAAGCTTACAAAGTGTTCAGTGTGAAAGACTGCTTTTTTAACTCATATGAGGGATATGTTATGTTTAGATAACAATATCATTCTTTTAATAAGTTGAAAAACAAATCTTTCACACTAAACATACCTCATCAGAACCCAGAAGGCAATGAGAAAGTATCCATATCATCATCCTTATGCTCTCTACATTTACTTCTACAAGCTAACATTGCAAACACTTACAACCTCTGTCAGAGGGACTTTTACTGGCTTCAGAAACACTGTCAACCAATGTGTATGGCAGACTGAAATTTCTGGAGAGTTAATGCCCTTGGAAGTCACCAAGGATCTTAGCCTTCTTATCATTGGCTAGAATGTCAACTCTTTAGGCATATTCTACAATGTCTCCAAGGGTTCCTCAGCAGAATTGAGCTCCAGGTGTCCACAGTGGCTTGATTACATAACCTTTATTGGCTTTTTCCTTCCCTGCCTTATTTTTTCACTCCTTTACCCGTATGCTCTGGATGAACTCCCATATAAATTATTGGCACTTAAATTCTTGTCTCATCATCTGCTTCTGGGAAAATCTAAACCAAGATAGGAGCTCATAAGGTGAAACTCACAAAATAATATATACACACCAAGGGTCCAGGATTCAAATGCTGCCATAGGCAAATAAGTTGCTTGGAAATTTCATAAAATTAGAAGACAGGCTTTACATTTACACAAGATATGCAATCAGCAGCTTCTTAGCAAGTTAAAACTAGCTCTATGAGGGGAGTATCCTTCATCTGACTTATATTTGTATAATAAGTCCTACCACATTAGGTGGTCATCAAGTTTAAAATACATGGGATAATACATATTTAAGTGTGCTGTAAACTATTAAGTTCATGGGAAATGTGTATCATTTCTCAAGCTTGTGATTTTGATATATCAGTGAAATTAATTCTGATCAGATATACTGTATAGCTCTGACCTACTTTGTCAAGTTCACTTAGCTTTACCATAGGTCTGAAAGAGAACGCTCAATGTTGCTTCTTCTCTTCCTGATTCCCAAGTCTACAGTCTGTCCTTTCTCTTATTATCAGATAAGAACTGCAGCTACAGCAGTTTTTGTGTGAAATCCCTGTGCTAAAATATTTAGCTTGGGGGTAGGTCACATAGATGATTCTTTGCACAGTGGAAGTGGAATACTATCAGAATCTAACAAAAGACTGATCTCCTGTCTCCATAGTTATGAAAGAGAAGAGCTTGGCTTTGTCATGCATATTGTATGTGATAGGGTTTAGTTCTCTGAACCAGTCTTGGAACAGTCATGTACTAAGTCAGTATTAAGACTCTTAACACTGTTCGTATTTGTTAGTTTTGTTATCTGAGCCATATTTCTTAATTGATGACTGTCATCCTTTGGGGTTCAAGATTCGTAGCATGGCAGTGCCAAGTGCTGCATAGTAATCTTGCTTTTTGACATTGGGACTCTTAGAGTATCATATTGAGAACAGGGTTTTGTTACAAAAACAACCTGCAAACTTGTTCACAGAGTGTGAATGCCAGCTTTGAGACATATATAGTGTGGCTCTTTTTTCAGAGGTATTATGGGACAGTCTAGATGTCTAAAGTAATTTCAGGTCAGGATGAAAAAGAAGGTAGTTGTTACTACCAGGATTCACTTTTATCACATCCTAGCTCACCACGGCTTTGTTATTTGCTGATTGGTGACATTGTCCAGAGCTTTTTCACAAACTTAAAAAAAAATCTTAGCTAAAAAGAATATCCAGTGGGTAAATGCCTGAGTTATCAGATTTAAGCCAGGCCGTCATAGAGAATGTGACCCAGAGAGTTCACACAGAGGTCAGAAAAAGATTTGTCCCTTGACTCATTTCAATCCCTGAAAAGGAAAGATGAGAATTTTGTTCATCTCATAAATATTTTGTTGTATAAAATCATTATTGCACATGGATTTTTACAGAAAAGCACATGTGTAGGCCAGCATCAGAAGAGTATGCACTGGGACGTTCTCCCGGGAGCCCAGAGGAAGTAAAAGACTGGCACCAGGCTGAATTCTCTTGCTCTACCCCTCATGTAGTTAACAGCTGCTGAAGTTGAGAATTCAAGTATTGCTAATTGACCATAACATTGAAATCATTACCCCTTACACACTACACTAACCAATAGACACACCTGGGTCATTTGTGCACAAAAAGAAAGAAAGAAAAAAGGAGAGAAAAAAAGAAATGAATGAAATGAAAGAGCCATTAAGAAGAATTAGATTGCTACAGTAACGTTACTGACACCAGAAAAATGCTGCTTATGTGAAGTATGTCAGAGTAGAAAGAATACGGGTTTAGGATTAAGAGAAAGTTTGAGTCCCTGGTGTGTGATACCTTCAATTTCATCATCTGTAAAGCAGGAATGTCTATCTACCTACCTAAATTTATTTATTTATTTATTATTTTTTAATTTTTTTGCTGAGAAAGATTTGCCCTGAACTAACATCTGTGCCGATCTTCCTCTATTTTATATGTGGGTCACCATCACAGCATGGCCACCAACAAGCAGTGTAGGTCCTTGCCTGGAACCCAAACCTGGGCCACCAAAGCGGAGCACACCAAACTTAACCACTAGGCCATGGGGCCAGCCCCATTTATTTATTTATTTACATAAAATATCGAACAAGAAGAATTGTAATAATTAAAATTTATGTTTGCAAGATGTTTAGCACAATATCTAGTAAAAAAGAGATCCTGGATCAACAATGAATATCAGTATGATTGCTAATGTTTTTCAATAAATGAAGTCTAACTGATTCTCTAAATTGAAACCATTCATTTTCATGTTCATCAAGTCACCTCTTAGGCACCAAGTTTTTGTAGGAGTAGAAGTGTAAATAATCTAAAACAGCAGATAAAAGAGAACTTATGAATATTTGAAAAAGTTGTGCAGTGCTGATTTTGATATTAGTCTGCACGTATGAACCAGAAATCAAAAAGAGTATGGCAGAGAATAAAGAAATGTAAAGGAATTGGGTTTTTATCTCTAATATCTGGGTCTAAATAATAGTAATGCCACTAACACCTCAATATTGCTATAGCCCTCTAATAATATACTTCATTAATTTGAATATTTCAATATGTGACCTTGCTCAAAAACATTCATTAGCTGATCTTGGACTTAATTTTTTCATATACTAAATGAAAAGATTGGATAAGATACTTGGTACATGCCAAATCTAAAATTGCATGGTTATAGAAAATTCAATAATTTTGTGGACTAACAAATGAATTAAAAAAATGATTTTCCTGAGTCATAAACCAATATTTTTTTTCAAAGAATTGCATAGATTTAGATATCTTTCTCAAAGTTAAATTTTAGAACACTTTATATGTTGAGACATTTAGTAGACAACTCACATTGTGAAGTTCTAGGTTAGGTAGCCACTACCATGACATTCTGTAGATTTGCTTCTGAATCTCTGCGGTGAAGTCAGGGCGTGATATTAGACCGGGAGGGAAAAGAGAATTGGAGATGCCTACTCTGCTGAACATTGGCAACTTGAATTTGCCACAGATTATCCACAAGATAAATATTCCATAGGCCAATTATAGTAAAGAAAGATACAGAAAAAATATAGATATGTCATGCTAAGGATAAACAACTGAAATTTCTTTCTCCTGACTATTCTAAAGAGTGAACTCAAAATTATAGAATACAGTTAAATTTTACGTTACCCGAGACTTTATGACGCTCACAGAAATTGAAATGGAAATCAGGCCAGCCAACAGAAGTATAAACACACAAGATGCTTTAATGGAGTGCATGAGTAGGCAGCGTGGAGCCTATTTCAGTTTATGTATTTGATGGAAGTAATATTCTTTAGGCCTTAACGTCTTTATCCAAGCTACAATAAAACAAGCTGTGTCTCATGAGCCTTCTCTCATGTGCTTCCGTAGTCCCTCAATTAGCCTAAGAATTGGTATCCATATGCATAAAAGTCTGTTCCTTTTACTGTATAACAAGGCTATGTGGTATTTATATAGTTTGGAGTTTTTGGAAAAAGTGGGTTACTTCAAATGCTCACATTGCAAAACAAACCAACTCTGTTCCTCAGAGGATGAAACTCACTAAATGTTTGCTGCTGGCAAATGGATATTCTCTGAAACCATCCCAAAAGTTTGCTTTGACAGATGTCAGCTGATGGACATTTGCACAAAAGTCTCTGAAATGCCTTATTTTACACCCAGTGTCAGTTGGCACATTACTTTCTTGTACCTTCTGTGTTTCCACTAAATTACGCTGGAAACAAAGCGGTCTATTTACTGAGCAAATTCTTTTCTACGTGAAATGGTGAACAATTACAACCATTACCCTGTCAACCATTTCCATCAATTTAATTAAAAACGCCTACACACTGCACTCTGAATCATAGTCACTCTGAGTGGAGCCTGACTCTGGCATTGATGACTGGTGAAAAGTCTATGATCACATCGGGGTGATGGTGGAAGATTCTTTCATTTGTAGCCTTCTTATGGATTCTGAGAAAGTTAACCAGGTTCTGTAAACTGTTGACACAGTGTGACATTCCCACTCAAAGGAAGAACTTTCCATGACTTACCAAAAATCCATTATGAATATCAAAGAGATACTATAAAGCATATTTTGATGAATTAAGTATAAATGAAGGCAAAATATACCAGTTGAAGATTGTACTTTTTTAATCGAGTTGAATGCCTATGTTTTCCAGATATCGTTAAATTCAGAAACGTGAAAAATGGGAAAAAAGTGAGTAATTTTAAAACTCCAAAATATTGTCATATTCTCTGTGTTTCTATCGGTATGCCTATAATTACCACATGCCAAACATTATATCGATTTGATCATATACAATTGAAGGAAATATTTCTAAGTTAATACCCCACTTACCATTCATAGAAAAGTTTTAGTGATAAAATTTTTAAGCATAATAATTCTTTTATTATTCATTTATCCTATAAATCATTCATTAAATAATAGTTTACTGAGTGACTATAAAGTGCATAACAATTACTAGATTATAAAAGAAATTTAGTTGACAACAACTCTAGCCATCTGGATATTATACATATTGATGGTGAGCAAAATATTCATTCAAGAAATAGTATATAACAATATAAGTTAACATATCCTTACAAACGCATGTGAGCGTATCAGAGGATGCCTCAACTAGCTTTAAGAGGTATGAAGAGAGAGTCACTTTGGAAATTCACAATAATAGACACATTCTAAGATTTAACATTAACTTAATATTTTTACAGAATTAACATGGATGTTAGAATCCATAGTTGACCAAAAGTGGTTGTGAAAACCACTGGATATTTTAGAGGAAAATGCTTTCAGATTCAATTACAATTTATCAGTGTCCATTTTTGTTGACAATTTAAGTTTTTGGTAACAACTAGTTTTCAGGTGGAAAACATAACATTGGTCAAAATAAAGCATCATCGTTTGCTGCACTGAGAGGGAAAAAAAACAAAACTGTATTACAGACTGATTCCATGCTATATCTAACACAATAAATTCTATCTTTCTGTAACATTTCCTGACACTTTCGATGTTGAACTAGATTCCAATAACTTCCTGGTTTACAATTCAGAGCATATCTTTTAAAAAGAAATTAATAAAAGAGTTTGAACTGTTCTCTGAATAATTAAGTTCCATAATTCATTGATATTGTTTCTTTGAATTATTTCTTTGAAATTCTCTTCCTTACTTGTCTTCAAGTTGTAGTAACATTTGCAGGGGTTCCATTAGAAATGTTCCTAAGATTGTGTATCTAATAACAGTTTGAGTTAAAAATATAAACCAAATTTGACCAAATGATTCTTTACTGAGGAACATCTTCATCAATATTTTTCTATTAGACCAAGAGTACTGGGCCACTTCCCAAAAAAAGAAACAATACCAGAATTTATTTCTCATATGTTTATAAATCTGATTTTTAAGTTTATCTAATTTCACATATTCAGTTATCTTCAGGCAACAAATATCCAGTCTAGTTACAAGTGGAATACACACATATAAAATAACAAAAAAATGGCACAACAATATATATATATAAGAACGTGACAATGTCATACAGAGGCAGGGCTATGGGAACTTGAAGTGTGCAGTGGTTAGGAAGGGATACAGCTACCTGAGAAATTTTTATAAGAGAAAAAATTGGCAGCATTGAGATTCTCATTTCACAAGAAAAAAATATATAAAGGCATATTGATTCTGAGTCACAGAACATGGTTTCTGATGAGGGTTCTGCCATGTGTTAGCTGTGAATGTGGAAAAGTCATCCAGTCCCATTTGTGTACCAAGAAAGAGAACCTTACATGTTTCAAGGGATAGTGAAGCCCAATTTTAATAATGTGCTGAAAACATTTGTAAACTATAATACAATAAAGGATATTAAGAATAATTATAATTATAGCCAAGGTCCCAGGATGAAGACTTCTTATTGCCTGCCTGCCATAAGATATTAGGCCTGCTATAGGAGCCTAAGGGAAGAGAAATAGGGCACATTAGAACTCCAGCTATCTTTAACCAAGACTCTAGCACTGCACTGTCCAACAACAGTCATGAGCCACACATGGCCATTGAATCTAACACTTAAATTAATACAATTAAATATTAATAATTTAGTTTTTATGCAAAAGTAGCCACATTTCAAGTGCTTAATAGTCACACATGGCTGATAGCTACCATATTGGACCACGCAGATACAGGACACTTCCATTATCACACAAAGTTTTTTTTATAAGCTCTACTCTAGAGCTGCAGTGCTCAACTGGGGGCAATTTTGGTCTCCAGGGGATGTTTGCATTGTCTGCAGACAATTTTGTTTGTCACATCTGGAGTGGTAGAGGCCAAGGATGCTGCTTAATGCCCTACAATGCACAGAAAAGCCTTCACAGCAACGAAATATCAGATTCAACATGTCAGGAGTGTCGAGACTGAGAACCCCTGCTCTAGGGCAAGCAGGGCCAAGTTTCAAAGATGAATTCCCCAGACATGTGCAGCTTGGGGAAGCAATTCGCTCCAAGTAAAGAGTCACCTCTGCTTGTAACATTGGTCAGCTTTTCGAAAGAAATTCTAAGTGTGATATCGATGTGTCACCTGACATAGCCCATGAAGGAACTTACAGCAAGTGCCTAGGACCGGAGAGCCCTGAACAATGAGGGACAATCAAATGAAACACAGCACTACCAGAAGGAGCTAAGACTGTGCTTGGGGACATGTCATTAAGATTAGGAAATAAGCATCTAGGTTGCAGTCTTTAGACTACGAGAGGTGCAGCAAATACAAGGAATGAAAGAGGAACGTGCTGCCAAAGTAACCACTAGGCAACCATCTGGTAAACCCAGGAGACACGGTGAAGAAGGAATTCATTGGCCAACATTTAGAAGCCTGTACTTTTTGCTCGTAATGAGGGACAATAAAACACGTGTCCACTGGTGTATTAGAGATTATCTTCTTCAAATATTAAGCTATTTCTTCACCTTAAACAAGGAGCATAAACCATACTAAGTGTAGCGGACATGACCCATATTGCCTTGGATTTATCTTATCAATTCAGTGCCCATCCCTGTATAGTTGATGCCTGACTGTGAGACATGAAAGCCAAGCTCCCTGGCCTTGAGGCAGAGCAACCCGAAAGGAATGTATGCTCCAGAACTGCCTGCAGGGTCAAGTCGAAGTTAGAATTTTGCCTGAAATTACATTTTTGGTTTGCTTCTTCTCTTCCTTGTCCTTCTCCCCACTCCATGGGTTTCTCTTCCCTAAGCTTTTGCATTTTCTTAATTCATCATTTGCATGATGCCTCAGGATCAGCTTCTGGAAAAACTGTCCTAAGATGATAATGTTCAGAGGTCATTCATTCTCTCTATTGCTTTCTGTTTTCAAATTCTTGTATCTCTGCTCTTACCATGATTATTTTCTTCCTGCTCCTTGATTTGGGTTTACATTCCTCTTTTTTCCTTAATTTCTTTAGTTGAAAGTTTAGATCATTGATTTGAGATCTTTCTCTTTTACGTAATATATGCATTTAATGCTATATTTCTCTCTAAGCACTGCGTTAGCTTATTCCACAAATTATATGCTGTGTTTTGATTTGTATTCAATTCAAAGTATTTTCTAATTTAGCTTGTGACTACCTTTTTAAGTGCCCTCTTGTCTTATTTGATTTGTACATATTCGGGGATTTTCCGGATATCTTTATGTTATTATTCTATAGTTTAATTCTGTTGTGGGGTGAAAAAAAACCGTGTATAATTTCAATTCTTTTAAATGTATGGACATCTCTTCCATAATGTATTTGGATAAATGTTCCAAGTACATGTGGTATTCTAATTGTATGTGTAATGTCCCATTAGTGCCAAATGGTTCAGGTTGGTTGATATTGTTATTCAGATCTTAGATATCCTTTACTGATTTTTCTGGTTGCTTTTTTTTCATCAATTACTGAAAGAAAAGTTTTGAAGTCTCTAACTATAATTGTGGATTTGCCTATTTTTCCTTTATTTTCTAATAGTCTTTGTTTCATGTATTTTAAAACTTTATTGTGGATGCATTCACATTTAGGGTTGTTATACCTTTTGGGAAAATTGACTCATTTTTCATTATGCACTGTCTCTTTATTTTGGGTGAAATTCCTTGTTCTGAAGTCTATTTTTCTGACCTTAATACAACCATTTCAGGTTTCTTTTGAGTAAGATTACATGGCATAAACTTTCCCATACTTATATTTTATCCTAGATATGTCTTTATATATAAAGTCAGTTTCTTGTAAACAGCATACAAATTTGTAAAAATAGAATTTGCAATCTGTACCTTTACTTGCTGTGTTTAAACCACTTACTCTTGAGTTTGGGTTAGATTGTTCTTTTGGTTCTCTTCATTGCGCCACCAGAATCAAATTCTGCTATTTTTACCTTATGCTTACCATGGAGGCTGGCTTGCCTGAGGGTTTTTCTCAAGGATCCTGCTCCATCCTTAGCTTTCAGTTTACCAGTGCCCCTGAGTCACAAAGAAACACTCTCTCCATGTCCAGGCGCCTCCCCCAGACTCATTGCTTGTTACATATGCAGGTCCTGTTTGGCTCCATGTCAGGGACAGCTTTCTCAGTGGCCCTGCCCCTCTTATGGCTTGCAGCTTTGACAAGTCCTGTCCAGAAACAATTTCCTGACCCTACCCAGTGGCAGGAGACCTCTAATGGCATTGGTATAGAATCTTAAGCCAGGACTTGTGCCTGCCCTTTCCCTAGGGGTAGAGGTCTTTTTTTGTTGTTTTTTGTCCATTCTTCCCTCAATTGCAAAGTATTTTTTATTTGAGTCCAGGAGTTAATAGAATTTACTACCCTCCATTAGAGGCTTACAGGTTTTTTCTGTAGACAACTAAGATCCAGTAGGACTTTGTGCCTTTCCTGCAGTGGTAGCCAATCCACTTTTTGATGTCAGTTCTACCAAGGAAAGTTTTCTCTGCTCTCTCACCTTACTCTAATTTTTCTTGTGAGTACCCAGTGGAATTCAGGGAGAAGAAACTGAGAGTGTTTGCAAACGCCCTTGTTTCTGGGGATCCTGGAGGTTCTGTACTATCAGGCTAACTTACACAAAGGTGTTAACAATTCATTAAAAATTTTAGCTACTTTTTAAACCTTCTTGTATATCATACAGTACCTTTTTCTCCTGTGCTCTGCCACATAGCTTGGTCATAGCTCCCATCTCATTCTTCTTTAGGAGGGTTTGTCTTTTCTTGGCTCTGTTTGCCCTACAATCTCAGCTCTGATGGGTTTAAAAGAAGGTAGTCCTGGTAGTTTATTTGTTTTTTATTCGTGTCATTAAGGTAGGAGTGATGCTCTTTCCAGCTTTCTATAGCCTAGGGAATGTGGAACCTATTCTCTTTAATTTTAACTCTTATATATTTTTATTTATAAGGTGGATTTTTTTTAGATAGCATGCAATTGGCCCTTGCTTTTTATGCATACTGGCAATTTGTCTTTCATTTGGGATACTTAGACAATTTACGTTTAACATAATTATTATTGTTGTTAGATTTTAATCCACTACCTTGCTAATGGTTTTCTATTTTTCTCATCTCTTATTTATTTTTCTTTCATTTTTTCTTCTTTATCTGCCTGCTTTTGGATTAGTTTTAGTTGAGCATCTTTTATGACTCCATTTCATCTTCATTTTTGACTTAATTGTTACCCCTCTTCTGCTATTTTATTTTAATGATTGCCCTAGGTTTTAACTTATCATCATTTATCTTTGAGTAATATTATACCCCTTCAAGTGTAGTAGAAGAAACTTACAATGGTATACTGTCAATTCCTCCCTTCCATTTGTGTTAATGTCTTCACATGTTTTATTTTTACATATGTAAATATATTCTGCTTAGGGTTCTCTGAGTTTCTTGGATCTTAGGTCTCCATTGTCTTAAAATGTTTTGGTAATTATTTTTTTAAATATTTTTTCAGCTCTGCTCTTTCTCTCTTCCTCTTCTGGGATTTCAGTTACACATTTAAATAGACTACATGATATTGTCTCACTGCTCTTAGATGATCCATTCTTATTCCTCTGTGTGTTTCACTTTGGATGATTTTTACTGGCTGAAATTCAAATTCACTGACTGTTTCTTGGCAATGTCTAATCTACTGATGAGCCCTTCCAAGATTTCCTCCGCCTCTGTTCCATGGTTTTAGGCTTTCGTTATTTCCATTTGACTCTTTTTTGTAGTTTTGACAAAGATATCTCTCCTTGACCAAACTCTAGCCAGGCTCCTCTGAGCTCTCCTCTCTTTTTTTTTGTGAATCCTTCCTTTTTCCCTTTAAGATGTATATGTATCTCCAACAACACAGGAGTGTCTTTCCCAAGCACCTGAAGGCCATTTCTTTAAAATGTAATTATCAGAAAGGATAGAGCCTCTGTTTCCCAGTCTTTATGGGAGGATAGAATCCTAACTTCAATAATCGCTAGCTAACAGACACAGATCAGCATTTACACTGATCAACCTTTTGTAATTTTCCACTTCCCTGACTCTACTGAACCCCTCTTGCCCTCTTCTCTACTCCCTCATTCTCCCTTTAAAACTCTTAGTCACAGATCAAAGTTGAGTTCAGTTCATGCTGTACCCTTTTCCCTATTGCAATAGTATATTACTGATTAAAATGTGTACTTACGACTTTAACTAGTGTCCAGCTTTAACTTTGGCAGTTCCCTTCTCTTTTCTGAAATTTCCCATCTCTTCACACACTTTACCTTTTCCACTAGATCTTTTAACATGCTAATTTCAATTATATAAAATTCTTTGGTAGTTCCAACACTGTTGTCATTGCTGAGTCTCGTTGTGTTATTGCTTTGAGTATTGACAGTGAATTGTTTTTTCCTGATTTTTTGTTTGGCGTGTGTGTGTGTTTAATATTTTTTTGTGTGATATCTTGTAGAAAAGAAGAGGCGGAGGTAAACAGGACTCATACATGGAAAGGAACATGCCTCTTCCCAGGCAGTTTGTGTCGGGGACCCAGTCAATCTCATTAGTTGAGCTGACTTGGGGTTTTGTTCTTACTATATATACCTTAGTACACCACAGAATTCATATTCTTCTAACAACGCCTCTTCCTTAAGGTGGGGGCTGGGATCCCAGAGAGTATCCTCAGTATTTGCACTCCACTCTCAGTCCTCAGATATTCCTGTGCACCACAGCTTCATGCTCTTGCCTTGTTGTCTTCATCCATCCTCAGTCTTAAATAGGCATTCTTGGGACTCAGAATGGGATTTTCTCAATGTAGAAAGGAATTTAAAGAGGGATTTTGATGCTTAAAATATTATCGGAAAAGTTTGAGGAGCTATCTCCAGAGGGGCTTCTAGGACTACTCCTCCAATAGCATTCACAATTGCCCTCCCAAGACACTGCTTCCTCTGCCACATTGAGGAAGCTGAGAGATGAAGAGGCCAGTGTCCTAGATCTTGGTCCAGGATCACTTCTTCTTAACTCTGATGAAGAGGTTAGGAAGAAGCTTCTGGATCTATTGGCTCCAGAGCCATGCCTGCTAACTCCACATCAGCAAAATGTATGCTTCGTTTGTGCTGCCCTTCCTCTCAATTAACTTACTTCCAAATTAAATTTGATAAGGCATATGTCTTGTTGTTAAAGCTGAATTACACCCAGGATAATAATGGCAAGAGATTTCAGGGAAATATAGTTTCTTTGTGAAATATAGTTTATTTGCAGTACAGGCCAGTGTTCTGAAAGATTAGAACAAGACTTGAGCAAGCCTTTCCATCATATCTACTGTAGTTCTACCCACATCAATCAATTAAATTTTAATCAAAATCCCAAAAGAGTTTTTCAGGAATCTTCACGTAGATTATGAAATTTATAGGAAAGAGCACAGGAGCAAGTATAGGCAACACATTACTGAAGAACAGAATGAAGAGGGTAGATTTCCTCTACTAGAAAATAGTATTTATTAGAAGTAATAGTAGTAGGACAGGTGGTATTGTCATGAGCATAAACTAATAGGTCAATGGCACAGAACAGAATTTGTTAAAAAATAGAAAATTTTATTATATATACACAGTTTAATACAAACACACACACACACATATACTTTTTTTCAAATAAATTATTGACTTAATGTGTAAGACAGAACTCTAAACTGTTAGAAAAAAGAATAGGAAAATATCTTTACTTCTTTGTAAGGATAGCAATAGAAAAAGGTGTTTTAAACCAAAAATAATAATAAGAGAAATTATAAATCCATCTCTTTTAAAATTAACAACATCTGTTTCTCACTCAACTCCACAAATAAAATAAAAAGACCAAACACGAACTGAAGAAATATTTATAGCATATGTAATGGGCAAAAGATTACTATACAACACATATAAAGAAACCACTAAAAAAACCATTCTAAGAAAAAAAATAGAAAAATGGGCAAAATACAAAAGCAATATTTGACAAAGGAAGAAAGACTAATGGCCAATAAACATGAAAATCTTTCACTGCACTAGCAAGCAGTGAAATGCAAATTAAAATAATGAAGTATCATTTTTACTTATCAGATAGGCCAAAAAAAAAAATCTGACAGTATCAAGTCATGAAAATAATGTAGGTTGATAGGAAGATTGGAACCCGTGTAGTTATAGAAGGAAAATACATTGCTACAACTTACACTGGAAAATAGCATGATATTATCTAATGAAATAGAAGATGCATACATGCTATGATTTAATAATACCACTCTTAAGTACATACTTCAGAGAAATTCTTATACCTGTGCACCAGGAAGCACAGGAAGATTTTTAGCAGTTCTCCTTGTGAAAGCAAAAAACAAACTAAATGCCCATCAATAAGAAAAATGATAAATAAATTATAATATATTTACACAATGCAATACTATAGAGAGCTACAGCTAAACACATTAATGTGGTTGATCCTAACAAACTTAATTTTGAATAAAATTGATAATAAAATTTTGAATAAAACCCACAAAAGCATACTTATAGAAGTATATTTGTTATATAATGTTCAAGGACATAAAACATAAGTATCTAAGCAATGTGTGGTATTTGCATAAACACAAATGTAGTAAACTATTAAGACATCCAAGGGAATGATAAATAAAATTTGGAATAGTGTTTTTCTATTAGACAGAGGGAGAGAAATGTGATGAATTTGGCACATAGATTATTCCATGTCCTAATCAGGGTGATAGGCAAAGATATGTTAGTTTATTATTATTGTATAGCTACAAATTGTATAGATTTACATATTAAATTTCTTTATATGTATTATTCATTTCATAATTTTAACAAAAAAATCATTTTGTGACAAAATCATTGGCAAGAAAGGTAAAACTGTATTAAAGTTATTCCAGGACAGATTAAGGAAGTTTTTTTATTTTACACATTACACTTTTCTATTTTGCATGTCACCTCCATGTATCAGTCAACCAGAAAGTCTCCTATTTTTCTTTCTCCTATATCTTCTTCCTATATTACTCATGGTCTAGCCAGGAAACAAGGAAAATGAACATCTCACATAGAAGTGATATAGCACAATGACTAATTACAAAGGTGGGGTGAAACTTGAAGAGAAAATAGAAGAAAAGGAGGTAAACCAAAGATTATTAATTCCAGGAAAACTGGAGAACAAAAGGAAAGAGATGTTGGAACCAAGACTTGGGAGCAGAAGATGATCCCCACTTCAAGGTCCGCCACCATCTCCAACAATGAGATCTGGGAGGGAGGGCCACTTCTTCCAATGCTGGGACTGGAGAAGCAATGTACCACTTCCAGAGACTATAAGAAAGAAAGGAAAAGAGAAAGAGTAGTGGATGAAAAAATTTCTCCCTCTTCCTGTTGTCTAATCTGCCCCTAGGGCCTCTTGCTGATAGAATCTGACAATAAGCCAACTGGCAAAGGAAAATGGAAAACATAGTTTGCAGACTCCTAATTCTCCATCTCAGTTCCTCAACATTTGCAGAGCCATATCAAGTTTTCATATAGACCCCACCCTCTGTGTGAAACTCAGTTTGAAATTACACACAAATACACAAAAATATTTTTTATTGGTATTACTAAATCTTTTCTTCCTAAGTAAGGTTATGTATCTAGACAAGTGATAATATGATTCTCAATTCCTATGATTGAATCTTAAGATAAATGAAAGAAGATCTCATTCCAAGGACCAGGAGCTAAGAGTGGAAGAGTGTGGCACGTTATAAGTTAAGGGGGCCAGCGAGTCTGCAGACAGGAGATGGGGCAGCTGCAATGCTTTGTGATCACTTCCACTCTAAGAGCGCCCTCTGTAAGATGAACCCAAACAACAAAAACAAAGACCCAACAAGGGCTGATTCAAATTGCTTGATGGGCCAGGAAATCGAGATCCACAGCCAGCACCCTCTATTCTGATCTCATCCCCAGAGGGTGAGGGACATGTAGTTTGGGGTGAGAGACTGGTACCATTTGCTTTTCCTATCCTTTTCTTTTGTCCTTTCATTTAATCATTTTTAAAAATAAGTATTTTTCTTAATCTAGTAACTGGTATTCATGAGCGGCCATTTGAAAGACCCTACAGTATTGACGTCAATCTTTCATGTTACTATAGCCCACGTTACAATATTCATTGATTCTCTTTATGATGCTCCCTCTTCAAAGGCACCTCCTTTATTTACTCCTTATCCCTTTAAAGGACACATACTGGGCAAATATTACTCTGAGCACACCACTGCTAAGAGCAAAATTAAGTCAGAAAGCTTCCACACTACACTTTAGCAAGTGGATGTGCTCAGAGTTGACTCTCAATTTGTTGGAAATAATTTATTTCTCTGGTCTCTCTTAACTGCTGCCTTTATTTTATCTCTTTGATAGAAGTTTAAGAATTCCTTAGACCTTGATGCCAAGCCTGCCATGCTAACCGAGATAAAAGGAGATAGGAGTGGGGATGGGTTGAAGGAGATTTGAAAAATCAGCCCAAGGCTCAATTCAAATGACCTGCCAAAGAATTGTTAGATAATTGCACATTTTGGTTTTCTGGAGACAAGATTGGAACATTGGGAATATGAGAAAAGAGCGATTGATGCATTATTTCTTTAAGACATTTGGATGGGATGTACGAAAAACAGACAAAAGCCTCTGGGTTTAGCAGAATGATTAGTGTGAAATAATGTACCTGACTCCAAAAATACATCAAAAAGCAATATGGAATATAAGCCAATTCCCAGCAGTTTGAATTTATTATTTATGATGCCAGTTAAACAAGGCTAATGTGCTCTGCGAAAGTGGTTATAGCTGCTCTGCAGTATTAGTAGAAATTAGTCAGATGTTACCAGCTCAATACAAAGTAAATTTGCAAAGGTTTCTGCAAATGACAGTTGGGCTGAGTTAACATGACAGTTGAGAGCATCTAAGCTGTTTCAGTATTGGCAATTGGGTTTAGAACCAAAGTCAGCATTTATCAGTGTAGAAAACAAATTAAACCAAAGTGAGAGAGGATCAGTAATGAGGTCCAGCACTTTACCCAGCATGCAGAAAGAGTCCATAACTTCATCCTCCTCTCTAATCCTGCTCCTAGGAGTTTCGAAGGAAAGCTGTAAGGGTCACCTTCTTCATGTTGTCAGGCTACTTCTCTATCCAGCTTCCTCTCAGAAAATTGTGTGCCCCAGGAATACCCTCAAGCAGCGAGTTCTGCCTTGCAGGTCTGTAATTAAGGCAGCTTGCTGTTTCTCAAGGAAATGGTACAGAGGGATGTTGTTTTGCAGTATTGGGCTGATTAGTAAAATTATTACGCTAATCAAAATACATGTAATCACGATACTTTAGTTTTAATTTATAAACACTTTACCATAAATATATTGATGATGTCTTTTGATAAAAAGCTTAAAGCAATAAAATATTGGCTCCTTTTGAAAAATTATACAATACCTCAAGCACCAGAGAATATTCATATATTCAAATTTCTCAATCTGTGCAAGGAAATGTTAGTTTGCACATTTGAAACTTCTTGGGTAGAATGCATAACTGATTTTTAGTGGAACTTGGAATAATTCTTGAGGATTGGGGAAGAAAGCAATACGCCCTCAGTGGAAATGTGAACCTGAAGAAATCTGTCTTCAGATTGAGTTTAAATAATTGCTGCTTTTCCTTCCCTTCTCTTACCTTCTGTTCTTTCCTTTGATGGGCACGTACTGCATTCTCATAAAACATGAATTCTCCTCTCTTGGGGTGAAAAGATGCAATGTTTTTTTCCCCATGGAGCTTGCCTCCAATCATTGAATAGGTAAACCATAGGAACTTTAAAAATACTTTGTGCATTTCAGTGAGTGTATAGATAACTGGTATAATTCTCATGATTAATTTTATACTTGGAATATGGGACTCTGGACGCTGTAGGCAAATATATGTGAATTAGATGCAGGTATAGATTTGAATCAAGACCCAGGCTCTTAAGCATAAGGTTGCTCAAGTTACATCATAATAATTAACTTTCTTCTCTCCGTTAATTGTTGGATGTTCTGTCACTACCATTTTGAAATAACTGTTTCTGTTATTCTATTTCAGTTCTCATTTTTCTATCTGGACTATTGCCCTGGCCTCCAAACTATTCCTAGTGCCATTCTAAAGATCATTTGTAGTTTAATAAGGTCTCTAAACCATAGAAGCAAATAATACAAAATTTCAGATACTTAGGTAGTAAAATGAGAATCTTGAATGCCGTTAAATTTTACTCATAAAAACACTTACTTATGACACTTGCCTCACGTAATAGACACAGTAGCATACATTTGCAGCTATTTCTACAGTCATTATCTTACCTGAGCTTTGCTAATATCTTTAAAATAGATGAAGCAGGCATAATTACACTATATTATGTTTAAGCAAACAAAGGCCCAGAGGAAAGAAGTAACATGTAACAGGTTACCTATGAAATAACTAATATTTACATGTCTTAGTTTGCTAGGGCTGCTATAGCAAAGTACCACAAATTGGTTGGCTTAGACAACAGAAATATATTGTCTTACAGTTCTGGAGGCTGCAAGTCTGAAACCAAGGTGTTGGCAGGGTTGATTCCTTTTAAGGGCCGTAAGGGAAGAATCTGTCCCAGGTCTTTCTCTTTGGCTTGTAGACGGTTGTCTTCATGTTCAAATGGCGTTCTCCATGTTTGCATGCCTGTGTCCAAATTTTCTCTTTTTATGAGAACACCAATTATATTGGATTAGGATCCACCCTAATGACCTCACTTTAAATTGATTACCTCTATAGAGAGCCTATCTCCAAATAAAGTCACATTCTAAGGTACTGGAGGTTAGGACTTCAACATATGAATTTAAGGGGACACAGTTCGACCCAAAACATTGTAAAAATTCTCTTGATTTTACTACAGTCATGCATGATTTAATGACAGAGACATGTTCTGAGAAATGCACTGTTAGGCGATTTCATTGTTGTGCCAACATCATGGAGTGTACTTACACGAACCTAGATGGTATAGCCTACTACACACTTAGGCTATATGGTACTAATCTTACGGGACCACCATCATATATGTGGTCCTTCATTGACCGAAGCATCATAATGCAGCACGTGACTATACTCAGTGTCTTAACCGCCATATCACTAGACTGCTAAGGAAAGATGGGCAAGTGTTAACAGGGATGAATCAAAAGAGAGCTGAATGATGGGAAATTAGGGACAATGTGGGCCATCATGGGGAAAGTTTAAAAAAAAAAATCAAGTACCACAGATTGAATAGAGTTCATAAAATTACCCCGAGATGGCGGTAAATTTGACAATACATAGATTTTCTTCTATACTTTGATAGGATTAACTACAACAAAAGAAAAGTTTAGGAGGGAGTAAGAAAGCACTTGCCTACTCTATTTAGTTTATGGTAATAAATTCCAATTATTTTGAATTGACATTGTTCTCCACAGCCTAAAGTTGACTCCAAGAACTTCCTTCTCTGCTCTGTTTAAGTACCAAAGACAAATGACTAGGCCGAATTTTTGGCATGGCTCCATTTATTTTAAAGCTCGTCTATGCTTTCCTTTCTCTCTCTGGGGACCTTTGTGGGGAGAAAACACACAGGGACCAAATGCTGAGCCTGTTGTGGATTCTGTGATTTCAGAAGAGAAGTGAGCTAAGCCTGAGGTTTAGCTCCTCTGTTTAGCAGCTTCTGGAGAGGAATTATCCTAATAAAATGGATACCAGTTTATTGTGTAAACCTGGGAGGGGTCGCTGTCTCCGCCTTTTTCCACCTATCTCCCTGCTCCTCCATCCCCATAAAATACTGAAGCTATTAAGTCAAAAGATGTGTTCACAGATCTGTCTAGTTCTGCCCCTAATCTTGCTCTCATAAATATTTGAAAATTACAGCTAAAGCCAAATTGTGCTTCTCACGTAATGGAACTGAAGGTGAGTATAACAGTGCACCGCTTTCAAGTTCCTGGAGGAGGGAAGTGAGAGATGATGAGATACGGGGACAGTTTATGTGAACAATTTGTTATGCATGCAGGAGGAAGGGCGACTTGATGACAGATTCACTTCTTGGTTTTGAACCTTAATTAACAAGGCCTTCTGTGAAACACACTGAGAAACAATAGGAAAACTCTTCTGAGCATTTCACAGATTATTCACTTATAATCTTTGGGGATTTATTTTATTACTATTTTTCTTTCTTTGTGAGCTGTAGCTTTGTTGCCTTGACATCCACACTCAAGAGTTATTGGTATCAAACCAAGCTATATAAAAAGCTATCAAGCACTTCTCAGATTTTCCACAGTTCAAAGCAGTGTTGGCAGCCTGCCAGCAGTGAAAGATGAGCTGAGTCCCAATGTGGTGAGTGTGGCTCCACGTGTGAAAAGAAGCATGGGGGTGAGGTAGGAAAAGCTGACAACTTTGAGGGCCCTGGAGAAAAGAAAGCTGGATGCCTCCTCACAGGCCTGAGGGTCACATTCTCCCCCTGCAGGAAGTAAATGGAACTTATAGTGTTGTTGATTAAATACAACTACAGTAGAAATATCACACTCTTGGAAAATAAATTTTATTTTATTTTATTTTTATTTTTTTGGTGAGGAAGATTAGCCCTGAGCTAACACCTGTTGCCAATCCTCCTCTTTTTGCTGAGGAAGACTGGCCCTGGGCTAAGATCCGTGCCCATCTTCCTCTACTTTATATGTGGGATGCCGCCACAGCATGGCTTGATAAACAGTATGTAGGTTTGCACCCAGGATCCAAAACTACAAACCCCAGGCCTACGAAGTAGAATGCGTGAACTTAACCACTACTCCACCTGGCTGGCCCCAAGAAATTTTATTTCTTAAGGAAAGAGGAGATCTAGTTATATTAGCCAAAAAAAAATATATTAAAGAGGATTTCATTTATTTGGTCCCTGGATAGACCACAGACCCTAAGGTTCTAGAATCTGCTGAGACCAAAATGCCAATGGCTAGACCTGTGGTGATAATACTCTTTATCGCAGTCAGAGAATGTGAAATTCCAAATTTTTAAAACATTTGTGATATTCTATTAACCCTAGTTCTGTCTTGGGTACAAGTTTCAAATTTATTTTTAATTTTGTGGTTTGCATTTTCCAATTCCAGTGAGTAAATGGAGGTGGAAATGTGAGGCACATCTTAGTTCCTTTTTATCTTTTTAAAACACAATTGTGTTTGGTGTCATTTTAGGGCAAGATGGTGGGCAGTACTGTTGATATTTCACAAATGAGGACATTAGACCCACAGATGTGCACTGTTTGTCAAAGCCAAGGTAACTAGCAAGCAGCAGAATTGGAACTCACCTCCTGCTTTCTAGCCTCGCATTTCATCCTTTTGATGTGGGAATAGTTTCCCCTGCTTAAGAGCATATTCATCTATAAATTCAGACACGCTACAAGGCTAATGGAGAAGATTCTGTTGGTTCCCCACGTATTTCCCCTGCCCGTTGTCTGTGGACGTTTTGTGGTACATAGATTGGAAGTGAAAGTTAACACTCCGGAAGTGACCCTCAACCAGTAAAGGATAAAAATTGATGGGCAGATACCGCAATTTCCTCACCTTTCAGTGGTACAGTTCCAATGCTCATTCAACACAGGTTCTCAAAGTGTCTATATTGAACTGAACCTCTGCTCTCGACCGCAATGGCCCACTCATTAATGCACCCTTTCCCTGTCTCGATTCTCCTCTCCCTCACCTGCAAATATACTGCTTGAACCCAAATCAACCTAAACTTGCACTGTTAGATGGAGAACTTCTCACATACTACACCAATCAACTGACCCTGAATCCAAAGATCCCACAGCAATCAGAAAAACCCAGCTGGACCTGTGGCTTCTGCTCCAAATATATCCTTACCTATGATTTCATTGCTACTATCTTTTTAAAGCATTTTAATACCATAATATTTTAAGAATAATACAAGTTCATTGGAAGATATATTTAAATAAAGGCAAGAAGAAAGAAAATAACTATCTACCCCTAAATTTTACCAACTATTTACATGTTGGTGAATATAGATATATATGTACAAAATATTTACAAAATACAACCACTATATGTACTAGTATTTTATAATGTTTTTACTTGATATATCATGAACATCCTTTAGAGTCTTCAAATATTATTTTGTAATATTGCTTTTATAACCGCAGACAATTTAACCTGCTCTACATACAGAATTTTAGTCATTGTTATGACTTTTTTTCTATTTTCTACTAAAAGAAACATTCCTGAACTTAAGAAATTTTCTTATTTATATTCCAACTAGCAGTTAATAAAAGCACCAGTAGCTTCTTCACAACTCAGCATTATATCCTTAAAAATTATACTAATTTGTTAGTGACAATTGGATTTCACCACTTTCAACCATGATTTTTTTCTTATCCAGTGATCTCCCCTTTATATGGTTATCATAAGTATAGCAGTGTCCCTCTTTGAGAATGGGAGAAACTTTGCTGTGAACTTTTCAACTTACATTTCTTTGTGGTTGAAAACTATACCCAACAGCTGTCTGAGAATTTTAGTCAATTCCACCCTAAGCAGCTGTTGGGTTTTGGTGGCTATTGGGGTAGTAAGAATGTGCCAAGAGATTGAAGCAGTAAGGAGATAGGACTTTCTGAGGTATTTGGAACTGAACTTCAACAAGATATTTTCTTGTGGGTTTTTTAATGTGTAGGAGAAAGACTTTTAACATGCGACCTTCCCATAATATCCAAATCAGCAATATCCTGTCTGTCTCCAGATTTAAAAGCAAAGCTCCCTGAAAGAACGCAATAGAGCTGTATATGAATCTGACTTTATTTAATCTCTAATGTCCCCTATCAGGAACATTGTGCTATGATTCTTATAGTTTTTAGAGGGTTATGAACTTAGTATCTGCCAGGAAAACTTGAGTGATTTTAGGGGTTTACATACTTCTTGATGCATCAGTTCCACTCAGAAATTTAGGGGAAAAAATCTCTCTTCTGAACATCTATGCAGTCTGGCAGCAGAGCCCCAAAACGTAAGCAAGCTAACTACAACGTCAGAAGAAAATTGTTTTAGTGAAAGAGAAGGAGAAGGAGGAAGTGAGAAAAAATAGAAAGAAAAGGAGAGAGAGAGAAAGAGAGAAGGAAGGTGGGGGAGAGGGAGGACTGAAGGAAGGAAGGAACCAAGGAAGAAAGGAACAAAGGAAGGAGGGAAAGAGCTATATTTAGTGGAAGACTAGTTACACTACGGCGTAATTTGGAACACCACAGTACTCTACGAGGAATAATTTGTAATATCACTTACATTTCTGGATGATAAATATTTTTAATGGGAAGAAAGGGATGTTATATGAGCTATGAGTCTTTCCATGAATTCTGTTATTCTGCCACAGTTGACATTGTTTCTAGGTGTGCATGGTGTGCATGGCATGCTTCCATGATTTGAGCTGATGCGATTGCTCCCCAGACAGAGTCAGCTACGCAAGTTTCTGCTGATGCTGTCCAATGTCTCCTACTTGCTTTCTTGTAACCTGTAAACATCCCTCCAACCCTGTGCTGGATAAAAGGAGGCTGAAAAATATGCTTTCTGACCTAGCCCATTGCTGCATGTCTTCCTACTAAATCCATAGCTCTGGATAGATGGAACATATTAATTCAACTGCCATTCCATATAGCAGCTCTCACTTCTAAAATATGTCTCCTCACAGTTGACTCCCCCATTTTTCTCCATATTTCCTCTTTAACTACTCAACCAAGCCCTGACTTCAACTCTCTTACTGCCTTGATCCTAGAAGAGCCAATATCACAGTTTCAATTCTCATAGGGTCCATAACACATTTTTGCCTTAGGAAAGTTTTTCCACCCAACATACTTATTGAAGGCTTGTCAAATAGCTTCAGCTAGCACTTGCGTGATATTGAGGCTAAGTGGATGAATCATGAGGTCTTTCCGTAATCAGTTTTGATCATCAACTTTCTATATCCCAACTAAAGTTGAATTCAACAAATTGAAGAGAATGAGATGGGGGTTAAGGCAATACAGATCTTTCCTCTACCCTTAAAATGATCCCTCAGCTAGTGATTATTGTACAAAGTAGTGCAATAAAGCCTACAATGAAGTATAGGTAGCCCTAGGACTCATCAATTGGTAGAAACACAGAATCAAAGCAATGTTAAATTACCTGTGATTTAGGTAATGTTTGCTATGTACCAGTATTTGAAATACATGGCATTATTTTATTAATTCCACAGATAGTCATTGAAGAACTACCATTTGTCACGTACTTTCAACATGCTGGAAATATACCTATAAACAACTCCCAAATGAGAAAAATACTTTTATTATGCCCATACTACAGACTAATAAATTGAGGTTCAGCAAATTAGGTCATTTGCCCCATGTCAATTAGTTCATAAACATCAGTAGAAGAACTGAAGCAATTGAACTGATTCCTCAGTAGGTGCCCTGATACGTCTACACTCAGAATCAAAGAATCAGTTTCTACACTTGTTTTAAAGTCTGTTCCTATATCAAATTTGAGAACTAGAGGGAATTTATGCCACACTTCTCTCTCTTCTCCTTTTCTTCTCTTTCCTTTGCTTCTCATCTTTTCTTATCACTGTATTGCTATCTTTTGTAATCTCCTAGATTTCTTCCTCACAGAGGGAGAGGCAGTATTATCTATTTTCTTTAAGGAGCATGAAAACACGAGGATTAGGGTATAGGGAGTCCTTTAATTTTCTTTTAGTCTCTATGTCAAAGTCCTCCTTTTTAAACTGCCTTTATTTTCAGTAAAAAATATAAAGTTACATGAGTTGAAAAGAGTATGACAGAGTATCATTTTAGTTTGTGAAGTTGCAAAGCATTACAAGTCAATTAGGTAGAAATGCATGATGTATAAATGGGGCTTGTTAGGTGGGAGAGTAAGGGGATTTCATAATTATGCAGATAAATAAGAAGTATTTTGATTTTGCTGGAGTGTTAACATTTTTAACCACAGTAGAGATTTGTTTTTTCAAGAGGATACAACAAAACACTCCAGTATTCCAAGAGATCGAGACAAATATCTTATACATCTCGTAAGTCAAGAAGGATGTTTATATTTTCAGAGACATTCTGTTACAGTTTCCTTCTTGAATGATAAGATTTTATGAGAGTGTTAGATTTGGACTACAAAAACAAGAATACTGTTTGTTTTGGTTAGACAGTTACCGTCTTTGAAATAGAATGTGCCTTGCTATTCTAGGAACTGTTTTTAAATGATTTCTTAGAAAATGTGATGAATGGTTCTTCTCAAGATGTAGAAATGTGCTCTAGAAGGGCCAGACTGGACCAGGAGATATGTAGAAAACAAAAAGCAGAGCTTCAGTTTCATGCTTTCAAAAAGTGGAGATGAGGACATCACAGTTATGGGGGTTACTGTTTGATTTTTATTTTTTTATTCAGGCGGTATGTGGGTTCTGTAAATTTGGTTTGCTTTATAAATCCTGTTCTTATTCTTTTTGTGTAGTTGTTTTTAAGATCAAAGAATAAAATGACATACACACCTTTGCTTTACATGACCATTTAGTAAAAGTAGAATGAAGATAAGCACACACACGCACACGCACACACACACGTAATTCTATCACTTGGGTCAGTAAAGAAACTATGTTGTAAGCCTTCATTATGTCCATGTTGGCTCTGCTGTAGATGTGATGCAGAACAAAGATGCACTCAGGATGTCAGATCACTTATTAGATACACATAAAGCACTTAATGGACCATAGGGTACATTTCACTTGGAATTACAGGAAAGTGGCATGAACACACAGGAGTTTTTTTCACCTAGCACAGCACTGGATCCTACCCTAAAGGGTTGTTGCTGTGTTATGCACTTGATTTCAACTTCTTCTTTTTAAAATTCCCTTTAGTTATTTGAAACTATGAAGTACAGAAGTTAAGGGGACAAGTGTTGAAATCAGTTACCCGTGTTTACACATTTTGAAATTTTCTCTCATAATCGGCATCTGCATGTCCCGGTCAGGTTCTCCACCACTAATTTAAGCCTTCTCTTTTGTACAATGAAATGCTACTGAAATGACAAGGTTACTAATGGATTCCAATGAGTTAACAAATATCAAACATCAATAACAGAGATATCATCTAGAAACTCTCTTCACATTTGAGCTTTCAGTAAACTTGGTTCAAGCTCACCATGTCATTAACTGTGAGAATGCAGAAATCGCTGCACAATTCCGGAGCATTTCTGATAGCTTACTTCTTCACGGTTCTTGCTTTCTCAACTGCTTTATTCTTACATGCTTTCTCAGGTTTGTTCTTGGTCAAATGGGTACCAAGCTCATTTACTTCTACACAGACAATTCTACACACAAAAGTCTCAATGAATTTAATACAGATTACGTCTTATACCATTTTGCCAACTCCTGTGACTACAGCCATACTCTCTTTTACATGTTGGCAATAGCAGACTAAGAATCCTTTTTCTTGTCTCAGGCAATACAATTTTACTCATAAGCAGGCTCCTCAGGTTTTAGGTTTCAGCTCCAAGTTCTTAATCAGGAATTTTCTTAGCATTTTATATAGGATGATATCTATCTAAGAAGAATTCATTTTACAAGACAAATAAAATATGCTGTATATTTTTTACACTATAAATAGTTTAATATTTATTGAGTTGGGAGAAATGGTTCCTGCTCATTATCAATAATACTTAAATGTGGGACTAATAAACCTGACATGCTTGGTCAGATTCTCATTGCTCTTGAGTCCTGGTGGGCCACAGAGAATTTGTATCCTGCTTTGCATACTACCATTCACTCAGTACTTATTGAGCACCTACTGTGCACCTGGCACTGTTTTGGACATTGTAGAGACAGCTTGTGGCTGTCAAGGGACATGTAGTATTGGGTAGATAAGCTGCCTACTTCTGGGGTTTAAGTTTAGGAATGTTTTTCTATCAGACATAAAGTTGATATTTTGACATCTGTATGCTTACTCCTTGTCTATTTTTATTCGGTTCAGAAATTGGGCAGGATATACTGGTCTAATTTAGAAGGAAAACTCCAACATTATTATTGTTGTTAATATTTGACAACATGTTGTCTCATATCTCAGAGCCCAGTGACTTTTAGCCCCAAGATACTTTTGTTTTTCAATTGAGAGATCTTGTGAAGCAAACAGTCATGAACTCACAAAGAGCCAGCTCCCCTTAGTGAGGGTTTGTACAAATCAAAAGAGTGATGCTGCCTTTCTTCAATATAAAATGAGGACCTGCTACATATCATTCTCAGCTGGTCTCGGTTGCAATATTTCCAGTTCATCCACATCAAACTTTTATAAGTAGTTATTTTTAATAGGATTTTTTAAATGTGAATTTATACTAGTGGAGAATACTTCGTATTGCCTTCACACACCTTTTCATATGTACACAAGCACACATATACCACCACCCTGCCAACCATTGTTGATACTTGAATTATATGCCCTTTTGGATTATCATGAATGATCTTCTTGATCAACTGGTACCATCAATTGTTTAGCATATTTTGGAGGATTGCTGCATGTTTATTGATGACGAGACCATTGACGTGACAATATAAGATAAAATAGAGAAAATAACTGTATAGAATGGAAATTATGGCAACAAAAATGCAGAAGAGGCTGAATGCAAAAGCCATGTGTCAGCAGCTTGGGATCTGGGGTTTAGTCAGTGGTTAGGGAAATAATTACGGGAATGCTGCGGAGTGAGCAAAGGACGCTAGGCAGTCAGGCATCATATCAGGGTCCTGGCTAAATAGTCTGAGCTGCAAAGCATTGCACCTATCCTCGCAGAGGAATGTGGTGCTGACCACAATTCACAGAATCAGAAGCTGAGTCATACAATGGGCTCACCTGGTCCACGAGCGCCCAGAGATAAGCTCAGGCATGTACAATACAGGGCTTATAGCTATATTTCAGGGACAAATAGTAGTGAGTTTATTGCCATAATTTCCAACTCTACTGGCTGGTAGCTATAAGTCTGCTGATATATTCACCCACCTGGACAGAGTTGTTCTCAGGATCCTGAAGCTGAAAATTTTGCATTAGTGCTTACACCTAAGAAGGGAAAAAGACTTTGCTATTTTATAAAGACTGGTGATAGCGCCCTTCCAAAAATCCCGATCACTGAGAAACTATGTGTAAATTAATTAAATAATTAATACTTAATACCGTTCACTACATTTAATTCAATAGGCAAAATAATCATGTGTAGTCAAGAAAACCCCAACAATATGTAGAAAGATGGAAGGGAAAGAACTCCCTAAATTTGAAAGCAATGGAATTAAATCACAATCACAATTACAAAATTGGCTTTATACAGATTTAAAAGTAACCATTCCTCAAAGCATCATAAAATTAAAAAATAAATAACATCTGCATAAAAAGTATTCTTGCAAATTAGACACACAGAGTCAGTATGAATAACCTGTACTAAAATCCTAGTAGATAATAGATAAGGGAATGGTCAGAGAATTCACAGAAAAAAAAAATATGGCTCAAAAAAATGAAAATTTCAGGTTCATCAGTGATCAAAGACAAAGGCATTAAATGACAAAATGCAAGCATTTTCCTACTAAAGTGGCAAAATTTTATGAAGTTCACACTTCCGTGTGGGTGGGTGAGAGAATGGTTTCTATCTTCCGAATTGCAATTCACCAATCTGTATCAAGAGTGTTAAATTCTTTAACCTCTTCTCACTCTTTCCCGGATGTCTCATAGGAATTTCAAGCACAAAATACCTCAAGTTGACCTCCTTGTCCCCTACTACGAATGTACCTTTTAAAATATCCCTTAAATGAATGAATATCAGCATACATCTTCTAGTTATTCATGTCATCTAATCCAGAGGCAAATCCTATATCTCATATTGGTCATGACAACATCTGTCTTCCTGATGGCCACCACCCTAGCCCAGGCTACACCCTCTAGCACCATTACATAGGCACCCATGATAGCCATCCAACTGGTTCTGTTTCCATTGGGCTCCTCTACTGTCAATTTCCAACCAGCAGCAGAGCAATCCTTTAAAAATTCAAGCTTATATGATTTCTGTATTCAGAATCTGTCAGTGGCTTTATATCATGATTAGGGTGAAATCCCAAGTCTTACCCTAACCTTTAAGGCACTGCATGATTCAGTCCTGATTTTCTCGTGCACTCCATCTAAAGTATCTTTCCCCTGCTCATTACACAGTGGCCCTGGCACTCTTGCTACAGACCTTTAAGCATGACTTTAGGGCAGTTTTTATTTTTCTTTTCTCAATCTGGAGCACTTTTCCCTTATATATACTTGTACCTCACTCTCTCAATACCTTCATGTCTCCGATCACAAATACCCTCCTGAGAAAGGCACATCTGCCCAGCTCTATCTCCTTAACTGGCTTTAATATTTTTCCTGGCACTCACCATAATCTTACATTATATATATGCATCAGCTTACTTCTTTATTTTCTATCTCTCTCAGTAGAGTCTAAGATCAATGAAGGCAGGTAATTTTCTGTCCTTTTTTAGGTACTCAATAAATACCGATTAAGTAAATAATTGAATTAGTTAACAGGGAAAGATGAGAATTAATCTAAATAAATAACAATAAAATAATTAAATTGAATGAAATATTACGAATTACATTTTCAAAAATATTTACTAAATAAACAATTATTTAATATTAACTGAATTATGATGTAATATGTTGATAGTGGTTGATTCAATTTAGCAAGCATTCTTATATCAACACACAAAACTTTACAGTGATTATTTCTGAGCTATAATAGTATGAGTGACTTTTGTTTCTTTTGTATAAACTTCTTTATCATCCAAACTTTTATTATCCTTTAATGTTAAATAAAAAAAAAAAATTCTCAGTCAGAGATCTGAAGCCAAATGTAGTCCTGACCCACTTGCCTTCTGGAGAACGGGTCAAAATTAGTCAAGATTGACGCAAAAATGGTCATTCAGTCAAATACCTCCATTGAATCACTGTGCCAGATATCTTTAGTTTGCTGTTCCAGGTCGACTCTTCTCGCTTCTCCCCCTAGCTCTCTGCCTCAGAAGGCTGAGGTGTAGAGACCACATTAACCAGTCTACACACCATCTTGGTTCTTAGTTTTGGTAAAGGGGAATCCCAGTAGGACACTGAGGGTCACAGGAGAGTTATCTATTCCCTGGGCTCCCCACTATCTAGTAGCCTATATCTTGCCACTCCCTGTTGGAAGGTCACAGCTTCTCTAGAGAAAGCCGAAGCCATGCACCTCTGCCTGGGTTCTAGTACTCACTCATTTCCTAGTCGTTTTCAGGAAGCGATAGTTCAATTGTTACTAAGCCCTCATTAATGCTCCATCCCTGTGGTCCTCCTACATCAAATCTTGGCAACGGAACATTTTCAAATTATTGTATTCCATCTATGCTATTTGTTTCCTATGGGGATTCTGAAAAATGCTACTCTGGTGCCCAGGCTCACATCCCCTCAGCCCATCCAGGCATTGCTGAGGCGATAAGCTACACTAGGGTAACCTCACATCACTTCATATCAATTTCACAACATGTTTTCCTCCTTCAGCCCCTGGGCTCTGGACTTTCCTGCATGGACTGTCTTTAGGAATCTGCTCAACTCTTCTGATGCATGAATAAAGTTGGAGTTGAGAAGCAGTTAACAAACCATGAGATAATCTCTGACCAATAAGGAACAGGAGCTTGTGAAAATACTTCCTTCTCCTTTCTTTTGCATCATCAATGTTGATGTACATATTTTACTTAGATCTTGCAGTGTCCCAGCAGGATTAAACGCTGGTTCTCTAAAATACGCACCTTTGGATTGGCTTCCCTCCATCCTTACTTCATTCTTCCAGGTCCCTAAACCCTGTACCTTGAAAGCATCCCAAAATAAACTCCCTCTTGCAAACACCACTGCTTCAGGGTTTGTTTCCTAGAGAGATCCTAAGCTTAGAGATACCATGACGGATACAGTGTATATATATATATATATATATATATATATGTATATACATATATATATATATATATATATATACGTATATATATATATATATATATACACGCACATACACACACACACATATATGTACACACATGTACACACATGCACACGTATATAATTTTCATTTAATTCCAAAATGTTTGTTGCAGAGAATTATTAACAATTGACAATTGTTCAATGTGTTGATGTCCATTACTAAAAGCATTTCTAACATGTCCCCCATCCCTACCCTCCACCCACCATCTCCACCCTCCAAACTCCCTCCCTGCCATCTTTACATGAACGGGAACACGTATACCTCAGCACACTGAGTAATCCATCAGTACATTTTTCCAGTATACTTCCTGACAGGTTTCAAAGAGGTTCATAATAGCTTTTCCCCTGAGGGCACCAACACCATTAGTCAGAAGTAATAAAACCTTTTAGTGAAAGGGGAAGAAAAAACCTTCGTATTCTCTGTACATTTTCAAAATTAAGTAAATTTAAACTTCAGTTTCCAGACTTACAGAAAAAATTCCTAGCTTAATTTCCACAGCAAAGCCACAGGCAAACAGGTGCTGGAAAGAATTCTAATCCCTCTGCTTCGTAACCTGGTCTACAGGAGCCCTAGCCCGTTGGTGAGCAGTGTCTGCGCCAAGGCTGTGCTGGCTGGGTTTGCAGGCGGTGCTGCTTCCTCTATAGAGCAGCTGGAGAGTTCCTCCACCCCAGCCAGACTTCAGAGGACAGGAGTTTGAAGTGTTTCTCGAGTAGAGAAATGACTGGGCAAGCACACCAGACTAAACATCACAGCCAGGATTAGGCACACACAGCACTGTGAACATACCTAAGAGTGAACTCTTAGAAAGATAAAACAGTCAGTAAAAATATCAATGCGAGAGAAGTTTTTGCATTGAATAATACCTATAATTTTAATTGTTGTCTTTTCATAAATTAGTTTCCATGGATTCTGGTTTTATAGATAGGAAGTGGAGAAATACAAGTATTGGAACAGCAAAAGAAATCTGTTCTTGGGCCATTTCCAGGACCCAAAATGGGAACTCCCAGAGAGGAGGCAAGAAAGCCT
Organism: Ceratotherium simum simum; assembly: GCF_057802395.1. Taxonomy (NCBI): domain Eukaryota; kingdom Metazoa; phylum Chordata; class Mammalia; order Perissodactyla; family Rhinocerotidae; genus Ceratotherium; species Ceratotherium simum. The sequence goes on along the minus strand of NC_141923.1, from coordinate 20,563,754 downwards.
GCACTCTAGCGATTTCCAGTGAAGATTTGCATCTGAAAGAGGTCTTAGTTTGCAGAAGATGCCAATTAATAGCGCTGGTTTGGCGCACTAATGTAAACCTCAGATCATTTGAGGTTTGCCCTTCTCTCTTGAAAAATGCATCTCCTGCTACAGAGGAGTGTAAACATCGAAGGTCATTTTCGCCCTCCCTTCTTAATTCTGATTTACATTTACAGGAAAATCAAGCGGAAAACCATGAGCCGGGAAATGCCGCTCATTTGCAAAGAGGCATTACTGTTCCAGGCCTGTGGGCTGAATCACGCAGTTCAAAAGTCCCTGGCGCCAACCTCCCCGATACCCCATCCCTGCCCACACCACACACGGAGCCTTGGCCCTGAGCCATTTCACGGATATGTCTGACTTTCTAGAGGAAATTGGTTTAGTGGAGCACTCATGTACCAGATGTGAGACCCATCTACGAGGCCCTGAAGGTCAGCCAGGCAACAGTCACTTTTGTCCACTAGAGAGCTCAAAGATTATCTACACGTGTGCTCCTTGGCCACCGATTTTACGTGCTGGCTTGGCAAGTCAGTTTCGGTTGGCAAAGTGGTTAATCGAACTCATCCTTGCCCACATTTGTTTACCCTTTTTTTAAACCTCTCTAACCAGAAAATTCCCAAGATATAAAATATAGCCTGTATTCCGGGTTCTACTTGCTAATCCGTTTCATCCATTATGTCTCTAAATGAGCACCAGTTATATTATCCTTCTGTCCATGTAAGGGATTTTTATGCACATGGGCATTAAAAATACATCAGAGACATGTTTATAGTCATAAATTCTCTGTTAGAGTTCCTGTTACTTCTTGTTAAAATATCAGTGAACATTTGAAATGTTTTTTTACCCATTTCCAAACTGTCTTGTAGTCAACAACTTAGCACTTGCAGTTATAAATGTTATTGAAAAGTTGCAAAACAATATTTATTAGAGTCCCCAGTTTTTCATCAGTTGTCACTATACGAATGAGGAATGTTTTTATTTCCTGGCAAAAATGTTTGTTTTCTGACCCAAGTCATTTGGAGCAGGGAAATGGGAATGTGTCAACAGAGATAAATGAATGTGTTCAATTGTTTAGTTACAATATTTAGAAAATGGAAACATTTTCCCCACTTTTTTAAACCTGGTTGTCATTATGTCTATGATGCTGAATAGAATTATTGTCTTTAATTAGCAAAAGTTATAGAACACAGAGATCTGATGCCTCAATATTTTATGGAGGAAAGTTCATTATGGAGGAAAGTTCATTATTTGGAAGTAGCATAGATGGGGATTTTATTGTTTTGGCTGTTATTTTTTTCCTTTTAAACCTATAGCTGCAATTTACTGGAGGAGGTGTTTAAGCTATAATCCTTTCCATTATTAACATGATTCATTACTTTGCAGCTGTGTTATTTAGGCCCTAATGATAAAAAGACTAAGATCACATGTTATACTATATGCCATAATCAAGCTAATAAGCTATACTGGACATTTGTTGATTTCCTTTCCAACATACATTGTTTTTTCTTAAGCAGTGCAGTAATTTCTGTCTAGCATCTACCTTCAACCCCATGCCCGACACTCAGTCTTGCTTTGATGAGACCACCGCTATTTCCTTATCCAGGGCTGGAGAGTGTGATTTAAGTCAGAATCCCCCTGGCCACAGGGACTGGTTCAAGGAGAGATACATGACCTAAGTCAAGCAGATAGGGTCAGTGAGACTCAATTCGGGGATCTTTCTTTGAGCTACACAGTGGCAATAAAGTCACTTTCACTACACTTGGTTTTGTAATAATATGAGCCTGAAGGTTCCAAGAACATACCCCACACTTTAAAAAAATGTAGGTAAGTGCAAATCCTTAATATCAGTGGAAGACAACTCAAATCAAGGGTAAACAGCATCTCCTTTACATTTTAACTTCAAATTATAAATATATATTACCCTTTATGAAAACATAGAGGCAATTCCATGGGATTAGAACAAATTCTAACCTATCTATACAACTCCAGTGATTCCTGAATGGGTCCTGGGACAAATCTGCAGATTTTCCATTTAGAGAAAATTCTGGTAGACTAGCTTTATCTAATCTTTCAGAACTATTTCATTTTATACATGTGTATTTATAGTTAATATTAATTTAATATTAGCTAATAATTAATATAATATATTTATATATTATATATATACACACACATGCAGGCACACACACAAAAATACACAACTGACTCTTCTCTTTCTAGGTTTCTATTAGTAACAGATCTGTTGTGCTCTAGCTGTAAGAAAATCCTCCAAATTCTCCAATTAAAATAAAAACTAGAATAAGCTAAGTGTTCTGGAACAAGATCAAGGGATGCACCAAAGCTTTCAAAGACCATTCAGTTGAAAAGAATTGAATTATATAAGTAATATTACGAAAAAAATCAATATGCTTTTTTTCTAATGTACACTTTAATACTCACTCAAATGTCTACCATATCATAAAAGTTCGTCTGTAAGAATAAGCAATAAACCCTATTTAGATTAGTAAATTTTTCGTCATGATGTCATTTTCTGAGTGATCACACCATGATCACTCCATTCCAAACAAAACTTCCTTTAAACTTTTTAGCATTCTATGGTTTAACGCTTGGGACGCTATAGATTAAATGCAACTACAATTTGAGAAGGATAATATGTTGACTATTACAAAAATACTAACTAGCAACATGTATTTGGAATCATTTTGTTAGCTTGTATTTTTGTTGTATCAGAGCAGTTCAAAAAGGCAATGATGTTATGGAAATTAGGACAGATGTATTTTGATTAGAGGACAGAATATCAAGGTGTAGAATCTGGAAAATTGTGAGGCATCATCCAAACTAGCCTGCTTAGCTAAGGAATTTTACAAAGACACTGAACAAGCGTTGGACAGATGAAAAATGGGGGCAGAGGAATGATGCGGGTATGTTTAGGAGAGAAAAAGCACTGAAAAGAAACCTAGCACACTTTTATATTTCTCTCCTGGTTGAAGTACTTGATTTATAAGGATGTGTGACTCTAACTTAAAGAAACTAGCTTTTTCACCTTATAAAGAACTTTCTAAAATATAATGTGATATACCATATCCTATAATCTGAATCACCAGAGGCTAAAGCATAGGCTTTAGCAATAAGAAAATTCATTTTACAATTAAGAGAATTAAAACACGGAGACCAAAGTCTGATAAAAGAAATCTGGGTCCTGAATCATTGCTCAGAGAATAGATGACTGACCTGAATCATTACGGTGGACTGGTATTTGAGTGAGGAAAAAAACATCTAATTTTTGAGCCATAATATATATATAGTCTATAATTAATACCTAAGAAAATTCTAAGTATTTTTGGCTAAGAGTTCCTTGAGTTTCCAAAAAACTCTGTCATCCATCAAGATTTAGCTCAAATGATAACATCCCATAATCCCCCACAATTAATTACTTTTTCCTTGGCAATCACTTACTATTTTGTACATACCTCTATTACATGTAACTGGTAAACATATTATTATCATTTAGTTTCATAACTACCGACTAGATCCTGAGCTCCATAAAGAGGGCAGATTTTCCCTCATTCAACTGCACATCTTCCTGTATATTATTGATGCTCAAAAAATTCTTTTTAAAAGAATGAAAGGTTGTGTAGCTCATTAAATATGATTCATTACACAACATTTGGGTAGTTTGTTTTCTTATTTAGTACACTTCTTCTTTAATAATCATTATTAAATTCCAAAGCTTTGATCCAATTTCTTTCATGTAAATCCATGAGTTGATTGCAACCCAAACTGATACAAATAGAAGATCTAAGTACTTCTAATTCTTTTTTTCCTTAAGACTGTTTTGGTTTTTGGAGTCACTTGGTATGTAACAGTTTTTGCTTATTTGTGTATATCTTTTTGTTTTTCATAGTTGAGAATTAGAAAGGAGGCATCTAATTCCCAATAAAGTATTGGAGATAATGATTGATAGATTTATAATACATTTTCTAATCACATTCATCCTTATATGGGGAAGGAAGAGTGAACAGAATCTGTTTGCTTCTGTTTATTACATTAGCATCATAAGACCTCGCCCCGTCCAACTCTATATTCAAGTTGACGCTAAGAGAATTAAACTAAGGCATCCAAGAAAGAACCCCCAAAAAAGTTATTCTTAAGAGTGTCATGAGAAGAGCACTCATTTTAAATACAATCATTAGAAAAGACTGAGGGGATAGGGAGCTTCCTTGCCTATAGATGAAGTTCTTACAGAGGCATCTGTAGTATACAGGACCATTCACAGACAGACTCTGAGACTCAGTGATGTGGAGAATTCTCTTCCCAGGTAAAGATCAATAATAGTGAACCTTCTGTTTATTTTTATTTTTTTCTTTTGGTTATTAAGACCATTGCTGGTGGAGAAGAAAGTAGCCAGTTTTAAGACACCAGGCTCCAGGCTTATGTAACATTACATCAATGTTCATTCGACTTCTTTTTTCCAGAATGAGTGCTTCTCCTCTACCTCCATCATTAGAAGGTGGAATTTCTTCTGAATCATGACCAAAAGAAATACACTATAGTTTCTTTTTAATTCTAAATTTAATTCTAATTAATTTCTAAGGTGACTTTCATAAATGTAATACAGATTATTTGACCTGAAACTTCTGCAGTTATGGGTGACTGCAGAACTACTGGTAGTCTTCCTTTGTTAAGATCCTAGCCTACTGAATTTTAGCTGTGAGGTGTTGTTTAGAAATTGTTCCAGATCAGTTGTAGTTAGCTAACATGTACGTAAGCTACATATCTCATGTCTTATTCTGTTCATGGGAAATTTCACTCTTCACTTCCCATATTTCCAAAGCCCATGTTTCACAAGCTAGGCTTTTCATGGTCATCTATAAAAATTGGTTTTATTCATTTGTTTTGTTTTAGTTCGCTTTGTGTACATGTGTGAATGTGTGTGTGCACATGTGTGTATGCCCTTCCCCCAAAATGTGACACTTTTCTTCCCCCAATTAAAGGGCATTTGTTCTATCTGGCCACTGGATGGTGATTAAATATTTTCTCCCTGAGCAGGTAGATCATTAAGGAACTAGTAGCCAGTGCAGATTGTTGTTGATTCATTGACAGGATTCCTAGGGACTTTATTAACAAGAAAACAGAGAAACATTTCAGCTTGTCTTCATCAATTAAATGATTTATTCCTAAAGCTTGCAACTATGCTTGATTATTACCAAACGCAATAAGGCAATAATTTACACAATATTTTTAGTTCAGACAGAAATGCATACATTTCTGTTATGAAGTATCTAGTTGCACCTATGAAATAACCTTGTAACTTTTTCTTTTGAAAACCCCTACATCCTATACTCCTCTTAGGATCTGCTCTCTTTCTGCCGAGTATCAATCTAAAGGAAACCTTTTGGGAAATATGTTGAGAAATGATCATAATGTCTCCTGACATTGCATTGCAATTGCTTGTTTATGTGTAAGATCTAATGGTTTTGTTCCTCACTGAATCTCAAGTATTATATAATCTGGTAGTGAGTAAACACTAGTTGAGTGAATGGAAACAACACATGTCTTCTTTTGGACTCTAGCTGTCCTTACCCATCCGGGAGATAAGATGGAGCTTAACTCCATGAAATTGAACTGTTCTGCAAATAAAGTTATCTAGGCAATGGGAAGAGGAGAGGTATATCCTATACTCTCCTTTCATAGCTAACTAACTGATCTATTTTAATTCTTCTTCTCCTACTTGAAGAGAGTGCTCCCTCTATTAAGTGGAGAGTTGGACTGAATTTCCCTAAGCTGAGGTTACAGAAAAACTTGCTTCTTCCCTCGTCTAACCATCCTTAGCTGTACTAGTCTTTAGCTCATAAAACCAATACTCTCAAAGATTCAACTTGCTTACCAAGGAATGTATATTGGTTTAAAAATTCTAATGTCTAAAAATAATAAAATGGCCACAAATTTAACTGAGATGACTTTTTTCCATTTTTTAAAAACTCTGGATATTTATTTGAGAATATTTCATCTCATTTATCAACTGAAAAAGGATTAATACAAATTTTCAGAGCCCATATGCTCATCTTTTTCTCTATAGCCTAGCTATACGTTTTACTTAGACTACTGGCCTTAACTGAAATGCAGCACAGCAAGGAGAGAAAAGCAGCAATAGTAGATGAAGGTACATATTACTGATGCAGAGTGGAACAAGAGGAGAACGGAGTAAGGGGAGAAGCTTACACAAAGCTCCTAGGGGGATTCTTGCAGCGAACCATGGGAATCACTGAAATAAATTAGGTTCCACCCAAGGTCTTTTTGCCCAACAATATATCAGAGCATCCACAGAATGCATTCAATTAAAATTCATGTATTAAGAGAAAGTACATCAGCTTCCTCTACTATGAAAGTGCTGGTCCCAAAGCTTATGTTGGGCTCTTGAGTGCAGAACATTTTGTTCTGATTTGAATTGCTCCCTTTTACTTCTGGCTAGGGAATGAAAATGGAATCTTAGTATGATCACATGTATTAGTTTGCTAAGTTGCTTTGCACAAACTGGGTAGCTTAAACAACAGATATTTATTCTTTTAACAGTTCTTGAGGCTAGAACTGTTAAAAGATCAACGTGTCAGCCAGGTTGATTCCTTCTGAGAGCTGTGATGGAAGGATCTGTGCCAGGCCTCTCTCTTTGGCTTGTAGATGGCCATTTTCACATTCTCTTTCGTCTGTGTGTGTCTTTTTCTTTTCACAAGGCATTCTTTTTATAAGTTCACCAGTAATATCAGATTACAGCCCACCCTAATGACCGCACTTAAATTTAATTAATTACATCTGCAAGGATTCTATTTCTAAATCAGATCATATTCTGAAGTACTGAGTGGTTAGGATTTTCAACTTATGAATTTGGTGGGGGCAATGACATGATCCGTTTCCTCTATATCATGCTGCCTTTCCTCCCCTATTTTTTGATAACTAAAAGATAAATTAGTTCAACTCTACCTAATGGAGTAGAACTCCTGAGGCATATAGCTTACTGGTTATACTCGTTGGTTCTGGGAGTATACCACCCAGATTTGCATCCTGGTGTTGTCTCTTCCTAGCTCTGTGACCTGTGTTTCCTCATCTATAAAATGGAGATAGTAGCATCTATCATTTTAAGTGCTTAGCCACTTTGCAAATATGACAGATAAATATTTATTATAAAACATTATTGATGAAATAAGCTGCCTTCCAATTGGAGGTAGTAATCCATACACTTTGACTATGAATGCTTACAACCCCAGCAAAGAACACACAGCAAGTTTGGAAAATATTGAGACACAGATTCACCTTTGTTTGAAATAGGAGGATAATCCTGCCCAAGACGGCAATGATTCAAGTCGTGAAGATGCTCCAGGTAATCATAAAAGACATTTAAATTGCAACTGTTTTTTAATCTCTGAAATTAGGTACCAGCCTCATTAGAAAGTCATTTGGACTCTCTACTTTCATCTCTCCAACCCAGTCTTATGGAATAACACAGATACAAAGTAAAGGAACCAATCCTTAAAAAGAGAATAGAGGTGGGACGCATTGTACTATATGTGTCACCTCAAAGTCTCTTCTTTAATACCTAACGACTTCAAAAACATTTTATAGATACCAGCTCGACCTAGTAATTTCTTTTCCAAATCTTTACATTGAGAGCATGCTCATTTCGGCTTACCTCAACTCTTAGGGCACTTTATTTATAGTCAATCACTATCGATTGTCTCTGGGCCTGACAAAAAAGCTACATGAGCTCAAGTCTGGGCCGCCTCCTAATAATACTCCAGATTCTGATCTAAGTATTTCATAGGTACTATCAGATTTAATACTCAGAGCAACTCTTTTAGGTAAGCATTAATATTATCACTAAAACTTGGGGGAGGGGAAGAGGTTCGGGAATGTTCATATTATCCAATGTCAAAAAGTAATTAGTTGGGATAAAATTTGAACCCAGATCAGTATGACTCTAATGTTTGAGCTCATTCACAAATCCTTTCTCCTGCACGGATAGAGATGGAAATCGAACATCTAATAATGCCCTTTATTACAGTATGGTGAGACTCAGATCAACTATTGAACAGTTTTGGTAATTAGATTGTCTCAGCTTAACTTCCAGTCCTGGATTCTCTTAATCCAAAACAGTCTCAAGTTAGAAATGTAGATATGGCTTTGAAACCAGTGGATCAACAGAGGGTTACTTTTCATACACTTGAAATTCAGTGTAAGATCCATTAGAAAGCAGAAAGACAACTTTTGTGAACAATTCTTAGAAGTCTATTCACATATATTCCAAAGATATCAATGACCAACTACACAAAACATAAATTCATTCCCTCAGGTTCTGGCATCATTTGCTTTAGAACTAAAAGCTCAAATGACACTGGGCTTTTTCTAAGTTCTCAAATGTACTTGACTTACCCCAAAACGTTGTCTTTAAATTGGATTTTTAAAATCTAGTCATATATTGTGTTTACAGAAAGGATCTCCAATTCTGAATCTTTGTACCCTTTGAATAGTGTACCCTAATCTAATTTCTATAATTTCATATATTTGAATTCAAATTTTCTTAGTGGGACTTAAATTTAAAATGCAACCAGAAAGATAAGATTGGATTCAAATAAACAAATATATACTGAGGAAACACCATGTGCCAGGTGTTGAAGATATAAACAGATGGATAGATATAGATATAGATATATAAACTATATGTGGAATATAGACTATGTAGACTATTTATATATAGAGAGCCTTTGTGTCCGTATATTTGGCATTGCACATTGGACAAATGTGATGCTCTTCCCATTATATAATAGGAGATTAGCATTGTGTGAAGGACAGTCTGTAAATATTGTCTTTATGCCTGTGATAGTATAGGGCCCAGAACCAAGACATCCTGGGCAAGTTGAAAGCAAAGTGAGAAGATTTTAATGGAAATCTGAGCTCCTTTTGCTTCTACTCATTTTCCTTTGAAAAGCTATATGGATCAATGAAATAAAAACATTATGTTGCTAAGAAAATGATCAAGGGTTATGAGCCTGAATTTTGTTTTTTGAGGAAATAAGAGAGAATGAAAAAGATTAATACAAAATCAAAGATAATCTCGGCATCACCTTCCCCAAAACTTTAATGTTTCTTTTTGTTTTTTTCTAGTAAGATTATACTCAAGCTAAAATTGTAATTATTAGTTCTTAAATAATAGAAAACTGTAGGTATAAAACACACCTTGAATGTGATTTCCCCATCATTTTGCCTTTTACCTTATTTATAGTTTTCACTTCCTAAGTTATGAAGACATATTTATAATTAAGAATCTCAATCTTCAGAGTTTAATCAACACATTTGACATATTTTATGTCTGCATTGTTTTCTCTGTCTGACTTAGATTGTATGCCTTTAGGGTGGGAACTGCCTATGATGATTTATATAGTGCTGCGTACTTGGTGTTCAATAAATAATAAACAATAAAGAAAGATTCCCAGCAAAGACACCATTCTCATGCTAAGGACAAATTGGTTAATTAAGAATTATTTTTCTTTTATATTGGAAAGCAATGACAACATATCCTCTTTGAATGGAGTAACGTTTTCCATTTTATTTTCTCAAATTAATCTAATTGTGTGTGCTCTCTCTCGCTCTCGCTTGAAGCTTTAAATCTAGCTTTACATACATTTTTTAAATGCTATCATGTTATTGAAGACACACTTTAGAATAAGATTTAATAAGGAAATCAGTGAATTGGCAAATGTTATACTTTAGTTCGTCTGCTAAGCCCAGTATATGCAACATTTAGAGCCATTCCAAATTACACATATGAGATGAAGGTGAAAATATTTCATTTGCATTTTTACATTTATTTCTGGCTTTCATACACCATTGCCTTTCAGATCATGAACTATTCCAATCTTTTGCATTGTTCACAGTGTTCAATTCTTTGACAAGCCATACATCCCACAGATGCCAAACTGGAGAAGAGTGTCCTTATGTTTCCTGCTTCATTGTAACACTCATCTAGGCTCAAGTTTCGTAGAAGAAGAAACTCATGAAGTTGCACATTGTCTTGTTCAATCCTGCCTCAGGACCTCTGGCAAGTGTTTTCTGCATGGAATACTCTTTCTCCTTCTCCCTCTTATGTCATTCTCTCATCTTCTTTCCAACAGCTTATTTATCATCATTCAAGTTTCAGAATACATTATCTCCCACAGGAGAGCCTTCTCTTCTACCTCTAACTCTACCTTCTACTCTACTAAGTTAGTACCTTGGTATCAATACCTCTAGTTCCTGTACTTCTCTTAACATTACATTGATTATATTAGTCATTCCTTATCTGACATGCATCTTCCTGACCAGATTAAAAAAAATCCACAAAGGAATGAAGTTCCTGAATTAGTCACTGTTGTACCTAGAACACCAATCTCAGTGCCTGGCACATAGCAATCGTTCAATAAAAATTTGCTGAATGATTGAAACACCATTGTTTGTCTTTCAAGACTACTACACAAGAAGATCACATACCCTTGAAGCAAAGTGGTTAAGGTTTCCTTTTCAATTTGGCTTGTAAGTCATGGAAAGCATTTTGTTCTCACAAATAGCTTTGAGACTCGTTCAGTATTTGATAAAAATCGTGTACTTTCCTTGAGCAAAGCTAATATACCAAAGCAAAATGTTCTATAAATTTTCATACAGGCTGCCATTTCTAGATTTGTAATCTGCTGGGGCGAGTTGGGGAGAGAGGACAGAACCTAAAGTCAGGAGCTAGTGAAACCCAGGAGAAGAGATGTTCCCTCTGAGGAAAGAATCTGAGCTACAATATTGAAGCACATGGGTTCACGCTCAATAATCCATCAGAAGACAGACTTACTACCAAGAGGCATCCAGAATGCCAGTGCAATAAAAACACATGAGTGTAATTGGCAGAGTCACATGTAAATTGTGGTATGTCTTTGTTTTCTGTTTGTTTTGGTGAATCAATAAATTCCTGTATTATTAGACCACAGGAAGTTCCTAAATAGTTCTAAATATGCAAATATTTTGCAAGGAGAAGAAGAAAGTTGCAAGACTAATTGGTATTTCAGGATGAAACTAGATCAGGGGTCTCTTACTCCCCATCCAGGCCTGCAGATTTTCAGGAATTTAATCTCATTTGTTGGTTTTTAAATTTTTTCTGGGAGCCAAAATTTAATATGAAAGATCAAATAAGCACATTGTCCTAGGAGATATGAGAAATTGTCTATACATCTTTAAAAATCCTATGTCTACCTAAAGAAATCTAATTTAATTTATTTACCTTAAAGGAAGATTAAATTATTGCAGGGTTTTCTGTAATTCAAACCACCTGTTTAAAAAAAATATTAAGTACAGCATTAACAAGAAAAAGCTTTCACTAATGTGAGAGTATGAATAATCCATAGATTTAAGCTATCTGAAAATAATGCACATCTTGCATTTAGCCCCATTTTAGCCCATCAAACAATTATTTTAGAAGAGGAATTCATGCTTGATTTATGGACCATCATGATTTAGTAATGAAATCAAATTTGAAAGTTTAAAAAAATACTGGAAAACAACTGGCTGGTCCAAGTATTAGAACTATTCGCTCTTTTTTTTCCCATCCTAAAAAGTTAGTCTTAGTTGAAATCAGTGGAGAATTTTCTCCCTCTCTTCTCTTCATTTTATTCACTCATTCACAAATTTCATCTGACAATATTTTCACAGAAATAGTGTAGGGTTAATGCTTTTAGAGATGTGTTTGAATGGGAATATTAATTTAGGCATTTATCTTGTTTTCGTGAACATTAGTTATTCTGAGAAAAACTCAAAGGGTAAGATCTTTAATTATCCTTAGGCAGCCCCTCATCTCTGTTGATTTTATCTCATTAACTGTCAAACATCTATGATAACAATTCCAGTGCATTTTGAGAACATTGTGAATACAGAGTGTCTAAGGGCCTAACGGTTGGGTATACACATTTTCCAAATACTAAGTATAGCCCTGGATTTAGCTTTATTGTTCAATCTCTGTCTTTGTACCATTTCGTATTATTTCACAATGTTCACAATATTCAATATTGTGTGTTTGCAAAACAAAGACTACTTCTGAAGAATCCTACAATTCCAGTTTCAGAGTGAGATGCAGTTGGAAGAAAACCTAAATCTTATACTAATTATTTTGAGGCGTAGCAATAGTTTAGATTGTTCCAAAAAAAGAGTTATTGTCCTGAGGGGTAACAAATTCCAGAATATTGAATGCTAGGCTAACCAAGCATAAAGCCTTTTATTTTTGGTCCTCTTTGCACTTGGGAAATGGAACCGGTTGCTTTAGCAGTAAAGTCCTTTTTAAACAAATCAACTCTGAAGGAAATTGAGAGACCCAAATGCTGTAGAGGGAATCTATGAAGAATGTTCGAGCTCAGGGGCACCAGAATTCTTAGCGTGAAATCCATTATTCTACCATGATTAAGGCAGTTCATCACCAATTACAGAAGTGTGTTCTTAGGTAATCAATGGAGGTTAAAGAGTTTTTTTTCCCTCTCTAGAATTAGCTTTCTAATTAATAAAAGTGAATTTTAAAATGGCCTTCTGAGGCCAGCTGTGTTATCTATTGTTTATGGAACAGCCTTGTAGACATGCTTGTTTTTTGGCATTGAAGTAGAAATGAGACTGATTTGCATAAATGAAATATTAGTTGCTCTGCTGATTATTTTTCTCTCTTTCCCCATTTCTGTATATCATTCATTTCTATTATTTCAATGATAAGTGACTTTTAGACAGAAAACAACTGTCCGCTATTTTTTGACCTCACAAAACAGGCTAAAAATATGTTCATATAAAATTAGTATTAGACTAGACTTTGCTCTAAATTAAACACAATATGTTCTTGAACAAGAGTCAAATTCAGCCCAAATAAATATAAGATATATAGATAATATACAGCAATAACATACAAAGAGTTACATCTTCATTTGAAAATAAATAGAATTTACTGAGTAGTTTTTAATAGCAAAATATGATTTTTGAGGGACTTAATGTTATAAACTATCTTTAGTTTTAAAATAATGTTCATTGAAAACTTCAAATGAATATTTCATTCAGACTGGCTTCTTAAATTTAATAAACATTCCCTTTAAAAGAAACAAACATCCAAATATAAATGTCACTACTATACTGTTTATTTTTAACTCATGGCAATTGGTATGAACTGAATTGTTTCCCCCAAGATTCGTATGTTAAAATCTTAACCCCTAGTACCTCAGACCTTATTTGCAGACGGGATCTCAATAGAGGTATCCAACTTGGAGTGAGATCTTTACGGTGGATTAGGATCCACCGTATGACTGGTGTCCTTATAAAAAGGGAAATTAAGACAGAGAGAGATACACATAGAGGAAAGATGAGCTGAAGACACAGGGAGAAGATGGCCTTTTACAGCTAAAGAGAGATGCCTGGGACAGATCCTTCCCTCATAACCTTCAGAAGAAACCAACACTGCCCACACTTTGATCTCAGATGTCCAGCTTCCAGAACTGTGAGGCAATAATATTCTGTTGTTTAAGCCTCCAAGTTTGTGGTATTTTGTTATGGCAGTCTTAGCAAACTAACAAAGAAATATATTTACTGCCATGTGTTCTATTTTCAATCACAACGTTTTAAACTTGTCCCTTAATTGTCAGTTAATTATGCTCCTCAGTACGTATAATGCATTTTAGAAGTAGAGTATAAGCACTAAGAGTATTGGGCTTTAGGGTCCAACACGCCTGTGCTCTAGCTGCAAAATAGTGGGCATTTTGTTCAACTTCCCTGTGCCTCAATTTCATCACTAATAAAATACAAATAATAGTAGTTCCTATAATTCCTGAGGATTAAAATTGATGAAATATATAAAGTGCTGATACAAGTGTATGGCCTCTATAGTTAGCACTCTATAAATTTTAGTGGCCATAAAGGTGACAATTTATCAATATAAATTACTATTGAAGTTTTAACCATTGTGAAAGATAGCCAGGGATCTGCTTGCCATATTTCTAAAAGTTGAGACTTGTAGATAAACCACTTCCCATGGGTAGACCTTACTAATACTTGGTGCCATGTTACTGACTTCAACCAAAACTCTCTCAAAGCTTTTTCATTGAACAATGCGTGTGAACCATGCATTGTCTTACATCTTCTCAGGAAAAAGATGCATCAGTTAACCATCCTGATGATGAGATACAGAGGTCTAGTTAGAGATACAGCACATGGATACACACAGCTCTAGTACAAAGGAATAATTCCTACCACAAGAGAACTACTGTTGAAGATGAATCCCACATTTGGATTGGACAATTGCCTGTTACCTGTGCTTACATGCTAACTTCCCTACTCCTATCTGTGCTCCTCAGAGAAAGTTTTCCTAAATCATGTGACCTGCATGCTTAGATCCTTTAGCAAGTCATCCCTTTTTGAATTAATATATTCAGGCCAGCCCTGGTGGCCTAGTGGTTAAGTTGGCACTCTCTGCTTCAGGGGGCCTGGATTTGGTTCCTGGGTGTGGACCTACACCACTCATCTGTCAGTTGCCATGCTGTGGTGGCAGCTTGCATACAAAAAGAGGAAGATTGGCAGTGGATGTTAGCTCAGGGTGAATCTTCCTCAGCAAAAAAAAAAAAAAAAAAAAATTTGATATAGTCATTCACCACATCTTTATTTAAGCTTCATGTACGTCAGGTTTTTAAGGTGAGGAGTAGGTAAAAAATCAAGAAGAACTCAGTATTCATGCAGAGCTTTGCATAAGGGGAGGCTATAGACAAGAAAATATGGTGGGGAGAGAAAATTCCAGGCAGATGGAAAATTAAGAGCTAAAGCACACATGTGAGGAAAGGAATATGTGCTGAAATTGCAAACAAGCCCATTTGGCTAGGGTCTAGTGTATATGAACATTCATACATTAGAACTTAAAAAGGCAAATCCCATTTACATTGTGGAGGCTCGTAAATGCAAGGCTAGGGAATCTCAACCTTAATTGTTACAGCTTTGAAACAACACTCTATGATTCTCCATGGCCTTTGGCATAATCTGTTAGCAGTGTGTAATTTGGAAACGGCATGAGAGAGAATTTCGTTGACATCCAGATATATTAGCTCAAATGACTGTGTGTTTAATTCAACCTGAATAGACTTTAATCGACTAATAGCATTTTTTTCTTAGTTTCTTTGATATATTTCAAAGATACCGCTTAGTTAAATATATTAAGTATCATATCTTATGTTCTTTTCTCCTAAATGGACAGTGAAATTTACCTGCTGTATCCTATAGGTGCTGATCACTTTAATCTACTTATGCATGTTGAAATCTCCTGGAAAACGTGAGACTTATGAAATATAAATACATAACGAGTAACAAAGTAGGATCCATAAGATGTTATTCATGAAGTCAAGAATATTATTTCTTTACCTAAATATTCATCTAATTCCCTATAAAGCTTAAAGAAAAATGAAATCAGAAAGTGAGGCTTGAGCTAAAGCTTACCTAGTGATAAGAAAAGTTCAAGAAGGTGACACAGAAACCCATTCTACAGTTAACTTAATTGTGGCGCTTGATTGAAAGATATGCCTCCAATATGTTAGTAAGAAGAAAAGTTTCTCTGAAACAACAACTTGCTGCATGATGCAGACATTTAAAAATACATATATTATGTATGCTTGTATAGCATAAATTTTTGCAGGCTGTCATGGGAAAATACACGTAACATCTTATCTATTTGTGTCAACATAGACAAATTTCAAAATCATAATGTTGCATGAAGAAAAAGTTGAAAATTATTCTTAAACTTGGATGTCATCTAGATTTTAATATGCCCAAAGCAAAATGTATATTATTTATTGATACGAACATATGTACTAAAATTATACAATTCTCCTTGGGAATGAGCTACACCAAAATCAGGATCATAAATTTCTATGATAAAGGTGGGAGAAATATCTTACAAGGTGGTGGGGTTCTAGGCATACTAATATGTACTATTCTTAAAGGAAATATATGTATTTGTTATTAAAAACAAAACAAAATATAATAAAATATTTGAAGCAAATGCAAGTCCCTGGGAGGAGCATCTTTGTAAAAGCAAAATGTTTACTCTTAACACTGTTGCTCCCCTAGAACAGTGGATGTCCAGCTGCCTTAGATCAGGGGCATCCCAAGAAGTTTTTTCCAAGGCAAACATTTCCGGGCTACATGATGTCTTTGCCTCTAGCAACAGAAGAAGCTAGACACTTTTATATCAAGAAAACAGGAAGGTAGAAAGGAAAGAATAAAGACAAGAAAGTTAGTTCCTCCTCTGCAGGCAATATACAGTATGTTTTTAAAAATGTAGTATGTTTTTAAGATGTTTCTAACATGTTGGAAATTATCTTTGAGTGTTAGTATTATAGCACATTTTAACATGATTTTTCATACTTTTCTAAATTATCTAAAATATCTAAAATGAGCATTATAGCTTTTATGCTCAGAAAAGAAGAAATCATATCAAAAATTTCTAAGATCAATGTTAATATAGGCACAACAAAAAAATCAAGAAACCTACAAAAACTCTTAAAACACAATAAGAAAACAACTCGATTAAAAAATAGGGGAAAACTGAACAGACACCTCATTGAAAAAGATACACAGATGGCAAATAAAGCAAATAAAAAAAGATGCTCAACACCATTTGTCATTAGGAAATTGTAAATTAAAACAACAATGACACACTACTACATACCTACTAGAATGGTCAAAATCCAAAACACTGACAACAGCATATACTGGTGAGGATGTGGAGCAACAGATACTTCATTCATTGCTGGCAGGAATGTAAAATGGTACAGCCACTTTGGAGGACAGTTTCATAGGTTCTTATAAAATTAAATACACTCTTACCATACGAACCAGAAATTGCACTCCTTGGTATTTCCCCCAGAGTTGACAATTATGTTCATACAAAAACCTGCATCTGGATGTTTATAGCAGCTTTTTCATTATCACCAAAACTTGGAAGCAACCAACATGTTCTTCAACAGGTGAATGGATAAACAAACTGTGGTACATCCAGACAACAGAATATTATTCAGCACTAAAAAGAAATGAGCTATCGAATCATGAAAAGACATGGAGGAAACTTGCATATTACTAAGTGAAAAAAGCCAATCTGAATACGGAATAATATATGACATTATGAATATTATGAATATATTCATATAATTGTGAATTATAGGAATTTATTATGAATATTATGAATACATTATGAATATATGAATCTGAATACTATATGACATTATGGAAAAGACAAAACAATGGAGAGAGTAAAAAGATCTGTGGTTTCCAGGGTTAGGGGAAAGATAGGGATAAATAGGCAGAATAAAGAGGACTTTCAGGGCAATAAACTGTTCTGTCAGATACTATATCAGTGGATACATATCATTATATATTTGTCAAAACTCATATAATGGACAACACCAAGGGAGAACCCTAATGCAAACTATGAATTCTGAGCAATGATGTGTCAATGTAGGTTCATTGATTGTAATAAAAGTACCACTCTGGTGAGGGCTGCTGCCAGTAGGGGAGGTTGTACGTAAGTAGAAGCAGGCAATATATGGGAAATCTCTGTACTTTATGCTCCATTTTTCTGTGAAACTAAAAGTGCTCTAAAAAGTTATTTTTATAAATAAATAAATAAATGTTTAAAAAATCCTGGAACCCATAAACAACACTATTTTTATTCTCTCTTGTGAAATAATATTTGAAATTAGCTCAAATCAAAAATCAAATGTTTATTAAACTGTATTTTTTTTTTCAGATTGATTTCTATCAATTTGAAGGTGAGGCATATTCTCAAATCATTTGATTCACTTTCACAAATTTTAAAGTACTGTTAATCCATAGACTGTGATATAATGGTAAGTGTGACAGAGTCCTTTCCCCGAACAAGCTTACCACGTAGTAGGGAAGACTAAAATATACACAAATAAATTACAATGTAATGGAGTTTATACGGTAATAGAGCTCTACCCTTGTGTAGAGGCCACCTAAATGGGTCAGTGGGGATGAGTAAAGATTTCAGATCAATTTAAAACATGAATGTGGCAGTATCAGAGATTACCCTCCTAAGAAAAACCTTGTTTCTGTATAAACTAACAGAACCACTCTCTACACGTTTAACGTCTCTGACTTTCCACAAGGTAGGCAATTTGGGGAGTACTGAATGCTTTCTTTCTTTCTTGCTTGCTTTCTTGCTTTTTTCCTTTTTTCTTTTCTTTCTTTCTTCTTTTCTTCCTTTCTTTTTTCCTTCCTTCCTCCCTCCCTCCCTTCCTTCCTTCCTTCCTTTGGTGGGAGAACAGCTTGAGCAAGAAAGGAATTTCCTTTTTCTCATGTAAAATTATGGGGCAGCTAAGGCTGGTTCAGAGGATTCACAATGTCCCCAGTGCCACAGGTTCTTTCTGTCTTTCCATTTCATCACCCTTTAAGTGTGGCTCATATATTCAGGATCAGCCAGAGGCTTCCTATAACTCCAGCCATCATATACTCTTTCTGGGCAGAAAGAAAGAGAATACAGGGAAGCCAAAGGGCTTTCTTTTTAACTAAACTGTTCATTGGAGTATATCACACATGTATAAAAAGTGTAAAAATCAATGTGTACCACTTCAATTAATTTTCCAAAGTGACATTATCCATGTAATCAGCTGTCAGATCAAAAAATAGAACATTATTAGCACCCAGAAGACCTTCATTCCCTTTCCAAGTAACTACCTCTAAAAGGAAACCACTATACTGATTTCTAAAGGCATAAATTAATTTTGCCTCTTTTTAAAATTTAAATAAATGAAGTCTTACAGTATATGCTCATTTGTGTCTTCTTTTAAGCAACATTATGATGGATGACTCAGTCATGTTATTGAGTAGGGCATTTGCTATTTTTTTTTTTTGCCATTGTTATGTAATATTCCATTGTGTGCTGCAAAATTTAATCATTTTACTGTTGATAGGCATTTGGGTAGTTTCCACTTTTAGGCTGCGAACATTTTTGTCCATGTCTTTTAGTGAGCCTGTATACTTATTTCTGTTTAACATATGCCTGCAAGTAGAATTCCTGAGCCATAGGCATACGTCAATTTTCTGAAGAGATTGTACCAATTCACACACCCAGCTGCAGTAGAGAGTTCCAGTCACTCCACACCCTCATCAACACTTTGTATTATCTATTTTTCATTTTAGCCTTGTGGTGGAGGTGTGATAGTATCTCATTATGATTTTAAACTCTTATTTCCTGATGACTAATGAAATTGAGCACCTATTTTATGTTTAATGGTCATTTCTACACTCTTTTGCAAAGTGACACAATATTTTGTCTATTTTCTGTTAGACTGTCTAAATTTTTCTTGTTGAATTGTAAGTGGTTTTTCTTTTAATGTTCTGCAGGTGAATCTTTCATTAGATAGATGTGTTGCAAATGTTTCTTCCACATTGTGGGTTACATTTTCACCCTCTTAATTGTGTTAGGCCCTCAAAAAGAATACCATTTTTCTAAAATAAGGCAATACATATAAAATAAAAATAAATACAGCGATAGGCCAGCCCCGTGGCTTAACAGTTAAGTGTGCGTGCTCTGCTACTGGCAGCCTGGGTTCGGATCCTGGGCGCGCACCACCACACTGCTTCTCCAGCCATGCTGAGGCCGCGTCCCACATACAGCAACTGGAAGGATGTGCAACTATGACATACAACTATCTGCTGGGGGTTTGGGGAAAAAAAAGGAGGAGGATTCGCAGTAGATGTTAGCTCAGAGCTGGTCTTCCTCAGCAAAAAGAGGAGGATTAGCATGGATGTTAGCTCAAGGCTGATCTTCCTCACAAAAAATAAATAAATAAATAAATAAATAAATACAGTGAAAACAGGTTAATAATAATTGAAAACATAGTACTATTAATAAGCAATTATCTATTTTCTACAACTTAAAACAGAGCAAACATTTAAAATATTTAAATGTAATAGCTAGAGAGTCATAGGCTGGTGAAAACTGGAAACAAAGCAGTCAATGCCTATATAGTCATGTGAGTTTCCATCCATTTGACTAGATCCATCTCTCTAAGTAACTGTTATACAAATTTGGTGAAGGTGGTGATAGATAAGGAGATTAAGAATCTGATTGAAATTATGCACTGTCTTTCTATAAAAATTGTATGTATATGTACACACACATTTTGGCATGTAATTTTAGAGATTTTGCCTATCTTTTGAAACCTGGAGATGACATGGACACCAGAGTAAAGCCTGTGAATCTAGTACATCCAGGTTCAAGCCATCTTCCTACCTCTAGAAAAAGAAAAATGTACTTTTGCAATCCCACACAGATGGTTCCTCTTTGATTATGATTTTTGTCCATCTGTGTTGTTTACTAGATAACATGAAACAAATTATCTCAAGCCTATGGCAAAGCACACACTTATAAAACCATTTCACGGGTAAATAGTGAAAAGGAACATCATTCCAAGAAATTTGGAAACAGTTTTTTTTCCATTTTTTCACTCATGTCATTTATTTCTCTTCTTCACTGCTCATTCACATTCTAGCTTCCCCCATAAAATTATTGAAAGAAGGGAGAAAATGTCCTTCTTGGAAATTGCATTTTTGAAAGATTATCCTGTACAATTCCCTGTCTATAAATTGTACATTCTAGGCTATTAAATATTCAACAAACACAATTTTGATGCCTTCCCTTCTAGAGACCTCTATTTTACAAAACAGATTGTTTTCAACTGGGCTCCCCTTCTGCCTAATGGGTTCCCTGGGGGAATGTTGTTGGCTTGGAGATTCAACCACATATTTTCAGCAAACCACAGTGTTGAAGCCAATGAAATCTGATAGTAGCAAATATTATTCAGTGATCTCTGAATAAAAGAGGTTGATATTTCTCTTCCCTTTGGGGCATGAAGGAAAAGGATACACTGGAATGTGTGAACTGCAGCCACATATGAGCAAATGATTTCAAAAAGTAGTGGAGCATTTCATGTTCTTTGGAGTCAAATGGGAGTCCTAAACTGTCAAGCTTAGCTACAGTGGAAATGGGTTTCTCTTTGGGGACCAAGATACACATTCATTTGCTTCCCATTTGGTTTGCTGATACAGCAGCCATGCCCTGGCAGGTGCTGCCTCAGACTGCCAAAGAAATGAAAGCAGAAATAAATCACACCACTCTATTGGGTTCTCAGACCAATAACAAGAATTAATGTTGCTCCATGAAGACCAAAGTGCTTCCTAGGAACCTGGGAAAACCAATACATCACTGATGGTGCCAGCTAATGTTCTGTATGAAAACAAAACTTAGTGAATAACAAGATGAGAAGGAGTGAGGAAGAAAACTGCTAATAAGAAACCAGAATTGTCTTGAATACTGGGATTAACAATTTCAACTATGCTGATTTAACTATTTTAGGATAAGTATACAGTCAATTCGATGTCATTTTTTTAACTTAATATCTATGTACTATGCACCTACTATGTGCCATACATTAGGAATACAGTGCATAAAACACAGTTTCTGACATCTAAAACTTAAAGTTTATTTTGGGAAAATAATGAGTAAATAATAGTTTCCAGATGGTGTATTTTGATCATAGGTTAAGCAAAGGATGCTGTGAGAGCAACAAGAGAGGCATTTCTCAGAGTCTCAAGGGAGTTGAAAGAAGAGACCCAGGTAACTGCTAAGTCAAGTTCTAATGGATGATCAGGGATAAGCCAGGTAAAGTGGTGGGGAGAAGTGATGATGGAAACACCTAAGAGCTATTACAATAGTTGAGTTGACAGAGCATGTGAAATGATTGAGTGTTAAAGGGGAAAAAAAGGGGAATCCAAGAATAACCTAGCTGTGAGATAACATCTAAAATTAAGGCCTCATGTCATGTATGTCTTGACATCTGGGGAAAACCGAGAGGGCCTTGCATGTCCTAACAACAAGTTTATCTCACCATTGTGCTTGTGTTGATAAAGTCCTACGGCAAACAACATTCTTTGTTGTGGAGATCAAGCACAGTGCCTGTTTATCTCCTGGTAGAAGGCTTCAGTTCCCTACAACCCACAGAATTATTCAAACAAGCCAATCACATCTTCCCACAGGAACTAGTGGTCAACATACCTTCTTTTTACAGCAAAGCCTATCTTCCACAACCCCTGCTGATTACTCATTTCCCAAGTGCAACTCCCTTGTGGCCCTGTATGGCATGGTGTCCTCATCCCCGAAGCTGTGAATATATGCCACTAGTAAACTGTTGTTGATCTCATTTGTGCAGTGTTAGGTATTATTTCTTCAGCCATCCCCATAATCCTAAGGCAGGGATTCCTCCTTTACCAATAGGTAGAAGAGGAGATGAATAAAACATTAGCCTGGGCAAAGTTTTAGTCCATTTGGGCTGCAATAACAGAATACTATAGACTAGGTGGTGTAAACAACAACAGTTATTTCTCATAACTCTGGAGGTTAGGAAGTCCAAGGTCAAGGCACTGGCAGATCTGTTGTTTGGTGAGGCATGTTTCCTTCATGGACAGCATCTTCTTGCTGTGTCCTCACATGGTGGAAAGAAAGCAGCTAGAGAACTTTCTGGTGTCCCTTTTATAAGGGCACTAATCCCACTCATGAGGGATCCACCCTCATGATCTAATCAATTCTCAAAGGCCCCACCTCCTAATATCATCACATTGAGGGTAAGGATTTCAACATATGAATCTGGGGGGGACATAAACATCCAATCCATAACATTCTGCCTCTGGCCTCCCCAAACTCATGTTCTCACAAGCAAAATACATTCATTCCATCCCAACAGCCTCCAAAAATCTTAACTCATTCCAGCATCAATTCTAAAGTCTAAGTCTAAAGTCTCATCTAAATTTCTAAATCAGATATGGGTGAGACTTGAGGTACGAGGTAATAGTTTTTCCTATTATTGATCAAGAGAATACTGAATAAAGAATAGATATGTTTTTTGTTGTTGTTATTTTGCTTGTTTTTATATTTGGTGAGGGTGAGGGTAAGGACAGTCAAAGAATGTAGGAAATTTAATTTTGGAGAAAATGAAAAAACATAGGCAATCTGCTTTATGGATATGAGAGGAGGAAAGATAAAGAGAAGGCAGCATGCACACGTATGTAAAAAGATTTTCAGGTTGCTTGGCATGAAATTGATCAAGCTCCTTCCTAACAACTTCCACTTTCTACTTGAGGTGGGGACATTGATATCTCTGAGAATGACAGAGGGTGTGGTTAGGTAGGAGACTGGGGAGAATGGAGCAAGTTGGAAACAACTGAAAAACTATGGTGAAGAATAAAAAAAGTGCATCACTCAGGGAAGCTGAGTATCATTGCCAAAATCTTTTATTCTACCTAATTTTAAATTAACATAGATTACTCACATTATGTATGAAATAGGAATCTCAGCTTCAGAATGTTTGTAGGATAAATCAGCAGGATGCTAAAGCAATGGATGAAAATTGCTAAAGTCAAGAATTTTTGGAATTGTATATTGTATTGGAATTACATATGTCTGTACATCTATGTTTATATTTCCCTCTTGCATAGTAGTTTGCTTGTTAATTTGTAAAAGATTCTCTACTTAAATGCTTGGCAGAAATGCTAAACTGTGTTTCTATTAAAGCTAACTCTTGGAAAATTGCTTGGAGGTAGGAATTGAGTAATGGAGAAAGAATAAGGGGAAAGAAGAAAATATGTACTTTATTAAAATGTAGGAAACGTCTAGAAGCAAAAACAAGACGAGGAATGGTAAAACCTATGATGGTAGAAAGCCTTGAGATAGAGGAAAAAAAGTTAAATGTGACATAAAGCAAAGAGATACGCTTCATGGTTTTCAATAACTTTTCTCTTAATTTGTCACTTTTAAAAGAAAAGTTCCTTACCTAGGGACCAGTGTCCTTATAAGATGAAGGAAATTTGGACACCGACATACACGCAGAGAAACCCATGGGACAAAAGAGGCAGAGATTGGAGTGATGTTTCTACAAGCCAAAGAACACCAAGGATTTCTGGCTTCCACCAGAAGGTATGAAGAGGCCAGGAAGGATTCTCACTTGAGCGTTCAGATAGTGTGTCCCGAGACACCTTGATTTCAGGCTTCCAGCTTCGAGAACTGTCAGAGAATAAATTTCTGCTGTCTTAAGCCACCTAGTTACAATAGCCCTGGGAAACTAATGCTTCAGGTGAAACATTCAAAAATGCTTTCAGAAAGCCCAACATTGGCAGAAAAGTCTCTTTTCTGAGATGCTTATTTGTTAAACCAGATGTCCTTGTTTTCTGACTCAATCCTGTTTTTGCTAAACTTTTCATCACCAAGGGCCTCATCATTCCTTTTTATTTAGAAATATCTCACTACCAAGTTCTATAATCAGAGCACTCAAGGATTAGGCCAGCATACAAATCATCTCTACAGACTCAGAAATTTGTGTGTCTAGACACACAAATGGGCTCTTACAAAGAACTGTGATGAGCTCCTTGGAAAACTTTTCCATCCAAACCATCTGCTCAACTACAGTTCAACACATTTTACTTTGTGTTTTCTATACTCCTTTTCCCCTGGTCTACATTTGTGTGAAGGGTCTACACAGGAAAAAGGAAAAATGGATAGGAAGAGAGAGAGGGGGAGAGCAACAGGGAAGGTGGGAGACAGTGAAGGAAGGAGAGAAGAGTTTCCTCTCACAAAGGAATGGACAGCTTTGGTTGAAATCAAATACTTCCTTTTATAAACTTTAATCGGTAAGAATACACTATCTGCCCTTTTGTAACTAGGAGATGATGGAGAATGAAGGTGAAGCAAGGGAAACTCTTCATTTACCACAGCATATCTTTAAAAAAAATTTGTTGCTGTTAATAAGACATAAAACTAAGACCAGAGAGGTGCTTTTAATGTAGGTATCCCTTGAGATTCCCAACGGCGGTTTAGCCAGGATGTTGTAAACCTGTAGTATTTCCTTGGATTCGAATATACCTGGGTTTCAGTGTTCTAAAATGCCTCATTCTTCTTTTTTTCCATAAAGTGCCTGCTATATATCTCTCATACATTCAATTTCTTTAACAAAAATCTGGAAAATACCTTTGATAAATAAACAATATAGTAATTAAAAAAAAAACCTTTCAACAAAGGAGTGCTACAAAATGCACTATTTGCTGAGTATCCACTACATCCCAGGTTAATAGGAATGTGTGTCCTGTGCAAGAATACAAGATGGATGTAACAGAGATTTTGAAAACTCCCATTTCATTTGGAGATTTCCTCTCACTATGTGCATTCTTATTTATGTTTCCTCTTTCCTTTCACTCAAGCAAGCTATCCTAAGGCATCATCTTTAGGCAAAACCACTTTTTCTTAATGAAATGAGAATTTTTTAAATGGCATATATTAAATGCCTCAGGATACAACACTTCCCCAAGAATGCAGGGTCATCATTCTATTTTTACTTGAGTTTTGAGGTGTATCTAGAGGGTTTATATATCATTGATCATAATTGTGGGTTAAATTGTTGATACAAAGCTAAAACTTCTTAGAAAGATTAGATGGAATTTAATTTAGTTTTTCCCACTCAGCTCCTTGACCCCTACTGAGAGCTCTGTTTGCCTTTTCAAATGAGCCTAAATTTATGAATCACCCACTTGACACTTAATCATGTAAATTAATGACACTTGATAAATATGCCTTTTGAAATTGCAATGATGACTAAACTGTGTTTTGTTAGTTGTGCCATTTATAGCTCACTGATTTTGGATTGGGAAGAATACAAGTTCATTTGTTCTATAAGTGTTTACAATGCCATTGCTCTGTCTTTGAGTTTAAAATAACTTTGACTATCTATTCAAACGACTTCTTTATTGAACATTTTTTAAATTCCTCATCAAATATCATCTCTTATCTACTTTTAATATAATTTATATGCACTGCTCTGTGCAGACACAGCCAGACAAAAGTCAGAACAGGAAGTCCGTCAGCTGCATCTCGCCTCTGACTGCTTGAACATTACTCCAGTTTTCCTCCCTACAGAGTAAACAATGCAATAACAGCTGAAACACCACTATAGGATCTAGTGGACTCTTTGTCTACTCTCTTATAGGAAAAGTTCTTGTTTCTTTGGATTCAAGTTCAGTCAACCAACTTTCAGTATCTACCCACTGGTTACATCCTAAGATCCCGGTCATTCCTTCCCACTTAACAACTGGCTTTGGCTCCAGGATGACATCCTTTCTTTTCACCCCACTCCTGACATTATCCTGAGAGCTGTCCTCATCCACGACAATAACACATACAACTGCCTAGCCTCCACCTGTTCCTTAGGAATTGCAACCCCAATGGCCTTCACCTCTAATCTTTTGCAACATCCTTCTCCATAGCCACTCTGTCTGTTCCATCTCTAAAACCCTAAACCTCATTCTTTGACCACAATCACTTACCATTCCACTCCATCTCTCACATTAAATTTTCTTTGATATGATATTTCTGGTACTTTTATCGTATATCACTCTTATTTGTAACCATTCTTTTTCTCAGTCGGTCAGTGCCATCATGCTAATATTTTACCCTTAGATAGCCTGGCCCCATGTTTAGTCTTTTGAATATCTTACTAACTCCACCAAATTCAGAGTTGCATTGATGCTTTGTCTTAAAATTTCTGACGTTCAACAGATCAAAAGTTTAAGTCTTCTCTCTTTCTCTCATACTGAGAACTAGTTGGGGGGAAAGTATGACACACATCACAGAAAATGTTTCTCTTCTAATCCCTTCTGGGTCTTCATTGTTATCTGGCAAGATTCTTACATATCCCTGGTCAACTCTCCCATTCTTCTCAGAAGATAGATTTTTGTCACACATTTCAAAACTCCTATCCTAAAACTTGTTACATTAATATAAAATTTATCTGCGAGGGATGAGGAAGACATCAGGATATTATAGACTGATCTTCCTGTTCTTACCTACAAGCTCATTTTCATCTACACTTACCATAACACCCTCCTACTCCAAGATCTTTATAGAACAATTACCCTCTCTCTTTCCTCTATGGCTCTCTTCTATTTGTCTATTCACTCCTTCTTTCTGAATATGAAAGCAAGTCCAAATCCCTTGAGTAAAAGAATAAGAAGTCTCTTTTTAAAACCAGCCGTGCCTATGGGTACAGCTATTTTTCTTACCTTTAAAATCAAGATTCTTAATAGTCTAAGCTGATCTTGCTTTCAGTATTTCTTTGACTGTGTCCTCTCCCAAACACTGTTAAAATCTGATTTTTGTCATTCCTATTGCTCCCAGGAAAACAATGAAATGTCACTAGAGACTTTAAAATTCCCTGAACTGACAGATGTCCACATGACACTTCCAAATCCTTTGACACAATTGACATTTCATTTCTCCTCAAAATTCTCTTTGATCTTCAACAGCAGGCTTTTGGGGGGTTTGCTTCTGTATTAGTAACTATTACTTTTTTTTCTGTCTCTATTAACTGACTTTGTGGGATTGGTTTTAGGGTTCTAAACAAAAGTTCTTTTGTCTATTCATTTGCACATTAATCCCCTTCCGCACTTAAACTGCCTTTTGCCGAACATATTATTTTTGATCCAAATCCTTCTATCCACCTATCTACTGCATCTTTACTTGCATTTGTACATCTCAATCAAAACTTTATCATCTCTCTATGCTTACACCTTCTTCCCAACTCCACTGTGAAGAAAAAAATCTTCCACCCCCAAATTCTACATGAAACTGTTGGACGCAATCATATAATTGCCATGTTTACCTGGGTGGTAATATCTTGAGAAATTTCTACCTCCATGATGGGAGAAGGAGATGACTAGAGGTGGATGGAAAGCAGCCACTTCCTAGACATCTGTAATAGGAGATATCAGTTTCCTTCGAGTATGCTTGACTGTTCAATAATTTCTTGTTTGGGCCCTAGAAGCCATATCTCAATACCTTTGGAGGGGAAGTAGAATAAAAGGGCTCCCATCTACTATTGGTCAAAGGCTCTCTAACCAAGGAGTTAACTATTCTATATTTAGTGTTTTCCATGGGAAGCATGGCCATAATGGAGGGTAGACCTATAGTGATGTCAATACAAAGGCTTTGTGCTGGAGGTTAGAGCCATCTTGTGAAGGAAGGAAGCAAGTTTCAGTCAGTTTAGTCTTGATCGAAATCAATCAGACACAACACAGAGCTAAACTAAGATGATGAGGCCAAGAGTATCTCAAGTGTTGCATTACAGTTGTCTGCATCAGCTATCTGTACCCAACTTGGTAAGCATGATTATAGACTCCTCCTGTGTCATGGCACGTGAAGAAGAAGGAAGAGGAGCAAGAAAGATCCTTCTTGACCCTAAGATTGTGGTGACTTAGCGTTGGAACCCTCTGGAGCTGGTGGTTATTTGAAGACACTTATAAACCCTACTGTAAATACTATAGACATTAAAAGGATTAAAAAGGAATACCATCAATGATTTTATATCATTAATTTTCACCACATAGATAAAATAGGGAGAATTTTGGAAGACTCATTTTACCATAAATGACACAAAAAGAAATAGGAAATCTGAAAATCACTTTTTCTGTCAGAATTCAATTCTATATTATAAACCTTTCCACAACTGAAAGTTCCAGGTTTAGATCGATTCACTGCAAAATTCTACCAAATATTTTAAGGAAGAAATAACATTAATATTAAACTCATTTTTTCCTAATATAAGCATATAAATATCTAAATTTCCCTCTAAGGGTTGCTTCATAATTACTCTAAAATTTTTGAATTTGTGTTTTGTGTTGTGTTTTAATGATAATTTAATTCTAAATATTTTCTAATTCCCTTTGTGATTTCTTCTTTGACTTGTGGACTATTTAGAAGTGTAATTTTCACATATTTTGGAAGATATTCCAGAGGCCTGTTTTCTAATTTTTTAGCTAATTTAGTTCTTCTATGGTAAAAATAAACAAACAAAAACATACTCTTGATTATTTAATTCTGTTGAAATTTATCAGACACTTTATGACCCAGCATATAGTCTGCCTTGGTGGATGTTCCATGTGCATTTCAAAAGAATGAGTACACTACTGATGCAGGGTGTAGTGTCCTATAAATGTCTGTTAGGTTAAATTGTAGGAGAGGGGTATCCAAATTTTTTATAACTTTACTGATTTTTAAATTTTTTCCATAAAAGACAGAGAAAAGGAGATAAACATTTCAAATATAATTCTGTATATGTCCCTTTCTTCCTTTAGTTCTGCTCTTTTTTGCCTCTTGTATTTTGAGGCTCTGTTTTTTTGTGTATATATACATTTAAGATTGTTGTATCTTCTTGATAACTTGACCTTTTGTCATTATGAAATGCTCTTTTTTATCTCTGGCACTATTCCTTATCTTGAAATCTACTATGTTGTAAATTAATATAGCCACTCCACCTTTCTTAACTTATTGGCATTGTATATCATTTTTTCTTTTTTGTGCTTTCAATCACTTTCTTTATATGTAAAGTTTGTTTCTTAAAGACAGTATTTACCTTTGTCTTGTTTTTTACTCTGCTAAACATTTGTGTATATTTCCTTTGTCAAGCAAACAAAATCTATACCTATAAATCTCTTCAAAACACACTTCTCCCTACCTTGGGCTGAAAGTTAAGGTCCTTTGGGACAAGGCCTTAAAGAATCTTATAAGTGCAATTAACTAGACAAGTCATAGAAACAGTAAGATCTTAAGATTTTTAGGAGACTTTATATTCAGCTAGGAGGGTCTAGGGGGCCCTAATTTAAATCTTTCTGGGATTTTAACAAAAAGTCTTATAGCTGCACCCTTGAAATCTTGACCCTGAAATCAAGTTTTTTTTTTTTATTTTTACCCTGGATTTTATCTTTGCCCTGAAGCCATTTCTTCTGCCTGAAAAGCTCAGAATAAGAACTAGTTTTAGTCTTTCAGCTCAGTAAATCCTCCTTTGATGATGTTTCCTCTAGATTCTACTTGAAGACTGAATTCCTTCTTTACCTCTCCTCTCTATGCCCATATTTTGTCATATGCCACTGATAGAAACCAGTTTAAACTGGTTAAATGTTAAACTACTTTAAACATTCTTCCTGGAAATCTCTTTAGCCACATCTCCAATTTTATTGTGTATTTGCTCTTATTCATATGCTACTGACAACATCCACCATTACATAAAACAAGCAGTCTTTTTTTTCCAGCCTCCAATAAAAATATTCTTTCTTTCCAAACCATCACTAAGAGTCTCCTCAAGATCTTCCAGCTTCTTTCCATTGCCCAGTCCCAAAGCCAATAGCACATATTTTAGTTTCTTTTATTATGCTAACACCCACTCCCAGTATGTATTTATTTCCTACTTTAGTTATCTCTTGCTGTGAAAAACAAACAAACAAAAACACCACAAAACTTTAGTGGCTTTGTCAAAATAAAAAACTTATTGAATAAAGTTAAGCAAGGAAAGAAGATTTTATTCAAGACTATTAAAATAGGGAAGAGAGACTAAACTCAACTCCCTTGAAACAAAGGTCAGGAGAGTTTTTAAGGATGAGGAGAAGGAATGAGGGTGGTGGTAGTGTTGTAGACCACCAGTGTTTGCCAATCAGAC
This sequence comes from Ceratotherium simum simum, assembly GCF_057802395.1. Lineage (NCBI taxonomy): Eukaryota > Metazoa > Chordata > Mammalia > Perissodactyla > Rhinocerotidae > Ceratotherium > Ceratotherium simum. Next base: position 20,533,095 of record NC_141923.1, on the reverse strand, counting down.
TTACCCAAAGGGAAAATAAACTTTCTCTTATCTTCTAACTTCATAACAAGGATCAGTTTTACAGCTTGGAGCAAGATACCCACTGAAGTTAGGCTCCTTCCTGCAAACTGGGCTTTAGGGGTGTTATCCTCCTTGAGGATTATACTGTTAAAGGACTCAAATCCTTGAGAAAGACATTCTTTGGGTTTTAAACTAGCAAGAGTCTTTTAAGGAGATTTATATACATTTCAAATGGGTGGAGAAAGAATTTGCAATTACAAGTTTTCTAACATAAATATTCTGAAAAGAGAAGGTCAGAGGCTTATAGTCTGGAAGAAACTTATCTAAAGTTGAGTCAAGCTGAGGAAAATGTTAAGGCTGTCTTGATTTGATTACAACAACAAGCTTTTTCTTTTCTCTCACTATGTAGGTTGAGTTGGACCAGCTGAGTGGCTCTCCTGTTACATATATTGTTGGACAGCGTTTCGGTTTTCTGGCGACTTGACTGTACTAGAGTCATGCCCAAGATGTCACATTTGCCTCTCTGGTGCCTCAGTGGGATGACTAGAAGGCTGAGCTCAGCCGGGTAACTGGGACAGCTGGGCCCCACAATTTCACCATGTGTTCTTAGGTGCTCCTTCTCTTCGTGATGTTTACTGTGTAATCTCTTCAGCAGAGGGGCCAGAATTCCTACATGGTGGCTCCAGGCCTTCTTACGACTTAGATCTAGAACTGTTGTTGCATCATTTCCACCAATTCTCCTGGTTAAATGGACACACCACCAGAAAATCAACGTAGGATTGAGTGTGAAAATCAAGAACACAGTTTATTGAGGGCCATCTTTCAAGACAAATTACAACACAGATATTAAGCAAATATCATACAACGGTCAATTACAATTACTATAGACATGATAGATAGTAATTATCCAAAAACAAAGGACTTTGTGGGACTTTTTTTTTAAATTTTTAATTCAGTAGTGTATGTGAAATGAGGTAAAATAACTTATTCACTTTCATCTCAGCGGCATTATAAACTTTGACGTTTGATCTCAGTTCTTTTAATTCTGAAATGTTCTTTTCATTATGCTGTTTCCTCTGTATGAAATTCTATACGTCAGTTTAGTCTGTCTGACTGGTCAGCTACTTTACACTCCTAGGGTTAGATTTCTACTCAGAATTCCAGATTGCTTGACCGTATCCCTAAAAATTTTTCTAACTCTTGACAACTTTTTAACTTCTTTGACACTGGATCTTGTTTAGACCAACAGTCAGCCGAGTACCTTTGAGCCAATACAAAATATTCGGCATAAATTCTAGGCCTCACCTGCTGTTGGACAAGAAGTTTTTAAAATATTTTCAAATTTTTTTTTTCTGCATTTATATTCAAAATGCATTTTTCTTAGGTACTAGTTCAGCCTAGGATACTTGTTGAAAATCTTCAGTCAGCGGTAATTGGATATACAGGAAAATATCAGCTCTTGTGTATGGCTTATCCCCTTGGTCCAAGCATCAAGCAATGCTCTCTAAAATTATTGACTGGATGAGTAATAAGAAGTACAGTCTTTGAGCTCAGAGGAATTTAGCAATTGTATAAATGTGTCTTCTTGAGACACTTCAATATTTTTAGTGCTTAACAAGATAGTGTTCAGATTTAAGAAAATAAAAGTTAAACCCATGAAAATTTAGTTCTGAGAAAATATTTTGTGGAAGAAAAGTTAGAAATTTTAATTTAAAAACAGAGGGGCTGACCCAGTGGCATAGCAGTTAAGTTCGTGCATTCTGCTTCAGTGGCCCAGGGTTCACCAGTTCAGATCCTGGGCGTGGACCTACTCACCGCTCATCAAGCCATGCTGAGGCTGCGTCCCACATAGAAGAACTAGAAGGACCTACAACTAGGATATACAACTATGTACTGGGGCTTTGAGGATAAAAAAAGAAAAAAAATAGAGGAAGATTGGCAACAGATGTTAGTGCAGGGCCAATCTTCCTCAAAAAATAATAATAATAATTTTGATTGCTAAATCATTTAGTCTGTCCATAGCATCCTTATCTCTCAAGATTCCTCAATGATAATCAATGTAAAATGAGAATATGCAATTGATACTATGTGCATCTCATGACTTTGGCAATTAAAACTAATCCTTGATCAGTTACCATTAAAATTTATCTGATTCATCTTTTTGATTAATATTAATTTTCAATTGATATTCAATATGCATTCTATATCACACACACACACAAATGCACATACACACTCATATAGTACGTATAAAGGCAATTCTTTTAGAAAGGACTAATTTGTTTATAACCACATTTGTACTTTGGAATAAAAAAACAAGAGGAATAAAAAACATTTTCCCCTTCCTTATGAACTTGTCACATGTTACGCTTTAATGCCAGATCCAGTATTACCGCATAAACAGAACACAGCATGACATTGGCATTACCTGCTGTCTGGAGTAAAGCAACCACCAAGAGAGATCTAAGATTAGATTGCCTGTGTGTGCCAAAGTGTAATTCTGGTATAGACTCGTGGAAGAAATATTATTTCATGATCAGAAGTCTGGAATTAAAATTTCTGCTCTTTTTCAAGTTTTCCACTAGAATATTTGTGATATTTTGAGCATATCATTAAAAACTTCTTTTCTAAAATTTTATTTAACACCCTTCAATATAGTCATAATAGTATAACCATACTTCGGTCTTAAGAAACTTAATGAATATATATGTACATTATTTAACCAGAAGATCATAACCATGCTTTCAAACAATTATAGTCCATCATATTAATCTTTCTTTTGGATACCATTCAGCTTCAAGGCTCCTTGAGCCATTTGAGGCAACTTTTGAACTCAAGATAAATTTCTTAAGGAATGAGATATCTGTATGCATTGATCTAGAAAAATCCCAACTAAAATAATTGCATTAAACGATTTCTTGCCTTTTCTATTACAGAAGACATTCTGCCTTCCCCTCCTTAAAATGAACAAACCATGGACCATAGTAATATGCTCTTTATGATAATCTTAAATTTCTTGTCACGTAATAACTATCAGAGTTACATGAACAAAACAGGCAAAATCTAATCAACCAGTAGACAACAAAATTTTTCCAAAGTCTTTTGCAATTAAATACAAAGAAGTAACCATATTTTTAAACGTGTTTTAACAATTCTTTAAAAATACGTTATTTACCTAATTGACTGTAATGCTATTTTTGGAGTTCCTGGATCTATTTTTTAAATAGACCTAAAAGGAATTCAAAAGTTGATCTGAAATAATTATTATGATCCATGAAAGGAATAACTGTTCATGGTAAAACCCTCAGGATACTTCAATTAAAAAAGAGTGAAATGTACACATATATTGGAAGCTGAATTTTAAGTAAATAATTTAGTTGATCGTTTCTCTAAAATACCCCAAAGGTACAAATGCACATTATGCAATCTGGAAATTGTCATTTTGAACAATGGAGTAATTTGTGAGCTCATGGAGTGCTACAAAAAGGAAAAAAGTAATAATGAGAGTAAAAATGGCTAACCAAAAAAAAAACTCAACATAATACACACTTGCTAAGTCAACTTTTCAAAGTATGAATGGAAGTCTACCAGTGCCATTATGGAATAGCAAACATTTATTAAAAAAATCTCAGCAATAATAATTCAAGAGACTCATAAAATATTTTGAGGAAATAGTTGCTGAATCTTTTATCCTTCTTGAATTCACCTTTTGATGTCCTAACAATAGAGCAACCCCATCATTTTCTTGACTCCTTACTGTTCCTATTGTGATCTAACCATTAACTCATCTTGCATAGGTGATGCTTGGCAGTTTTTATAAAAACCAATATCTTTCATAGTAGCTTGTTTTCATTTACATAGCACATTACTTTTATTAAATATTTTCTCATATGCTAGATGAACTCATTGTTCCAATCTCTATTTCTTCTTAGATTACGAATATTTTTCCAGTTTTTCAATGACAACTTGGAATTGACTTGTATATTGACCTATATACAATTTTAAAATCAAGCTTGCTACTCTTTACTTATAATGTCTTTTGTAATTTGCCTTTATTCTCCAGTTGACCTGTCATCACCATAAACTCCGTCATCACTATCATTATCGTAACAGCAGCTATGAGTTATTAAGAAGTTTCCAGTACTTTGGAAGTAATGAAATAGAGTCAGGAAGCTTGGATGGAGTTTGTGCAATCTCTGGTAAATTGCTTAAACTTTCTGCTCTTCAATTTTCTCATCTGCAAAATAAAGAAAACTGCAACCCCCTGTTAAGGTTGTTTTGAGAACTACAACCCCCTGTTAAGGTTGTTTTGAGAATTAAAAATTAATTCATGTAAAGTGCTTAGAACATTGGCACATAGTAAGAATTCAATTTATATTTATCTTGTTCTGTTTTGCCAGAGATTTTGCTAAGAATATCAAATTTATCATCTAATCCAATCAAGACAGTTTCATGAGATAGATATTATTTCTGTTTTATAAATGATAAAATTTAGAGTTAGAAAAGTACTTTGCTCAACGACACAAATCAGAGACTGGATTTATATCTGGATCTGTGCAGTTGCAAAGTCTAAATTCTTATACATCTTTACCTATTCACCTGCGTCTCAATCGAGTTACTTAGCCTTGACACCTGGGTTACCGCAAAGGCCATAGTCCTAAATGGTTTTTCTCTTTCCGATATCTGGTTTTCTAATCATTCCTCATACCATTATTAAATAACCTTCCATTAATGCTGCTCCTTCATATGACTTCCATAATCAACACTCTCAAATATGTGTTAGTTACTATATGATTTTAATACTCACTGTAATCTCATTTAACAAATCTTGGAGTCAGGTATAAGCTGGTAACTAAGCAGCCCTTTATCTTGAGAAATTGCTCAGCATCCCTGAACCTGAGCCTCAGTTTTCTCATGTATAAAATATGAGTAGTCCTGTAAAGTTATTGAGATTGTTCAACTAACTACTTAGGAAAAGTGCCTAGTAGAAGGGAATTAAATGCCATTAGCTTTTCCCTCTACTTCCAGCTTATAATTTCCATCCAGTTGCATGAATCATGTCTAATGATACCAATATATTATCATCTCTTAGACTTTGATTATTTATTTGCTCAAAAACCACTTATTGATTAGTTATTGTTCTAATAACTATGAATACGTAGATATTTCTTATGTCCCACTTCCTTGAACTTATCACTGTTAATATTTTGGACTATATTTTTCTAGATATTTTTTCAATTCATGTACCATTATATGATGGATACATTGGGTACACAATTTTTTGTTACAGAAATATGATTATACTATAATCATGTGAAACATGCCTAATTTAAAAAAAAAACCTGAACAAGGTATTTTGGGTATCTATTCATGTCAGTACATTCAGATGTATCGCTTTTCAAGAGAGATGCATAATATTTGTTTACATTAAAATTTTGTAACATTTTAACCAACCCAGGTACTTATTTATTATGGCAAACCAGGATAGTAAATGTATACATCTTTGTGTTTGTGTGGGTGTGTGTATAGGAGGAAGGAAGCCCCTGACCTCTCAACTGCGTTCATCAGGATGTATCTTCTTCAACTCAGAGTTTAAAGGAATGAGAAATACTGACTACCTGTCCCTCCCGGTGAGAATCCATAGCCCTTGATGGGAGCTAAGAGGAGAGGAAGCCTTCTTAGCTATACCCACCCAGATCGGAGCTTCTGTCAGTCTGAGCTGGGTGGCGGGGAGAGAGCAAGTTGTAGCTCAAGTGCCACAGACTTGGTATTCTCACTGAGATTTAGCAAATTTTCTTAAATACGTGTTCTTTCATCCACTGTTTCTTCATGTCTTAGGACAATATTCAGACTTTCTCAATCATTGTTTTCGTTTTCATTTTTTAAAATAATGGTCACTTGTTGCAGTTGTTTCATTGAGGAATGGGTCTGTGGAATCCTCACACTGCTATTCCTTTGTACATATGATTTATGTAAATATAACAGTAGAAATAGAATTTCTGCACAAAAATAACTTTAAGTTTAAATTTTAATAGATCTATTCAGATTACCCTCCAAAATGTTGAAGTAATTTATACTCATATTAAGAGGAGAGAAGAGAGTTTTTTTTCAGTTTTGTTGTTCGCTTTGTGTTGGAGATAAAACTATTTCTAAGTTGTGGGAAAGGAAACAGTAGAGAGGAGCTGCTTGAAGATATATAAGAAAAGATCATGGATGAAGCGTCTTACAGAGAAGTTTGAGAATGAATCCTAAGCTTTAAACAAGTAATTAATCTTGGGTTGGAAGGATGGGGGAGTAGAGAAAATATTGTGGTCAATAAAGAACCGTTTTATTTAAGTTCTAAACATTTTCATGGTTTAGAACTTGAATGCTTCCCACGTTGATTCTATGATCTCACAAACAATGCATGATCTCTGTCATTAATAAACAAGTGACTTAGTGGTTTTGCAACCTTAGCACATTTACATATCTCTGATTACATATAACCATATATGATCATAAGGTATTTTTTATTAGAAATAAAGCAATCAAATTATGAGTCTTTGCCATATGGCAGATTATATTGTAGAAAAAGTTCTACCAGATTCTTAGAGACTTTAAATCTGTCTTAGAGACATTTAGCCATTGTCACAATATGTGTTCGGCTTTCATTAGAAAATCCCTTAACAGCTTCCATTAATATCATTCTCGAACATGCCACTTTAGACTGCTGAAAATAGCAAATAAGGCCAAACTTAAACAAAATCTGCCACAGATTGGGCATTTTTTCTCAGCAAAGCAACTTGTCTGGGGTTTTTAATTTTGCTTTAGTGTGCTTCCGTCAAGCCTTCTCTTCCATCTTTAGTAGAAGAATATTGAAGTGAATGCACGACATTGTGATTTGAAATGCTAACTTGAGCAGTTGGAAAAAGAAATATGCATAGATGTCTGCATTTTGCACAATAGGCTGTAGATCTGCTACTAATATGTGCTGGACTATCTTGCTCCTATTTTTCAAAAAGTTGTATGTTTAACACTTAATATTCTGCTTTCAAATATGTTATGTATTTCAGTTGGGTAATCCCCAACTGGAGACCATCTAGAAAAATGAAATCAGAAGAGTGAATGATCTGGAAATGATCTCTTAAGAATAAAATTTAAGGAATAGCAAATATTTATTTTGGTGAAGAGAGGGTTAATGGTGAACATTACAATTGTATTAGAAGTTACGGGGTAAAAAGTCATTGGATTTAGTCTTTATAGAACCAGAAGGATTGACAAAGTAATTGGAAGAATACTTTATTATAAGTTAAACATTTCTAGACATATATCTTTTACTAAATAGCTCTTTGCCCTTGGACAAATGCATGAATAAGTTCAACCTTCTGTACCCCCTTGACTCTGCAGATTTATTGTATCAAAAGGCATGTGCACCTCTAAAATGTTCTATTTCTGTAAAGGCTTTCATTATGTAACAATGAAAAGAATATCATTATGTATTCTTACTTGGTTGATGCAGTACTTCGGTGAAGTAAAATGTCCTCTAAATCGTCTATTCCACTTGCCTCCACTTCCCACTAAACTCAAAACTAAAAACAATGGCAAATGCAGTAAGAGCAATGACAAGTCGGTCCTTTATTTAATTCCACATTCAATTTTATCCTCTTTCTCAAATTCTTGCCAACTAGCTGCCTTTGTGAATAAATGATTATGCATTTAATGAGGGAGTGATGAAGCATATTATTACCAAATTATTAATTTAGCCAATACTAAGGAACTATATATATATAGATTAATGTGTAACAGAATGAACATTAATAGTAATAAATATAAATCCTGAATGTTATTTAAAAAAAACTTCATAGGTACAGGGAGGGAGATATTATTTATTAACAGCCTCTAAGGAGAAGACCTAAGGGCATTAACTAATGATGAAATCAATGGGAATCCACAGTAAAGTGTGGTAACCAGGATAATTAATCTTAGATTTTATTCATGCTACAGGAGTATAGAGTTTTATTTTTTTTATAGAGTTTTAAAGAAGAAAAATGCCAGCTGCACTTTACCCTTAATTTGTTAGACCAACTTGGATTATTATGAGCAATTTGGTGACTTTTCTTTAAAAGGAACAAGTATATTTAGAAAAAGGCAATGGAAAGTCAACACAAAACCATGTGTCACAGGAACAGTTGAGGGAAATAAGATCGTTTGTCTCCAGAAGAGAAGACTTTGGTAGGAAAGAAAGGGAGAAGGTCATAATAGCTGTTTTTGTGAAGTTATGTGGAAAAGTGAATTGTTCTATAAGTCCTTAAAGAATAGAACTCCACTCATTTAATATTTCTAGAATGGTTTGAATTTAATTCCACAAAATTCAGGTGTGTAGGAAAAAAACCTTTATTTTCCTTAATTTAATGTCCACATATGGCCCTTAATCGTAAAGGGTAGGAGAAATTTCATTCAGTTAAAAAAACCATAATATATCCAAGATTTGTTAAGATCTTTAAATTCCAGGAGCTCTCATGGTTTTAGGGGACTGTAGGAGGTGGAGCATTTTGCAGTGTGATTCTTGAGTGACCTGTCCCTCCATCTAGCCCCTGGAACTTCTCTTGTCCCACTTGGTGTTTGATCTGAAGGCATGATGGTCCACCACTGAGCTGTGGTTCTTTCCTAGCTGCTTGGTCCTCTCAGCTCAGATAGCTCTTTCTATTGCATTCTTAACATTCTGAAGAGGCAGCTGAATCTCTCTAATGCATCTGTGCTAAGCAGTAGCACAAAGCTTTCTTCAAGGCTATGGGTGATCCCATCTTTCTAGTCATACCAGCAATTATTCTCTTCCTGTAATCTTGTTACCTCCCTGGTACTCCCATCCTAGAAGTAAATAAGACATTGATTTTTCTCTACTTTTCTGCTCTGGGATGCCTTAAATATCCCCGAAAACATGCATCCTGACAGGGTATCAACCACAGTGATATATTTCACGAACTTTCCTCTCTTCTCTACCTGCAATTTGGAGAAACTTTTTCTATTCTCACCAAGGAAATCTCTTCTCTTATTCTTGAGAATTATCCCTTAGAGACATTCCCTTTGGCATAATGTTTTATGCCTTAGAGATAATGAGATATTCAAGGATCATGCCTGATTTCTGAATGAATTGAGAAATGAAGGGCAGATGGAGAACTGAAATATGCCCATTATTACCAATAAAGGTTAAATAGGAGGACATAGCTTAATGCAAGAAAGAAATGGATTTGCTAATTTAATCCCAAATTAGACTGTGTTACAACCTAGGCAAGTCACATTGGACAGGAGAAGGGTCCCGCTTGAGAACTTACCAAGGAGAGACTTGAGAACAGGGAAAAGCAGAGAGGAATGCAGCTTCCTGTGAGCATATTCAGTTGCAAGAGAAGCATAGACAAAAATCTTGGTTTTACTCTTACCAGAACGCCCATCAGTCTGTGTTGATTATCTGGAAACCAATGGCTGAATTTGAATTTAACCGGGGAATACCTCCTCGCAAGAGATTAATTTTGGCCCAGTATTTTTTCATTGTCTGAGAGTAAGACTTACACCTAAAATCTTAATTTCTATTTTTCCTTTTTATCTCCATTTCCAGTTCCCTAATATTAATTGAAGTGTGTGTTCTATCTAGTGACAACGCGTCACTGCTTTCTTGTGTGCAGGCATTTTCAGTTTTGTCACAATGGCTCCTCCCATTGCTTTTTTCTATGGAATTACTTACACCTAACGAGCCTGCCTCCTAAGTAAGGTCACCTCTTAATGTGAAATTAATACCACCAGAAAGCAAATTTGGTCTTTGTGGTATAGAAGGGTCTTAACCCTAGAGACAAACAGATCAATCTAGTATAACTTTCTCCATAGTTCCCTCCTTAATCCTGAATGCAGAAAGGTGTTTGGGGAACAAATCTAGAGTAGCCTATCTAGGATCCGAACTAACAATGGAAGCTAAATTCTCTTTGATTTGAATGTGAGCATAAGGTTATTCTCATCATCATTCAAATAGAAATTATATTGCTGGACAACAATCTGTCTTTGGATATAAACTTATATAGATGTAAAATGGGGAATTCTGAAATGGCTGGTCAGAACAAGGAAACATCTCTTTGTGATTTTCGAAGTGAAATATTAAGCTAAAAAACAAAAGATTAGTTGTAATTGTGGAAGACAAGCAGCAATTAGATGTCTTAAAATAATACATTTGTTTTATTTTTTTTATTTTTATTATTATTATTTTTTAATTTTACTTATTTATTTTTCCCCCAAAGCCCCAGTAGATAGTTGTATGTGATAGTTGCACATCCTTCTAGTTGCTGTATGTGGGACGCAGCCTCAGCATGGCGGGAGAAGCTGTGCGTCCGTGCGCGCCCGGGATCCGAACCGGGGCCGCCAGCAGCGGAGCACGCACACTTAACCGCTAAGCCACGGGGCCGGCCCTAATACATTTGTTTTAAATAAGTGGTGGCTCCAAAATACATAGACTTTCTTTTAAATAGACTTATTTTTTAGAGCAGTTTTAGGTTCATAGCAAGATGTGAGTGGAAGGTACAGAAATTTCCTATATATTCCCTGTCCCCACACACCAACAACCTCCCCCACTATCAACATCCCTCAGCAGAGTGGTACATTTGTTACAGTCAATGAAGCTACAATGACACATCATTATCATTCAAAGTCCATAGTTTACATTAGAGTTCTCTCTTTGTATTGTCCACACTGTGAGTTTCCTCAAATGTATAATGACATGTATCCAACATTATAGTATCCTACAGAATAGTGTCTTTGCCCTAAAAATCCTCTGTGTTCTGCTCATTCATCCTTCTCTCCCCCCGAAATCCTGCTAACCCTTGATCCTTTTATTGTCTCCATAATTTTACCTTTTCCAGAAAGTCATATAGTTAGAATCATACAGTATGTCGTCTTTTCATATTGGCTTCTTTGGGTTTCACCTTTGTATTTAAGATTCCTCCATGAAGTTTTCATTTTTTGGGTTTTTTTTTAAGCATTGAGTAATATTCTATTATCTAGATGTACCACAATTTGTTTATCCATTCACCTACTGGAGGACATCTTGGTTTCTTCCATGTTTTGGCACTTATGGAGAAAGCTGCTATAAACATCCGTGTGCAAGTTTTTGTGTGTATGTGCCTTCGACCCCTTTGGATAAATACCAAGGAGCATGCTTGTTTGATTGTATGCTAAGAGTATGTTTAATTTTGTAAGAAACTGCCAAACTGTCTTCTAAAGAGGCTGTACCATTTTGCATTCCCACCAGCAATAAATGAGAGCTTCTGTTGCTCCACATTCCCACCAAAATTTGATAGTCAGTATTTTGGATTTTGGTCATTCTAATAGGTGTGTAGAGGTATCTTATTATTACTTTTATATATATAGACTTTTAGTTTCCAAATACAAACCAAAGACTTCAAGAAAAGCCAACTTGAGATCATTTAATTAGAACATTCTATCACATAGTCAATGAACAAGCAAATTGAGAAAATTTGTATGACAACATATTTTTTAAAATAATGCCAATTTAAAAAGTGAATGCTATATGTAATTGCCAGACGTTATGCACATCTTCTTTGAGATGATATAATATTTTGGGGCTGTTAGCTTTAGAAATAAATATGACTGCAGAATTTTAACATTTGTATGTTTTTTGCTGGTTATGACATATGAAAATTCAATGGACGACGTAAGTTTAAAGGAACAGACTACTAATTTGATATGGCATTTTGTTGTTTGTTGCAGATATAAATACAAAGGAAAGGAATTAACCTGTTAAAAAAAAAAAAAGGCTGCTACTCTTCTGAAATAATGTGCTACACTCACCACAATTCTGTGATGTAGGCAGTAAAGGTAATGTTTCCCCGTTTAATGACTAAGGAGAGTTAAATGACTTGTTTGTGATCAAATACTTATTAATTGATGTTTTAAAAATAATCTTATTTTTTTCTAGGCATTCGAAACATAACTACTTGTTTATCTATTTAACCTTGTTTTGATATTCAAAGTAATGGTTCTTTCCAACTTTCTTAACATAATTTAAGTAATTTTACCTATTAACTTAAACTGAGATTTCCATAGAATCATTGATCTTTAGAGACAGAAGTGCCCAGCATAAACAAATTTCTTTTTGTTTTTAATTTAAAAACTAAGTTCTATTTGAAGGAAAGTCGTGACAAACGGTTTACTAAAACTTTATTACTCATTTCTTTATGACTGTTTTTACAGTTTTGAAAACAGAGTAACTCAAGTCAGTATTCTAATGGCAATGTGGAAGAGTTCACTGTCACCTCTCTACATTGTGATTTGATTGGAGTGCCTGAAACACTGAAGTTTGCTGACTTTGACACGGACCCAAAATGCCACACTTTGAGAACACGTATAATGAAATGGTGAAACTATTTTGCTGCAGAGCTTAACAAATAAATTGACCACTTTCTTTCAAAAGAACGTTTCATGAATATGAATACTAATGGTGTTATTTATTATGACCTAAAATCAATTGGTTGTAAAATTTATGACTCAGCAAATGTATGGTAATTTAGTTTTACTTCTATTCTTCAAAGTGGATTGATCAGTTGTAGCACTACAATAAGAAATGCTTTGAACCAATTTGGATAAGAGTGATAAGTTACAAATTCAATGAAAATCCATGCTAACCCAAAATGAGATAGAGGTAGAGCCAGAATTGATAAGATGTAACTGTGAGTAAGCAAAGATTGGCAATACTGTTTTGGTCTTAACATTTATTCCTTTGAAAACGGTGTGTAGTAAACCGTTACTTTAGTGGTCCATTTTGCACTGACATTTGGGAAAGGGGCCTATGCAAAGGACCAACACTAATAATAACGTTGGGTAGCAGAAAAGTAAAGCATTTACAAGTCATTCACGGTCAAAAAATTTGAGTCACCCCACCTTCAACTTCCAGTTGAAGTCAAACAAGGCTGTGCTCTGCCTTCTCATTTCAGTTCTTATCCTGTAAACAAGTATCCTTTTCGCAGTTTATTTAGTGCAAAGTTTTTGGCATTTTTGCACTTTTTGCTGTTTAAAATGACCCCTGAGCATAGTGCTGAAGTGCTGACTAGTGTTCATTAGCTCAAGAAGGCTGTGATGCCCTACAGAGAAAGTATGAGAAAGTACATGTGTTAAGTTTCATTCAGTCATAAGCTGTGTTGTTGGCCATAAGTTCAATGTCAATGAATCAACAAAATGTGTTAAATAAGATGTCTTTAAACAGAAACACGTGTGAAAAAGATGATGTATTGACCGATTGATGAAAATATTGTGACCAGAGGCTCTCAGGAACCTAACTCTGTATTTCTCCTAGAGTAATAGTTCAGAATATATTCATATATATGTGGTGTGTGTGTATAGTAGTTAATTTGTATTCTATCATATTTTTGTACAATTGTTTCTCGCTTTTTTTGCTTTTTTATTCTTTATAGTTTATTCTTTAATGAATAGAAAAACTCTTTTCTGAATTTTTCCATTTAGTTTATGTATAGGAAACTTCCCTCTGTCTCATGAACTAATACAAATGTGCCCAGATTTCCTTATAGTTGAATGATTTATTACACTGAACTCTTTAATACATCTGGATTTTATTTTTTCTATAAGGTGCATAACACTGTTGCTCAAGAAACCTGCTCTGTAATTAAAATGTTTCCTTTTGTTTCACATGCCAAAGGCAAATGGAACTAATACCCATAGGTCCTGTCACATATATTATTTCTTTTGAAGATATGTCTCTGTTAATTAAATAAATATTCCATGATTAGTAAAATATGGCTTCCCAGCTCTCTCTTTCCTGAATAGTTTAGGTTGGGAGTTAACATCAATTCCAAAACAACCAGGTAAAATATTTTAGTTTTAGTTTATTGTTTGTGTGGAGATGTTTTGATTGTTGTTTGTTTTGCTCGGGACATTTTGTTTATTTCGTGGTATGGCAAATTCTGAGGGCATCCTTTGCATTTTAATGATGACATTAAAGTTCTCAAGAGCTGACTGCAGGCTTTTTGCCTGGGTGGTCCCTGGAATGTGACACCAGTGCATTGCCCCAGACATCAAAGTGTCCCTGGCAGGCAAGGCAGGAATTGACATTAGCCACATTCGTTGGGTTTGGCACAGAGAATGGGCAAGATTTATTCCAATTCATCTGCCTAGCGCATGGATCACTCCATCAAAATTCTGAGTTTATTGTTTGAAATTAACAACCTAATCCACTTAATCCTTCTATCTCCTTCCTCTACTGAGTCCTTCCTTCAGAACACAGAAGACAAGATGAAAAAGTGCTTGAGAGAAGTTTGAGGCATGATGTCCAATCTCAAAATCCAAAGGCATACCGTAGTCTCCTTTCGAATGTATATGTCAATGTGTGCTTGGCATTCATTATCAACAACTCTGTGTGCCAAGAAACCAGCCTTAGGAAAACAGCATGAGCATCAGTATGAAAGCTTTTGTAGGACATGAAAGTGCTCCTGCAATGCACTATATTGTCAATATTTATCTAGAAATTTTACACACATTCAAGCATTCCTACTTTAGTACGTTTTAGACTTGTCATATGAAGCAATTCTCCTTTTAACGTTCTTAATCCTTTTGTTCTTTTCATGAACAAGGAAAAAGAAAAGAAAAATGTGCTTTCTCTCACATGTTTAAACTACATAGGACAACAGACCCTAAATAGGAATTGAAGACTCTATGGATACTCAAAACACAATTTTAGCACCAAATTTGTATTTCTTAGAGAAAAAAAGTCACCAAATAACTAGACTAGAGTATCAATAGTAAATTTTAATAAGATAACTAATAAAGTATCAGTAAGAAACTGTCTGCTATTTTTGAAGACTCTCAAGCCAGTTGTCATAACTTGGATAAGAAATGTATTTGAATTCTGTTTTGTTTCAGTATTTCCTGAGACTGGGCTTACCTCCAACAGCTTTCTTGCTGGCCTACGTGATTTAAACTCTTTCTCCCTCAGACTATCAGACTATTTACTGACCAACACATTCCTCATGTTGTTCCACTACTCAAAAAATCTATGACAGACACCACTTACTGAGGGCATTAATTCTAAAATCTTCTGACTGTATGTCACCACGTATCATAGTACAGACCCACTTTACCTGGCCATTCTAATTTTCCGTACCTTCAAAACTATATTCTCTCACTTAGTCTCCTTCTGTTCCATCTGTCTGCTGTACTCATTTATTTATTCTGATCCCTGTAATCTGATTCACCATCTTTAGTCAGCGTACCATCTTAATTTCTCTGCGCCAATTTACCACCCATATTCTAATAGCATTACAATTTAGTAATTACATGATTTGTTATTGTTATGGGAATTAGGCATGTTTCTCCAAATAAATTAAGTGCCCTGAAGGTATGAATCACATATTGTAATTTCTCCTTTCTAAAACACATTGTATAAGACAACTTGCATTTAAGAAAGTGGAAAAGAAAGTACATAAGAATCGATGATGATGGTTGACAAAAAAATGCTATTTTTATTATAAGGTAATCATCAGTAACAAAAAATCATTGTGGCAACAGCTTTTCAAAAATAAATTTTGATATTTTGAAATTTTAATTTACAGTATGCTCATCCAAGGAACTTTGGACACAGTTAGGACAAGGCGTAAAGAGCTTATTAAGAAAGATTACGTGGGTGAGGTGAACTGGAGGAGGTTTTATTATTTTTTTTCCACAACTCATTGTGTTGCTGTTTTTCATTAATAAAAATGCATGTATATCTAGTAAATAAATGAGATTACTTCAATCCAAAAAAATATAATGTAAAATATATGTCTTTGGCTGGTTGCAGGGGCAATTGCAGGAGTTAAAGGTGGGCTGAGGGGGTGTGAGCAGGGCAGAAGAGGTGTCCAACAGAGTCTTTCTTATACTACTTGAATCCACTTTTGCCCCTCATGAAGTCCAATCTCTCACAGAACTTTCAAGGTGATGACTAGCCATATTCACCACAAAAGAATTAATACAGGAGGGTTAATGAAAGAAGCTCCTATCCTAGCTGTAACTAGCTTGAAGCCATAGTTGATATTCCTCTCACTCCTCCATCAGCCACCACTTACCCACTGGGATCACCCCAGACTTACATCATCAAGTATCACAAGTCCTTAGTTGTTTGCTCTTGTTGGCTGTGGTTATTGTAATTGATTGCTTAGTTGTCACTGGGCACTGAGGCAACAATAGATATTTCATGAATTCCAGATGAACTCCTTTTAGCTCCCAGTGTGTTGCAACAGCTCTAGATTCTTATGGTAACAAGGATCATGACTCCCTTCACTTTTTATGTTGCTGTACTGACATGAGGAGACCAAAATGAGCTGATGGCGACCTTACCTACAAGTTCAGTGGTATTCTTCCTGTCTTACTTCTTGGACATATTTCCTCTATGGGAACCAGGATCTCAAATACAGTTGAGTCAAAGGCCATGGGGATCAACAGTACAAATTCTGAAAATGAAACACTGAGAGTGTTGGTGAGGATGCCCAATCCTACTTCCCACTCTTGGTTTTTGGACCAGTGTATTCTAGCTGTTGAGGACACAGCATCATATACTAGACATCGACTCAATGCATGTACTGTACCCCAGAGAATAATGCCCAGGGTTTTGCTGGAGCCAGGTTATACTGGATTATGAAATGCCATCTTGTACGTCTCTTCTCAACTCCCCAAATCTTTTCCCAACCGATGACTTTTAGTGACATAATGTTCGTGGCTTGAAATCAGCCATGGTAGGAGTATTTACACTGTGAAAATTGGCAAATGTACAAATCAAGGCTTTATTTATTTTTTGGAAAGCCAGTTGTTAAACTTTTACCGGCATACCACTGGCACTGCCCCAATTGTGAGAGAGTTGTCGTGGAGCTAGCAATTTATGTGATCTTTATCCTATCATTCTACTAGGCTTGCAGCTTCTGGATGATATGGTATATAATCGGAGTAGTGGATCCCACAGTAAAATACATTTTGCCATGTCTCTTTTGCTATGAAATGGTCATATGGCCTGAGAAAATGATGTGCAGAATCCAATTTTAAAAAATCAGAAATTTTATAAGCTTTCAGACAGTGGTACTGACACATATCCAGATGTTATCAATTCCGGTAAGGACAAAGTACTGTCTCCTTTTGGATAGAAAGCGCCCAATGTAATCAAGCTGCCGTTAAGTGACTACTTGAACTCTGCAATGCTGCCTTATCAAATACACAGCTTTGGCTTCTGCTGCTAGCAGGCTGGGAATTTGGCAATGTTTGTAGCTTGGCTAGCCTTAGTGAGGGGAAATCCATGCTTTGGGCTGTTCCTTACCCATCCTTCCCATCATAACCATTTCAATTCTGGATCTAGAATCTCCTTGCGATATCAAGGAAAGAGGCTGGTTGACCTCCCCTGGAGTCATCCTATCTAGCTGGCTTTTGAGTGTACTTCTGCTGTGGACCTGCTTTCAAGGTTGTTAAGACGAAACCCAAAGTTCTGCATACACTGTTCTGACTCCCACATACCCATCCACATGCCCCTTCCCAATGCTTCCTTGCTTCTGATCTGTCAATCTTGTTCCTTCCAGAGTCCTAAACCAAGCCAAGCCTTTTTTCTATTGGCTGGGATTCTGTATGTATCCATACATCAAGCTACTTCTGTCTTTCTCTACAGCACATACAACAAAGTACATTGCTTAGATCTCAGCCAAATGAAAAGATCCCCTTCATCGCTGTCCTTAGGACAAAGGCCCCAGGAATGAAGAATGTTGGAATATTCAAACAACAACGAAGCCAGCTGTCGGAGGAGCTAAATCAGTGGAAAGAGGAAGAGGAGTGGAAAACATGGTCAGAGAGGTGGCAGGTCCCCAGATTACAAACAGACTAAAATACTATGGGTATTTTTTTATTTTAAATATTATGGATGACAGTTCAGTGATTTTTTTATAATACCATTTTTTAACTCCCTCTTTCATTGTTTATGTGTTTAGAATTCTTTCTTTCCTTTATTTCTTGCCTCCTCCCTTCCTTCTTTTTTTTCCTTCCTTCCTCGCTTCCTTCTTCCCTTCCTTTTCCCCTTCCCTCTTTCCTTCCTTCTCTCCTCCCTTCCTCTCCCTTCTTCCCTCATTTCTTTCTTCCTTTCCTTGAAATGTCTTTGTTAAACTTGATATTGAAACAGTATAAATATCTAATACTTCCTTAGCTGCCACTGTATTGGCTGCTTTAGGAGTTATAATCAATATTGATTCACACTGCTAGAATGAACAAGACCAATCTAAGTATCACAAGCATCTTGTAGCCAAAAGAACCTGTAGAGATAACTTTCTCCATCTTCTCATCCAATGCTAAAATCTCAAACAGCTGGACAGTCAGCTTCTACATGGAATTTAACAATGGAAATCCTACTGCTTTATTGAAACACTATTTTCAATGTTTTATTGAAATATTATTGCACTTGAGGATAGCTTTTGTTGCTCTAAACTTCTTGTTCTGACTTGAAATCTACATTCTTGAAGATTTCATCCACTGATATTATTCATGTTCTGTGGGAAAAAAAGTTTGCTCCCAAATCAAGTAGTCCAGCAGATATATCCTTATCTTTCTCATTCAGTATAAATTAAGAAACATACTACCACTTCTACCATCCTGATTAAAAATCTTTTTCAGTCCCCATGGAGGTTGGTGATAAACGTATATAAAGTTGAAATATATCTAACAGTACAAAACCCACCCCTCCACCCACCCAACCCCTGTTTCTAGAAGAAGCCAAGGCTCTGAATCTTAATGTCCCATGAATTATATCCTGATATGTTCAGATGAATTGTCACCTGGAAAATGAAAGACTCAAAATGACATGTAGCAAAGCTTTCCCAACCATTCTAGTTAACTTGATTCCTCAGTAGAAAGAACAATATCATGGTATCTTAGAGCAAGGGAGTCCTTTAATGACTACTTAAGGCCTTTTTATAAATTATTATCATAAGTATGGTGTTGAAGAGTATCAGTGGTCCAATGGACCAAAACAATTGGCCCCATATGATTACACACTTAAAGTAAGTCCATTAGAATGTTCAGTTTTTATTTCTCTATTCATAAAATAGTAAATTTTTATGTTCATTAATTTTCTTCAAACCTAATTTTTCACTTGTGTCTGCTAAGTTCTGGTTTTTCAGACTCAGATTTAAAGAAGATGAAAGAGACCAACACTTATTTTTATGTCTCCAGAGATTTAATAAATCACTCAAAATAAATCACTCATCACTCAAAAAATCACACATCAACTGTGTGCCAGGCATTGTGTTATGCACTAGAGGTAGGTGCTGAACAAAACACAAAGGTCCCCTGTTAAGAGATGTCTAATTAGCAGTACATTATATACACCTGGAGTTTTGCTCAAAGGTCAGAGCTGGAGCTAAAAATGTGCCTCTTTGAAGCTGACAAATGCTTCTTACTTTCAAAAACATTTTCCAAACTGTGTTCTGGAGAACTCGAGCTTTTTTTGAGTCCTTACTCTACATTCTACCTTAAAGCACTGAGAAACCTTGCAGAAAAGAAACTAGTTAACCATGTTAACATAACGTTTGCCAAATTATTCACTATGGGCCCTCTTCTCACAGAAGACCTGATAACGTCTCACAGAACTGGCTTTTCAGAAAACAGAAGACCCTGATTTATATCATATGTCTTTATTCAAACATCTTCCCCGGAATGTTAACAATACCAACATACGCATGAATGGTCATATATTTTACCATTAAAGTGTGAGAAACAGAGCAAATATGACCATTACAAAAGTTTGGGATTACTAGCATTTCGTAAAGATGATCCTTGCCATCTACTAAGTTTTCCTTAAGTTTTTTGAAGGGTTTGACATTTTATCTGCAGAGATAAATGCAAAGGACACCAGCATACTCTTAAGACTTTTTTAGCAAAAACTGGAAAGGCAATGCATATTGGCAGTGCATTTTTCCACCTCTTAATTCTCTGAACATTTCCCTGTGCATCACCTAGTCAAAAACTAAAATAAAATAGAAAATCTGCATGGCCTATGCAGATGCCAAAGGCACACGGATGCATGTGAGTATGTGTGGGTTCATTTCCATTGATGTCGGTTTCGTTTATTTTTCCTGCTTTCTCTGACCCCTTCAGACACAACAGGCACCAATCTTTGAAGTGTCGGGACAAATCCCTTGTGGTCATCACCTTGTTTGTAAAACTTGGAGGTTTTAAGAAAACACTGTCAAGTGATTATGAAACAATGCATTCAGCTGTTCTGACCCTGCCAGGCTTGTGAGCACAGCGGTTGGAGAAGAAAAGTGGAGGCAGGAGCCGCCAAGTAATGGCTGCTGTGAGCACGAGGCCTTTTCTGGATCACTAACAACGGGCACCGCATTTAGGCTTATGGGCTTCTAGTGGCCACTGTTCTTCCTCTGGCTTTTATAAAAATGTGTTTTGCGGGTGAATCAAAGCTTATAAAATGAAAAAAAAAAAGGTATGAGGAGTAGCTAGTGTGGAATACTTCAGGAGTATTCAAATAAGAATAAAGAAAACGAATGAGAAGACTGATGCTTTTTACTTATAGGCAGGGGGGAAAAAGCATCCATATTATTGGCCAGCTGCACCTACTGGTCATAATTAGGTCAGGCTGCTGAGAAAATGGAACATTGTGTTTTTTAAATTTATATTTCTTAATTTCTCATGGAATTGGGCACTAACTACGTGCCTCCATCCAGCATGCGGCTACCACGTGCCTGGATTTTGCACGAGAATGTTGCACCTCTGGACACACAGGGATGCTGGGTTTTGTGGTGAATTCTAGGCTCTGGTTCCTCCCTCCCGCTGGTTCCAGGTAAGTGCTGATTGGCACCAATCTGATTTTGGCCACCCGTGGCACGTGATGCTGGAAAAAGAGTATGAGGGAGCTCAGATGCAGAGGTGAATTGTTTGGTTACCCCAAATGCCAACCAGAAATAGAATTCAATAACGTGTATAGGAGTAGAAATCAGCCCCAAGCCAAGTAGAGAAACAGGGCAGACATGGAAATTTCTCATTTCTTTAAAGGAACATCTACCTAAAGATAACAAAGAAAATATAAAGATCTTACACCAAAAAAGTCTACTCCAAAGCCCAGTCCTTGCCTATCTCACCAGTCTTCTCTTTCCAAACACATTGGAGAACTACAATCTCCAGTACAGCCCTCTGACTTTGCAGTGCTCTTTTATCTCTCTTACAGTCTCCACTTTGTCCCTGTCCTCAATGAAAGGTGGCACTCAGAATTGAATGTGGTATTCAAGGACTGGCCTAGAACGCTCTTCTCTCTCATCGTTGCTTGGTAGATATCTTTATCTTTCCTTATTCTCTACATATTCCTAGGCAGGTAGCATTAACCTCTCTATCCATCAATAGGTACTCAAGTCTATCGTAAATCTGGTGAAATTTTATTGACAATATTTTTAATGAATTTAAAATTTCTGGAGGCCTGAGACTACATTGCTCACGTTTATTCAGCTTCTGTCACGGTGCCTGGCACCTTTTATCCTCCGAGTACTTACTGATTAAATCACAAACACTACTCGCCTTTTGAAAAACTGTTCTTGCCTCTTCAGTAACTACAGAATAGAAGCCAAAGTCTTTCAAGTAGGCTGGTATCAGACTCTGTCCATCCCCAGCCCACATCCTCTCAGGCCAACCAGAGCATTTTCCCACTCCCTTCCTGTCACAAGAAAGAAGGGTAGGGGGCAAGTAGCGGGCACAGACACACTCATTTACATATATGTATATGTCTCAGTCACATATATGAAGAGATTTATTAAAAGGAAGTGGGTTAAAACAAGTGCAGGGGCTGGCTAAAAGCCCATCATCACAGGGTGCACAGTCAGGAGAGCAAGATCACGAGCAGCTAGAACCCCATGGGCACAGGCCAGAGCTGTTGTCCACAGGTGGAATTTCTTCTCTCTCTGGGAAATCGCAGCCTGAATTTTAAGGTCTTGCAATGGATTCAGTCAGGTCCACACAGATTATTCAGGACAATCTTCCCTACATAAAGTCAACTGATTAGAAGCTTTAATTATGTCTGCAAAATCCCTTTACAGCAACACTTAAATTAGTCTTTGACTGAATAACTGGGGACTATAGACCAGCCAAGCTGACACATTAAGAAAGCTATCATAACTTCCCGAATAAACTACTTTTCACTCATTTCTAGTCTTAGAGTCAGCTTGTTGACCCAGTGACAATTTGTTCTTGTCGTATCTTTCTCCCACCTTACTTATCCTCATACCTTAACTTTTGGTCACGCACAGATATTTGCCACTTACCAAAAAAATTGCTATCAACTGTTTCCCAGTTTTCCTTTCCACTATTTTGAATGTTCTGACGCAGGCAGAATTTCCACTTTCTAAAATTCTACCCCTTATCTTACAAATGACAACAGTGATAGCCATTTGGGTGTATGCAAATATCTCAGCATTCTCCAACTTCTGGATGCACTGTAACGTTATACTTCTTACACCTCCAACCCTTTCCATTCACACACTTTATGTTTTGTCATGGCCTTATGAGTTGATTTGGCCAGAGAAATTTGAGCAGAAGTGATGGGTCCTTATGAATGGAAGCTTGAGGAGCCATTCAATGATCTTTCACTTTTTTTTTTTTTTTTTTTTGAGTCTCAGTGTCCATGGAAGCACTTAAGTGCTCAAAAGAGTACAGGCCCCCTCCCCTCATTGAACCACACTGAACATGTGTCACGAATGGGAACAAACATCTGTGTGCGTGTATGTGTGTGTGCGTTAAACCGCTAAGATTTTGGACTGACTTCGTAGCCTAGCCTAACCTAGCCTAACTGGTGCACCTTCTGATTCTCTGATCCATCCACTGCAAATTAAGCTCTCCTTGCCTTTGTTCAGTATCACTACATTTGTTTTATGAGTATAGCATTTATTATAGGCTATTATAAAAAGTTAATTCTACACATGTATTTATGAAATTATAATTTACAGAAATTAAGGAAGTGTTTTATCCTATTTTTATTTATAACTCCAGTATCAAATAATGCCTTGTACATGATAGAGTTAATAAATTATGACTAAAATTATGAATTGGGACAGCACAAAATTTCTAGGGCTTCTTGGGATTTCTATCTGGCCCTAAATAGAAGCAAACATTTTCTCTTATATTGATATTTTATTGTCAAAAAGTGCTTAGAGCATCATAGTGTTGGCCAGGCATTTGGACATTTTAAGTAAATTCTTTCACGATTAGACAAACAGAAAATTATGACAACATTTAATCATATCCTACCACTAGCCCAGTGGATTATCTGCAAAGAAATGAAAAGAAAAAATGAATTCCAGAAATTCAGAAACGTAACATTTCATAGTATAAATTATATTCTGCCCTTTGCCTTCCTAAGTAACATAAATGCATAATGATCTCTTTCGCTTCAGAGAAGCACCCTGACATCTTTATTGTATTTGCCTTTATCTGGCATTCGATTTGTTCCGACCAACAATGTCTCTGTTTAATACTTCAGTTAAGCATATCCAATTAAACTCTATACTGACCTTCTAAAACAAGGGCATCTCAACTGATTCCAAACCTGAGAGCATTATATGAGGTGACTTTTTTCTTATCTTCCTATGGTTTAAGGAAATCTGAAAGTTAGAGAATACTTGCATAGAAAGAAATTTCAAGTTTAACTCTTTAGGATGGGTTCAATATTGCTATGACTGTCCCCACAGAGTGACAAGAAATTATTGTTACTTAAATTTTAAAAAAGGCAATCTATCAATGTATAGTTATTGACCAACTCTTTGTAAAGCAACATTTTTGCAGTTACACATACTATTTGTTCACTACTTGGTCTGTCCCTCCCAAAAATGGTATGTAGCAGTCCTAACTCCCAGTACCTCAGAATGTGACCTTATTTGGAAATAGGGTTGTTGCAGATGTAATTAGTTAAGATGAGGTCATCCTGGAATAAAGTAGGCGCTTATTCCAATATGACTTGTTTCCTTCACCATGTGAAGACAGAGACACACAGACACACGGGGAGAATGCCATATGACAACGAAGGCAGAGATTGGAGCTATGCAGCTCTAAGCCAAGGAATACCAAAGATTGCCAGCAAACCACCAGAAGCTAGGAAGATGGAAGGAGTAATTCTCTACAGGTTTCAGATGGAGCACGGCCCAACTTATTTCAGACTTGTAGCCTCCAGAACTGAGACAATAAATTTCTGTTGTTTTAAACCACCCAGTCTGTGACAGAAGCCTTAGAAATCTAATACAGGCCCTAACCATCAAAAGTACCCACATTGAGACGGCATGAAGGAGAAATAACCAGGCAGGCGAAGAGAGCAAGATGAGGACACGAGGAGAGCAAGATGAGGATATGACAGCTGTCTAATGCACGGCAGTTTGAAATGCATTAGGAAGGGATGGTGTTTGTGGTGTTTCTGCCTGGTAAGGTATTGAAAATGTTCAGACTCAGAATCACTCTGTGAAAAAAGGAAACCATGGATAAAAGGGCTGTGTGACAACAAGGCTGGTGCCCTTAATCCTGAGGATTGGCCTGCCTCTCAATAGCTATGTGCAATCCCTCTATGCATTTATCTCCTCCATGTGCAGGATTATCACACAATATTTACAACCTATTCCTCAAAGCAAAGGCAGCATTCATTAAGCAAAGTAAATATTCATGTAAAGACTTGGAAGTGCAAATTCTTTTGTATTTTTATTAACAATGAATTCCTTTTTTCTGTTTTTTGGCTTTTCAGAAAATTGCAAACACATACATTCTAAACATTGTCTGAATTAAAAAAAGTGATCTCTCATCTCACATTTGGTTTCAGCCAGTCTTAATCAGCTCAATACACTAATTCCCAGAAGACATTTCCTAAAATGATCTTAATTGGAACATGAACAGCCTTAAGAATCATAAGAAACTGGTAAGAAAAAGAGATCAGATTTGGATAAAATACAATCTAAAAAGTAAGACATGATGAACTATGAACAGTTTACTTTAAACAAATGTATTATTAAAGGAAATTGCTTAATATTCAAACTCATTAAATCAAGTTCAATAATTATTTTTTCCTCTTTAAATAAGGAACTCTTTTCTGAGTCAACACAAACCACACTCTAGCAGTTTCATTAGAGTATGTTTGATTTGTAAATACAGGGCAAAGGAGGAAAAACAACAAAAACATCCTATTAAAAAATCAGACTAATTGGCAAAATGCCCTTTTTGGTTCTTTCAATAGATTTAATAATCTCAGCCAAGCATCTGAATTTATGGTAGTTTTATCTTTCAACACTGTTGTCAAGTGACCTTCATCTGTTCGCCAAGAATTTAGTTCTCAGCAGACTTCCAAAGTGTAAATCAGCCCTTGAACTTGGTCGTGAAAGGACATTTGCCACAGAGTGTTAGAGAGAGACTAAAATACAGTGTGTCTCTTTCATGGAAATGTTTACCCTGAATTGATATTTAATTCTTCTTCTTCCAATTACTCACATGTTAATTTCAACTTTGTTTGTCTAGTCTCCTTCACCTCGCCCTTGAATGACAGGTATATTAGTTAAATTTGTCAGGCCAGTTGCCTGTTCCCCAGAGAAAACCCAGGAAGGGCTGACCTCATGCCCGCAGCATGCACGGCCAGCTCAGACCTCTCTGTCAGTCAGCGCCTGCGACGACCAGGCGGGGTCTCAGCCGCCTTCCTGAATGAGCTTGGTGATAAAGTTTATCCCACCAGGAAGGAGAGTATTGGTCAGAGTCCAGTGGCATGGCTTATGTTGAGAATGAACTTTTCGACATTTCAAATCTGCCATATCAAATTAAGCAGAATAAAGCCGGCTGTTTGCCCGATTATTTATAACATCGCAGGCAACTTGGACTGACTTATTAAAAAATGGAAATATTTCTCTTTCCTCAGAAAGAGGCTTGCCTCTGCCAAGATATACAGCAACTGGCTGGGTATGGGAATGGTGCAAAAGAGTTCCCATTTCCAAGGTTATTAAAACATACCTGGGCTCGTTTAAAAACCCAAACCTAGCATGGGGACCCACAATGGGGGAAAAGCCTGGAATGACGCATCGAGCTGCTTGGGCAGGCCCAGCTTCACACGCAAAAAACAAAACAGGAGCGTTTGATGTTGCTGAGAATGTTGCTGACCATAAGCTTTGGCCAAAGGTGTTTATCACCTTAATAAGCCCCAAGGAATGTACCCGGAAGAGTGACTTTGAAATTGGTTTCAAGATCCTTGCTCATCTACTCAACTGTGCTGAGACCAGAAATCTCTGATAAAAGCAGGCAATGGATTTTGGAAATATAAATACTGTATACATGAGGGATTTTTTGGTGTTTTTACTTTTCCATTACAAGACAATGTGGGATCTATGTAAATAATTTGAAAATGTGGAAATATATGAAGCTTTTAGTCACCCAGAATCTTATTACCCAGAGATATCAATTATTAGCCTTTTGCTGTATTTCTTATCAGACTTTTTTCCATGCAAAATAATGTCCACATTCACAAATTGAAAAATTACATTGTTAAGTAATGTGTATTTTAACTAAACCAATATATATACTAACACACACAAACACATCTGTATATCTATTTTATATTCTTAGTTATCTTTGAAAACCTGGTGTTTGTTGGCAGCATAATATTCAATCACTTGGATATTCCATAATTTATCTAAAATACCCTTTTTTGTTGACTATTTAAGTTATTTACAATTATTCCTTTTTTTTGCTATTACACAAAATGCTGCAATGAATATTCTCAAATAGAAATCTTCCTATTTTTAATATTGCTTTAGGGTAAATTTTACAAAGCGGATTTAATTGGGTCAAAGAAAATCAACACCTTTAGGACTCCTAATTCATATTTCCCAGCTGCTTTCCAGAAAGTTTGTACAAATTAACACTCTCCTAGGGATACATGTGGTTACCCTGAAAGCAATTTTCAAGGTTATGAATCAAGATTCCCCTGCCATCTCCTTAAACTACTTGAATACAATTTTTTTCTAGTATCTTCTTTCTGTGCAAACCTCAATCAAGTTTGTAAGACAAGTTGTTACTCTTTGTTCAGTGCTGATATAAGGAATATGATTATGTTACACCAGGTGTGCATATTCATGTACATACCTATCCATTCATGACTTTTTTTTTTTTTTTTTGCTGAGGAAGATTAACCCTGAGCTAACATCCATTGCCAATATTCTTCGTTTTTTGCTTGAGGAAGATTAGCCCTGAGCTAACATCTATACTAATCTTCCTCTATTTTATATGTGGGTCACCGTCATCATGTGGCTGATGAGTCATGTAGGCCTGTGCCTGGGATCCAAACCAGTGAACACAGGCTGCCAAAGTGGAATGTGGCAAACTTAACCACTACGCCATGGAGCTAGCCCCCTATTCATCATATTTTTTATCCCCAAAATGTGTTTTTATAGTTACAACATTTTCTGGCCTCTCTGCTTATGTAATAGTGGTGATTGTTTAAAATTAAATATACATGTCTTAAAACTGGTACATTAAAACAACTTGCATGTTTATTATTTTGATACCTGTTGATATAGATAGCACACACACTTGTACGAAAAGTAGGACGGTCTATTGATGGCTGAGAATCTTACGTTACTTACCTTCCAGGAGTAATCTTTACTGACCAAGTACGCCTACTCTTGGTTAAAGGGATAGAAAACCACATTATAACTGCATCCCACATTACCACTGCAGAATCAGATCAAGGGCAGAGGAGAGCTGAGGGCAAATAAATATATAGATGATAGATAGATAGATAGATAGATAGATAGATAGATAGATAGATGAGACATGAGGATGGTGGAAGAAGATAAAAGAAGAGTGAATTAAGGAGCAAAGGGTAGCAGACGGGTAGAGAGAAGGAATGAATGATGGAGGGGGCATTGTGCTCTACAAAGTGCTTTTAGATATTTCTTTGTGACAAATTTGCTTTGACCTGTCTTTCTTCACTTCCTAGAGAGAGCAATGTGGATTAGGAGACAGAAACAAGGGCATAATTGTCTACCAGAACTAATTCTGGGTGATTTTAAGAATTCTTCTTTTTTTTTTTCTCTCTCTCTCAGCTCTATTTCTCCCAGGGCAGAAAGGTAGCGTGTGTATCAGTTCATCAGGATTTCACAGCATTGTTTTTGGAACAATAAGGTAACAGATCTGAGGAGTCAATTCTTGAACAGGTATTATTTTCTGTATACTTTCAACATCTGGATTCTTTACTTTTTCCTATTATTTTTAAAATAATTGTTAGAACAGTTACATCATATATAGAACATGTTTAAGGCATTTTAAACATTGTGGTATAAAATAAAACATTTTTAAATTACTTTTTTCTTGTAAATTTACCAAGTTCATTATATTCTCTTTAGAAAGAATACAATTCTCTAGTTTGAGGAAGGAGAAACTACTTCTCTGGTTACTGGGACAAAACAGAAAAACAACCTGTTTCATTTTATATATATATATACACACACATATATATACACAATGAACATATATACAAATATATCCACATTTATACCTACATATATACAATAGGAAAATAACTTGTATTTGTATACACATATATACACACATGTATTCATATTTGGTTCATAGGTAAGTTATATTTGTCTCATAAAATCTAATGATGCTTTGTTGTTAAAATATCCCCATTAAACATTTACACATTTGATTCTTTTTAAATTCTAGGCAAAGGCTTATAAAACAATATTGCGTTTTTTAACATTTTTCCACATTTTACATTAACAGCTTGAATGCCTGGAAAAAACATTATAAAACAGAGTCGTTGTAGAGCTAATAGGAAAATTGCTGCCCATTTAGTTTTCTTAAAAAGAATATCCACTATTAACTGAAAATACCTTTAAAATGTCTCTCTCTTCTGAACTGCATATCTGTATGATGCCAAATTTTCTTCATATACCTCAACCAAAACAATATATTATAACATTAAATGCAGAAGATATGACAATCCAGTTGTCTTTATTAAAACATACATTAAAGAAATTTGTGGGGCCAGCCCCGTGGCTTGGTGGTTAAGTTCAGTGCACTCCACTTCGGTGGCCCAGGTTTGGTTCCCAGGCATGGACCTACACCACTCGGCTGTGGCCACGCTATGACAGTGACCCACATACAAAATAGAGGAAGATTGGCACAGATGTTAGCTCAGGGCAAATCTTCCTGAAGCAAAAGGAAGAGGATTGGCAACAGATGTTAGCTCAGGGCGAATCTTCCTCAGAAAAAAAAAAAGAAATTTGCAAAACTGTAAAGAAAAACTATAAATCAATTTTTCTCATTAAATTATTTTTTATTTTGGAAAATATGGTTATTTTATAAATATATCTTTTCATTCCTACATCAATGGTCTTATTGTGATTTCAAATAAATAATTTTTTTTCTGTTTTGATTTGTATTACAATAAATATTGATAGATTACATCATCATTTTCTTTCTTTGGGTATATTTCTTTTTTTTTATTGAGGTAACATTGACTTATAACATTATATAGGTTTTAGGTGTACAACATTACAATATGACATCTGTATATACTACAACATACTCACCATCTAGTTTTCATCCATCACTACACAATTGACCTCGTTTACACATTTTTTCCCTCTTCTCCTTCCCCTCTGGTAACCACTAATCTGTTGTCTGCTTCTATGAGTTTGTTTTTGTTTTGTTTTGTTTGTCCATTTGGATATTTTTTTATTTTTTAAAAAAGAAAGATGGAATTAGATTTTTTCTCAAATGTAGCCTGCAGTGATCTGTAATAGATCTACTTGGAGGGCTTGTTAAAATATAGATGCCAAGACCTGCCCCAGACTCACCAAGTCAGAATCTATGAAAGAGGAGCTTGTCATAGGAGGGACCTTGGGAATTTTTCAGGTTCCATTAAAATTTGAGTGCTATCTATTAGATGACCTCTATTGATTTTCCTTCACACCCAGCTCCAGGTGGGTAAACACAAGAATCTCTGAACCCAAGCTATTGTAGAGCAAGCTGGATGCCCAGATTACCCAGGCCCCAAGTCCATCCATATATGTCTTCTTTTTAGGAGAAAATAGAGGACACCCCGTTAAATTTGAATTTCAGATAAGCAATTAATTTTTTTGGTATAAAAATGCTCTGCACTATAATTAGGACATATATATATATATAATAGTATATTCATTGTTTACCCAAATATTATGTGGAACATATTTGCCCTATTTTCTGTTTGTTTGTGTGCTTTGTTTTGCTAAATTTGCCAGGCCTATCACTTCTCGTACAGTCCACCATTGCTTCCAGGTGGTAACACCCATAAATAGACCAAGTGAGACAATATGTATAGGTCTTACTTACGGGATTTATTAGTTGCATAGACTTAAGGTCAGAGGGGAGATAGAAGAATCCAGAAACTATCTTATAATCACAGTTAAACCTTTATCCATGATCTCACACTCTTATAAGGCAAACTCCTCTAAACTTTCACCAGAATTTCTTTCTGTGTGAGGTTTATCTCTATTGAAGCCCTTGTTCCATTATGTCATAATTCAACTCTGCTTTGAGCTGCCCTTACACGTGTGGTTGTGAGAACGTAAACATTCTTTGCTTTCTTCCTCCTTCTTTTGTCTGTCTCTCCAGAAGGTCTGAGTGACCTCTGATTAGGCTGCTCCATTTACCGGGCTTCTACTCGATTTCAACCAACCTCGATACCCTCTCACCTTCCAATAATACGAATTTCCCTCTGAGCAATATTGCCCACTCAACTATCTTTTTAAACTTTTCTGATTCTAGTGCTTTCTGATTCTACTTGCTGCACATAAAAAAGACTCTTCCCAAATTTCTTTGTCTGTTTTTTTAAGAGGATTGTCAAGAATAAGATAAAGAAATGTATTAATATAAACTTACCAGTTAATATTTGCTTTTTCTACTGACCTTCTCTACAACTGAGCAACCTGCAAAAATAATTCTTCCCTTTTATTTACTCTTCTGTGTTTAGAGGGTGGTTCTGATTTTCTAATATCTGGTTCTCCTCAAATCACTTTCATAGTTCTTTTCCACTTCGGCAATTGCCATGGCCAGGTTTTCACATATAATGTGGTGTTTGGCCTTGTTTAGGGTCCAAATGAGAAACAAGATTCTGACTTCAAAAGCTGAAGTTACATCGTATGCCAAATAGAGACATTCTCTCGAATTCCAAAGGGGAAGTGTTCCTTTTTCCATTCAATCCAGGAGCTTAGGCTAGAACTTGAATTCAGGAAATACCATACTAGAAAACCTAATAAATAACTTGAGTAGAAGATATGTTTATGATAGGTGAATTGTTTCATTTTTTTTTTCAGGCGATTAATTAACTACTTCCAATAAAGATCCTCTGTGATATTTTCACATCTGTAATTTTTTTTTAACTGATGGTTTCAATTAATGCAAAAACAAAATCAAGCCCTCACACTCAACCAGGTTGCAGAAAGAAAAATTAAATGGGCGATTTATATTTGTCTATATTATATAAGATAATTCTGCAACCAAGCTATGTTATTTTCTCTAAAACAAAAGCTTTTTTTTTTCTGTTTGTTATTATTTATTGTCTAGGAATTTGTGTCTGCTCTCATTACTTATGCTTATTAACATTTTAGACCATATAAGAATAGTATTTTTACCAGGTTTGTACTTCTCTAGACCTTTTTCTTTCTCATATTATAAAAATAAGATTACAAGAACATTAAAGGAAATTTTGAAAGAAAAAAACAACACATGTTAGCATCACAGAACAAAGCTATTTGTATTTACCTAGATTGCTTTTGAGTCCTTTTTTCAAACAAATATGTACATAATGTTTGTCATAGTTTACAATAAAATTTAGTGCATGTTTTAGTTTCTGAAAATTTTTATATTATGTGGTTATTTTAAGGATTACATGAGAATATAAATGTGAATATATTTAGCATAATGCCAACAGATAGGTACTTAAATTGATCTTTAAATCTGCAACTCTAAATAAACTATTATTTCCATGTTGTCAAGTGCATAATATCTAATCAAGTTGATGGCTCAAAACTCATACAAACATTGTCATTGTAGATTTTTTCCTTTCCTTTTGTTCTTTTTCTTTTTTTTATTATGCAGAATGGTGCAATGAATGTTAGAATTTTTTTATTTCTATAAATTATATGAGACTGGGATTCCTATATCAGAACATGTGAACACTGGGCTATCAAAAGATTATACCAATTTCTACTGCTATCAAAATAGTAATAGCATATATATTCATCATTAAATTATCAGGATTGTTTCTTATTAAACTAAAAATTGATTAAACAAATAATAGTGAAATATTATTTATTTTTATTAAATGTGTCTTTCATTTCTTGCATTACTGTAGAGGCCAAACCTTTTCCAAAATTCTATGTGCTATTTATTTTTTTGCAGGGAAAGATTTGCCCTGAGCTAACATCTGTAGCCAATCTTCCTCTTTTTTTTTTCTCCTCCCAAAGCCCCAGTACAAAGTTGTATATACTATGTAAGTTCTTCTAGTTCTTCTATGTGAGCTGCTGCCACAGCATGGCAACTGACAGATGGGGGCTGTGGTTCCATGACTGGGAAACCATCCCGGGCCACCATAGCAGTGAGTGCGCCAAACTTTAACCACTAGGCCATCAGGGCTGGCTCCTACTTATTTTTTATTACTTATTATCTATGTCTGTTATCTGTTTTCATCTTTTTTTTTAAGTTTGAGTTACACACTACCAGGTTTTTTGACAGAAGTAGAGAAATAACAGTTTAGTGGGGTCCTAGAGAGGGTTGGTGGGACTGAGACCTCCAACAGAAGAAGTTCAGGGAATTACATGGCAACATGGAGGTTGATGGGTTCCTGAGTGAAGGCAGAGGTTGCCAGAGATTTTTACCAGAAGTGGCAGATGAGTAAAAAAATGGAGAGGGGATGACAATTAAGTTACAATTCCCGTGCTAAAAACTTGTCTCTTTGGAAAAACCAGCCAAAAACAGTTTTAGAAATGCAAATTTGGGGAAGTGATGTCAGCATCATGACGGAGTGAGCTTTTCCCATTGAACTCTCCCCTTCTAAGACACAACAAAAAGGACATTCATATTCCGACAGAAGCTATTCAAACAAAACAGGGGACATCTGAGGCACCCAGGCAGCCATACACCTGAGGACTGAGGTGCTGGAATTTCCAGAGTAAGTGGAAGGAGGTAAGAGGAGCTCCCTTCTTTCCTGAACGACTGCGACCAGGAAGGGGAGGAGCGGCTCACCACGTGAAAAACAGCACTCTCCAAGACCCCTCACAGCCTGAGGGGATCCCCCTACAGAGGGAGCAGAACTGTTGCGAGGGTAGTTTCAACAAGCTAGCCTCTCAGGAGAGCAGAGAGCAACAGTGAGGCGAGAAACCTCGGAGATCAGGGAGGTGAAAATAAGTGCCCCTCCCCCACCCGGCCCACCCGACTGGTGCTTCAGCACAGCCGCAGTTCAGGTCAGCCCCATCCTCAGAGGCAGCAGCTCCCAGGTGCCTGGCCCGACCAGCAGTGAGGTGAGCCTGCACCCCTGCACCAGAGGCAGCAGCAGCTTAGTCCCCACCACGCCACAGCCCCAGCTGCTCAAGCTGGACCAAGCCACGGCCCCAGCTTACCCGGCTCCACCATGCCACAGCCCTGGCTGGAATGTGCCCCATCCCAGCTCCTTGGGCTTGACCGCCGCCCCTCCCCCTGGCTCCAGCTGCTTCAGCTTGGCCTGTGCACAGGCTCCAACTGACTTGGCACCGGCAACTTCAGCCCACCGCACTCCAGTTCCAGCTTCTTTGGCCCAGCGGTGCTCCAGCTCTTCCTTCTTTGGTCCAGTGCACTCCAGTTCCAGCTTCTTTGGCCCAGCGCACTCCAGTTCCAGCTTCTTTGGGCCAGCGGTACTCCAGTTCCAGGTTCTTCGGCCCAGCACACTCCAGTTCTAGCTTCTTCAGCCCAGCGGTGCTCCAGCTCCTCCTCCTTCAGCTCAGCACGCTCCAGTTTCAGCTTCTTTGGCCCAGTGGCACTTCAGCTGCAGCTGCTTCAACCCACCTGCACCCGAGCCCCAGCTGCTTCAGCCTAGCTGCCCTCCACCTCTGGCTGTTTCCACACTTTGCCCCCAGCAGCCTCCACTCAGCCACACCACAGATCAGCCAGGGGCTGACGAGAGTGCCCACAGGTTGAGATGGGCCAGAATACACAGCCCTTGACCCCCCACCCAGCGGCAACAAGAGGAAACTGCGACCATATATTTTCACTATGAGGAAAGGTAAGCCAACACCAACAAGCACCATGCAAAAATATATTAAATCTCCAGACCAAAAGGAAAATGACAAGCACCCAGAAGTCAACCCGGAAAGCACAGAAATGTATAACCTTAACGACAGAGAATTCAAAATAGCCATCATAAAAAAGCTTAATGAAATACAAGAAAACACAGACAGACAATACAGTGAAATCAGAAGTTTCTTCACAAAAGAGATTGAAACTATAAAAAAAAAAACCAATCAGAGATCTTAGAGATGAAAAACACAATAGAGGAGATAAAGGCAAATCTAGAAGCCTTAAGCACCAGAGCTGACAATACAGAGGAAGAATTAACAATATTGAGGACAGCAATGCAAAAGTGCTCCAGATGGAGGAAGAAAGAGAACTAAGACTAAAAAGAAATGAAGAAACACTCCAAGAAATATCCGATTCAATTAGGAAATCGATTCAATAAGTATTATAGGTATTCCAGAGAGAGAAGAGAGGGAAAAAGGAGCAGAGAACTTGTTCAAAGAAATAATATCTGAGAACTTCCCAAACCTGGGGAAGAAGCTGGAAATACCAGTGAATGAAATCAATAGATCTCCTAAATATATCAACACAAAAAGACCCTCTCCAAGGCATATAGTAGTAAAGCTGGCAAAAGTCAACGACAAAGAAAAAATATTAAGGGCAGCTAGACAAAAAAAAAAAAAAACCATACAAAGGATTTCCTATCAGGCTCTCTGTTGATTTCTCGACAGAAACTCTACAGACTAGGAGAGAGTGGAACAATATATTCAAAATTCTAAAGGACAAAAACTTTCAGCCGAGGATACTCTATCCAGCAAAAATATCCTTCAGATATAATGGAGAAATAATAACTATCCCAGATAAACAAAAGCTAAGAGAGTTCATTTCCACAAGATCCCCACTACAAGAAGTGCTCAAGAAGGCCCTCATCCCTGAGGAAAAAAAGGGAAAGGGGATTCAAAGTTTTGAATGAGGAGGAAAATAGGTTGACAAAACCAGAAAAATTGCATCCCTCTATCAAAATAGATTAGCAAACACTTAATTATAAAACCAAAGATCAAAGGAAGGTAAGCACCAAGCATAAATATAACCTCATCATGTTAAACACAAACTCACAACACAAGAAGGAAGAAGATGTGACAACAATAACATAGAAGAGGAAGAAGAAAGGGATCGAATAGACTTAGTCTAAGGGAATAAGAGGCCATCAAAAAAGAGACTATCACATCCACGAGATTTTTTATACAAACCTCATGGTAACCACTAACCAAATAATCAGAACAGAATCATACACGATAAAGACAGAGAAAACTAAGAGAAGTCTAATACAGAACTACCAAGGTGTATTGGTAGTCCGAAACACATGAGACGAGAAAGAAAAGAAATGCAAAAGAACCAGAAAAAGAGTGATAAAATAACAACAACAAGCCCCCTATATCAATAATTACCCTAAATGTAAATGGACTGAACTCTCCAATCAAATGACACAGAGTGGTGGGATGCATTAAAAAACAAGACCCAAAAATATGCTGCCTCCAGGAAACACGTCTCAGCTCTAAAGACAAACACAGGCTCAGAGTGAAAGGATGGAAGACAATACTCCAAGCTAATGGCAAACAAAAGAAAGCAGGTGTTGCCATACATATATCAGACAAAGTTGACTTCAAGATAAAACAGGTAATGAGAGACAAAGAGGGGCATTATATAATGATAAAAGGGACACTCCACCAAGAAGACATATCACTTTTAAATATATATGCACGCAATACAGGAGCACCAAGGTACATCAAGCAACTATTAACAAACCTAAAAGGAGATATTAACAAAAACACAATAATAGTAGGGGATCTTAACACCCCACTCTCATCAATGGACAGATCATCCAGACAGAAAATAAATAAGGAAATAATGGACCTAAATGAAAAACTAGAAGAGATGGACTTAATAGACATATACAGAGTACTCCATCCAAACACAGCAGATTACACATTCTTCTCAAGAGCGCATGGAACTTTCTCAAGAATAGACCATATGTTGGGAAACAAGGCATGCTTAAATAAATTTAAGAAGAGTGAAATCATAACAAGCATCTTTTCAGACCATAATGTCATGAAGTTAGAAATCAACTACAAGGAAAAAACAAGGAAAGTGACAAAGCTGTGGAGACAAAACAACATGCTACTAAACCACCAATGGATCACTGATGAAATTAAAGGAGAAATCAAAGCATACCTGGAGACAAATGAAAATGAAAATACACTGTACCAACTCATTTGGAATGCAGCAAAAGTGGTCCTGAGAGGGAAACTCTTAGCAATACAGACCGACCTTAACAAACAAGAAAAAGCCCAAATAAGCAACCTCAAGCTACACCTAACAGAATTAGAAAAAGAGGAACAAACAAAGCCTAAAGTCAGCAGAATGAGGTAAATAATAAAAATCAGAGAAGAAATAAATGAAATTGAAATAAAAAAAACAGTAGAAAGGATCAATGAAACGAAGAGCTGGTTCTTTGAGAAGATAAAAAAAATTGACAAACCCTTAGCCAGACTCACCAAGAAAAAAAGAGAGAAGGCTCAAATAAATAAAATTAGAAATGAAAAAGGAGAAATTACAACAGAGACCACAGAAATACAAAAGATTATAAGAGAATACTGTGAAAAACTATATGCCTACAAATTGGACAATCTAGAAGAAATGGATAAATTGCTAGACTCATACAACCTCCCAAAACTGAATCAAGAAGAAATAGAGAACCTGAACAGATCAATCACAAGTAAAGAGAGTGAAACAGTAATCAAAAACCTCCCAAAAAAACAAAAGTCCAGGGCCAGATGGCTTCTCTGGAGAATTTTACCAAACGTTCAAAGAAGACTTAATACCTATCCTTCTCAAACTATTCCAAAAAATAGAGGAAGATGGAACACTTCCCAACACATTCTACAAGGCCAACATCACCCTGATACCAAAGCCAAGCAAAGACAATACTAAGAAGGAAAACTACAGACCAATATCCCTGATGAACATAGATGCAAAAATCCTCAACAAAATATTGGCAAATCAAACACAGCAATACATTAAAAAGATCATACACCATGATCAAGTGGGATTTATACCAGGGACACAGGGATGATTCAACATCTGCAAATCAATCAATGTGATACACCACATTAACAAAACAAAGAATAAAAACCATACGATCATCTCAATAGATGCAGAGAAGGCTTTTGACAAGATCCAACATCCATTTATGATAAAAACTCTCAACAAAATGGGTATAGAAGGAAAGTACCTTAACATAATAAAAGCCATATATGACAAACCCACAGCCAACATCATACTCAATGGGAAAAAACTGAAAGCCATCCCTCTGAAAACAGGGACAAGACAAGGGTACCCACTCTCACCACTCTTATTCAATACAGTACTGGAATTTCTGGCCAGAGCAATTAGGCAAGAAAAAATAAAAGGAATCCAAATAGGCAATGAAGATGTGAAACTCTCACTGTTTGCAGATGACATGATCTTATATATAGAAAACCCTAAAGAATCTATTGGAAAATTGTCAGAAATAATCAACAACTACAGCCAAGTGGCAGGGTACAAAATCAACTTACAGAAATCAGTTGCATTTCTATATACCAATGATGAACCAACAGAAAGAGAACTCAAGAAGACAATCCCATTTACAATTGCAACAAAAAGAATAAAATATCTAGGAGTAAATTTAACAAAGGAAGTGAAAGACCTGTGCAATGAAAACT
Source organism: Ceratotherium simum simum (assembly GCF_057802395.1). NCBI lineage: Eukaryota > Metazoa > Chordata > Mammalia > Perissodactyla > Rhinocerotidae > Ceratotherium > Ceratotherium simum. The sequence goes on along the minus strand of NC_141923.1, from coordinate 20,495,011 downwards.
GTGAGACATTATTGAGGGAAATCAATGATGACATAAAGAAATGGAAAAATATTCCATGCACTTGGATTGGAAGAATAAACATAGTTAAAATGTCCATACTACCTAAAGCAATCTACAGATCATTGCAATCCCAATCAGAATCCCAAGGACATTCTTCACAGAAATAGAACAAAGAATACTAACATTCATATGGGGCAACAAATGACCCCATATAGCTAAAGCAATCCTGAAAAAGAAGAACAAGGCTGGAGGCATCACAATCCCTGACTTCAAAACATACTACAAAGCGATAGTAATTAAAACAGCATGGTACTGGTACAAAAACAGACACACAGATCAATGGGACAGAATTGAAAGTCCAGAAATAAAACCTCTTATCTATGGGCAGCTAATATTTGACAAAGGAGCTAAGGACATACAGTGGAGAAAGGAAAGTCTCTTCAATAAATGGTGCTGGGAAAACTGGACAGCCACTAGCAAAAGAATGAACGTAGACCACCTTCTTTCACCTTACACAAAAATTAACTCAAAATGGATCAAAGACCTGAAGGTGAGATCTGAAACTATAAAACTCCTGGAGGAAAATATAGGTAGTACACTACTCGCCATCAGTCATAAAGGGATCTTCTTGAATTCTATGTCTACTCAGACAAGGGAAACAAAAGAAAAGATAAACAAGTGGGACTTCATCAGATTAAAGAACCTCTACAAGGCAAATGAAACCAGGATCAAAATGAATAGGGCACCCATCAGCTGGGAAAAAATATTTGCAAACAGTATATCTGACAAGAGATTAATTTCCATAATATATAAAGAACGCACACAACTGAATAACAAAAAAAATAAACAACCCAATCAAAAAATGGGCTGAGGACATGAACAGACACTTCTCCAAAGAAGATATACAGATGGCCAATAGGCACATGAAAAGATGCTCAACATCACTAATCATTAGGGAAATGCAAATCAAAACCACACTAAGATATCATCTTACACCCATTAGAATGGCGGTAATTACCAAGACAAATAAATGGTAGAGAGGCTGTGGAGAAGGAGGAACCCTAATCCACTGCTGATGGGAATGCAAACTGGTGCAGCCTCTATGGAAAACAGTATGGAGATCCCTCAAAAAATTAAAAATAGAAATATCTTATGATCCAGCTATCCCACTACTGGGTATCTACCCAATGAACCTGAAAACAACAATCCAAAGAGGCTTATGCACCCCTATATTCATCGCAGCATTATTCACTATAGCCGAGACATGGAAGCAACGCAAGTCTCCCTCGACTGATGAATGGATAAAGATGATGTGGTATATATATACCATGGAATACTACTCAGCCATAAAGAAAGATGAAACCCTCCCATTTGCAACAACCTGGATGGACATGGAGGGTATTATCTTAAGTGAAATAAGCCAGAAAGAGAAAGACAAACAGGGCATGATTTCACTCATATATGGAAGATAAACCAACACACGCACAGATAGAACTGTTTGGTGGTTACCAGGGGCTAGGAGGATGAGAGGTGGGCACAAGGGGTGGAGGGATGCACTTACATGGTGACTGATAAACAATAATGTACAACAAAAATTTCACAATTAAAAAAAAAAAACTTGTCTCTTTGGATACATTAGCCCATTCATTTCCTGCTGTCCACGATTTTTCTTCAGAACTTGGATCATTTAGGAAAGCTATAACACTGTCAAAATTATTTTTGTCTAAATTTTTTCAGACCACACTTCATTAAAAGATCATTGGCAAAAAGCAAAGAAAGCAAAACACCTAAATTTGATGATGTTGGACATGAATTTTTGTCTAAGAATGTTAACAATCAGTTCAGCCTCAAAAAGGAAAACAAACAAATGAATAGTTAGATAAATAAATAAATATGCATTTGAGATTCCTTTGCTGGGAGGGTGTGGCCGTGGCTTCCTCAGGAAGTAAAGCACAGACAATTTTAGATATTAACTTCCTCCTATTGTCTCTTCCCCTTTTCTCCCTTTTTTTTTATATTACCATCAGTTAAAATACTCAGAAGATAAGAAATGAATATATATACATAAAATTTATTTCAGAAGAGTATCAGAAATGGTTGATAGCTGTTACCTGTGCCAAGATAGGGAGAGAAAGAGATTGAAACCTGAATATTTAAGTGAACTTAGGAAATGATAGCCATTTACTATTTGAACAGAAGCAATATGATGAGTTAAGCTACCAGAAGGGTATAGATATTTCAGGAAATATTATATGACCACATCAAGCATTGCCTTATCATTAATTAACATCTGTTTGAGGCTCACAATCAATCTGTGTGTGTATTAATAAGCTAATTCTGTATTCCTACCAGTGAAAAGTGGGTGATATAACGATTTCTTCTTTCTTTAGACTTTTAACCAGGCGTGACAAAGAAAGTCCAATAATTGGACTTTCCAGTATCTCCTGGCCCATTGAGAAAAAATCAGCATTAGGTAAAATAAATGTATTTAAGATGGAAGCAGAATTGGTTACAAAATAGGGTGTAAAACTTTACTTAAAAGCTATTTCTACTCACAGCATTTTCCCTGCATACTATAATAGAGTTATAGTGCAGTAATGGTTTGCTTACGGGCAAGCAATTAAGCACCTGCAGTCACTCCACAGGATGTAGATTTCACATGAATAGCTATTTTATAAATAAACAAATAGAAACTCATATATGTAATGGCAAAGGCAAACACTGCTTAGAATTTAAGTTTTAAAAAGACAGTTCCACACTTTTTTGAAAATCATTTGTTTCCATATATACTTGGATTCAACTTAGCCTTTTCATTTCCCAGATAAATAATTAATAATATCATTATTATCTTTACAGTCCTCCATAGCAATTTAATCATAATAGGGCTATAATGATGCAAATAACTGCATTAAGGTAAGTATAATATAAATATAAGCAATATATAAGCAATGGTAAATATAAGCATGTAATTCCTCAGATGTAGGTGGGGGTTTATTTTTGATCATCTATTCCCTCTTCATAGGTTTGGTGGTCTATCCTGGGAGAACAGGATCACTACCTCAAGCCCTCACACATGTTCTCCAGATCTTGAGTTGCTCCTTGTTTTATATGCCTTGTGTGGCATATGGAGCTCTTTCCAATTTATTTAAATTCAGAGACCACTGATGTAGAATCTCAGCTTTGCCATATACCACCTAAGTGACCCTACATAAGCTGCATTATCTTTCTAAGCCTGCATTTCTTTATGTGAAGATGAGGATGGAAATAATAATCACCTCATAGGTGAGTGTGAAGAATCTCCACTCAGACAGTGAGGCAACGGGTCTCACAAGAAGGATATTTTCTCTGAGATTCAGCTACCGCTTAAAGACCATCCTCAGTTAACAGTGATCTTCCCTCACACTGGTATGAGGAGGCGGTTTCTTCTCTATCTGTGCCCTGGACTGAAATTGCCTAGAACTCAACTTTCTGCAGTAGAGCTGGGAAACTGGGCCAGAACTTACAAATGGTTTCACCGAAACCTGTGGGTAACAGAGGAAAATTAGTTCATGAGGTTTACATGATACAGTCTTATGAGCCTTAAGAAGAGCCAAATGGTGCAAGGAGGGGAGATTGTGTAAAGTGAGCCAGTGAAAGAAAGAGGATGATAACAATTTCGTTAATTTACAAAACATGACATATAGTTCAAAGCGTAAGAAGGTGTCCAAGTGGTCTTGTTTGGACATTTCTCAGATTTTAGGCAAATAGTGCGTGAACATAAGACTGAACTGTTAACAGGTAGAATTGGAGAGCAGTACGAGCCTTGGTTTTGGCAACAGATGTATCTAAGCTTGAGTATCAGATTCACCATTAGCTTTAAGACTTTACGGAAGTTCCTTAGCTTCTCGAAGATCATGATCCTCACTGGTAAAATAATGATAATGATTTTACCCACTTCAGGGTCTTGGGATCAGCAATCATTTTGCTTAGCAGACTATCTGGCATGGAATTAAGGTCTCAATAAATATTAGGTATAAGGTTGAGACAGGTAGGATATGAAGTTAAGAGCATGGGAGATGAAATTGAAGGTCTCTAGAAAGACAGACATTAGTTTCTAAAGATAAATTTATAGTAACCCAGAGAAGGAATCAATTCAGATAATTTTCTTTTTTTTTTTTTTTTGTGAGGACGATCAGCCCTGAGCTGACATCCGATCCCAATCTTCCTCTTTTTTGCTGAGGAAGATTGGTCCTGGGCTAACATCTGTGCCCATCTTCTTCTACTTTATATGGGATGCAGCCACAGCATGGTTTGACAAGCAGTGCTTCAGTATGCGCCTGGGATCTGAACTTGGGAACCCCGGGCCACCAAAGCAGAGAGCGCGCACTTAACTGCTGTGACACCAGGCTGGCCACAGACAATTTTCTTATAAAGGGTGGAATGCTCTTAAATCAACCCATTTTTTTCCCAAAGATATTTATCAAAATCTACCTAAGAAAACTTTTCTGAATTTCTTAAACCTGATAAAAGAATTCATATGATTTACTGTGTTAAAATTAAGGCCAGATTCATGAAGGAATAAGATAAGAATTTTGTGTCATAAACTGTAATGCAGTCTCACATTAGAATAAAGTTTGTGGTTGGTTACTGTTGTACCTTGTTTAATAGATTAACTTCACATGATATATTTGCTATATAGCATAGAAATTTGATTTTGAGATAAATATGATATTTGTGGTAATATCCATACTGAATACCAGGTCTTTACTCCTATTTCTATTAAAATGGAAAATTATTTCTAAAGAAAATCCTAGGTATAGTTTCATAGGACCTATTGTGAATTTCAAGTATACAACCAAAAGCAGACAAGGGACCTTTTTCTTTCAGAAGCCTGAGCTTTAGCCTTGAAAATCCAAACTCTATGCTGAAATACTTTCACGAAGCACAGCTCCATCATTTACCTTTTCTTTGATTGTATGTATAAAATAATACCAGATGAAATGGAGCCAGCCTTGGTGGTCTAGTTATTAAGATTCGTTGCTCTTACCGCGGCCCGGGTTTGTTTCCTGTAAGGGAAGCACACCACCTGTCTGTCGGTTGTCATACTGTGGTGGCTGCGTGTTGCTGGGATGCTGAAAGCTATGCCACCAGTATTTCCAGTACCAGCAGGGTCACCCATGGTGGACAGGTTTCAGTGGAGCTTCCAGATGAAGACAGAGTAGGGAGAAGGACCTGGCCACCAACTTTTGAAAAATTGGCTATGAAAACCCTATGAATAGCAGCAGAGCATTGTCTGATACAGCGCCAGAAGGTGAGAGGATGGAGCCAAAAGACCAGGCAAGATTCCGCTCTGCTGTCGCAGGATTGCTGGGAGTCAAAACGGCACTAACAACAAAAATAAAATGAACTATTTTGTTCAGAAAACATACAAACCAACGACTTTAACAACCTGTTTGAGGTTTACCTCCTACACACAGATTTTTCTGTACTGTTCCTCACCTAAGAGCTATATAGAGCTCACTTTCAGCAAGAATCTGAGCAAATCTCCTTCCCACAAATAACAATTACAATTGATGTTGATGCACCTCTTGTCTTTGCTGCTTCCCAAAGGAATTCAACAAAAGCAGAGGAGATTAACGAAGGAAGTTGAAGCTCCTATTATATCACATGAACTCAAAAACTTGCCAAGTTTAAAGTCAAATTAGGAATTGACATTAAACCTTGAAAAGTTGGTTGTAAAGAATAGGATAGCAACTAAAATTTACAGCAGAATAAAATGTTAGAGTCCTAATAAATGTCCAAGGAGAACATATACCCTAAGAGAGTAGACTCATTCCAAGGTTATCTTAGATCTCATAGAAACATTTCTATTAAGTTCCTACATAAAAAGTGGAGAAAGAGAAGGATATTTTAACAATTTGCAGAACAAATTTTATTCCTCTTAAATTACTGTAAAATTACCTATAATTTTTTTGTCAAGTATAATACTCTAATTATGAGATTCTGAGAGTCATTGTAGTAGAAATGGGATTGTGAAATGTATAAAAACAACAAATAACATACTGTATCCAAAATAGTAGCACCATACTCAAGAAGAAGCTTACCATTTTCCTCCTAGTTCATTTCCTACCAACTCCCACGACATTTAATAAATCTCAGAATACTACAGCCTACAGAACATTAGCCATGAAACAGTTAGCTGGTAACAACACAAATTAGATGCAACAAGACCATATGTTTGATAGCATTGCATAGAAAGTTGATATTTCAATAATATCAAATTCAATGAGGGAAAATAAGAAAACTTTATTCAGATTGTCATAACAGTTCAGAAAGTTGCTCCAACACCACCACCACCCCCAAAATTCTAGAGCAATTTATCCCCTCCTGTGGTCAAAGCTAGGGCGGTTCATAGATACAACAACACAAAGTTAAAGATGTGTTCAAGTCCCATAATAAAGTAGCTGCCTTTGGCATTTTTCAAAGCACGATGCAAGGAAGTTTTCTATGCACTTGCATTATGCAGATCTGTCCAAACAGAAATCGTAGCAGCAAGAGTTATAGAAATGGATTCAATGAGAACTGAGAAGTATTAGAACTTGGAACTGTGAGCAATTGTTGGATAAAGAAATTAAGAACCTCTGCAAGAGTGATAAATATCTTGACTCTAGGATGTGGCCTTTCAGCATGGACAGACAGGGACAGACTTGAGCTCCTCAGCCGAGCAGCGAGCAGAACAGAGAAAAACAGCAAGCTGGGGACATTTTAGCTGTACCTGGCTAGTGATGAAGAGATGGAGGTTAAAAATTGTATCACACTTACTAGTAATTCTACATGCGTGCAGAGTTTGCTTTGTGGCAGGCACAAATCCAAGCTCTTTAAAAATACTAACAATAATCATCCACATAACAAACTATGAGATAGGAACTATAATTACCCATGTTTTGCAAATGAGGAAACTGAGGCACCGAGTGGTCAAGCAACTTGCCCAAGAACACAGAGCCAGTAAACAGCGTGCTTAGGGTTGGAAGTCAGGCACTATGTCTCCAGAGTTGGTGCCATGCTGTCAACCACAATGTTAACTGCTTGCAGAATATTAAATGGGGTTCTTAGCCTCAGTTTCAGCAGAGGCCTCAACAGTCAGAGAAAAAAAAAAGAAATCAGTGCAAGCGTTCCCACATTCCAAAAAGAGGCCTTTTGCAAAAATTTCAACTCAATCAGGTTTTATTAGGTTATGCTCTATGCAGTAAAAAGTGACCTTCCTGCCAATGACTCAACCACAAAGGATGGTTTCTTGCTCAAGCTACATGATAACAAATATTGGCTGGGTTTTCTCCTTTAGCATCTCTACTCTGAGATTCAGGCTGGGGGCAAGGTCTTAATGTAGAACACTGCCAAGTGTCACATCAGAGAGAAAGAAGGTCCTGGTAGGTTTTGTATATGCTTTTTATGCTCCTGTCTACATGTGACACTTGTCACTTCTACTTACAACTTATGACCAGAGCTAGTTACACAGCCCTGCCAACCAACAAAAGAGCTAGGGGAATAACCCTACTATGTGTATGGAAAGGTATAGAGGAGAGGGAACCACATGGGGGAGTTGGAGAACCAGAATATTGTGCAAACAGCAAGAATTACTAACACTGACTAAGTATCTTAAAACTCTTTTAAATACTTGACTCCTCACCTAGTCAATGGTAGGAAAGCGTCCAAATATAATGGTCGGGGAAATTGAGTTTGATGAGAGACTAACCTTAGAAAAAGTTGGAGTTATCCAGGCATTTTCCTTACTCCTCTCCCATCGGGAGAGGAAGGAGATGCCCACTCTTCTCACCTCAAATCTAAGGGACCAACGACAGAGCTTGTTTTGTATCCTCTGGAATTTGGGGACCTACTGAACGGATGCCTGATCACAGCTGAGCAATTACATAAGGAGAGGCTAACCGCAGCTTCATTCTGCAGAGTAGGCGGCACTGGCTTCAATTATGGGTCAAGATGAAAGATTCCTGTGGAATAGAGAGAAAAGAAGAGAGAGAGAGAGAGAGAGAGAGAGAAAGATAGAGAAGGAGATAGAGATATTGAGAGAGAGGTAGAGACAGAGAAAGAGGAATGCAGAACCAAATGAGTCATTCCAGAGTCTTCTTCAAGTGCCTTTGCACAAGAGAGCTGTCTGGAGGGGCAATAGGATCCCATGAGAGCAAAGCTGTGTGGAAATAGCCTGAGAACCAAAATCATCAGGGGGTCCCTAAGCAGCCAGCCAGAGTGTGTGTCCCATCTACAGAGAGCTCCCCAGAAATGGGAGGAGCTTTTTGGAAACAAAATAGCACCCCACAAAAAAGGGTCATCTTTAAACTCTACCTAGCCCAGGGAAAACCATGCTCACAGAGTGTCAAGTGAATCCATTTTCCTCTCTTCAACTCCTCTTCTGCACACCCCTCCCTTCCTACTATGGAGAGGTCAGAACACAGCTAAAGATTTGGAGTGAGGTGTATATGTGGAGGAGGGTAGTTAGCAGGGTGAAAAACAGAGAAGGCTAGTTGCCCATGCCTACTTTTCCTATCACAGGGCTTCCTACCCAGCAGGCCTGAGCTGTGGGAGCTCCCCTCTCATGATGGGTCATGAGAGGAGAGAAGCCACTGGAAGGAGTGTTAATTCTGAATGAAGTTCAGAATTGATTTTATAACCCTGAGTTAGACATATTAATTACAGAACTGAGGCTACTTGGTGACTAAAGTAGCTTGGAAATATTTATACCATCTGAGAATGAACAGATAACCTCCGGGCCTGGCTGTGGTCTCATTCACTGACAAAGGAAGAACTATCATCATAGTAAAAGTTAGCATTGCTCCTTGATGGACTCTAGAACTTTCCTCTTTCAATGTACCAGCTTCAAAGAATGTCCATGCTCTAATATAAGTTGGATTTTTCTCAAATAATCCTTTGGTAATCTTTATATTAAATAGTAGAGCTAAATATATCGACTATAGAGATCCCGACTCCAATCCAACACCACACGATCAACTAGCTTTTTATCTTTCTCCATGCTAGACCACCCTTCTGTGGGGACAATTTTCTCACCCAGTTGGGTACCAAGAATCCCTCACTTCTGTGAGTGCATATCCTTACCTCACTCAGAGTCTAATACCATGGGTCAGGCCATAGCTGCTGCTATCCCCTATACTCACATAGATGCTCTCCTCACCCTGCTTGTGTTCTTACTACCCATATCAGGTTGCCCTCCCATGTGGATGTATTCTTCACCACAGATGGGATCCCACACCGTGTGCTGGGCTGCCACCATCCACGGGTGGACACCACTCTCACCCTCATTGGGCTTTATGCTCCACTTTGGGCCATCATAGTGTCACTGTACACTTCTATGTCTTCCTTACCTGGCTACACCTAATGGCTCTTCAACGGGAATTGTTCAAGAAAAGAAGATAAAGGAAAAGAAGGGAAAAAGAGAGAAATAAGAAGAGAGAAAGAATACAGTTGGTTATTCTTAACTATCTTAACTGGTTCTTTGAACATTAAAGTCTTATTGAAATCAAGAAAATAACTTTGGTTCACATCTTTTTTATGTATTTATGATTTCCATAGGTTGGTAAATCAATAATATATAGTCACAACATCTAGATTTGCTTAGAAATTTGGAGAAAAGTAAGAAAACTGTTGAAAAAGTAAATTAATTCTAGTTAGTCTGTTTCATAAACTTTTTTCATTGTTCTTCGTAAGATATTGTAATTCATGGTCAAGATGATGCACTTGGTAAGAGTCATTGTCTGTCTTAAGGAAAAGTAATATCACTAGTTAAATGGACCCAACAAGTTCTTTGGCCTTATAGAAGAACAGCTCCCCTCTCTGGGGTTTAATTTTAATATTTGTAGAGGAAAGGTATTAGACTTACTGATCTTAAAGACCTTTTCCATCATTAACATTCTTTGATTTGAGGATCAAATAAAAAACAATTTATTGTCCTCCTCTAGACTAGTTTTTTGCAAATAGGTACATTGTCCAGGAACAATGCATTCCTTGTCTTACTAACTGAAAGATCCATTAAAGAAAGCATTCTGACTCAGAACACAGGCCACCTTACAATTTCATAAGAAAGCTTTTAAGCACTAAATTTCTACAAGTAGTATTTACTTTAACTTCCCATCTTTCATGGAACCAGACATGCCCTCTGTATCTTAACTTCTCCATCACCCATGAGAACACTTTTATGTGGTTAGATTTAATGTTTTAATGTAAGGAAATAAGGAAAGAGTTTCTTTTTTTTAATCCTGGGGTTGTATTAAAGTTTGGGTTTCATTGTGGCCTAATATCAGGTTCATCCAAATCGCAAATCTAGTCACATTATTCATAGTGAGGAAATCATCAATTCTTTTTAAGATTTAGCTTCAAAGAAGCATGATTCTTTATCAGTGTAATGGAAATTAGAGCCAAGCTCATTCATAACTGAGCAGGCTCACATACGGAGTCAAACACATTCAGTCGGGGCACAGATAATCCAGTGGAGAAAAACCCAACAGCCCATACAACATCAAAGGGAGGTTGGAAGCTGTCGATGGATGTCCATATAGAGTTGAGTAAAGAACTTCAGGCATCAGACCTGCAGTCCTCTCACTTAGAACTACATATTGCTTTGTTTTCCTTTTAAAGTATTTGTTTACAGTCTATTTATTCACTAGATTTAAATTTGAGTAAATATTTCCAGGGCAAAAATATGTCAGCACCTTCCTTCACCATGTGAGAGCTACAGAACCTGATATGACTTTAGGGTCACAAGCTAACAATCTGTCTGTTGAGTCTTCTGCACTGTAGTTTGGAATTTGGGAAATGGGTGAAACTAAACAAAATGTAATGGGGTCAGACTTGCAAAATAATATCTGTATTTATTAGGATAAAGTGATGTTTCATATTATAAGGAGAAAAAATGTTTTTCCTCCTTCTTTCCTCCTCCAACTCCTCCACTGCCAATGTGAATGCCAGGTCTTTGATAAATTTAATGGAACAAAAGACAACAGAAATCTGATATCTGGAGATTCCCAAAGCCAGACTAGATAATTAACTACCCTGAATGCTTTAAGAATGTTGAGATATATTTTATCCAAAGACGGTTTTGATGACCCAGACTATGCTTTCTGACCTCTAGGTGGATGCATTTGATTTCTCTGTGTGTGTCTGTCTGTGTTTTAAAACAAATGGAAATCTTATAGATTATAGCATCAGCTTTTTGTATAAAAGACATTTATACATTTTTATCTTTAAAATGAATAAAATATTGTGAATGCACTAATTACCAAATATGAATTTATTAAGTTAGAATATCCTCATGTATTTCAGAAAAACTGAGAAGCTTTTAACAGAATAGATACCAAGCCCCAGACCCCACTTGAAATTATTGTGTCAAAATCTCTATTTATCTCCTGGTGGAATACTGGTCTCTTCTCTCTCTCTCTGTTGATTCTGATGTTTAGCTATAGCTGGTTTTACTATGGATAGAATCACACTTAATTTCCCAGAAAGGAACACAAAATTGTTTTTAAAAGACACAAACTTACTTAACCAGAAAGGAAAACTTACTGCTTCATGTAACTACACCACAGGAAGTGTAAGGGAAAGCTGGTCCTAAACAATCAGAACAAGAGACATAAACACAACCACAATTTCACTCTTTCTCTCACTCCTGCTTTTCCCTGTGGTTTGGCTTAATTTTCTCCCTCGGTAGACAGGACACTTATTTTCTCAGATTCTCTGCTAAAGCCCCAAAGCTGAGTGTCAGCACACACATCCTCATGGAACTTGGTAAGTGGCAGGAGAATTGTCATAATTATGTGATTGGCATCTCTCTGCAGCTGCATGCTTGCTGAATTGAGAAGCCTGTAGATGTAACTAACCCTACCACCATAAGCTCAGAAAGAGAGCTTTTAAGAGAATGTGACATGTGTCCCTAGGTGTTTAGGTGTATGCACCAAAGTAGTGGCTCCATCTTGGCACCAGAAGACTACAGAAGGCCAGAGTCTGGCTGGAGCGGCCTGTGGTGGGATGGAGGCAAGTAAGAATAGTGGTAGCATATCCTCCACTCCCACAGCATAGCATGGGAGAGATACATGTTCTCCAGTCTGTGAGGAAACATGCTGGAGCAAAGTTTCTGGAACCTCACCTTGGAGGACTGCTTGACCTGTGGAGAGAGGCTATGGGTATAGAAAGAGAAGAAAACTCTCATAAGTCAAAGAACTATGCTCTGCCGAGGCCTGAGCACAACTCACGCATGTGCCCAGGAGAAAGCTCCTTAGACAGAGGGTGTTACCAGACAAGAGAAGATGACAATGACACCAATGAAAGAAAAAGGCATTTATCTCTTTCTCCACCTTCATCACCTGTCCTAAAACTGGAGGGGGTGGAAGAGAAAAGGCTGTGCGTCAAACATGACCTAAGAGCAAAGAAGATCATTAAATAGAATATTAACAATGACTTCCAAACGGACTTGGACAGACTCTCTTTAAAATCAGCAGAAAGTCATGGAGTTATGGAGTCTGCCTAAAATGTTGTAAAGGGGAAGGGAATGAATATTAGGCAGAGAATAGTTGAAGACAGCGATTGAAAAATAAACAAGACCCCTTGTTGTGTACATTCCATTGTGGTGACTGTCCAAGACACTGGCTTTATAAACACATAAATGACCCCCACCCACGCCCCTCAGAAGCTTTGATGCTTAAATCTTTGATGGACTCCAGCAGAGAAGATCTTGGTTTATTCTTTTAATTCCAACTAAGAAAATCCTTGAAATGGATTCTGATTGGCCCACCTTCGCTCAACAATCCACTTCAGTGCATGGCGAATCACGTGTGGATGAGCATTCTCCTCCACTCTCACATATTTAGAATTGGTAGAACGTCCTCAAAATGAAGAAAGGAAGAGTTCAGAGCAGATGATACAATAAATTCCTTCACCATATGCCCTGGAAGAGAAGACTATAACTTCCATAAAGAAGTAATTTCAATATATAACACTCATCTGTTCAAAATCTTTCTTTAATTTCAGTTCAACCACACTTTCCTCTAATCTTTCTTTCTAATCCTTTCTTCCAAGTCCTTTTGCTTATATTCATGAGGCTTTATTTATTGAAGCAAGTTGAATTATTTAATTAGAATGAAAGACATCTTAAGCAAACCATTTTTTTTTCCTTTAGAACTTTTCTTAATCCATGAAATTGTCCTTATGATTGATATGAATCTCTCCAATTTTTCTTGGGACATCTCTTTTCCTAGAATATTTAGTTTCCCATTAATCTCTAGAGCCACAACACAGATTATGCATAATGACAGTATGTATATATAAATGTATATGTATATGCATGTGTATTTATATTCATATGGATGTTTATTTACACACATACACAAAAATATATACCACCACATCTTCTACATAACAAGCAAGTAGAGGAATTAGACTTCAGAGTTGCTATAGGTTATCTACCACAGCAATACATTTTTAGGTTTTCTATTTTCCATTTGCTGATTTCAGAGAAGTTTTTGGAAACAATTGCTTAGAAATTTTTGCTTTCTTCTTTGTACTATTCTGTATTCTTTTACTTTAATTATTTGATTTATTTATTCATTTGTTATATTATAGATCAGGTATTACATTGAAAAATTCTTTAAGTAGTTTCTCTGGTAATTTATCCAAGTCACTTTGAAATCTGGCATTAAGGACTGAGGGGGAGGAAGACTATCCTCTACCCACTCTGTGTCCTTTCTGGCTGGGCTACAAATTAAATGGACATGAGACCAAATAGCAGGAGAAAATCAAAAAAAGCTTTATAACATATATACATGGGAGAAACCAGTGAAACTGAGTTTCTCGACAAATGGTGGAAGTTTTCACCTTAAATAGCATATTCAGGTAGACAAAGGAGGACTTTGGATGTGGGAGGGAGTCAGCTACGGGAGATTACCGGAAAAAAGAATATACAGATTTAAGTCCTCACCTTCTGCAATGATAAAAGTTTTTAGAGATAAGGTCATCCTCCTTTCTCGCTGGTACAGAGAGGGAGATACCTTTGCAAATGGAGATTTCCCTTATAAATCTAAATGTGTGATCTTAGCAAGGACTCTCCCAGTCTATCGATAAAATAGCCAAGGTAAAAAGACATACTTTGAGGTGGTCAATTCTGATTTCCCACAGGACCATGTGGGAATCATCTGAAAACAACAACTATCTCCTCAACTCCAGTTCCTAATGCAATGCTCAAGTTCAGAGTGATAATTACTATCTCTTTTTATTTTATTTTATGCCAGGCTTATCTATTCCTGTTTGGAAGACTTTTTTGATATCACTGGATTTGCTTGTTCTAGGTTCACTTCCAGGGGCCGTACACTGTTCTAGTAAAAGCTCCTCCCTTACTGGCAATCCCTCCCTTCATGAAAGCAGCTCTTGAACATTTGTGTCTCCATATCATTTCTCTCAGAGTGACTGGAAAAAGAGAATGATTTTCTCAATTGCCACCTTGTCCCAACACATCATTTCAGGGAATATTTCCGCTTTTCTAACTCACACATCTTTGAGCTTATATCATATGGATTGTAATGATTCACTGTCAATTGAATTTAATCAATGTGCACTCTATAACGGTCTCAACTTGTGGTACATATACTTTAGTAGACACTGCCAACATGGATCAAATTCTTAGAATGCAGGGAAGTAGGTATTTTTTAAATTTTCTATCTGATTGTTTTGATATAATTTCTAGCATACTTCCACGTGCAGAGAGGTCCTTAAAAAATGCTTGGGAATGTTCCTGAACTTGGTACTGTAAGTTCAGGTAACCAGAGTCGTAGAATGATAGACCTAGCTGTATCTTTAGAAATCAGACCTTAGCTCTTTCACTTTTCAGAAGAGAAACTAAGGACCCTAAATGCTAACTTGTTTTTATAAAAACTTTTGGAAACAACCTGCTGACGTAAGCAGAACTAGGGCAGAGATATTTTCACTTTCGTCCAACATTCTCTTTCCCCCTCACTCAACTATGCTGCCTCTTCATGTTCTAGAATCCTAGTTAATTCTGAATGTAGCCAGTGGAGGAGAAAATGAGGCAATTTGTCACTTGCCTTTGCTAGATTTATAACATAAACATCTCAATGCCGTGGTGAAATCTGTGGCATGGATAAAACTTCCAGGGGACACAACTCCACGAACGTGCATTGAATGAATTCCAGTGAAGGAACGTTTATTTCATTAAACTCTTGAATTTGTTTCCTTAATCGAACCCCTCTCTCAGCAGTGAGTGCTCCAAACAGCCAATGGATGGGCAGTACTTCCACTGTGCTGCCCCTCTAAGCACAGTCACAACCCAGCACAGGAGAGTAAGGTAATATTCAAATGTCTTCAGAAGTAATATAGAGTGGCACTGCTCACGGCAAATTGTGCAGAGGGAAAGGTGTCTTCTGGACCTACTACATCCATGCATTCTTGCTTCCAGCCCTTGACCTCCGCTGTCTCCATCTTCCACTCTTTTACCTCCTTATTCATGAGATGCTTCCCTGTTCCTTTCACTCCCTCCCATTCCTAGTCTACTCCCCTTCACAGCTATTCCTCATCAGGAACTCTAATCCTTTCTCTTTCTCATCCTCCTTGTTTTTGTTTCTCAATTCCTTGTGCCTTGGCTGATCTATATATATCTTTAGATTGTAAACTCCCTGAAGGCAGGGACCAAGACACTCATGTTTCTGGTGCCACTGCAGAGTCTGGCTCCCAGTAGGTGCTTAACACCTGCTTTTTAGATTGATGAATAGTTAATACGTCATGAAAATTAGGTATTTTGGTATTTGAAGAATAAGCCAGGAGGGAGGTGCTAATGGCTTAGCTCTAAAGCATTGGTCTCTGAAAAAAAGCATCCTGAGTTCTCCATACCACACTGAGAGATAAAAGATTTTTTGAGTGTGGAGTAGTTTGACTATAATTTCTTTAACTGTACTATGTAGGTGGCATCCCATTGCCCTAATACAGGGCTAGTTTGAGTAATGAAGAGCCCCAAATGATGTCATTAGTCAGGGTACGCGGGGTGGGTACTATGTGTGATTCATTTCTCAAGGCAAAAGTTGACATTTATTTTTCCTCTCACTTCCTTAACTAGGAGCATGTAAATAACTCCAGAATCTGGGCACTAGAGAAAGGACCGTAGAGATCAACTACTCCCAGGGATCCCTACCTGGCTATTGGAAATCACAGTGTCCTGTAAAACTTCACAGTATTTCAAAACTTCACAGTATCATGTATTTCAAAAACCTGATAGTGATATAAGCTAACAAAATGCCTTTACTTTTGCCTAAAAATTTTAGAACTCCATATGGTAATACTTCTCACACTAGTAACTTTGTGCTCCACAAACAGTTCTGAATGGTAGCCATATGGTTTTTTATTAAAATAAAATGAAATATATGACTTATAACTCAATAAATAAATAAATGAATATTTATAACAATGAAAGTTTCCAATTTTGATACCTATTGGCCCGGTGATGGGAATAATATGTGTGGTGGTTGGTAGTACAAACTTTTGGAAAACAGATCTTGTTCATACTCTTAATTCATTGATAAGAACAGTGGTATCTAAAGTTGTTAAATGATTGAACTCATGTGCCAGAGCAGCATACAGCAGCACTAGAATTTCTTCACCTAGGCTAGTACCCTCCCTCATTCGCATATCTACCTCTATATGTTCAAGAAACTCAGTGTGAGCTATTTCTCATACACACTCAACTCTGACATTCTCTCTACTTACAAAATATTCCGTAGACCTTATGGAGCTATCTTGTATGAGTAGTCTGCATTTGCTTACACCTTAAAGGTTTTGAAACACATCTACAAATCCCTATGAGGTGTGTTCCTTGTTGCTTTGTGACCCAGTGATGGCTTATAACTTCAATACTCTGAGGATCCTACAGAGACAAATAGCTCAGAGGTACTTGGGCTCTGCAGTGTGCACTAAACCAGATAAAACATGTTTGTGATACAGGTTAAACCTTAATAAACAGTCTCCTCGCAAGATTACATTTTGCTGTTTCCACTAGAGGGAAAGAGGAGATTTTAGATATAATGTGCATTAAGAGTTGAAAAGACTTTTAGTGAACAGGAGCAGAACAGAGTTAGTGATATAGCAAAACCCAGCCAGCAGAAGCTTCAGAGAGGTGCATCCTGGATGCTTCAGACTCAGAGAACTATACAAATGTAATGCAGGATTTTCAAATACAAGGTCATGCCCAAAGTTACTCTACAATGGGCTGAAACCCTAAAGATCACTCAAGACTTCATACTTGGTAGATTGTACTTTTGGTGATAATTGAAAATGCATTTCTCAATGGATCAAAAAAGTCTCAAAAGGAACATCACCATTTGGTTTATTATTCAAATATTCAGCTCATACGTTACATACTCTCTGAATTCATTCTAACACCTGCTTCCAGTTTGAAAATGTCATTGTTCATATTGTTGTCATAGTCACCCAAAATATTGATTGAATTTATGTATTTAGTCGGAGGCAAGGAGTTGGACAACTCCCAGCCTTTACTATATTAGAAATTCTTTTTGGTCATTGGCTGGATTTCTCATGCCTAAGCAGTGTCTGGCCAAGGGCAGGGGCTCAATGAAGTTATTTGACTGAATTGTTTTCTGCAATATAAAGGCAATTTTATGTAGTAGAAAAGTTTTTGGAATTAAAATCAATGACTTGTTGAAGGGATTCTCTGAACCTACCATCCCCTCACCAAGTAAATGCAACTTTGTAGTGAGACTGTCTTTCTAGAGTAGTCAGTCCCTAGAGTGACTGAAACCAACTTTGCTTTATGGGTAGAATTGTGTCTCCCCAAAATTCATATGTTGAAGTCCTAACCCCCGGTACCTCTTGTGACTTTAATTGGAAATAGGATTGTTCAAGATTGTTAAGATGGGTCCTAATTCAACATGACTTGTGACTTCATGAAAAGAGGAATTTGGAGACAGGCATGCACACAGGAAGAATGCCATGTAAAGCTGAGGACAGAGATCAGGGTGATGCTTCTGTAAGCCAAGGAATGCCAAAAATTGCCAGCAGACCACCAGAAGCTGGGGAAGAGGCATGGGACAGATTTTCCTTCACAGCTCTCAGAAGGAACTAATCCTATTGATGTCTTGATTTTGAACTTCTGGTCTCTAGAACTGTGAGACAATACATTTCTATTATTCTAAGCCACCTGGTTTGTGGTACTTTGTTACAGAAATCTTAGAAAATTAATACACTTGCTGATGCAGGTTCTGTGTTTAAAATACAATTATTCAATTGGCATTTCTCTATACATCTTAAGAACAAGTGAGTTACTTGTGCTTGGGTTGTCTCAACACGTATGAGAATGGGCTTCTCATCCAATGGATGGGCTCCATTGGATGCTTCGACTTCTTTAACGTAAGTCAGTATTTCACTTATCTGATAAATGGAGGATCCATTGATATATATCCATGGGTTAGCCTACTAAGATGACAAAACTTTCAGAGCAAGACACTGCTTTTCCATCAGCCCAGATGTGCCAATGTAAGTGTGGTCTCTCCTGAACTGTACAAGGAAGATCTCCTTCTCCTGGGAACCCACTGATTTTAGGATTACGCCATCGATCATTTTCTGCCCTCCGCATTCACCAAATCCTCTTTGGAATAACAAAAAATTGTAACTCGCAACTCCTCATTTAGCTAGACGTCCTCCCTTTTCTTTCATATTCTGTCTAGAGAGAGGACACAAAGATGCATAACAGCTTTCTTGAGCTTTATCCTTACACTGCAGCATGCCTCTCTTGGTAAAGAATGACTCATCCAGTGTCACTTCTGGAACTACAAACTCAGTACTCAATCTTAATCAGACAAATATAGTAAGGTGTCCTGGCTCTACCTACCTTTGCCACAAATAAACAGTATGACCTTGTATAAGTCACTTAAATTCTGAGAGTCTTAGTTTCTACAGCAGTAAAATGTATATAGATAGGATTGGATCAAAATACCTCCAAGTCACTTCCAATGCCAGCCTTTTAAAATGTCTACATGAGTAATTTATGCATTCATCCATTCAACAAATGAATACTGAGCACCTGCTATACGACAAGCACGTTTCTAGAATCCTGCTCTCCCAGAGTTTGCATTCCAGTGGAAAAAACATACAGTAAACATAAAAATAAATCCATCCACATGAAAGTATTAGATAAATATAAATTGCGTATTTATAATAAAATTGTAATATGATAATACAATATATTATACTATACTATACTATAATATAGGGTGCGGAGATGGTGATGAGAGGAGGGTGACTGTTTCAATTTGAGTGGACATTGAAAGAGGCTCAGAGTAGATGACATTGAAGCTGAGACTGAAAGACAAGATGGAGTCAGCGTGGGATGATTCCAGAGTGACAGGGCAGTGAGTGCGAAGGTCCCAAGGCAGAAAGGAGCTTACTTGTTAGAAGAACCCAGAAACAGTCGGTGTTGCTATTAACCACAAAGGACACAGCTTAGGATGGGATTGGAGAGACAGGAGGGGAGAGCCTGGCAGGCTTTGCAAAGGAGTTTGGGTTCTACTTTTAAGTCCAACGGCCAGCATTAGGGGATTTTAAATTGGAGAGGGATATTATCTTATTTATTTCAGTGATTGTAATCAATGCTTCCTTCATCAAGGCAAATAAATTCTCAGACAGACAATATAAATTTTCTTCTTTTCTTTTTGTTGCTTTGGCTTCTTACTTTCTCTTTTGTGTTTCTCTTATCTTTCAATTTTTTCTTCTTTTTTTTTCTCTCTTGTGTTACTGATTTCTAAATATATTTCTCTTCCTTCCTCCCCCTTTTTTGCCTTCATCAAGCAGTGCCTGAGATATATTATGGCAGAGATTGTTTTAAATGGGCAGAAGAAATCTGCAGACCCCACTAGGGGTCACTTCTGACCCACTGATGAGTCCCCGATCCTGCAATTTTGCCTTGGGTTTATAGCCAACCCAGGAGACACTGTTCCTGCTGTCTCTATCTTTTCCCACCTTTATGGTTCCACCTTTATTCCCCAAGGATCCAAGTCAAAGGCATTGTGGTTCACATCCTCCCTGGACCCAAGCCACCCCAGGAGCCAGGCAGGCTATCAAAACAGGCCTGTTCCAGGTGCTCTGCTTTGTTCGGAGTAGATTGGTGCTCTTGAACTGGGAACTTGGCTCCCTGACAAAGGTGGCATCATTCCATAAAGTGCAATGTCACCGGAAAGGCCGTGATTGTGCAAAGCATGCCTGGGCTGTCTGTCTGCCTTTTGCCAGCAGGCCGCCTGAGGGTCCAGCAGCCAGGCTTCCTGGAGCTTCCTTCAATTGTCTTCACACACAGAGTTCAGTACCCACTTAAAGACACACAGAACTGCCCTCAGCCCTCTGCTGAAAAATGAATCTTTCTGTGATTTGTTTCCAACTTGGTGGCTTTTGAACTGACAGTTTTATTAATGAGAGGAATTTTATTATTTTCTAAGGCCACTTGAGGCATCAGGAATAAGTGGGTCCCTTCTCTATCCTTCCTCTTGTACATTTATCTGCATATATTAAAAAAACCCATACACACTATCTACATGCACACATATATCTGTCATCATATCTGAAGTGAAAAGGTGAAGCTAACCTTTATACACATTTTACTCTACAAGTTGACTGCAAATTCCTTGGAAAGATCAAGAAAGCAGCAAGTTTGCTTCTGCTAGGTGAATTACTGAGTTGAACTTGGTAATCTGTAAGATTTTCTCTTTGACATTTCTCTCCTTGCACTCAAATTGCTTTTCTAAAATTAAATACATATCTTTTGGAGAGCCTTGGCTAAATTATCATTGTTTCAACTGCCTGCCACACATGGATGTATATGTCAAATTAAATATGTTATCTTCTTCCATTTTGCATTGGTTTCTAGTCTACTATGTGCTCTGACCATTACTCTCCCTACATTTCACATTTACTATTTATCTCATTTTATGAATAGGAATTCTGAGACTCAGACTTTCCCAGAAGTTACGTCTACTATATAATAGATCAAGGACTAGGCCTAAGATCTCCTTCATTTAGCTCAAATTTAATGCCCTTTAGTCTAGAACAGGGTCTGCAAGCCTTTTTTGTAAAGGGCCAGATAGTAAATATTTTCAGCTTTCTGAGTCATATTCTGTCGCAACTACTCAATTTTGCTGTTGCAGCACAGAAACAGCCGCAGACAATACATAAATGAATGAGTGTTGCTGTGTTCTAGGAAAACTTTATTTATGGACATTGAGCACCTTATGATTTTCATGTGTCATGAAATATTATTCTCCTTTTATTTTTTATCCATTTACTATGCAAAAGATATTCTTAGTTCATTGGCTCTAACAAAAACATGCAGCAAGTGGGATTTGGCCAATGGGCTGTAGTTTGTAGAACCCTCTATGAATGGAATTATGATCTAAACAGCTTAGACCTGAATTCATATTAGCCCCTCAGGGAATGCTCAATTTAAGGTCTCCAGAGAAATTTTCATCATTATAAATCATTATACGAGTCTTAGGAACCTGTCATCAGGGATTAATTTCCATCAAAATTTATCTTAAAGGAAAATAAAGTGAAAATATTATTTGAATATTTGCAACTTAATAAGAGCAGTTGAATCATATTTTTAAAAACATATAATGAGTGATATGACTTGCTTTCCTACTGAAGAGTATTATTCATAGATTGTATGAATTTCTGGAAAAGTCTCAGAAAAAGTCAAAGAAAAATATGAAAATTTGTTATAGCCCAGTTCAGTTTATAATAAGCCAATGAATTGGGTTTTGTAGGCAAAGATGAGACTATTACCCAGGATATCTAGGAAAGCAAACCTCTCTCTCTTCTAATTATTTAAGCTAAAAAGTACTGATAGTGACTAAAGGTAAAACAATATACTATTGCGTAGGTGCAGATCCTGGTGCTATAAGATAGAAGTAAAAAAGTATCTACAGTTAATTCTATAAAATAAGTGCTCATGTTTGTTAACAATTACATAAAAGGTTAAGAATCAGACAGATTCTTGGATTAACACTTACCTGATGCTGGCAGAGAAATCTCATCTAGTTCCTAAATGAATAGCAACCAATAGGGCTTTAATCAAATTAAGTTGCAAACCAAGAAAATGGAAAATACTCCATTGACATTTCATCTTATTTCTTTTTGAGATAATTTTTGAGCTTTGTTTCTACATTTGACTTATATTTAGCACAGAGTAAAATTTTTAAAATATCAAAATAAAATATGACTACACAGATGCTTCTTTAGGTTAAGACCAATTCCATTTTGGAGGCTGATGGTAGGATTAAGAAGAGATCTGGCTGGATATTGAGGGATAAGGAGGTGAGGGAAGTCACTGGCTCTTTGTGATTGCCGTCTTTGAGTCTTTCTCTATTTAATGAAAACTAGAACGCTCCAGCTTCTCCTCTCTGGAATCCAAATTCTGTCCACCTTCAAGGCCTGCCTCAACTTCTGATTCCCGCAATGAGATCCTAATTATACATGCTCATGAATCTATTTGATTTCCAAACAATATAGCATTTATTTAAAGACCATAAGGATCAATGTTAATAGATGCATTTTGGTATTTTCTCTCAAAAACGTATAAACTTGTTTACATGGAGGACCAGGCTTGTGGCATACATTCAAGAGTGCCTCTCTTCTGCTGTTCCCATAGTAGGTCACTCTTGGTCAACTGATTACTTCTTTTTCAAACCCTGAAAGAAGGAAAAACCCAACCTGTCACACTATCTGTGGATGACAATCTTACCTGACCTCGCAAGCAACCCTCTCAGGGGTGACTCATGGGATTGGGCTGCTAGTCTTGCAGATTGCCCATTGCAGAACCGAAAATATTACTAGTACTAAGTCCTATTGATAAGTGGAAGGGTTACGTGCCTGCTGCTTTGAGTAGGAAGTATGTAATAATTTGCATGGAAAATGTCCAACTTCAGTTCCTCAGAGCAGCAGCATCTCCTTTACTCCCTTCTCAATCTGTGAACATATTTCTCAGCCTTTATATAATTCTTGAAAACCAGTACCATCTAACTCAGACTGTGTCGGCAGTCAGAGTCTGCCTCTATTTTAAAGATAAATTCAACAGCAACTCCGAACAGAGCAGCAAATCAACACCTTCCAGCCTGCGCAGGTCTCACATCTAGATGTTGCTCTTAACATCTTATAAGTTAAATGAATGTCATAAAGATCTCTATATCTACCCGGGATCATATGGCTCATGCTTCCTAGAGATTAGAACCTGTTTTACTTAAGTGGGAAAATACATGGACAAAATTTAGAATGAATATGTGGATACTTATAATAATAAGAGTAGTTAAAACCTAGTGAGTGCTAACTTTGTACAGACGTTATGCTAAGCAATTTATTTCTCACAACTTTCTGAAAAGTAGGTACTATTACTATGTTTTCCTTTATAAATGAGTAAATTGAGGCTCAGACATATTAATTAAGTTAACTAAGGTGAGACAGCCTCTAAGGGGCAGAGGATGGATTTAAACTCAGAATGACGGACTCTGTAGCCTGTGTGACTAACTCATAGAAGAAAGTCGTGGAACTATTTAGAGATGAGTGATAAAGATATTCAAAGTGGGCCATTACAGGTTAATACAAATGGAACAATGCTTCTTAGCCTGGAAAGGGGGCTTTCCCGTGGAATCAAGTGTGCAAGAAATGAATTTTATGTTTCTATGTGATTTTTTACTCAAAATATGTTCATTGGGCACATACTAAGATCCAGCACAGTTAGGCAATGGTGAACAAAATATACCTGGGTCCTGCCTCATGGACCTTTTAGTTTATCTTCATGAAGATCTTTCTGGGCCAGCCGGGTGGAGTAGTGATTAAGTTCACACACACCGCTTTGGTGGCCCTGGGTTTGCAGGTCAGATCCCGGATGCGGACCTATGCACTGTTCATCAAGCCATGCTGTGGCGGTGTCCTACATACAATATAGAGGAAGATGGGCACAGATGTTAGCTCAGGGCTAGTCTTCCTCACACACACAAAAAAAAGATTCTAAGGTTTCAAGGCTATATTCTCTGTGATATCAAAGAATCTCAGAGTTGGATAGAGACTTAAAGATCATTTCTCCCCTGCCCTTTGCTCACCTTTCCATATATGCCTAATTTGTAGGCTCAGCAACGTCTTTGGATTCCAAGGCAGAAAATACACTGATTCAGTCCAATTCAATATCTTGCCACGTTCTGGGCACGGGGCTGAGAATCTAAATCTCTTGATCTGTAGAACCCGTGTCTCTTACTATCTCTACAGGCTTAGCTTAGAATACAAGGGCCCAGCATTCACTATGCTTTCCCGTATTGCTCCACATGTCACAGTCCACCCTGTGTCATGGGTTCTTATCCATGACTTTCTCGTACTAGGACACTGCTTCTCCTTTGCCTCTCATTCCAAATTCCTCTTCCAGTCACCTGTTTTGTCTTATTTTTGAGTTTTATGAGAAACAGATTTGGAGACATGAATGCAAATGCGGATATTTTTGTTTATTTTGTAGTGAAAAATAAGGAAGCACTGGCAGGGGTGTTGCAAAGTAAGCTGGGAAAGTGAAGACCACCAATAAAGCATTAATTAATAAGCAAGTTACCACTGTGGGCAGGTGGGGGAAGTAAAGGTAAAAAGGGACAGGGAAGAAAGGGTCTTTAAGCCTCTTTCCAACTCTAAGAGTCTGTGTCATAAAGGACATGGCTTTGAAACCTCAGGAAAACAAACTGAAAGTTCCATGAGGGCAGAGCCTATGTATATTGTGTTCATCATTAGCAAATTTCCAGGAATCCCGAGGAGTTGATGTAGAATACAAGTCTCTGAATTATCACTCCCATAGAGTGAGAGACAAGGCAGCAGGGGGTTTGTGATCCATACCTATTAGTCATTGGTTGAGTGCTGCTCCCTAAGGATGTTGAATTCTCAGCCCTCTGGCCTGCTCTACAAGCAGCAAAGTAGGATCTAGAGCCTAAAAGAGCCCACAAAGAGATGAAGGTGTAGCAGATGAAAGTCTAGCCTAGGTTACTGAAGTGATGAGGGCAAGGAGATTCAGGTGGGGATGGAGAGCATCTGCTGCCGTCCCTAGTGTGAGGGCTGCCATCTAAACCTTGTCATCATGAGTTCTCTCTCTGGAGACTAGAGACTGTCCCTGCACCCTAACTGATGCCTGAATCTTCATCACAGATTGTCACGCTTTGATCATTCCATTTACTTACCTGGAGGAATCTTCACTGATAGTTAATTTCTATTTCTGCCACCTCATCTCTTCCACTAGTGTGAGTATATGGCCCCTATATCAGTTAGGGTTCAACCAGTGAAATAGAACTAATAGAAGATTTCTTGCAGGGAGTGGGCTATGTGATGATGGGGGCTGACTAGGTAAGTCTGAAATCTGTAAGACAGGACTTAGAGTCTGGAACTCTAAGAATGAGCTGAAACTTCACTTCAGTCCACAAGCAGAATTTCTTCTGGCAAGTCTCAGTTCCCTTCTAAGGACTTCCAACTAATTGAATCAGGCCCACTCAGTTTATCTATATTAATCTCTCTCACTTAAAGTCAACTGATTATGGACTTTAATCACATCTATAGAATACCTTCATAGCAATACCTAGATTACTGTATGATTGAATAACTGAGGAGTATAGCTCAGCCAAGTTGACACTTAGCCTGATACAATCCCCTCTTAGGTATAACTTATAAAATGTGGTATTCTTCAAGCCTAATTCCCTGCAGAATATGAACATTTCTACCATTTTTTTCCCTAAAAGGTTGAGTTCCAGTCTTTAGGAAAATAATTCCCCAGAATAAAATGTATTACCAAGAAAGCAATAAGGTTAGAGTGGCAGCATGGAGCAGCCTGGACATTGGAGTCAGATTTGAATTATGACTGATATGTACCATTGGTGTGATTTTGAGCACATTCTTAGACCTCAGATTCCTCATCTGTGAAAAGAGAAGCTAATAATTACAATTATATGTACCATATAAAGTGGCTGGGAAAATTGAATAGGACAGAAAATTCCAGTTTACCTGAGACAGTCTCAGCGTATTCTCAGAAAAATTATTCATAGCACCATTTTTCCTCTCTGAAGTGACCCAGTTTGGAAAGCAAATAAAATAGTCATCTTATTTATGTAGCATTCTATAAACGTTGGTTATTTTAATCGCAGCTCATTTCTATTGGACAGCTATAATTTACAAATCTGATTTAGTCTATCTAACTCCAGAGGACAGAACTGAAGACTGCAGTTGAAAGTTACAAAGTGCCATACTTAAGCTCAATGAAGGAAGATATTTTCTAATTTGTGCAATATCTTCTTATGTTGGTTCTTCAAATGTTTGCAACGCCTCAAGTTTTATCTTTGGCAAATGAAATATCCTCAGTGTCTTCAGTGATTTGATTTTTTCCATATGATGTGGTTTCCAGTGCCTAGATGATCCTAGTAATTGTCTTTGGAATAATCCACAGGTTTTCAGAGTTACTCTTAAACTATGGAGCCCCGATATTAAGTCCAAGTGTTTTCTGTTTAGTTCAGACTACATCCAATGTTACTGTTGGTGCCCTCTACCTAGGTTCTAACTGTGCATCAGTTGATTGCATCAGTGTAATTAGTATGACTGTTTTGGCTGCACTGAGCTCACAGTCAGCTAAATCTCCAGGTCTTCTTCAGCAGAAATGCTAAGCCAGTCACTTCTGCTCTCTACTTGTGTAGCCTCAGCAAATCCCAACCTCAACAAAATAACTCCTCTCACAGAGATATTGATGTTTACCTGTGCTCATCAAAGTTATTAGTTGAAATTTTGAAGAGGACAGAGTCAAACGTTAGAGTCTCCCTCCAGTTTATCATTGATGTACTAATCAACATGCTTTTAAATAATCTATTAATACTATAACCTGTATTTTGGAGAGTTATAAACAAGAATATTATAACCCAAATGTATGGCCAAGATAAAGATTGAATTTATGTATGGCACACATCTAATCTGCAGTCAGTTATGAATAAGGAAAGATATGACTTTGAAGTAGACAGATTTGGGCTCTAATCCAAATTCATACAGATAATAAATGTGTGACTTAGGGCAAGTCATTTAATTTAAATCTCATTAGTCTCTTCTTTAAAATGTGGATGTAAGTATACATTAGAGCATAGAAAGCATTGAGTACAATGCCTGGCATATGGTTGGCAATAAATAGCTGGTATTTTTATTATTGTTGTTGTCAGTAGTAGTATTACTTTTGGAGCTGGAAACAACTGTGGAATTAAGCCCTTGAAAATCCTTCATTTTATAGAACATACAACTGAAGTCAAGAGAAGTGAAGACACTAACTGAAGGGCTCAGATTGCTGGAATTTGTTGTAAGTGCTTATCAAGAGAAAACGAAAATTGTATTCACTGTCTTCACTTTGTTTCCGCTCATTTATTCCTCCATGGTCTGAAATATGAATGTCATCTTCAGGATACTTCTAAAATTTTTATTTTAAAATTAACTTGCATGTGAGAGATCCAAAGACCTCCTCTACGTCTTTTTGCAATTTGATTTCTTTGCTGCATTTGACACTGTTGAAACCCTTCCACCACTGGAAACGTCTTCTTTTGACATCTGACAGTAGTCTTTCTTAACTCACCAGTTTCATCCTTGTCTGTTTCAATTTCCTTCGTTGGCTTTTCTTCCTGTAGTAAATTTGACTCTTTTCTTAACCATCACGCTCATCACAATTTATCTCACTTATTCCCACAGCCCCAGCAAGAAACTTTCTGTTAGCTATTTATAAATTCATTTTTCTATCCCTGTTTTTTTGTTCCCTGAGAATCCATGTGCTTTTCTGACATTTCCCAGCCCTCTTTCAGTGAAGAAGGGCCTTTGACAACTTCCGGCCATTGGGCTGTATGTTGAAGTGACACATTTCACCTCTGCGCCAAAGCATAACCAAGAAATTAGAGTTCTCCTCATCGTCTCTTTCCCTGACAGAGGAGTGTTAGAGGCTTTGCATTCTAAATGCTGAAGCTTTACGATACCGGAGTTTTTATCAGTTCAAGTCCTTGAGCCTCTGTACAGAGAAGATTCTCTCAGTGATCTATGTTGGATATGCAATGTGAGTAAGATACATATACATGTGTCTCCTATTGGTTCTGTTTCTCTGGAGAACTCTTTCTGATACACTATCTATCTATTTATCTATCATCATCCCAAGTAGATTAGGAAATCATTGAGGGAACAATCTTGTCATTTTCATCTTATCTCTTTCACTTACACTGCATCTAAAAGAACGCCTTTAAATGGATGTTTTAGAACTGTTGTTTGAACTGAAGAGTGAATCTCTGTTATCCTAACCACATCTCTATTTTCTTTGCCAGCTACTCCCCATACATCTACTTAATGAGTCTTTCAAGAATCTTTGAAATACTGACAACAATATCATTGGTTTATGAGGTTTGAAGTTTTTACTACTTTATTAAAATTTTGTATACTTGCTTATCTCTAGTATTTGATAATGTCTTGAATTATTGACAGTGTATCAGTAATCGTAGTCACAAATTATTTTAGTATGTAATTGGGCCTTGAAACTTGAAGTCATTAAAGGTACCTATGGCTGTCTTACAAATATATCTCTAATCCTGGGATTAGTTTCCTTTTAAGTATTTGATTTACTTTTCTCATTATGAGGACCATTCCCTTTAAAGGAAAAGAGGATGAAAAAATCAGAGATAAGTAGTGCTGCCTTCTCTATCCAATCTTTTTATTTTTTGTATGCCCAAAGCAACGATTCTCTTCATATCTTCATCTCACCTCCTCTCTCTCTCTCTCTCTGCCCCCTCTCTTCAAATGACTTATACAGCTTCATTTATCTGCAAAGGGCTTATACTTTTAGCCAAGCAATTCATGTCTACAAAGCATAATGCAATAAAATTTTACCCTCCCCTAAAATAGATGATCCGCCTTCTATTTCCTTTATGTCCCCTCCTTCATCTATAGTTCTCCAAACTGTCTGATTGCTTCCAAATAAGCTCGTGTTTATTATTTTACTGTAAATAAAATAAAATAAAAAATATTTTACTATAAATCAATTCTATGATAGCACCTGGCTTTACTATATTTAATTTGGTGATTATTATCCAAACTTGACATAGTTTATATTTTGTTTTTACACATTGCAAAGTCATTTTTGAAAATTGTGTTACATAAGCAAGAGTTGGTTAGAGTTTCCATGAAATAATGCATTGAAAAGATCCTTTTGAGGAAATACTTATGCTCAGATCTTAGTGACACATGTTGATTGCAGATAATACAAAAGTGTGTAGAAATGAAAAGATATATCCAATATTAACACTTTGGTATATATTTCTCAGGTATTACTTTATGATTATATGTGAGTAAATGTATGTGCCTTTGTATATTTATATGAATATACATACATATTTCACATTAGTGAGACTATATATAATCTACTTGTTCTGTAGAGTGCTTTTATTTGATAACATAACAATATATTGCAAACATTATGCATTGTTGACAAAACGTATCTACATCTTCCATTTCTAAAATTAATTTTAGAAGTATAGTAAAATTGATTCTTTTTTTGATACACAATTCTGTAAATTTAAATATGTGCAGATTTACGTAATACCACAATAATCAAGATACAGAACAGTTCCATTACCACACAATGTTCTTTCACACTACTCATTTTAGTCACACCCTACCCCATTCCAAACTTTTGGCAAACACTGATAGGTTCTCTATTACCATAGCTTCGTATTATCAAGAACATCATTCAAATGGAAACAATGGAATTTTGAGATGCAAATGGAATTTTGAGACTCACTTCTTTCATTCAGCATAATGCCTTTGAGATTCATTCAAGTTGTTGTATGTATCAACAGTTTGTTTATTTTTATTACTGAATACCATTCCATTTTATGGGTGTGCCCACAGTTTCTTCATGTGCATCCTTCTGTTGAAAGATATGTAGTCTCCAGTTTGGGGTAAATATGCATAGAGCCACTATAAACATTCACGTACGGGTTTCTGTGTGACCAGAATTTTTCACTTCCCTAGGGTAAATATCCAGATATGTCATAGCTGGGTCATATGGTAAGTATATATTTTATTTTATAAGAAACTGACAAATTGCTTTCCAGAGTGGTTGTAACATTTTACACTCCCATCAGCAATGTATGAGAGTTCCAGCTGCTGTCTATTCATCTTCACACTTGGTATCATTTATTTTTAAAATTTTTTTATTTTAGCCATTCAAATATGTATGTAGAGGTATTTTTATCATGTTTTGTTTTGTTTTTTGTGTTGAGGAAAATATGCCCTGAGCTAACATCTGTTGCCAACTTCCTCTTTTTGTATGTGAGCCACCGCCACAGCATGGCAACTGACAGACAAGTAGTGTAGGTCCACGCCTGGGAACTAAACCCAGGCCACTGAAGCTGAGTGCACTGAATGTAACCACTAGGCCACCAGGGCTGGCCCTTAATCATGTTTTTAATTTGCAATTTTCTTAGTGGCTTAAGATGTTGAATATCTTTTAATGTGCTTATTTGCTATCTTTATAACCTCTTTGATAAAGTGTATGTTCAAGTATTTTCTGCTTTTTAATTCAGTTGTTTGATTTTTTACTGTTGAATTTTGAAAGTTGTTTATATATTTAGAAGACAAGTTCTTTGTAAGATATGTGATTTGCAAATATTTTCTCCCAGTTGGTGACTTGTCATTTCGGCTTCTTAATATTTTTATTCACAGAGGAAAAAGTTGTTTTTTCTTTTTATTTGAATTAAATTTATTACTATTTTCTTTTATGAGTTGTGTTTTGGTTTCATGTCTAACATCTCTGCCTAGCCCACGGGCAGGAAGGTTTGCTCCAACATTTTCTTCTAAAAGTTTTATACTTTTATCTTTTATATTTAGATACATACTCCAATTTGATTCAAATTTTGCAAGAGGAGTGAGATGTAGGTCAAAGGTTACTTTTTGTATATATGTATTTGATTTTTCTATCACCTTTTTTTGAAATAATTATTCTTTATCTGTGGAATTGCTTTTGCAATATTGTCAAAGATCAATTGTCCATATTTGTATGCATTTGCATCTGGATTCTATTCTGTTCCTTTTGTCTAGATGGCTATTCCTTCACAAGTACCACACTATCTTGACTACAGTAGCTTCAAAGTAAGTCTTAAAATCAGGTAGTATAATTCATCCCAATTTATTCTTCTGTTTTAAACTTGTTTTAGCTATTCTAGGTCTCTTGAAAATCCATATAAAGTTTAGAATCAGCTTGATTTTATCCAAGAATATATATATATATCTACGCCCTTCTGGAGTTTTGATTAGAATTGTGTTAAATCTATAGATCATTATCAGAGAAATTATACCTTTCTTATGCTGAGTTTTCCAAACCATTAACAGAGTATTTCTCTCCATATATTTATGGTCTTCTTTGGCCACTCAGCACTCAGTCTGGTGTCTGGATAGTTGTCTATCTGCTTATTCAATCCTCTAAATATATTGTATGGTAATTAGAATCAGATCTACTCATGCACAGCTGTGGGCTATCCCAGGTGTTCCTAAACTACTTTTAGGGATGCTTTTCTGAGCTCTTCCCTTTACAGGATCTCCTCCAGTAAGAAAGTTGGTCCCTTAGTTACCCCACTTTGCTGTCACTTCTGCAAATGACCACATATCTAGGGCCAAGTAGCGAGAGGACAGAGAGAGAAATAAAGCAACAGGGATTCTCCTGACTCTAGGAATCAAAGCTCCCTGGATCAGGGAGGAAGGTTTCCTCCCTTAGAATTTTTGTGCCTCTGAGCTTCCAATGCGCCTCTCTCAAACCACCCTGGGATTGCTTGGGGGCTGAAATATGAGAGTATGGAAAGATGCAAAACAAAACCAACACAAAAACAAGGGATTTCCATACACTCTCTGATTATTAGAAATTCTTTCTCCTGCTCCTGGAGCCAG
Source organism: Ceratotherium simum simum (assembly GCF_057802395.1). NCBI lineage: Eukaryota > Metazoa > Chordata > Mammalia > Perissodactyla > Rhinocerotidae > Ceratotherium > Ceratotherium simum. The sequence goes on along the minus strand of NC_141923.1, from coordinate 20,462,998 downwards.
AACCAGAGGGTTTTCCCCAGAGTTCTGTCTGTCTGCACCTGGGTTTCAGGCTGCCTGTGTTCTGGCTGGAGGATATGAGAGGTGGAAAACAGGTAAACCCCACACCACTTCAGTGGTACCTGAATTCTGGTCTTCTCCAACAATAACCTGTTACTATTTACTTTTCAGAGATCTTAAGTAACTGCTCCATGCATTCTGTGCAGATTTTATAGTTGTGTCAATGGGAAAGATAGGGTAGAGTGTGCTTACTCCATCTCACCAGGTACCTGAACTCCCCATTCTGCATTTCAATTACTGACTAATATTTTGCTATGTGGATTTACCATATTTGTATAATGTCTCAAATTGACGGCAATTTAAATTATCTCCAAAATTTTGCTATTTTAAACAATTCTGTAGGGAAGGAAACCCATCTTTGTGCAATTATGTGTTTATTGCACTGTTATAAGGATAAATCCCTAGAAGTAGGCTTTCTCCCTCTAAGTGTATGCCAGTTTAATTGTAGACATACATTGCCAAATTGTCAAACAGAAAGGTTGAACAAATTGATTTTTACACCGAGTGTTTCCTTTTCCTGACTTTACCAACAGTCGGTACTGTTAATTATTTTGGTATTTGCTACTTTTATAGGGGAAAAAGATCAATTTTTATTTTCAATACTTTGGTCATTAATATTTAAGCATTTTTTATGTTATAGGACACTTTCTTTTATTTATGTGAACTGATTATTTATGCTCTTTACCCATTAAAAATTAATATATTGGCCTTTTCTTAATAATATATAATAATGAGTTGATTGTAATTACTAAAGAATAATAAATCTTTGTTCATCACACATGTTGTAAGTGTTTTTCCCCAAATTATATCTGTTTCTAAAATTACTTAAAAATTCTGTAAAAGATACGATAGACATATTATCTAAACAACTTTTTAAAATATTCAAATTTTAATCAAAGAAATATATAATAAGGATTTCAAGATTTCTGGCTTAGATAGCACTAGGAAAGTTTACCCCATCCCAATTATATGAAAATATTTTTTAATGTTTTATTCTACTACATTTATTATTTTAGCCTTTATATGTAAATCTTTAACACAGAAAAATTATTATGTGTGGCACGTTGTAATCATCTGAGTTTACAACAGCTTTAAAAATATGCAGACATAGTCATACCAAAATGTATATTATTCTGAAAAATATGTTTGATTTCAACAAATTTTTGTTGTAACTAATATAATGGTAATTTAGTTTTCCTCCCTTCAATCTTAAAAAACAAATAATTTGTACTAAGAAATTTTCAAATCTAGAAATATCTTCTCAATCATAGATTAAACTCTCCTTTGCCACAGTATATTATTACTTAATAAACTCCTGAGTTTTAGTTTGTAATATTTTACACAGAATTTTGCGTCTTTATTCCTAAATGATATCCACTGATGACTCTGGTTTCTAGCTCATACTTAGGGCTCTCACAGTGTCGTGGAAGTAAAGAAATGCATGTGTCAAAGCAAAAGAATTGATGAGCATTGGGAACAAAGTGGATTGGGCCCTAGTTCCATGGGACTTATTTAGAGCCATTGTGCACGTCAAATGTGTGGATGGGTGTGCTGAAGTACTAAGTGAAATATCGTGGTGTACCCAATTGTGTAATGAAAATAAAACATAACATGAATGGTCGTGAGAGTCAAGGATCAGTGTGGAATGAAGTTGTCAGGGTCTGAGAAGGTGTGGAAGAAAGGCAGATGTATACTGAGAATTCTTATGAAAAGATGAGGATTGTTCACTCCTGTTACTCTATGAGGGAACTACAGATACACATACTTAACATACACACGTCTACACAACCGGTAAACCAAGATTTAAACCAGATCTTCTGATACCAGTTGGGGTTCTCTTTCTACCATATTATTTAGTTTTACTATTTCTACCAATATTCATGGTGACATTTGTGTTCGTATGACAGTGTGCATGTTAGTGTGTGTATGAAGAAGGTAATGTATGTGTGACAAAGAGTTACACTTTTCCATAAAAGAGTTAAAGAGTTGCTAGAATCCAGAGAGTTTCAAAATTTAAGAATAACTTTAAAGTAAACTTTCTTTTTACTCTTCTGGTATTCTTTTGAAATACATAAAAGAAATCTAGAAACCTGAACTCCACTGTATTTTTAATCCTGTGGGTAACCTTGTCAATCGAACTGTTAGTTATCATCATCAAGCAACCTAGAGAGGTCTTTCAAAGCCTGTAATTAATATTTAATGTTTAATGTGTAATGGTCACAAAATCATCCTAGGCAGAAGACAGAGCTGTGACCTTCATCTTGATACTATTTTTGCACAGAAAATATCCTTCCCTCTATCAGCTCACCTCCCTGGCATTCAGAAGCTTCTAATGGGTGCTGCATTACGACATACATCAGACTGCAAGATAAGCTCCTCCCATTTTGGCTGTGGGGATATTTTTTTGGTTGGACTTCATGATACTTGTATGGCAGCAAGTAATTGCTTTCTTCCAGTAATGCAATGAAGCTTGCAACGGTTCACCTAATTGCATAATTAGGCACACTCAAGTTGGCAGTTTATTTCTTGACATACACTTTCCCCAACTACCACAGTAAACTGTAGAGGAAAATACCAATTTAGCTTTGGTTTGGAAATTCAACTGCCAAGTGCCAGGGCTCTTATGGCAAGACATTCAGCCAATCCCAAACTCAGCTTGGCTTTGCATCCTGGTCTGGGGAGGGGATCATGAAATTCACCCAATGTATTTATAGGCTGGAATGACTTACTATTGAAAAATATCCATAATATGGTCTTTAAAGTGATACAAAAAATAAAAGTGATTTTTCCTTTGGACCTCCCTGTGTCAAGGAAAATTTTCATATTGTATTGCTGACTGTTGTTCTGTTATGACTAAAAATAAATGCACATAAATGAGTAACAAATTAGCAAATATCACTAGAGAGAAATTTATCTGGAGCCTCTCATCACAGAGTTATTGCTCTTCTTGACTCAAAGATCTTGCACTTTCCTTTCATTTTCCGGCGTTACTGATTACACAGCCTCCAGCTTCAACTAAAACCAGGATTTGACTAAAATAACAGTGGCATTACCTGTAATGCTGTAATGAACAAAAAAATGTTTTTTCACTGAAAATATTCCATACCAGGCCATGGCAATTATTACTATGTTTATTTTACCCTTGAGAAAAATGTAACCAAATTAACCTAAGTAATGTCTTGGAAATTACTCATATCTGAGTACTGCTTTGTTCCGGATATTCTTTGCAGCCTTCAATAACTTCTTCCATTCATAGTTGGGTTGAGACTGACTTCGAAGAAAAGTCAAATTTCAATCTTGCACACCAAATTCAAAACCATATTGAAAACAAATGTGACCATTTGCTAGAATAACAACCTGGTATTATTTTTTCCATATGCATTTTCCTCTCTAATTTTCCCCTACTCTTCTATCCCTTAAGCCTGAAGTTTGCCATGTCTGACTTTATTAAGTGTATAAAAAGACTGCCTAGTTTTGGTGAAATGAAAATTTAGAACATTGCACAGGTGGCTGAGAAGATGCCAGAAACATAACAATGCAGGGCTGGTCCAAGAATCGGGAGGGTTGACTTCTGTGATGTGAAAGCCTCTATGAAAGATCACTATTTTCCTTTCAGAAAACATAGTGAAGCATAGGTCAGATGTAAAAATAATTTCTTTCCTTCTTATCATTTTGCATATCAGCAGAAGCAACTATAAAATTATAAAGAGGGCATTTTAGCATTGATGCTCGATTCTCCAGTATTGATCTTCCAACATCTATAATTTTTCTTCTCAGAGCCCTCACTCTGCAAGCTACCTGACTTCAAGTTCTAGAGAAATGTTGTTCTCACATGGCTTTGAATCCTAAGCGATGTGTAAACTAGTCTTTACAAACCTGTTTACTGACCCTTGAAGGATGAGTGCACAATAAGTCACTCTTAACGCTTGTGAAAATCCTCCAAGAGCCCAGGGAGTGAACACTGCATAATCCATATGAAGCAGACTTGCTTAGTCTGCAGTTGCAAAATAATGTCACTTATACATTTTCTGAATGACCTCACTTTGTCATTAAGGCTCCACTTGTAAAAAGACTGGAAATTAGGATTTGCTAGAATGTCTTGCAATTATTTTTAGGATGTTCCTCACTTGCTCCCACAAACTAGTGCATCAGCTGAAATCAACATTTGGCATCCAATCTATTCTTCATTTCCTGCCTCTCGCTTGGTCCACTCATTGAGCAAGAATGTCCATGCTAAAGGTACCAATCTAGGTGCTTCCACCGAGTCCTGTCCTGAGCCTAGCAAAGCATTTGTGATTCCACACAAAGCTAGGAAAAAGAGCCTTGTCTCCAACTCTCTGCTATATTTTGTTACCTGTGACTTGAAGCAGGTCACATCCTCCCTCAAGTTTTTCAAAATCCCTCTTAAACAGTTGTATAAACGCAAGCTCCCAATTCTTATGATGAGACAACTAATGAAAAACACTTTCAACATAAACATAATGTTGAATAAAAAAAAAAAAGTTTAAAAGGTCCAAAAATATACTATTTTATTGCATTAAAACCACTCAGAGCAAGGCTACATAGGCTTATGGAAAAGTACTTATTTTACTTATGTAGACAGTACACAGTGCACTGGAAGTAGAAACCAAACGCACGAGATCGGTGCCCTTCAGGAAGTGGGGGACAAGAATGTGTCTGAGTTACAGGCAAAGAGCACATTGACTTTATCTCTAACGTTTTACTTCTTAAAACAACACCAGTGGTGACACCTTTTAACTAGCATGTCCAAATGTTAAGAGTAGTTCATTCGAGTTTTGTTTGCAGGAGAGCGACCTGGCTTATTGGGCTCTGAACATGAAGCACCTGGGGTTCAAGGTCAATCTGTACATTCAGCAGCTGTGTGACTTTGAATTAGGTACTTAACCTCCCTGTACCTAATGCATAAAATGGAGACAATAATAGTACCTACTTCATAAGTACCACGAACCCACCAACCATATGTGTTAAAAATGGGACAAATAACAGAAATCTCTTGTACTGAAATGCCTTTTAGGTATTGGTCAAATAGTTTGCTTATAAGATTCACAAACCAGTAGAGTTCTCTCGTAAGAGAATGTAGTGGGTTTTAGCTGGATGTAACTTCCGCGCTTCAAAGACGAAATACGTGAGTTGAAATTCAGCGGCTCATGCTGTCATATTCAGAGAGAAACTCTAAAGTGTTGCCAGAGAAATATTTCTTGAGGTTTTTCAGTCTTAACAGGAAGTAGGAAATGGTGCAGGTATATGAACATGTCATTCTTATGAAATTTTCTTTTTAATCACGCTCATTCAAGGGCATGTTTTCTTCCTTCTTATATGTATGATCTGACTCGAAATGCTGAACTAACTACTAGGTTTTATCTAGTGCCACTAAGCTCACCCGACTGCTCTTGGTATCCTCCTTAAAGCAAATACACATGTGTTGACAAAAGGACGGTCTATTTAGGATCATAATGTAAAGTCTCATGCTACAGAAGTTAGACTGAGCCACATTTTGTGAAAACATAGGCAGGAGGCCGGCCCAGTGGCATAGCGATTAAGTTCGCATGTTCTTGTTTGGCGGCCTGGGGTTCGCTGGTTCTCTGGTTCGGATCCTGGGCGCGGACCTACTCACCGCTCATCAAGCCATGCTGAGGCAGTGTCACACAGAAGAGCTAGAAGGATCTACAACTAGGATATACAACTATGTACTGGGGCTTTGGGGAGAAAAAAGAAAAAAAAACATAGGCAGTCAATCACTGAAATAGTAGAAACATACTAATTAAAAGCAACCCTGTCATTAGAGAAACCTAGAGGAACTTGGATGAACCAGATATTAGTCACATTTGGGATTGTGGAGGTTTCCCAGTGTATCAATCATTCAGAATAGTGTTATCAAGGAGCTCACCAGTCATCTTAAGACACTGGATCAGTAATTTCCTACTAATCTAAAACACCTGTGTTGTCATTTTAAGATATTCAAATTAACTGGAATTTTAAAGATGGATTGATCTTAGTGAGAACAAGCAGGAAGGAAGGAAGGAAGGAAGGAAGGAAGGAAGGAAGGAAGGAAGGAAGAAAGAAAGAAAGAAAGAAAGAAAGAAAGAGAAAGATTGAGAAAGAAAGAGAGAAAGGAAGGAAGGGAAGGAAAAAGGAGAAGATAGAAAGAGAGAAAGAGAGGAATGGAGGAAGGGAGGAAGAGAGAGAGGGAGAGAGAGAGAGAAAGAGAGAAGGAAGGAAGGAAGGAAGGAATAAAGAAAGGAAGAAAGAAAGAGAAAAAGAAAGGAAGGAAGGAAGAAAGAAAGTGAAAAGAAAGGAAGGAAGCAAGCAAGGAAGGAAGGAAGAAAGAAAGAGAGAAAAAGATAGAAAGAGAAAGAAAAAAAAGAAAGAAAGAAAAAAGGAAAATGGCATTTAGGACTGATGTAAAAGAATGATGTGCAAGATAAGAGAAATTAATTTCAACCTGGCACTGAATGGAAAATTGTCAAGGAATACAATGCTTAAAAGAAAAACAAGTTTAAAAATTTTGTTTAGGAACTAGACATGCAAGTCAGTCTAAGAAATATGACAGTGGGCAATGTGAAACGCTATAGATAATAAACCTCAACTTTGCATTTTTAGTCACCCAGAGAAACAGCAAAATTAGGGGTCTGTAGAATGGGCGCCCCAGATATTGAAGCACAATGACCCCTAGAGAGTTAAACTTGTAAAATCAACACCAATTGGGTTCTTTTAAACATATGCAGAAATCCTTAGAGGGCTGGTTATTTCCCAAACCAAAGCTATGAAATGAAAAGGAAAGTAAGCTCTGGCCAAGCTAAGTGGCTAAAGTTTTGAAGAGAGAATGTGTCAACCAAAGCGGGTGGTCTGTGTGTAGTTTTTAAAAAATTGAACCACAGTGGGAGGATTTGGCAGCTCTTATCGTCCCCTTCCAAGGGAGATAACCTCAATCCTGAGAAAGACATTGGGTAGGCTGGGGTTGTGTGAGCTATTTATTAAGCATCTCCAAAGGATTTTTTTTTTCTTTTTGGTACAAGGAGGACAGTGCTTTGGATGACAGCTTACTGAAAGATATAGTAAGTAGAAAGACATATTTTAAGGTAAAACAGTTTTTTCTATTTTCCTTCTTCTATACTTAGTATTGACAAAATAAGTCAGAAATTATTAAAAAGTATAATGAAATTAATGGCCATCTCTCTATGCAGCCATCCAGAAATAAGTATCATTAACATTTCGTTTATCTTTCTAGCTTTTTCTATTATGTATGTGTGTTTACTATCATATATATTTTACATAAGAAAGCAAAGTTATATGTAGTTATATGCCGTGCTTTTTGGCTTAGCTCTAAATGTTTTTTAGATTTTTAATGCTTTCCCAGAAAAGTTACAAAAATAAAGTATAATGAACTCCCATGTTCTGACCCAAAGCTTCAACAATTGTTAACCTGATCATGTTTGATCCACACCCCACCCACTCACCTCCTTCCCCAATCTTCAACTATTGTAAACAAATACCAGACATTATATTAACTTATCTGCAAATATCTCTAAAGATCTAGATTCCTTTTTAAAACATAGCAATACTATTATCTCATCTAACAAGTTAATTAAAATTCCTTAATGTAATCAAGCATCAACCAATGTTTAAATCCCCCTGCTTATCTTCTCAATGTTTTCTTTTTTTTCTTTGTTTTTATCCTGATCCAAATAAGTTCCATATTTGATTATATATTTCTTAAATTCTTTTTAATATGTTGGTTCCTACTTCTTCATTCCTTTTTTCTTTCCTTGCAATTCATTTGTAGAAAAGATTAGATTTTGCTGATTATATCCCTGTGGTCTCATTGAACATATTCTTCTGGCCTTGTATTTCCAATAAATTAAAATTCAATTAAAATTAAAATAAATTAAAATTACTAGAGAAACAATCAGGTCTAGATTCTGTTGCATAGTATTTCATTGTATAAAAATTTTACATATAATCATATTGATGGCTATTTTAATTACTTTATAGTTTTCTGCTACAATAATGTACTGAAATTCCTTATGCATATATCTTTACACATTTGTCTGAATAGTTACTTAAGATAAATTCTTAGAATTTTTATTGTAGAATCAAAAGGCATATGCTCTTTAAACATTTGTTTGTGCATATGGTCAAATTGGCCTTCAGAAAAGTAATGGTACTTATGAATCATGGTTGACATATCTGAAGGCCTATTTCCTCCCATTATTTAAAAAAAATCTATTTATGGCTTTTTTAAGGTATTTTCAGACTGAGAGGAACTTTTTTTCTTTCATTAACTGGCATTTTTGTTATCAGAAAGTTTCCCGTTTTCATTACAATTGTAAAGTAATGTAAAAGCTAATAAATTGATATTTCGATTCCTATATCTGCCTCTTGTGTAATGATTAGCATGAGTTGGTCGCTGATAGTCTGAGGAAATTTGACATGCTAAAATGGGGGGATGGAGGGTGGTTGGTTCCTGTAAACTTAAGAACAGATTCTGGGCATATGGACTTGATTACATTACAGTAATTTATAGGACTTGCATCCTTCATCTCTTTTATTAATTTAATATTAGTACCATAGGAATCAAATTAAAAAAGTGAGGTTTGATAATATGAAGATAATATGAAATGTATTTAATTCTATAAATTTGAGGCCATATTTAGAAAACGCAAAGCCTAGAAATTTTCTTTTTTTCTCCCAGACCTATCTTTATAATTTTTTCTTTCTTATTAAACAGAGACCTCAGAAGCCCTCTGATATTTCATTATTCTTTTTTTTTTTTTTAAAGATTTTATTTATTTATTTTTTCCCCCCAAAGCCCCAGTAGATAGTTGTATGTCATAGCTGCACATTCTTCTAGTTGCTGTATGTGGGACGCGGCCTCAGCGTGGCCGGAGAAGCGGTGTGTCGGTGCGCGCCTGGGATCCGAACCCGGGCCGCCAGCAGCAGAGCGCACGCACTTAACCACTAAGCCACGGGGCCGGCCCATATTTCATTATTCTTGAAAATTGCTCAAGTGCTTCAATTGGAGTGTAATTTGCTTTACCCAGCATTGTGCTTTGTGCCTGACAGATACTGTCTTACTGCATAAAATTCCCATGCTCCTGGAGTGGTCTCGAGTATAGTTTCAGAAGATGATCCTTCTCACTCTTAGAGGAAAGTTTCGCAGCAGAGCATCTTCTTTTGTTGAATTTCTTATTCCTTGGCAGCCTGTAGGGGTGTTGTCAGGGTAATATATTAGGCTATTTCATATTATCTCCTAGGGAGTTTTGCTATTCTTTTGGTATTTTTCTGACAAATTAACAGTTAGTGTGAGAGAGTGGCACAAACTACAGGGAATTTTTGTGTTTTCATTTCTGTAATAAGTTTGAAATCAAATGAAAAATCATTTTAGAAAATAAAATAGTTTTCCTTTATTAATCCATATGTTCAATATTTAACAAGTAAACTTCATGCTAAGGTAAAAAGCAACGTATAGGAGAAAATTCACTATAGGGAGACATGCATATGCAGCCACCCCTGCACAATAAATCATAATATATTCTACATGCATGAAAAGAGCAGTGCAGTGCTCTTTTGTGCTTTGGGGGTAAAGAGATGTTAGTAAATGTTATAAGTTGAATGGTGTCTCCCCCGCCCCTAGATAAAGATATGTCGAAGTCCTAATTCTCAGTACTTGTGTGCGTGACTTTCTTTGGAAATAGGATCTTTGCAGATTTAAAAAGTTAAAATGAGACCATTGGGGTGAACTCTAGTCCAAGATGACCGATATTCTTATACAAATAGAGGAATTTGGACACAGACAGAATGGCATGTAAAGACACAGAGACGCACATACAGAAAGGGAAGACAAGACAGCCATATGAAGATGGAAGCAAAGACTGGAGTTATGCTACCACAAATCAAGGGATGCCTGAGGCTACCAGAACATGGAAGAGGCATGGAGGCAAACTCCCCTGGAGGTTCAGAGGCAAGCATGGCCCTGCCAATACCTTGATTTTGAACTTCTAGCCTGCAGAGCTGTGAGATAATACATTTCTGTTGTCTTAAGTCACCCAGTTTGTAGCATTTTGCATGGCAGCCCCAGCAATTTAATACAGTGATTATCCTTTAAGCATGGAGAAGACAAGGGACTGGAACAGAAGGAGACAAGAGTTTGGGGGTTGATCTTAAATATAAAATGTAGTGACTCAACTATCACTTTCTTCAGGAAGTACTGTTTGATTCCTCCTAGAATAGTTTAGGGGCACATCCTATATATCTCCCTGGCATATTGTAAATTTCCTGTTATAGATATATGACCATTTATTGCAAGTACTTAGTATCTTTTCTAATCATCTGTGTTCCGCTATGAATTCTGTGAGAACAAGGATCAATTTTGCTTTGTTTCTCCCTGTTATTTCCTGTTGATGTAAAGTAGCAATGTTTATCAGGATTTTGTGGTATCTTCCAAATAAGATTAAAATGGACCTTCCAATTTTCCCATTCAAACACACACATATGCGTATACACACACAAAATGAGTACACACAGAACACCAACAAATTAACCAAAAAATATACAGCCACATGAAATCTACTTTCCATGTAATTGTCAACTGGTTGCAACCTTGTCTCCATAAACAATCCTACTCAGAATCACAATGAAATTTTATACCAAGGGAGTGATTCTTGTTTTACTGGTTAAACCACTATAAGATGAAAGGATTTCAGGAACTTGATTTCCAACTAAATAAGCAAATAAAAGTACGATTATTCAGTTATATTGTTATCAGAAACTTGAAACCTACCTTTTATTCTGAATAAGCAAAATAAGTAAGTTACTCATGAAGCATGAACTGTCATTCTGTTATAAATCTAGCTCATATTTGAAAAATTGGCTCATTCTTTCCAAGAAGTTAGTTACTTCTATTTCTATGTTAATTCACATATAGACTTCTAGTATCATAGTAGGGTACTGTTCTTTTCACATTTTTGATTTTGAAAGATTAATAAGGTTTCTTTTGATGGTACCCTCACTAAGTTGTCTGTCCTTCCTGTATTTTATTATCCCTGCTATGCAGGGATTCAATTAACAGTAGATAATAGGTCCATAAAATAGCATTAAGATGGTTGTGTATTTCATCATTTTATTTTCTCTTAATAAAACTTTCACATTTGAACTTTTGGTTTTTCTGTATTAACAAATTTTCAAAAATAAGAATTAACAGAATTTCCATAGCATCACAATGAGATGAAAAACAACTTTAAAAATAAATAAAAATCTTAAAAGCTAGATAACTTACGACAGTTGTTACTACATTATATTATTAAAACAGAGCTTCATGTAGTTGCCTGTTGCCGACCTCTTCACTTCTAGCTAGCCTTCAGTAGGACAGGAGGTGCTTCAGTCTTTGGCAGCAAGTACCAGAAAGTTAAGTGTTTAATCCTGAACTCTGCGCAGTAACCGCCTGGTAGTTACAGAGCAGTATCTGGCAGCCAGCGATTATGAACAAGTTGCCAGTGGGACTCGCCAGTCCTGCCAGTTCGACAGTGATGACTGAGGTCAGTGAGAGGGGAGCTAGACTCGACTCCCAGAAGCAGCTGTCATCAACACAGAGAAGCCAAAAGCAATCTCTTCCAGCCAAATCCCTTATCAGAAATTTCCTTCGAATCCGATGATATAGTCTATCTCGGAATTTACAATGACATGGCAGTTCTTTATGTTGAGAGCATGCCATTGCTTTTCTTAGAAACCAAAAGTCTCGGCAGCTGCCAAGATGTCCTTAGAGAAAAGCTACACTTTTCAATGTACTCTTACTGCTTTCCTATACGTTCATATTGTGAACGTCCGTGTTTAACGGTAATGAGAGGTGATAAATCATAGTCAAATGACCCTGTCTCTGAGATTTCTTTATATGACTGTCAACTTCCATTGATAAGAGTAAATCACCCATTTAGTGCCTTTTCTCCATCTTTTCTGTCCGATTTCCAGTACTGCTATTTTTTTAACTTCTCAGTTTTTGTTTTGAACCTCACTGTTAGCTCTTCAAAGAACAAGCATAAGTAAAACAAAAGTCATTTTTTGATAGGATGAGGAACATGATTAGAATCTGATTTATTTATATATATATTTTTTTTCAAAGTCTTTGCCCTCCCAGTAACATCATTCATTGTCACAGATAACTGAGAGTTAATTCTTTATGGATTAGTGCTGGGCCAGGCCCCAGGAAGGATTAGTTCCACCAGATTAATGTGTTTTTTCCTTGTGAAGCCAACCTGAACCATCACAGGGAAAGTCAGGGAGTTCCTACAGCCCTTGGATGCATCCTTCCTGTGCAGACAGGCCAGGATAGCTTCCAGAATCAGATAGACATGTTCTAAAGCCTCTTGGAGGAAAAGGTAAGCACATATTGACAAACACTTGGGGAACCTGACATCAAAAACAAATTGGAGATTTCACCTTGAGTTCCTACAAATGTTTTATTTAGCTATCTGTTTCATTAAGAAATATTTATACATAGAAACAATCCAAGTGTCCTCAACAGGGGACAGGAGATATAAATAATGTTACATCTGCATTATGAAAAAAAAAAGGATTAAGTGCTTCCATATAATGAAGTAAAGATGAAATGTAGTGTTAATTACACAAAGCGAAGCATGGAATGATCTGTATAATATGATGCTTTTATGTAAAAAAACTTGAAGACTGAGTAAGTAGATATGTGAATATTTATGCGCTGGTATATGCATTTATTAATTAGTCAACTAATTAATTTTTCCTAGGGAGGAATAGTCAAAAGAACCTGTTAACACTGGTTAGCTTTGAATAAGGAGGAAAAGAAATATTCATTTAAAAATTTTTTTTTTACTTTCTATATCACTTGTATTTATAAATGGGCATATGTATTATTTTTAATTTTTTTAAAGCAATGTCAGTACTAATTACTTAGGTGACAACATCTGGGGCACTATTGGCAGATGTGTAGCCTTCTTAGCTCCTTATGTAAAATAGCAACACATTAACAATAACAAATCTTACAAAGTTATATAGAAAGAAATTGCACATCCTTGGAAATGAAGCTCAAAGTTCACAATATTATAAAGTACTTTTATATATAAGCAATTTAAGTGGTAATGAAAACAATAGAACTCAATGCCACATTGGGAGTCAAACATTGTATCTCTACTTAGATTCTGAACTTGTTTTGTTAGCCCTTTCAATATGTTGTGGAGAGTAATGATTGAAATTCATAATCACAAAGAGCGTAGCACTTTAGGAAATGAAACAGTGATTAACCACAGACAAAAATAAAAGAGAAAAAGTATTAAAACTTAAGCCATGTGTATTATAAAAATCTCTGAGTGAAAGAATGTCATTTTAATCACTGAGTATAAGCAGCATGGAGTTGCCATTTTTGTTCAATTTAGTCGCTGCTGTTTCCTCACTGCCTAGAACCCTGCCTGGCAATTGCTAGATTTTCAAACACATACTTGTTGAATTAATGATTAAATGAATGAATGAATTGTGTAAACACTGTGGAAAGCAGTTTAGTTTTTTCCTTTGCGTTTACAATTTAAGACAATGAAAACTTCATAATTACATTTGTTGTAATATACTTTACACTGAGAAGGGTAGCGATGCAACAAATAAAAATTAATTGCATGTATGTATGAAATGTGCATTTCAAATTCAATTTACTATTATTATATTTTACTGATACTAGGATTTAGGCATGTTAACTAGTATAGAATGAATACTTACTTTGAGTTTATAATTTTAAACTTTATTATAGATGCATAGAATATAACTTGTGTGTGTCCACAGGCCCTATTTCAGGTGCATTTGAAACAGTAAAAAAAAAACAAAACATACCTTGGACTCAAGGATTTATGTTAGTTTAGGGATTTAGTGCAACAGATTAAATAATTGTGGATTGCCCATGATTTTTGCAATCCTTCCCCTTCGTCTAGCCGTAGCATATAGGCTAAAGAAAGTAGCCCAACTCCAGCACTCAAAATGAAAAGAAGAAAAAAACATGTAAGATTTATTTATGAATCCAGAGCAGCATTCCAACCACAAACCACTAGTCATAGCTCAAAAATTATAACTGCTCAAATAACAACAGATACAACGACGTCCATCACGCTGAAAATGCACAGCAAAAACATTTGTTGGAATACGTAAGGATATGAGAGGTGTAAGATAGATGGTTGCATAGAAAATTGAATTGCTGAAACAGATAAATGATGTTGCCAATAACTTTTATTTCCTTGAAAAGCCAAGGGCAGAACTAAGCAAACACATCCAAAGTCTAATGTAAAAACAGGCAAATTCCTGATTTGTTAAGTGTGTTTTACAATTATGAAGGTACTCGAAAATATTATCTAATTCATTTCCACAATTTAAGTCCTTGGTGTCTAACATTCTAGTCACCCAACATTTACCAAAGGCCTGCATTCTTGTTTTCCTGCTGAGAAAAATACCAACATTTTCTACGCTGCAGTTTATCCAAATTGATTTGGCAGGAAAAAGGAGGTGCATTTCTTGGAGTAACTGAACAAACCACGAAGCACAGCTGTTTTCTCTCTGCTGAGATAAACGATCCCTGGCATGCTCATTCCTCGGGACCCCATAATGCGTAATCCCAGCACCTTGCTTAGTCCAAATCCATGGAAAGACTTTCTATGAAGCCTCTTAATTTCTAAGGAGGGTAGCTGGGTTTCTGGAAAGTCAGACATTTTGAGTTGTATTATTTTAACTGTCAGGTATTTATTGAGTACCAAGTATGCCCAAAGTGTGGTCCAGAATCGACAACTAGCTCATCAACAGCTGCGGACTTCTGGGGTCCAAAATCTAATAGCCCCGAGAGTGTGGTGTGATTTCCCTAAGGATCAAAAAGAGTGTTCATATTCCTTCAAATTTTAAATTCACTCCAAAATAAGGAAATAGCTGAAGGGTTTTTTTTGGTATGTACTTGTATAAAATTTACTTTGAACAATGGTACTTACACACAGCATAAAGCTTCTCTAGAGATCTTTCAAGTGTGAAACAGGAAGAAAAAGAATAGAAAAGTCATGACAATTAGAAATATGTGAAGCCTCTAGAGTAATGCTTCTTCAACTATATTTAGCGAAGAACCATTTTTTAAAAAAAATTTACTATCCTTCGTGGATATTTTTGTAAAATACAATAAAATGAATTGTTACAAAAATTAAATGTGAAAAAAAAAATGATGTTCAAAATACAAGCCCACTGATCATGCACTTGAATGTCATGGCAATGTCAAATTGCTGTAAGCTTTTTGAAACACTCGATTTCTGCATTTGTCTCATAAGAGGCATGTAATAAACATCCCACAAATGCACTGTGATCTCCAAACCACGTTTTGAGTAGTTCTACTTTATAGTATACTGAGGTAAGAACTGATGAGGTCTTATGTACAAAGAAACACATGTCTTAAAGCTCACCTTGAACATCTATAAAAATGCGGTTTCAATAGATGATCTTTTCTATCCTTCTATCCTGTGACAACTATTGTAATCCCTAGAGTTAAAAGGACAGAGAGAATGAAAATAACCTTTGATCTTAGATACCAACACAAGCAGTGTTTTATTATTAACGATAAATTACTAGTTTATCTCTTGAATCTAGAGACAGTCAAACCAAATTCTTTTTTCTAAGGGTTTCTAAAAAAACCAACTAAGAAAATAAACTCAGAAGGCACAGTCTCTAATACTATCAAAATCTTATCTTTCACGTATAACTAAAATTAACATTATCATTTCCTTTTGAGAATTGCATTTAGTTGCAAACTGATTTGGTAACTGCAAAATTTTTGCCTAGTAATCTTCTATCTCCAAATATCATGCTATTTAATGTTCTGTTGCTATTAACAGAATATAAAATTTCTAAGGCCAAAGAATCTAGATTTACATTTAAACACCTTGTCTTAAAGTAACTAAATTCCAGTGTTGGAGGAGTTCAAAAATGAAGAGAAAAATCAGCTTCTTTTTTTAGGTTATAAGAGTTTAAGTGCTGAATGAGGTAGACCAGGGTCCAGTTCTGTGGCATAGTGGTTAAGTTCAGCATGCTCCACTTCAGCGGCCTGGGTTCGCAGGTTTGGATCCCAGGCATGGACCTGCACCATCCATCAAGCCAAGCTGTGGCGGCGTCCCACATACAAGATAGGGGAAGATGGGCACAGATGTTAGCTCAGGGCCAATCTTCCTCACCAAAAAAAAAAAAAAAGAGAGAGAGAGAAGAAATAGGTAAACCAATGAAAAGAGTATACATTGAGAGGTAAACAGTTGGTTATCCACACCTGCAGACACTGGGTTTAAGCAGTAACCCCTGCTAGGTAGGCACCAACTCATCGTTCCAGCTACAAAATAAAAAGTTATTATAAATGCTATTATTATTACATAATTATTACTTATTGTTGTTATCACTATTATTATTATCCAGAGTTCATTATGGTCTGATGTGATGGAGTAACAAACAGACCTATAGTTTTTTCTAAAAGTCCCAATTTACATGGATAAAAATTCTTTTGGAGTAGCCCAAAATGTAATCAGACCAAAATGTTTATTTTGTCCTGGGAGTTAAAGACTTGAGTAACAATTCTTGTAGCAATGCAGAAGTTTCAAACCATAGAGAGAAATACAACAAGCTGACTTAAGAACGAGAGAAAAAATTTCTTAAGGAGTATTTTACCTTTTAAAGGAATATTTGCCCATGGGCACTCATTGAAGAAAAATGCAAACTAAATGATAACTGTTGTTCCACAAGCAGTTCTAAAAATGAAGCTATTCATCCTGAAAGGCACTATGTAAATTATATTCTCTGTAAGGTCAGGGCTCACCACAGCATGCTGGGTATTTTAAGATTTCAGAACCACTATAAGCCGTTGCTAAATGGTATAATGTTCTAAAATGAGTGTTGCAATCGTAAAGATACATAAAAGATGGTGATGATGATGTGTGTGTGTTTAAATAGTAGAAAATACAGCTTCTAAAAGAAAAATATGGACAATAACAATGAATGTGTGTCAGATTTAATACAAAATTGTAATCCCCAAATTGTAGGCTGATTAATTGTACCGTGATCATAGAAACAAGGAAATGATGAAGAGATTGACCTGGCAATGTAAAATTTAATCAGAAAATCTCCACACTCTATGGAAGTTAGCCCCTTAGCCCCGAGAACTGCTAGCAGGTTCCGTTCAAGTTCATAGACCGTAGCGTGCTCAAGAGGAAACAGAAAGGAAACAACCACAAGATTGTACCAGATTGGGAAGGACTTGCAAAAAGTCATCTGGATGTGATTCTTTTCTCACCATAGTTTCAGCTGCACTAATTTCAAACTTTGAGGATGTGGTTATGCTGCTTGTGATGAAACAGACCTGCCCCTTCCCGGTACCATTCAATTACATGACCTGCGGGGCCTGAGAACACAGCTACATACCTACAGCCTGCCGTGTAAAGATGAAACAAAGGAAACGAGTTAGATAAAAGAAAAAACGCACACACCCTCTCCGTCAGAGGAGTCCCGCCTCTATCGCTTTTGGAGGATACATTAGAAACGGAGAACATTTTGGAAGTTTCCTGTTGATGTTCACTGGGGACAATTACCTATGGAAGCAGGAACATGCATACAGATTGTCACCACTAATAAAGCAGATGAGTTTTTTACACAATTCAGGTCTTTTAATTTCCAGCCAATGGAACATTCATGATAAAAGACCATGTTACTAAGTATAGGAGTAATTTGGGCTGCCTTGCTTTCCAAACTTCAGTCGATCCAGTATTAAGTTCAATGTTACTGTATAAATTCAGATATTTCAATTATCCTCAGTATTCTGCAACACTGATGACACCACTCCAACTATACATGGAAAGAAAATAATCTCTCAAAATTAATATCAAATGTATAATTCTTCCAGATTAAGGTTTTCTCCATGTTAGAATGTTTAGAGATACATTTTCTCACAGTAATATAAGAGCCTATCTGCCACTTAACAGCCATGAATCAAAAAGAGGTGGGAAGGAGAAATCTTCTGGAATTGTTATAATCCATGGCAACCCCAGAGAGCTGTTGAGATTGTTCTGAAAAACATTTCCAGAAGCTCAGACCTCATCCTCCCTAGCTAGGTCCTACATTGGAAATGCATACCCAGATGAGAATCCAGGCATAGTCTGCTGTAGCCTGGCATGGGACCTGGGCTCTGACAAGGGTAGAGGGTCCCACCGATGTGACAAGAATGAGAAAGATTATTCCTACCAAGGTAAGCAAAGATTCCAGAGACCTTTGAATTATACTTATGCTCTTTCCTCCTAGAAATTATTTCTAGGAAATTTAGCAAGATTAATCATCGTTTTGGAGACAAAGACTTGCAACTTGGGCTGGAACCTGCAAGATCTTGGGTCCTTTGAAGATCTGCTTGTGACTGTCTGTGTCACTTTAAGTAAGTTTCCTAAACATCTGAATCAAAGTAATTCAGACAATTATTCACACTTATCCCTATGCCATGGGCAGAGCAGATAAGAATGATCTTTACAATGAGATGGTGGCACTTCCAGGGACATGGTCATTATAGAGCCAGTTTGCTGTATTCACTAGAATGGACTGTCATAGGAAAAAAAAAAACCTTATACATTTAGACAATATTTTTAGTAGCAAGTGATTTTTGATAATTCCTAACTTAACTGGAAAATCCAATTCACAATACAGCCTCTTGGCAATTGTTACTCCTAATATTAGTCTGTAGGCGCACACAGGGCACATAGCACACCTGTGTAACCCCAGTCCGTATCGAGGAGAGGAAGTATGTGAAAGGAGGAACACTGCCAGACTCAGAGCAGGACTAATCAAATGGTGATTCACCGAGTTCTCTCTTCTCTGAAGAATGTGTTACACATGCAAATGGACATGTAGAAGCTATTTTACCTTGAAAATAGGTTTTCAACTTCAAAATAAGGAATCCTTGTTTTCCGCCTTCATGTAGTACCTGACAAGTTAACAGGAAGAAAGTAGAAGATGGGGGGAGATTTTAAGAAAGTTATATTCAGCAATGGGAAACATTAGCACACGTGCACACACACACACGTGCACACACACATTTCCTGGGATGTATTCAGCAGAATGTAAAATTAGGAGATTGTTATTTTCTTATAATCTATATAGGAAAAACGCACTTTAGATATTTAACCAAATCCTAGTCTTTTAAATGAATATAGCAGAAGGAAAAATAAAACAGATTTCGGTGTATTCCTAGATATAATTAAGACTATTTTAAGGTATAAATAGTGATCCATTCTTTATTCTTAGTCCAACTAATGGTACAAAAGAAAATCTTATACCGTCTGATTATTCATTTGCAATTTACATCAACACAGAGACATTAACTCAAAACAGGGATCATGTCCATAAGCTGCTGATCAAAAGAAGCCTAATGACTCAGATCTGGAGGCTCATGTTTGTGGTCTGTGATTCTCTTGGTATATTGAAAAGAAAATGTCTGAGAGATGTACCAAACCAATGCCAACCAACTGACAGTTTGATTGTGTTTGAAAGGAGAGTATTTGAAGCAGGAGAAACTGCCTGGTTCACAGCCAATTTCTTCCATAAATACAGACACATACCAGGCACCAGACTCCAGTCTCAGACTCCATTCTTGCAGAGAAAGGCTGGCTGCTGGTGGTACAATCAGGGACGATCAGTTTAGAAGTTCTCCTCTGTTTAATCTAGGCTGACTTCCTGCATCAAGGACAGAATGCATTTGGCTGTCTGTACCTTTATCAGCAATTGTTCTCCTTGGGTGCTTTGATTTGGTATGCATTTCCACTATCTGATGGTCCTGAACTTAAGAAAGTATTACAGATTAAATTCATCTTGTACATTTTTTCCTTATTGTACTAATTCGGGATCACAGTTTGTTGTAATTAGCTACCAAAATAAAAATTTTGCTCAAGTTGACTGTGTTAAAGCATGTTGATATTAAATGTCTAGGATTCAATGTTGTTTTATTCTGTTCAACACATTTCTTGCCTCTTACCTCCCTTCCCCCAGTTGATCAGGAAATAAATGGTCAGAAAATGTTTACAGCTGGCAGAGTCTATAGTTAGTCTTCCAGACGCATACTGTGGTTCCACACGTGGCCGCAGCATGTTTGTAGGGACTGTCACACAAAAGCCCAAGTAGCAGAACTGGATGCTCAGAGAGGAGTGGGCGTGGGAAGGAAAGGAAGAGAGAGAGAGCATGCCACCTGTTTTCCAGTGTACAATGTGTGTGTTGTGGGGGAGTCTCTTTAGTGGCTAGAACTGACTGTCATGCATGGCGATCTCATTAGGGTTGGGGTTAGGGTTAGAGTAAGGCTTGTCAAAGGAATTCACAGAGAACAATTAGTCTGAAGCACCTCTTAGCACTTAGCCAGATCCTGCTCTTTGGGGTGCAGCCCTTCACTCTAGCAAGTGACTCAGTGGAGGCTAAAAATTGATAGCAACATTTTCATTTAGTGTCCTTGTAAGTGTTTAATTCCTCTCCTGTAAATGAATATCAAGACAGAAATGTGGCAAAACATTTGGGTCATGGGTAAATGGAGGGATAATCTTAGGTGTAATGATTTTTAATCCAGACATTTATTGCATCCAGAAGGCTGAACAAATGTTTCTTCACTGATACTTAAAATGAGGAGTTTCAAAAGGGAAGAAATGAAAACCTCAATTCATTTTTTCTCATGGGCGAGTCCGACATTTTAAACTACAGCATCTAATGGCGTCTTAATCTCAACAAAATGCATTCACCCAACACCTTTGGTGGAGGAGGAGGGAGAAAGTATATGCAGAGAAGTGAGTATGTGTACCTCTTAAAACCAAACATGGCATCACACCCACTTCTTTCTTAGCTAAAAGCGTAAAATCCCATGCAAAACTCCTTTCAAGGGACCTACAGTCGGTGTTACTCCCTCCCTGGGCTGTCATGGTGCCTCTCCGCATTCAGCCTTGTGACAAGCCACCTTTGTTTTTGAACAACATTCAACAGGTCTACAGTTGACCCCACTGATCTTCCTCCCCTCTTCATTTCTTCCTGACTGCTTCCAAAGAATGATTCTTCTGTAGATGGCACGCCAGCGGGGACACGGCAACACCTGTGTTTATTTAACAAACTGATGACTTACAGTTACCATTTTTTCAGCATAAATGTATCTGAAAGGGGTTAATGGTGCCCAGTAGCACTACTGCAATTAAGATTCTGCCAGTATTTTCACAACAAACTGGAGATTTCCAAAAACAATCTGGAAATGCTTTGTGAACAATTTAGAATCTAGTACCATAGATTACTTTTTAAAGCACAAACACAAAAAATGTACTTTTGGTCTAATTTGTGGTTAAGTTATCAGGATAACTGGTTATCAAGCTTCTTACTTGTTTACTTTTAAAAAAGTCAGCTCTTTTTATGTCAGGTAAGATATCTTTTTTATCTACTTGTGATTAACCCACAAGAGAAATTATTTATATCTCTATAATGCAATAGATGCTTACAGCATATTCTCTCCAAATATTCCCAAAGGTGAGCACTTAGATAACAGGATTTTAAATGGCATTTTCTGTTGTCTTAGCATTTTGGCTGGTGCCCAAAGCTGAAAACGATTGCTTTAAAGTACCACCACATTTTAAAGAGAGTAGCTAGATGCACCTATAGGACCTACTAAGAAAGAACCAAACAATCTCTGATATCCTTAGTCATCGTGGTAAATGCAGCTAGTCTTAAAGAGTATTGAGTGTTGATAATGTTACTGCACAAAATCGGGGTTCTCTGCTTGATGCACATAACCAAGCCAATTAATTATGGCATCAGCCTTTTGGGGGAGAAATCAGCTTTTATTCTGCAAGATGGATTTATAGGGAGAACATGTGCTCTCAGATCTGTCTCCCCAATTCAGGATTTGGGGCAAAATTTAAGAGGTTAGGGAGAACTGGTTGGCATGTGGAAATGCTGGTAGGACAGGCTTTGATTGGTGGGCTTCAAGCATTTATGGTAAGGTTTTAAACATTCATGATAGGGTTCTAAACATTTTTGATGAGGTGGGGAAGGAACTTTAACATCGGATCTTCCTGAATGAGTGACCCCTTGCTTCTGATAAGAGTCTGACTTTCATGTTCTGGTCGTGTCCTGGTCCTTGGGTTCCGTGGGGAGGAGGATCTTTGCTTCCGAAGTTGTTTCAGGTCATGATTTCTTCCTTTGCACAAGCCCTGGCTACATGACTTTGCAGTTTTTCTGAAAGACAATTCTTAATTTCTCTGTTGATAAGAGATGAGGTCAGTTGAACTGGTCCTGGATGGCCTGCAATTACAATAAGACAGGGAGTGGGGTGGCTTTTCCCTCATTTCCCCAAGTGAGGAGGGCTTCAATGAAACCACTGTAAGAGAGGGGGGCTGCTTGCCAAGAGAGGCAACTGGAAATGTTCTCTCCAGCTGTGTGCTTGCCTAATGTTGACACACACAGTTCCTCATTTTGCAAGTGGCCCCTGGAATCTGAGGGGCATAGAAAATATCTCTGAGTCGCATATGAAAATACCAGCCTCAAAACATCACATGCAATCAGTACATGACAGTACCAGCTAAAGGACCTTTTCATTTATTTATTTATTTAATCCTTTTACCCCATCCTCAAAATGTTTGGCATGAAAGAGCACGAGCAGATACACCTTACTGTGGTGGGGGTGACTGGAGCAAGAGGAGGGAAAAAATAGACCCCCAGACACCTCCCTCACACCCATCCTCTCTGTGGGCTTCTGAGACTGCGCAAGTCTTAAATGGGGGAAACGGGGAGACTTTTAATTGGATAGGATATGAGGGCGTAGGTTAAAGGAATACTTTAACATCATAAAGTAATACAGTTCTAACATCCAGAAGTGGCAAGAAAGCATTGGGATCTTCCTTAAATGCTATCAAGCACTGGGAAAAGAAACCCAACAAATTGCTTGAAATCAGAGATGGAAGAACAAATTACCCATTCAATGAAATAGTTCCACTAACGAACCACAGTAAAAATAATTTATGTAGTTTAAATGTAAGTATGCATATCTATATCTTTATATTATTTTACAAATCAGTATTCTTAAAGTGATACAAGTTCACAAAGAGCACTTAGCTTCCTGGATCTTCAATTTGAAACCTAAGCCAAAGTTTGAAGCTAACCACAGTAGTTTAGAGAAAGTCAGAAGCTATCAAGAGCGGTCATCTTGTAATTATCTGCTTGGAGTCGTGAGAAAGGACTGTGGAGTGGAAGTTAATAGTGAAATGAGATAAATCTGAATTTGAGTTTCTGCTCTAGCATTTACTATATATTTGTGGGCCAGTCACTCAATTCTCTGCATTTCTAATTAGTCATTTGTAAAATGAAAAATAAATATTGTTTCATAAATTTGTTGAAAGGATAAAATGAAATAATTTACCAAAAGTGTCTCCCTGGTGATGGTTTGATACAACTTTTTTCCTTCCTTCTTTTCTTTCTCTTTTTGTTCCTTCCTTTCTTTTCTTCTTTGCTTTGCTGTTTTTCCAGTAGTTTTCAGGAATTGTTAGTTCTTTTCTCTCCCTTTCCTCCGGCTCTTCGTTCCCTGTGTTATCTATATTTGAGTACTTTCAGCAACCGCCTGCCTACTAAATCCTTCCTGAAGCAAAGAGAATCAAATTGTCTCTACTCAGAGGGATTGTCTACAGTTCAAATTACCTAGACGAAGCAGTTGTCGCCTTTCTCCTGAACCCATTCAGGTCCTTAGAACCTGCTTTGTTCCAGTGATGAAACTCCCATCCTAGATCCCAGGTGTAGTCAATACATTCCTATCTTAACTGTAAGCCTATCTTTCTTGAGAATCTTCGGAATAACATTTTTCTCCCAGATTGGACCTTTCCTTGTTCTCGTCAACACATTTCTTTGGGAATAAGAATACTGATATGAGCCTTGTGCCAATCCATGGTGAAAGCATTACCCTTTCCTGGATGTTGTCCATGACATCAAGGTTGGAGGTAATAAGATAAGGCCCCAGTTTTTGGATCTCAGTTCCTCCTCACCCAGGTCTCACCTGGGTTTGTTTCTTCACTGCTGATCTGGCAGACCCATAGGGATGTCAAGTTCAACTCCAGGCAGAGACGATTGCCTTGTGTGGATATCTCCACCAGCTCCCACCATTGCAAAAACTCTAATCCCTACAATAAACCTTGTTTATACATCACTTACAGTGGCACTTCTTCTTTGATGGAACCCTGAGTGATACATAAAGTTAGCGCATCTTCTTTTTATATTAATTCCTAAATATTTTATCTTTTTCTTACTGTAGTGAACAGGCTTTTTTGTTTTTCTTTTTCAGATAATCATGGTTTTAATTCTGGTCCTAAGGCTCTGCCTTTGAAACTTTTCCAGTGAAGGATTCCTAACAGAGAAGGAAAGTAAAATTGTTATTAACGAAGCATTTGTGGGATATAGGCAAGATCATAAGGCTGTAGTGTGCGTGAAATCATCCTTTGAGGTTTTAATCTATCTTAACTTTTCATTCTATTTCATCGCATACCCATATACGTTTAAAATTTTAAATGCATGCTCCTCTCCAAGTCTTTAAATAAAATAAAATTTCTGGGAGGATGTGTGCCTACTCTGTGATTTCTGGTATTTGGTGGCTGATGTGCTAAGCTTCAAATGTGCTCTAGATAAAATTTGTAGGAACAACATTTTTTTAAAGCAATTTTGTGATTAGTCTAAGGCTTTCTAAACCTTATTGTCACATTATCTCTAATAGACAACATATTCCTCTAGTTATAATTACTCAGAAAATAATCCCATACTTTTTCTTTCTCATTGTGTGGCAACACAGATGTTGGGTATTCAAATTAAGTTACCTTAGAATTTTCACTGAAGAATTTTTTAGACTTAGTTTGCTGAAATCACTTCAGGTCATATTTTTCTATAAAGCTACTAAGTTCTAGGCAATTCTGCAATTACAAAACATTAATCACTTGCATGAATCATCTGATTTTCACACAGAGACAACACAAAGGCTAAGGTTCTATTTTACAGAGCACTGGAGACTCATCTTGGTAATTGATGGAGGAGAGAAACATTTAAACAAGTTACCTAAGTTCAAAACAAAACAAATAAAATCATCAGCACTTGAGAGCTTATTCTCTAACAAAGAAGTGTTAGGAGACCAATAACTAGTTCCTGTAGCTATAAGCTGTCAATATGGCTGCAACCCTGAAACCTCAAGAAAATAAGAATTTCTTTGCCGTTTTGCAAGTGGTTGCTATTGGGCCTCAGAGAAGCCAGTCTGGGAATAAAACAATTTATGAGAATGGAAAAGTTCAGACACATGTTAACTAGAAATTTCCCATCTATGATGTTTAATGTTTTGACTCTGCTATTAAATCCTGTTTTTTTCTGACAAAATAACTTATATGGCTTAGTAGCCAGCTCAAATGTTGAATGCTGGCATCTACTATGTCTATAGAGCTCATCTTCATATCCAAATGTAATCGTAATATAGCCTTAAAAATATCAACATTCCTTTGGAGAGATAGTAATTAAGATTGTTAGAAATGAGCTGAAAAGAGAAAGAAAGTAACAATTCATTTGAGTTAATAAAATTGACAGCAAAGCAATAGGCTCAAAAGCCAGGCATTATCAAGGGAACAGAAAATATTTACCACGTGTCTTTAACTTACGTTAAACATTTCAAGGGCCAAGTCTGTCCTTTGAGAAAATACTACTGCTGCTTAACTAGTTAAGAGATTGAAATTGGAGAAAAAAGACCTTAGCTTCTTTAAACCTGAGAGATGGTGATGAAAAGAAAAGAGATAGAGTTAGAGGATACAGACAGTCATGGCTACATCCCCAACCTGGAGGTTTAACTTCCGAAAAAGTCATGGAGGAAGTTATTGGGTAGGTTGAAGGAATCACTGACTATAGAGGAATTCTTTTTTAAATTTTGGTTATAGGTCTGGGAGGAACCAATATCAAGATTTCTCTACGGTCACATAAGAGACAACAGAAGAGTTAAATAAACAAAGCAGCTTGGTCAGACAAAGAGAAATCTAATTTTCACTCCCAGGCTTCAATAATTTTCTGTATGAAAGGATCCTGAGTTGAAAGCCAAGAGGTTAAATACAGAGACTTCTGTGGTAGAGGTGTGGTGACCTTACAACATATACTGTAGGATGAATGGCAGGGACAAAGACTAAGGACATGCACCATAGTCAGAGGGGTGGGTGACATCAGTAAGGACTGATGGAGGCCAAACTAGGAGGAAAGAGCCACTAGATTCTGACAAAGATAAGAAATAACATAAGTTAATTAATCAGTGATATCAACAGAAAACAGAAGAAGGCCCAGTGGTTGGAAGTGACCACTTCTAAATCCAACAGACACCATCCAACATACATACAGGGATAAGGATGATCACAGATGTCCCCTTCTCTCCTAACAAAGCCATAAGGTGATGCAAGGCACCTTCCCCACAACTCTGTTGTTGTCTTATAGTAGAACTATGAGAAGAACCTGAAAGACTAAATCTATAACTCAAAGAGACAAAATTAAACCTACACATTGAATATAAAATATTAGATATAAATAAGTTTTATCCAGATTGAACTTCTATTTTTGTTGCTCTTGTTGCTTTTGTTCCATACCACCCAGTAGTTACAGTCCCACAGAGGCCATGGTGGTACTTTCAGAAAGTAAAGAAATGGCTAATTCTATGTACAACTGCATATGGTAGAAGTAAATTTTAAATTTAAAAATTATTATTATAATAAATTATGCTCATTTAATATATGAAATATTTGGGGGCAGCATATTTAAATTATGTGAATATACTCATATATTTTAACAGCAATTACAAGTTATTTAAATGTACCTTCTCTATTATTTCAGATACAGGTTCAATTGTTGAAATCAAGGCAAAAATAACAGTTGACTAAAGTAGATAGACTTTTTTTTTTATTGAGGGCACATTGGTTTATAACATTGTGTAAATTTCAGGTGTACATCATTATATTTCAGCTTCTGTATAGACTGCATCATATTTACCAGCAAAAGTCTAGTTTCCATCTGTCATCATACATATGTGCCCCCTTAGCCCTTTCACACTCTCCTCACCCGCTTCCCCTCTGGTAACCACCAACCAGTTCTCCTTATCTATGTGTTTGTTTGTTTATCTTCCACATATGAATGAAATCACATCGTATTTATCTTTCTCTGTCTGACTTATTTCGCTTAGCAATACCATCAAGGTCCATCCATGTTGTCACAAATGGCACAATTTCATCTTTTTTATGGCTGAATAGTATTCCACTGTATATATATACCACATCTTTTTTATCCATTCATCCATTGATAGGCACTGTGGTAGCTTTCAAGTCATGGCTATTGTGAATAATGCTGCAATGAACATAGGAGTGCATATATCTTTTCGAATTAGTTTTTCTTGTTCTTTGGATAAACACCCAGAAGTGGAATAGCTGGATCATACGGTATTTCTATTTTTAATTTTTGAGAAATCTCCATAGTGTTTTCCATAGTGGCTGCACCAGTTTGCATTCCCATCAGCAGTGTATGAGGCTTCCTTTTCTCCACATTCTTTCCAATACTTATTATTTCTTGTCTTTTTAATAATGGCCATGATAGACTTTTTTTTTTGTAATCTCCTTGAGTCATCTAGGTTTAAGCCATCCAGGCCTGATGGGGCAGCAATGGTTTTAAGTACCAGATTCTGGCTTATTTTGCCATCCTTAAAAGCTGGCCTCTATTAACAGTATAATTCTGCATCCTGGGCCGGCCCCGTGGCTTAGCGGTTAAGTGCATGTGCTCCGATGCTGGCGGCCCAGGTTCGGATCCCAGGCGCGCACCGACGCGCCGCTTCTCCGGCCATGCTGAGGCCGCGTCCCACATACAGCAACTGGAAGAATGTGCAACTATGCCATACAACTATCTACTGGGGCTTTGGGGGAAAAAAAAAATTTCTACATCCTGCCTTCAGACCTACATCCACCCAGTGGGAAAGGGATAAGAAATGGAAACCACATCTCTTCCCTTTAAGAACATAATCCAATATTTGCACATATTTCTTCTCTTCACATCCCAGAAACTGGCCAGAAATTAGTCACATAGCTTTATTAGCTGAAGAGGAAGTATGAAGATAGAATAGGTTGCTCCTACCTAAGTAACCATGGGCTTAGCTAAAACCTGGACATTTTATTACCAAAGGGAAAAAGAAGAGGATGGATTGGGGGATAACCAGCAGTTTCTGCTAGGCCTGCTTAAAAATAAATATAGCTAATATATATGACAATTAAGCGTCTGCATTAACATGTATCTGAATCAATAGTATCTACAGAATGAGGTAACATTTTTAAAGTTCTGTTTAATTTGTTAATTGATCTGCTCTCTTCCTAACAGAATTCCTCTTACAGAACACAACTCTGCCACGTCCCTCATTTCAAACAGAGAATTAAATGTCAGATGAAAAACCATATTAGAGTATAGAGTATAATATGTTCCATCTGGATTAGATAGGTATGCAATATAACATGTACTGAGGTAAGCAAATCTCATTCATTTTTAAGTGTTTGCAAAAATCTGTGCAGTGTATTGTTGGAAATAATATAACTAGAGCCAGATAGCCACAGTGGAGACTGGGTCATAAGTTCACAAGTGAATCTTTCCTACTTCCCTAAATTCCAATGATATGGTAGAAAAGATCGCATTGAGGGAAAAAAATAGATTCTTAAAAATTTTTGTAGTCTTCAGAAAAGAAAGGTAATAAATAAATAAATGAGAGTCTTAAAACTACAGCTTTAAAAATGCCCTAGAAGAGTGAACATGAAAGATAAGAGTTTTTCTTCAAGAAATCTACAAAGTCTCAAAATCAGAAAAAAATATCAGGAGAGAGACACAGTGAAAGTATTAGGGAAATTGCTTAAAGAATAACATTCATGCAAAGAACTTATAAATTTTAATAGCTTTTGATCTATGATAAAACTATTAATAATAATCATTATCTGAAACTTCATATGACTTTAATATGTTAATTATGGGGAATGAAAGGATGCTGTGCCACAAAGGATTGGGTCAAGTGACAGAAGCCACACCAGTAATTTGAACAAGGGTATTTTTATTAAAGAAGTATTGAGTAGTAAATGGAGATTAAACCCTAAGTAGGCTAAAAAAAATTCTAAAGTATGTAGGAATAGCAGAGAGAGGAAGCAGTCACTTTCTCTAGGGCTAAGGGAGAACACACAAGAAAGAGACAATCTTTAAAGAAGCATCCCCTGTGGCTGAAAGTTCTAACATGTTGGAGAGGGTGTGGCTGTGGCTCAGTGAATGAAGGTTACTGAGGTGTCACAGGCAGGGACTTGTGAGTTTGAAGCCATTTTCTGGGGTGTTGCCAAAACTCACTCAATTGCTGACTTCAGGGATGCCAGCAAGACTGGCTTAGAATTTATCCACTTGGGTGCCAGTGATATCTGCTAGGAAGGTGCCCACTGGGTGCTGGCAATACTTGCTGGAGAATATGTGCCATTAGGTCTCATGCACATCATTGGCCAAGAATTGCCCACTGGCCTCAAACCCATAAAAGCAAGAAGAAACACCCCTAAACCAAGAAGAGAAGCTCCTTCCTCTGATAGTTTTCCTCCAATGCCCTCTACTCAGAAGACCTAACATTACGCCAGCTGGCAAAGGAGAAATGTTTACAGACTCCTGCTCCACTATCACAAAGCAGGACTAAGAATGGTGGATTTGAACTGAGAAGAAATAACTTTATAACTAGCACAGATGCTAAGATTCTTTTTGTTTTAGAGAAAAAGAAATACTTTCTGATTAATTATAGGAAGTGACAGAAGAATGTTCCAAAGTGTGTTAAAAATTTAAGTATGAGAGTTTTGGTTTCAGATCTGATTTTAAAGAGCTTGGGAATTGTCACTCCTGTACTTAGAAAATGAAAAATCTGGAAAAACTAAAAATCATGACATTTCATTGACTCATCAGAGAACTGAGGTCTCAGGGCAAACTACCACCCTGAAATCTGGAAAGATAGCATATTCAAGGGGACACAGTCAGGATCTGCTTCCCTGGAGCAGAAGCCACTGGAGCCATAAACTAGTAGAAAATTTAAATGATAATTTTGATGAATTGCTGGAGTCAGAATGAGGACTAGTGTGAGAGTGAGATCCCACTCCCCCAGGGACTGTAGTCTTCAGTGGGGAAGGCGTATTTTGTGGGTTTTACCTTAGAGACCACACCAGATTCTCATGCTGAAAATCCAAGAAAGTTCTCCCCATGGCTTCCGCAGGAGGAAGGGGAGATGATTAGAGTAATCATTGTGAAATATACCTAGAACCTTCTCTATAACAAAGGTCCACTCTCCAGAGGAAAGACTACCAGAGCTGGAAGGGTAATGTAAACAGAGATATGGAAATTCTAAGAAAGAATAAAAAAGAAATTCTAGAAAGTAGTAAAACTATAACAGAAATAAAGAAAAACTTCAATAGTCTCATGTTTAGATTCAACACAGTTTTGGTGAACTTGAAGATAGCTCAATAGAAACTTTCAAAACATAAATGTCAAGAGAAAAAAGAATAAAAAAGAAAAACAGAAGAGACCATTGAAGAACTGTGGAGTAATTTCAAAAGGTAACACACACATAATTGGAATTTAAGGAGGAGAAAAAAGAGAGAACAGATCTGAAGAAATATTTAATGTAATGATAGCCAAAGATTTCTCAAATGCATAACGGGGACACCAAACTACGGATCCAGGAAATTCAAAGAACACCACCAGGATAAATACCAAAAACAATCCATACAACTCAGCATATGATATTCAAACTGCAGAAAATCAATGATAAAGAATATCCCAAAAAATATCAGAAGAATGAAACAATGTACTTATAGAGAAACAAGGATAATTGTAGCAGTCTTCTCATTAGAAACTAGGCAAGGAAGAGGATAATGGAATGAAGTATTTAAAGAGTTGAAAGACAAAAAAAAACCTTAGACTTCTATATTCGGTGAAATTCTTCCTCAAAAGTGAAGGAGAAGTAAAAACTTTCTCAGGCAAACAAAGCCTGGAGAAATTCATCATCAGCAGATTTTTCCTGCAAGAAAGGTTAAAAAAAGTTCTTCAGGAAGAAGAAAAGTGATATAGGTCAGAAACATGGTTTTGCACAAAGAAATGTAGAACATTAGAGAAGGAATAAAAGAATTAAAATATAACTTTTATATTCTTAATTTATTTGAAAAATAATTGTTATTTTTTTTTAAATAATAGTAATGATGTATTGGGTGACAGGAGCATATGGATAAGTAAAATGAGTGTCAACCATGTCACAAGGGAGAGAAGAAAGGACTGGAGAATGAGTATTCTATCATGAGGTACCCACACCAAACATAAAGCAATATAGTGTAATTAGAATGTGGGCACAGGGGGCCGGCCCGGTGGCATAGTGATTAAGTTCATGCAGTCTGGTTTGGCGGCCTGGGGTTCGCTGGTTTGGATCCCGGGCACAGACCTACACACCACTCATCAAGCCACGCTGTGGCAGTGTCTCATATACAAAATAGAGGAAGATGGGCACAGATGTTAGCTCAGGGCCAATCTTCCTCATAAAAAAAAAAGAAGGAACAAAAAGAATGTGGGCACAGATCAGTTAAAAATGTATATTGTAAACTCTAGGGCAACCGCTAACACCACTAAAAAAAAAAATAGGCATGTTTGATACACTACGAAAGGAAATAAAATGGAATTATATAAATGCTCAATTAAAATTAAAACCAGAGGAGGCAGAAAAAGAAGAGAAAAAAGAAATAAAGAACAACTGCAAGGAATAGAACACAGTTATAAATATGGTAGATGTTAATAATACTATATCAATAACCATTTTAAATGTGAATGGTGCAAATGCATGAATTAAAAGATAGAGATTAACAGAGTGGATTTAAAAGCCAGAACTCAACTACATGTTGTCTTGAAGAAATCTATTTTAAACATAAAGCCAGACAGATTAAAAGAAAAGGGATGGAGAAAGAACCATTTTAACACTAATCAAATAAAGTAGATGTAGCTATATTAATTTCAGACTGACTTCAGAATAAGGAAGATTATCAGGGATAACAGAGGATCATAACAACATGGTAACAAACAGAGCAAACAGCAAATCTTAGCGTAAGTAAATTTAAAAAATCATTTAGGAGGTCAGAGTATCCCAGGATAGAATGCAGACTATGGCAAAAGAATAGAATTGTACAAATGTACAAAACAACCCAACTGAAGGCTATGTAAGAAACTTTCTAACCTTACTAATTCTGGAAATGAACATAATCTGTACAACTGAAGGCAAAAAGAACTACAGAGCTGAGCCTTATAACTGTACTCTGATTGACAAAGTTGTTTCACATAGGGGAAGGGGGAACAATTCTGAAACTACTATAGATGTATACTAGAACTGAACAATTAAGTAAATGGGTGGTGTATGGTGGGAGCCAGGTTTCTCACTGCTGGAGTGGGAATTTACAGATAAACAAGGGGGAAAGCTAGAATGATCCTTGCATTAAGGGATTACAGTTGGAGACATCTTATGAACTCCTATTCAGCTTAATATAGACACAGATGGCTATAGATACAAGTATAGACACAGATGTAGATGTGTATATACGTGTGTTAGTATACACACGTATATTTCCCTTCTCCCTCATCAGAGAGGCCCAGGAGCAATGATATAGAAGTAGCAACAAGCACACCTAGCACCCAGAATTTGGTTTCTAATGCCATTTTTTAAAAAAGGGACCTCAATTCTTACAGAAATGGCTGATTCTAAGACTAGGGCAGAAAATATACAGGAACATGAAGCATCTTATAGCGCCAGAAAAGAAGTGTGTGGTCAAAACAAAACACAGTGATGAGAGGATGTCAAAAGGACACAAGCTGACAAAGCTTCCAATGACCAAATGTAGAAACATTTGACAAATAAAATAAAGTAATATTGGATTATAAATCAAAGTATAAAATAAACTCCCGTGAGTCCATATAATAATATAAATAAATATTTGAATAAATAAATAAAATGGGAATAAAGACAACTCTTCCATGTAGAAGAACTGAAATGATTTGTGTGGATAATCCTTCCTCAAGGAAGTGGACCCTAACTCCCCACTTCTCAAGTATGAGCTGCTCATAGTGACTTCTTTCTAATGAATTCAGCTTGGAAAGGGGGACAGGGAACAACTTGTTGTGGAGAAACCTGACTAACACTTCCTCAACCAGGTGACCAAGGCTAGCATCAACAGTGATAAGTCGTGTTGATAGAATATAGCATTGCTATACCACTGGTGCAATGTGATGAGAATGCCATTTTACCGTTATGGTCTTTCTCCCCAAAACCTACAACCTCACCCTAATAATGAGAAAAATGTCAGGCACATCCCAATTATGGCGCAATCTACAAAATACCTGCCCAGTCTTCCTCAAAATGACCTGTCATGCTCATCAAAAGCAAATAAAGTCCGAGAACTGTCAGTCACGAGGAAGCTAAGGAGACGTAATGACAAAATGTAATGTGGTATCCTGGATGGGATCTTGGAACAGAAATTAGACAATAGATAAAAACTAAGCATATCTGAATAAGGTAAGGAATTTAGTTAATAATAATGTGTCAATATTGGTTCATTAATTATGACTAATTACCACACTAATATAAGATGTTAATAATAGAGGATCCTGAATGTGGGTGAAATGGGAACTATCTGTACTATTTTCACAATATTTCTGTAAATCTCAATCTATTCTAACATAAAAAGTTTATTAAATAACTAAGAAATTCTGTATAAAGTCTTGATAAATAGCAATAGGATGTATACATTTTAATATATGAAAGATTTAGGTCAGGGAAATGTTGAACCCAGAAAACTAGTTGAGGCTAAAAAAAATTACTTTCAGATAGAAATGAAAATAAAATTTAAATGCTACATATCAAAAAAAAAACTTCTGGAAGGTGGCCAAAGTTATACTCAGAAGGAAGTTTATAGCCTTGGAATTAATTCCACGAAACAACAACAAAACATCAAATTTTATGAAAATAAATGACAACATCCAACACAGGTGAGAGAATGTGCAAATGTCCATTTTCATATATTGTTGGTTCTAATATAAATTGCTACAATGTTGCAAATACATATAGTAATAATGTCTATTTTTAAAAATATAAATGTATTATGGCCATAGAATTTTATTTTAAGAGTATATGGTACATAAAAATGTTATTAATATATAATGATTTGTGAGCAGAAATAAATTGCAGAATTTTAATAGCAAAAATATTGTAAACAAGCTAAATGTCTTCTAATATTGAACTTAGTTGTGGTGCATTCTGATTTAGTGATATTGTGAGACAAGAGTAAAATATGTTTGTCCTATATTTATTGATGTACAAAGGTTTTTATGATATGTTGTTAAAAGAAAGAAGCAAATTTTAGCATAATTTTTTGAAATGATACATTTTTCTGCCTAAGAACAAAAGAAAATGGGGGTAGAGAGAGAGAGGTAAGAAAAAGAAAGACCTTATATAGATAGATGTATTTTCTGAATATATGAAAGGTGGAACAACATAAAAAATTAAAATTGCTTACCTAAAATTAGAAGTGCCAAATTCGAAGAGGAGAGACTATTATTTGTCTGCATAAATGTATAAACAAAACAAATATTATTGCCAATAGAATTTTTTAAATAATGTGAAAAAAATGTTTTAAAGAACTGTGATTTCATCTCAAGAAGTAGAAAAAGAGGAAAGAAGTGAAATAGAAGTGATGTATGAATCATGGTAAAAGAAGAATTAATGGAATAGAAGACCAGCTCTGCTCATTCTCAATTATATACGGGAAAATGAATATAAAAACAATGTATACTTGTAAAGTTTAAAAAATTAAATTTAAAACAAATGTGGAAATATTTCATCCATATCATTGCAGTGATGAGTATATTGGTGTTTGTTTTTATTATTTTCTGCGCTTTTTTATATGTTTAAGAGTTTCATAGTTAAAAATGTTTTCAAGTTTAATAATTCTTGACTAATAGAACACAACTCTCTATATTTTTTCTGTTTGTTTAAAATTTTAATATACATAAGCAAGTAAAACACAATATTTTTATGTTAATCAAGTTGCTAGGATCACTACCATCCATACTCAAAGGACATATATTTATAATAGTCCTTCTGAAGGACATTTTGACAATGTATAATAAGTCTTACAAAACCTCATATATTCAATCAAGTAATGTGAATATTCTTCTAGGAATATGTACTAAACAAATAATCATGAATGATTACAAGAATTAACTATAATGTATTCAATGCAATTTTGAATATAATGGTAAAAACTAAAATAATATCTTCAAATAAACCTTATAGGATTAGTTAAATTAACATCATTCCAATAATTAAAATAGAAGATGTGTAGAAATTCCAAATTATAGAACAGTAATTAAAAGTATAGAAAAAGTTATAGTGTATTAAAATTTTTAAATATCAGACTATAAGCCAACCTGTATTATATTATCTCATATATATATCATCCTATGGTATATGCTTAAAGCTATTTCTCTCTATCTGTCTCTGTCTCCTTCTCTCTCTTCATCCACATAAAAGGCATGCCTATAAAAAACAGAAACTACTAATTTCCTATTTTGAATAAATTAAATTAAGGGCCATAAATTTTTTTACACATTTATTTATAAACACCTTTCAGCAACTAAATATTTCCTTCATGATAAGAAAAAATAGGAATGTGTAAAACAGTAACCTCATTATGTTACATGAAACATACAAAATTTTATATACAATGAAAACAAACAGCTCAGTGTGCACTCCAGGAATTCACCCTCCAAACAGTACAAATGAAACTGATTTTCCCCTGGGTCCATCTCTTAGCAACTCTTTTAAACAAAATATTCTGTTCTTTTCTTCTAACCAAGAATTGCTGAGCTATGTTAGAGACAGTAACTAGGCTAACTGGATCATTTGAAAATGCCTTCTCTCTCCCCTCAGAGCTTCTCAGTAATGGTAACCCTTTTACTCACTCATGGTTGAATCCCTATACAATTTCCCAGAGGAGCTATTCCAAAACAATTTACTCAAGCCCCTGAATTCACCCCTGCCTCCCTCACTCTCATCAAATGACGCTGTCATCTATTTCACTCAGATTAAGCCTGGCAGGTTTGAACTTCCTAACCCTCTGTAGCCAGTACTCGAGGGGCACAAAGAGATACCATGGGAGAAAATAAAAATAAGAGTAATAAGTTCAAACGATGGATAATATATTAAACTAATATCTACTATATCCACTTTCTCATTTCTACTTTCCTGCTCTAACCTTTCGTCGTTTCCTGCTTCTCCCTCTTTTCTGTTTATGTTAAAAATTCCCCCCAAAAGCCTAAAACATAGGGAAAATTACTATAGAAAATTCTTTGAAGATTAGCATGAAGCCAAATCAAATGAATCATTACAAAAAAGTACAGAAGTGGCTTGCAGGATATATGTTTGCTTTAGAGATGACAAGCATTTGTCCAAATATTGCTGCCATCAGTGATGATGATGATGACGATAAGGAAGATTTACTGAGAGCTCTATGCTTTAATTATTTTGTTTAATCCTCTCAGCATCACAATGAGATGGTGTTATTATCACCCTCACCGTAAAAAAGAAGAATCTGAGATTTTTACTCGTTCAAGGTGACAAGGTAGTCAAGTGGTGGACTGAAGATTCAAATTCATTTCTGTCTGACCCAAAAGCTCATATGCTTATCATTATGCCCCACTGACTCATTAACCACATATTCACACCTAAAATCTTATTAGGACCTTACCTAAATATAGTAAATTCAAGTAACGAAAGCTTACGTGTGCTAGCTGAAGTTGTTTCAATTGTATGACATAACAGTGGAAAAGATATTCAATAAAGTGACAGGGAAAATTCCCATAATCACAGAGAGAAAGGTACATGGATCTATAAAGAAGGAAAAAGAGGAGGAGGAGAGAAAGAAAGTTTATAAACAATTCAGCAAACGTATTTTAGTGCAAAGCATTTTCTATGTCTTCACTCCCTTCTTTCTGCCGTGATCGTTTTCCTCACACTCAGTATTCCTCTTGTGCTTACAGATCTGGAATTTCTATTATCCATTACCCTGAGTTTTGGATAACATCATCCTTGTGTATGTTGTAAATCATGAATCTTAATATATGTTATAAAGTATATTTGTCTATATGTTCTTAAGAAATCAAAGCCAGGAATCTGGGTCTAAATGGGTTACGTATTTGTTATTAAGTACAGATTTAAAGGCTGTTAAAAGATGTTTGACATATGTCATTGCTTTCACTGTTCAACATGCTGTCAATTAGCTTGAAAATCCCACGGACTCTTGCTTATGGCTTCCTATTATGAAATGCCCATTTCTTCCCCCAACAGATTGCTCTCTTTAGACTGTACTTACTATGTTTTGATTTAAAGTTCTTTATGTATGTATCTTTAGCCATGTTTTCAGAATTAAAATTATAATTATCAGATCTTTTTACTTGCTTTCCTTGAAACCTCCTATAAATTCCTATTGATTCATTTTGATATTTGGCAAGTTCTCTGAATACCTTTCATCTGTTGTGTAAAACGATGAGCAGAGTATTGGGGTAAGATTCAGAAGACCTGGGTTCTAGTACAGTTTTGTCACCAAGTAGCTATATTTTCTTTCGTCAATTACTTCACTTCTCTAGGACTCAATTTCCTTGTGTCACAAGCGGGTATTGTACAGGATAAGTTAGAATAATTTGATTCCCAAATTTCTTTTCTTAAAAGCCATATACTATATTATGATTTCATTTATATTTTTCAAGAAATGAAGACTAGACTCCAAGAAAACCCAGTTTGGACTTTGTCTCCCTATCCTGTGCTTCCAAATCTCCCTAGCCCTTATCACAGTTTTCAAACTATCTATGTTGCTATTTCTTACACTAAATTGCAAGTTCCTGAAAAGCACAAGGTTGTCTCACCACCCCCATCCCCTTTATCCCCAACATTAAGCACAATATCCGGTTGTAGCAGACTCCTTTTATTTCTGTCTTGTATAATACCTTTCCTAGTGAACCTGCTTCCTCTCAATCCCCGCAATGGCAATAGGCTGTCACTCAAGGCACTCCCCCCACATGATCAGACTCTTCCTCCCCATCATTTCAATTTCAAGTAAGGACGTAGTTATGAAGACAGCTGGACCTGCCAACCAATGGAGATACCCTACAGAACTGTTTCTGAGGTAACATTCTTAGAACCTGGAGTCTGTCTACAATCCTGCCTTCCACCTCCTCAATCTTAGTCACATAGTTCTTCCATTGATTCTGTGAGGAACTGAGCGTTCTTACAATAAACTTGTCTTTTCTCTTAAATTAAACACATACCAGTTTTCTGTTGCTTTGTACTCAAATAAGTGTATTTGATTTCCTAGTAGGGACAGATCCAGACTTTGAGAAGCTTGAAACTTGTATAATTCTGGAGTCTCATTTTAATAAAAAGAATACAAGTTGTGAATACAAAAATAAGTAGAAAACTGTGTATATAGAAAGTGAATGTATAGATATGCAAATTTTAAACTTAGAAATTTTAAAACACTAATACCACAAAAATCATAAATCCAAATAACTCTAAGTTTTTTTTATACGAAGTTTTTTCCTGGCATACCTCTTGAATATTTCTTTTTATATACATTTTTGGCTGTCTATTTATTTGGTTATCTCTTCTTATGACACTAATTTTAATATATCTTCATATCTATAGTGAAAATGGAAAAATCATTGATTTTTTCATATGTCATGGTTGATCGAATTTTTTGGTTATTATAATTGATCATGTAGACAAGTTTCTTTCCGCTTCACACCCGCTTAGTAATGTCACATAAATTTTAGCATTGTCAATTTTGAGATTTAATTAATTTCATAGCATTTAAAGTATGTGTGTGTTGACAAAACCAAATTTTCTGATTTTCTGATACATATTACCAGTTTTGTATCAAAGTCTGCATTGTACTGGCATGTTATAAATTCTATCTTGTTTTTTGTTTATTTTAGTTTTTTTGTAAAATCAGCAAAATAATTAAATCTCTTACCACACATTTATGTAATAATTTCCTTTTAATTAAGTAGATCACCTGTAATCAAAAAAGCCATTTATTACTTTTATTTGAAACTCATCTCTTTTTCATAGTAAATTACTGCTTTTGGTACAATGTAAAAAATTTTGGATACAATTTCCTTCTCAATATCAGAATAGTGTTTATTGATTTCACCACTCATATTTATGACTTGCATTTTATATTCCATTCATTTTTCTTAAAATTTTCCCAATTATATAATAAATCTGGAGTGAGAAAGAAGGTACACAACACATATGTCCAAATAAGGAGTATATAATTTCTTTCCTGTTTTACTGAAATGTTCCAAAACATCTTTCAACTTAAGAAGGTATATTAAAACTGTTGCAAATATGCCATTCCCATTAATAGAGAAAAATAAAATTTATTGTACACTTATTTTATAGGTGCCAAAAATTTTAATATGTTCTTGACAGAAGAGAACTTCATTTTGATTGGACATCAATGAAAACCAAACTCTCCACTAAAATATTAAACAACAGATCCTTGAAAAATTTTGCACAAGCTAGTTTCTAGTTCTATATCTTTCAAACATTTATCCATCCCATTAAGCACATGCTTGCAGTGCCAGGCACTATGGGACACCTTCCTTTGTACCATGGCAAGCATGAGTCAGCATAGATATGGCCAGCAGTAACTCTACATGGAACTTGTTGCAAACTAAATAAACATCATCCCAATACATTGGACTAAATGCATACTCAAACTCACCTTCTCCTTTGTCAAATCCTAAAATTGCCTAGGATCACTCCAATGGCACCTGGCATGAAAGGAAGTGTGACCTAGGTGAAGCTCGATGGGTAACATTGAGTCTTCATCAATCATGATGAAACTACCTTACCTTTGGATATTTTGTGAGAACACAACTATATGAACACGTTGGTA
This sequence comes from Ceratotherium simum simum, assembly GCF_057802395.1. Lineage (NCBI taxonomy): Eukaryota > Metazoa > Chordata > Mammalia > Perissodactyla > Rhinocerotidae > Ceratotherium > Ceratotherium simum. Next base: position 20,422,835 of record NC_141923.1, on the reverse strand, counting down.
GGAACTCTCCCAGGACTGGAAGGGTCCTTATAAGTCAGAGTCCCTGAATTTTAAGCTTCATGAATTTCACACGAAATCCTTGGTATAAAATTGGTGCTAAAAAACATGATTGCTGTTCGTGGCTAAAGGGCAGAAAGAGTACACAGTATGCTAAGCACATCGAAAGAGGAAGTGACAGCCAGAGAGGGAGAAACTATTACACTGTACTTTTCATTTATAAACAGACTCCCTCTGGGGGTTTTGGTTGAGTGGAGTCTTCATTAACTACAGCAGTGGGGATGTTTGCTGTAGGACCAGGCAATTCTCTAACATGGTGATTACGATACAGCCCTGTCCCTAAAGCAGCAATGAGGGCAACCTCATTGTTCATGAGAAGTGGTGAAAAAAATAACAAAGCCCAATGAATGAGGTGTGCTCTTACAGACAAGTAAGAGGACGTCAGCCAAACCTTTAGGCATCTTCTGCTGCTTAATCCATTTTCATTTTCCTTGACATGACAAGTTGAAGGATTAAATGCCTAATTCCAGTTATTCTACAAAGCTTTGAAAAGATACCGGAGCACCAAATCTGAAAGCACTTTAAAAACAACAAATCTCCTGATGTACTCAACAGTTGTATTAAAAAGCAAATGATAAAGTCACCATTTCCTTTTAGTCTCACCATGAATTTACTTGAATTTCAAACTCCAATTTTTGACGTGTTCACAGTATTTCCTATCGACTCCAACCCTCCCTCCACTAGTCTCCCCAGTTATAAATGTAACTAATAATCTGACATGAAATTAGATCACCTGAATGATCATATTTGCCGTATTTGTAAATTAGACTTAGAAATGTTTAAATAACAGATTTTTGGAAATTGAAGCAATTCATCTTAATTTTTTTTAAACAAATCATAACTCTAATAGTATAAATTCAATTACAGATTTTATATATGTGTGTGTGAGTGTCTGATGGTTAAAGAACACATTAAAAATGTACTTTAACCAGTATACACCAGCCTAGAAGTATTGTAATATAATTGTAAATGAATGGAGAAATCTAGAAAACAATTCATAAATTAGATTTCTGCAGTAATCAGCAGAGGCAGGATTTCTAATTCTACTGCTAAAGGCAATGCTATTTATACTGTGTGGCCATAAAATATGGGAATTTTTTCCCATTGTCATAGACAGGAAATAAATGTATGTTATATTCCTTTCCCACCCCAGGAAATGGACATAGAAATGGAAAAACAATTTAAACTCTAAAATTTCAACAGTAAACCGAAACATAATGCTGCCCTTTAGTTTATCTGCAAGTCTCCAAAACTCTGATCATGTCAAATTCAATGGTGTGTTAAACTACTAAAATATGTTAAGAGATAGAAAACAAATTCCTGAAAATATCCATTCTGTCCCCAGAGTATTTCCTCGATCACATAGGAGATTTTATTTTTCAGTCTCTCTCAGCCTGTCTGCCCTATCAGTGCAGGCCTATACTTACACACATGTGTGTGCACCTACAAATAATGGTATTTATGTGAGTAAACTCACATCTTTAATTGAAATCTCCCCTCTCTTCCTGTTAACCATGGCACGGCCACCCACAATGCTTGTTCAATTCCAGAAGTTTCCTGCTCATTTAAGCAGGATCCTGGAGGCAGAATTCATGGGGGATTAACACTCTAAAGCATCCTTTCACCATGAATCTCAAATCATTTTGCACATTTTAATTCATTCTTAGAAAGCCACAGAGAGGAAGTAAAGTGCCATGCCTGTTTTTCAGAAAGGTTTCCTTAAATAGGGAGAGATTCAAGTGGATTGAGTATGTTTAATTCAAGCATACCAAATCAAACACAAGGCATTTTAAAAGATGAAATGTTTGAATTTTAACCTAAAAAATTACTCTTTCAAAGAGGTATTATAAAACCCCAAACAGGGTTTTAATCAGCTATTTCAAATAAAGCACACACTTTTACAAATAAAAGTTTAATTTAAATGACTGTTCTGATACAGGCTAAAAGAAAACCATAATGCAACCTAAATCTGTTTATGATTAAAATCTAAAATGCGTATTTTTTCATGTGGCTTAAAACATAAGGGTCCACATGATCCTTTCATTCTATGTATGAAAGAATATAATACACTGTAAATATAAATGAAATGTAGTACCGGAACATTTACTTTATCCTCTCTCACAATCCCACAATATATGTTTTCAAGTAAAACAAAACAAAAATGAAAGTATTATAAGGTATCTAATACATTGCAGGGTTAAATTATCCTCTACCCCTTTGCCTAGGGTGTTAAAAATTTTGTTTAACGTATGGGGTTGTAACTTTAGGAAAATTAGACTATGAGTGTTAATATCCCAAATCGAGAAGAGAGTGCTTGGTTTGATAAGGTCACAGGCCCTGTCAACTTCCAGGTACTGATCAAAGCAACCAAAATCCAATTTATTTTAAAGATGGGGGCCAGCCCCGTAGCTTAGCGGTTAAGTGCATGCGCTCCGCTACTGGTGGCCCGGGTTCGGATCTCGGGCGTGCACTGACGCACCACTTGTCCGGCCATGCTGAAGCGGCATCCCACATACAGCAACTAGAAGGATGTGCAACTATGGCATACAACTGTTTACTGGGGCTTTGGGGAGAAAAAGGGAAAAAAAAAAAAGGAGAAGGATTGGCAATAGATGTTAGTTCAGGGCCGGTCTTCTTCAACAAAAAGAGGAGGATTGGCATGGATGTTAGCTCAGGGCTGATCTTCCTCAATAAAAAAAAAAAAAAGATAAATGTCTTCAGGAAGTGATCTACTCCCAAGTCACTTCTCTACTTTCCCATAGGTCAAATTGGAAAAATGTTTAAAGAAAGCTGAAGGAAAATGACTAATAAAAATAATTATATTTGAGTGTATTTTCAATTTTAATAAATTTTTTAAAAAGATAAGGAGAAATTAGGATTTTTTTCTGAGTAATTACAAGATTCTTATATAAATAGGATACACACACACACACACACATATATGAGTGTGTGTGTGTCTCTCACAAGCAAGTCAGAAAAACAAACCATATCATGGAAGAATGATTCAGTTAAAGTGATTATATGCCTTGAATTTAGACTATCCTTAAATACAGTCACACAATGTTATATGACATCAATTATTCTTTCCTGATCGGATAACCTTTCAATAAAAATTTGAGAGATTAATCAAAATAATCAAAGTACATATATTAAAAATATAGTCTGGTTAAAGTAATAAATATATATTCAATGGTTTTTAGTATATTTACAGAGTTGTGCAACCATTGCCACAATTTTTAAACATTTTCATCACCTCAAAAAGAAACATTGTACCCAATAGCAGTTTTAACCAATAAATTTATTTAAACTATCCCACTTTTGATCTCTCAATTTGGACCATTCAGGTGTTCTGATTGTGTATCCTTTGTAATTTCTTTTCTTGTATCGAGCATGAGACAATGAGATGTCATAATACAGTGGTATAAAGTTCTATCTGCATGTGTTTAAGTATTGGTTCTATCCCATACAAGTCTGGCCTCTCTGGCAAATTACTAAACCTCTTTGTGCCTCAGCTTTCTCATCTGTAGAATGGAGATGAAGATAATAATAGTAACTTCATCATTGCATTATTGGGAGAATTAAAGTAAATAAGAAATGTAAAGTCTTTGAACAGTTTCTAATATATATGCTAGCCATTTTCTTCATGGAGATAGTTTTAGATTCTGGTCTAGCAACAGAAAATAGTTGTGTTATCAAATTTCAGCTCTAACAGACAAAGCTGGAAAAGGGAAAAGTCATCTGTTTCAAATTTATAGATTTTTTAATGCAAAAAAAGGATGAAATAATTTTCTCAGTAGGATACATGAAATGATTTGAAGTTCTTTTTCAATTATGTAAATCATGCTGAAAGTGGTTAGTAATTGCAAAGATAAGAATATCTATTTTTATGCCGTTCAATTTAGTTATTAGTCAGAAGCATATGAATGATAACTTTTAAAATCAGAAGTATCTACCTATAATGCAGATAAATGCTGTGTTTGGAGAATCGGTCAACGCATATTTAGTGAGAACCAGCAGCGAGCATGCTGGTCATAAAGCCATTTGCTAGCATTATCTTCAGGTGGATCAAATTAACTTCATCCGGCAGGATGTCATTCACTGCTGGAATGCCCATGTTTATGTATATTATGTCGCCTTTGGAAGCCAGAAGATGTGTCTTTGTCCCACCCACAGCAGACATGACGCTGTGCCCAGCCCCTCTCCCCACTTCACACAAGCATGAACTCACTGAACTTTGGTTGAACTTTCCTGCTCAGTCAAATACATTTTTAATGCAATCTATCCTATTTAAGCCTAATTTGTATTTCATTTCACAATCTTGCCGTTTAACACAAGCCCATCAAGATAGATTTTAGGGCAGCAGCTAATCTAAAACCTAAATGACACTCATTCTGCCCACCAAGGACATGCTTTCTGTTCCTGAAACTCATCCTTAGGGTCAGGATGGGCAAGCCTTCATTTTCCTCTCTCTTTCTGAGTTGTTGCCTTCTCTTACAGTGAAAAATGACTAATATGTTGTTTTTGCAAGTTTTTAAACTTTTTTTCTTTCGTAACAAGAGTCATTTATTCTTTCAACAACACACAACTAGGAGAATTTGGCCAATATTGTCCCTCTCCAAGAAATAGTGTTTTCACTTAAAGACGTACCAGCAGCTCATTTCGGCAGACTGGGCTCTGACAGATTATATGTGAAGGCAACTTTCTTGTCAAATGAGAGGGTAACATGCCTAAGAGATTTACAAATTTTTATTTTAAAAAAGGATTCTTTGCATACCAAAATACAAGCTTCCATTAACCCAATTGTAGGGAAGATAAATCTTAGCAGAGCAATTATTTCTTGAAGTTCAGATGGCCACACATAAATTCTTTCCTTGGATTCAGCACATTTTTTAGTTATCTGCTAGGAACATTAAGTCCTTCAGCATAGACCAATTTTTTGGGGGAGGGGGGTACGTTCTTTCTTTTCTCTTCAAATGTATTTCAAATTTATTGTGTTTGGATAGGCCTTTTGGAATAGTTGCCACTTGTTTCCAAAGTGATTCTGGAAATCTGACTCCTAATTAAATATAAATAAAAGTATAGAATAAAAGTATTCTATAAAATATATAAAACTTTAGACTTGGATTTAAACACCACACTGTGAACAGAGTTTTTAGGCTGACTTCATTTGCTGAATAAACATTATGTATGGTATGTACAAGGCCATGTAGAAGATAATATGATAAATAAGATAAGACTTTTTTCTCTGTGAGTTTATAGAACTCTAGGGAAGTTAACAGTAATCCCTGTTATTCACTGAATATTTACTAAGCACCTGGCATTGTGGGTTGTAAAGGTAAGACATCCACCTGGGAACACGATAGTATTTGTAGCAGGTAGACCTTAATGCAGGTGAAATAATTTTATTGAGCACCTACTATGTAACAAACACTATGAATGTTCACAGTGTCAGTTGACACAGTCTCACTTTCATAGACCATACACTGATTAAGTGCACTAAGAAAGAAATAGCCAGCTCTCATGTTATGAATTTCAGAGGAGAGCAAGTTTATTTCATTCCCTGTGGATGAGGTAGCATTTGAAGAAAGACTTGGTTTTGGAAATGCAAACAGGAGAGAGGAAAAAACCAAGACATCTAAATTACTTTCATCTTGAGGTCTAAAAGAGGTTATTGTTAAGGAGAACTTAGAAGAATGGGGAACTTCTGTCAAAAGTTTGTAGTTTATATTTCTTATTCTTAAACTATTCTAAACCACTAATTCCAGCCAAGATCACATAGAGAAGTATTAAAATACTACGATGGAGCTATTTTTATTATATTGATAGACGCATTGAAACTAAGAAAGAAGGAAAAACAATTTAAGTCAAACAAACCCAGAATGTTCTGAGAGATCGCCAACCAGCAATTACAGCTGCGAAGCTGTCCATATACAATCCACGTATATTCACAATGTAGCCAAAATAAGCCTGAAAATTTGGTGTGGTTTAAAAATTGCTGGAGCAAATGGGGCTATAAGCATAGAGTAGATTTGTTTACCCTCTATATTCTAAGCAATACAGTCCTGATACCCAGGGAATCGTCTGAAAGATTATGGGAAATTCATATATCTACAATCAAGGATGCCATAGCTGACAAACACGCTACAGCCAATGGGTCAATAGATATTATTCAGTGTGTATACATCGAGAGAATGTGTGCTGTAGAACCTGATTCTATAGGGAAGTATTTCTTATGGCACAAGGCTAAAAATTACAGGTTTTCTTGGACATTATGTGTTTTTAACAACTGTACATGGAGATATCTGTGGCTTTTTCAGTTTCCACTCAATTCTCATGAATTACTTTTATTTTTTGACATTCAATTAAATCCTTTATTCTGAATAACAAATGTTAGGAAGAACCGGAAGCAAGAGAGATGAGAGATACCATTTTTTCACTCCAGTGATCTCTACATTTCAGTAGAAAAGTGATTCCCATCTATGGTTTGTATTTCTTTTTCTAAAGAGTTGGAGGATCCACTGGGATAGGCAGTGCTGCATAATTGCAAGTGTAAGTGCTATGATAATTATTATAATTACTATTATTATAATGATGTGGGTCTCCTGCAACAAGAAATGTTTCTGGGTAATGGAAGTGATTTTATAATCTAACGGGGTAAAAGTCATTTAGCTGTCTATCTGCCTTAACTCTCTAATCACCAAAAAGGCAACATTTGAAGACTCAGTCAAATCTCCCAACACAGGAAAAATTTGCAAAAATGTATTATCTTTGAATTGATATGGGTATTTTTTTTTTTAAAGATTTTACTTATTTATTCCCCGCCCCCCAAAGCCCCAGTAGATAGTTGTATGTCATAGCTGCACATCCTTCCAGTTGCTGTATATGGGATATGGCCTCAGCATGGCCGGAGAAGCGGTGCATCGGTGCGCGCCTGGGCTCCAAACCTGGGCCGCCAGCAGCGCAGTGCGCGCACATAACCGCTAAGCCACGGGGCCGGCCGATATGGGTATGTTCTTAATGTTACTTTTAATCATCAGACCACAGTTTCCCTTGTGTGGTTTATTTTCTTAGTATTAATTTTTTAATTATTATAAATACAAGAACACACACACATAGACCAAAACAAATGTGAAACACAGCTCCACGGAGCAAGGTAGCGCATCTTTGCAGAGATTTCTTGACTTATTCTTGGCCAATCATGTTTAAGAAAAAAATTCTAGGACCCGGCCCATGGCCTAGTAGTTAAGTGCTTGTGCTCGACTGCTGGCAGCCTGGGTTCGGATCCAGGGCACGCACACACGCACCACCTGGCAGGCCATGCTGTGGCGGCGTCCCATATCAAGTGGAGGAAGATGGGCACAGATGTTAGCCCAGAGCCAGTCTTCCTCAGCCAAAAAAAAGAGGAGGATTGGCACGGATGCTAGCTCATGGCTGATCTTCCTAAAAAAAAAAAAAAGAAAAAGAAAAGAAAAGAAAAAAATTCTAGGTTTCATCTGGCCACATTAGAATCATTTCTGAGGCTGTATGTCTTTGTGGGTAGGATTTATGTTTCTTGGATTTCAACATAAGGAAATCTTCGGAGATATTTTCAATCATTTATAAGCCCTGATAATCCTCATACTTACAATAATCAATAGAGTAAGTGTTCAGTTATAAAGGTTTGTAGGCTTTTGTAGATATAAGGCATGGAAAATGAACTTACCTTCAATTTAGAATAAAACACATTTCCCTCCCAGATATACCATCCTGTGATGGAGCTTAAGAGAAGTAGCAGAAAATGCTTCAAAATGGCACATGTGTATAAACAAATAATAAGCTAGAGCAGGATCCATATTGAAATGTGATACCCAATGTCCTCTCCAGCATGATATTCTTTATAGCCTCACTGCATATATGTGACCTAACAAATTATATAAAATATTTAAGAAAATAGAGAAGTGATTGATAAAGGAATCACACTATCATATGGAAACACTTCTGCATATCTTGCTTAAAAAAAAAAAAAATCAACGTTCATATTTTTCACTACCCAGTCATTAAAGGAGCGACTGGAAGAAATAGTATCCTGTTTGCCATCAGCATTTACGTTAAGAAGTCACCACCATTACTATTTTAAAATAAAAGAAGGCCCATACAGATACTGTAAAATTTATAATTCTTTTCTTAAAGGGAGTATGACTTTGAACAGAGAGAGTTAATAGTACGTACACTTTCTAGTTCATCTTTCTCTTCATCTGTGAGGAGAAAAGAGTATGTTCTATTTCCATGACCAGCAATTAGATCATAGTTATTTAGTCCATCAATAGTGATAAATAGGGGTAATGGAGTACTGCTCTGAGACAATCTACTGTCCCTCAAAGAATCACAAAAAAGCTAGTAAATTGCAGACATTTACAGTCTTATCTTTGAGTAAGCCATCCAGTGAGAATGTGCAATAAACTTCAATTCCCATCATTTCTAGAGTCAACTGGCTTATTCTTTTTTTTTTTTTTTTTAATTTTAGTTCCTGAATTGCCTTGGCATCTTCTGTCTCCCAATAATTTGGAAGACCATTATTTAGCAGTACATGAGAATGCATTCCTTCAAAATCTTCCTTCTCCTTTCTTTTCCTTCCTGCCTGGAAAAGTGGACACAAAAGCCCTTTCTGAGCACACTTGTCCAATAAGCATGTGTGACTACTACGGGGGACAGCATTTTTCTGAAGACAAGTTGCCCTGAGCAAGTCAATTGAAATTTGGGAAGAATAAAAGAAAAAAGTTTGCTTTGGAAAGCTAATCCATAGAAAATAAACACAAAGGGTGATGTTCTACCTTCCTCTTATTCCCTGCTCATACAAAATTGGGAAGTGCTAAACGATCTTTGTTGCATTAAAAAAAACACCATCATCCTGGCATTAAGTAACTCTTTTCCATTAATGAGATTATTACAAACTCCAAGGAAAGTAAAGACAAAACAAAAAACAGAATTGAAAGGCAATTGAACCATAAAAGTCCAACATTGCTTCAGATTTTAAAATTTTTCCTTCTGGAAAGTGACTAAATCTATTTTTGTTTAGCACTTGGTGTACACTCTCATACTATGTTACAGTCTGGAAAGATATTAACTGATGCATATCTTATTGACAACAGAGACTCCCAAATCATTCTATTCGTATGTAGCCAATGTATTCGACCTTGTTCAAGGTAAAGAGCTGAAATTATAAGACTGGATTTGCAACAAATTTCAAAGCCAGGCTCAGTTGCTGTTCTGCTAGACTACTCAGATTCATTCTTCTGTGACCTCTGCCACAACCCACCTTCATCTCTCTTACAAACAAATGCTGGCATCATTTCCTTCTTCATCATGCTCTTCAAAACCCACAACAACTCATTTTCAGCCTCTGCAGCATAGTGATAATTATGTTTTTTGTTCTCTGCCCATTCTTCTACTAAGCAGCTCAAACTTCATAAATCCTTTTTACTAACTACTCCCTTCACTTGAACATTTTCTGTTCGTATCTTCCCTTTATCCTGACTATGCCTACAACTAAGAGTATTTTCTGATCTTTCCTACTTATGAATTAATTGGTCCTCACAGAATATACCGAACTGTCTCCCATGTGAATCTGGGAGTTAAGAGACTTCACTATCAACTGGAAATTGTCAAGCAAGATTCAGAGATGGATACATTTAGGTGACTGCCCCAGCTCAGATGGGCTAGTTCTCAGTAGAAATTTAGTGAAGTTACTAAATGTCTGAGGTTCTGTGCTCTCATTTGCAAAATGATTTTTTAAAAAGCTACCTTATGTATACAAGGCATACACATGGTGCACAATAGTGATTGTCATCACCTTCCCTGCTTCTTGTGGACACCTCTATAAGTATAAATTTCTGTGTGTTTCACTGGAAGCATTGTGTGTAATGAAGGCTCTGAGTGAAAGTTCTGGAAAAAGGTACCACAATGTCTCACTTCTGGACACAGAACTCATGATATAAAATGAGACATTAATTTTTTTTGTTTGCAAAATAGGTTATCAGGATACTGGAGGAAACATGGTTACATGGAAAAATCTAGTTCATCTCTTATTAGCCTTTCTCTCACTCTCTTGGCCCCAACCACACCAGGCCTCCTTGCCGTAAATAGAACCTACACCATACGCTGCTGCTTCAGGGTCTTGCAAGAGCAGTTCTTCCTTCCTGCCTGGCCTGTTCCCCAGAAACATCCATGGCTCAGACTCTCCACTTTCAGCTCACTATTCAATTGTCCTGTGCTATGATGCCCTTATTTTAAAATTACCACTGTGTCCCCTTCCCTTATCACTGGGCAGTAATTTCTCATTTCTTACATGCTTCCTATCATACTGTTTATTTTGTATATTCTCTGTCTGCCACACTGGTATATCAGCTCCTACCAGGGAGGGGTTAAGTCTGTGTGTGCCTAGGAAAGTGCTGGGCATGTGTTAGGTGCTCAGTAACAACTTGTGGAATATACAAATAATTTAGCTATGTCTAGCTAAATGAGTTGACTTATTAAGGAAAGTTCTTCTAAGACTAGGAATCTGTTCTGTAGCCTTTTAGACCTAGATTCAACTAAACTCAATGTTTTGCTTCAAACATTTCAAATAAATGGAAATAAAGCAATGGAAATCTATATCCCGTGATGATTTTTTTTCTTTTCCTGAAGGCCAAAAAATTTAATTTAATAGAACTGAAATAATATGGGCATACAACTAAAAATAATTCTCTTAGCTTACAGTAGGGAGAGGAAGTGACAATTAAATTCATCCGAGAGGCAAATAAACCACTTCCTAAGAGTTCTATTTGTACTCTTCATAAATTTACTATCTGCTTTTGATTTTATTCTATGGTTACCTTTGTTGTTGTTGATGCTGTGGAGTCCATTCTGACTCCCAGCCATCCTGTGTACAGCAGAGCAGAACCCTGCCCGGTTTTTTTTACACCATCTTCTCACCTTCCGGTGCTATTAACAGAAAATGCTCCGCTGCTATTCTTAGGGTTTTCATGGCCAATTTTTTTAGAAGTGGGTGACCAAGTTTTTCTCCTTGGTCTATCTTCTTCTGGAAGCTCCACTGAAACTTGTTCACCATGGTTGACCCTGCTGGGATTGGAAATACTGGTGGCATAGCTTTCAGCAACATGCAGCCGCCACAGTATGACAACTGACAGAAGGGTAGAGTGGTTCCCTGACCAGGAAATGAACGTGGGCTGTGGTGGTGAGAATGTCAAATCTTAACCACCAGCTTACCAGGACTAGCTACATCCTGGTTACATACCTAATATATTTCTCCAGCAACAGAAGTTTAAAAAAATATCCACACCAAAAACCCCACTGCTTTCTAGATATTATTTATTTTTCATGATAAAAATAACCTCTAAAGATTTTTTCATATTCGTTTCTGCCTGGGCATTATGAAAATTGTTTGGTTTGATTTATTCTTTAAAAAGATATTCAGCCTATAATTACACTGTTGCTAATGGAGTCTTCACACTAATTCCATGCACACAAGGAGAAGAACGAAATGGAAATAATGACTCATGATAGTAATTTGTAGCTCAATGTGAAATCTCTTGGCAGGATGTGTGTTCTTGTATCCCATAAACAGAGTTAAAAGCTGCATTGTATTCATATCCAGAGGGACCAAACTAATGTATTAGTAAATTATAATAAAAGGAAAAATGGAAAGAGAGGGCTAATGTTGGCAACTAAGAATCACAGAAATCAGAGGAGAAGTGCCCATTATGTGTCGGTTTCTAGACTATTGAGTGCTAGATTTAGCTAACAATAAGCAAATTACTTGAATATAGTAATAATTGAATTTTGAAAGCAAATTAATCTACATAACCATTTTAAATTTGAGTTCTTTGCCATTAAGTGTAGCACCTTATAAGTTTTGATGCCTTGTGATTTTTTCAGTTATTAAAGATGTAAAGAGATTAAAATCAATAGGACACATTGGTCTCATTATGCTTCTCATCCATGACTAGAGACACTCATAGTACTACTACTAACACTCTAATTATATTTATTCATTCATCATAATGCTGTATACAGGTTGAATAGGATGTGTCTGAAACACATAAATAGGAAATATGCAAATATATGTAAAATTAAATATCACCAAGACAAAGGTATTTACTACTCTTCCCCAGGTCTATAGCTCTTGCCGTGTTGCAAATAAGGAACCTCAATCATTGCCTGATTTCAGGAAGCATACTAAATTTGTATTGGCCCCAACCTTGACTGGGGAACTGTGCTGAAGGTAAACAGCATTTTTCTTTTCCTCTAAGACATGTAGTTTCTCATGTACAGGTTCCATTCACTCTTTCTTGCTGTGCAGTCATTAAAACTACCCACAAATATTTGATTCTTGCCTCCTTCTGGGCATAAGGTAAGACTGGCCTTTCCCCCTGGATGGAATTTATTCTTGACCACATGTCTGGCATTGGCAAATAGAATATAAATAGAAGTGATCGATGTCACCTACAGAGAAGAGTTGAAAGAGCCAGTGCATACTTTACCACCTGCAAAGGATTCTTTTTTCCATATACAGGAAAAAAATGACTCTTCAGTCTGCGTCCTGCAGAATAGACAAAGGGAATATGCAACTGAGCCCCTTCCAATCTTTGATGCACAGAGCATGAGTGAAAAAGAAACCTTTCTTGGTTTAAGCCAATGATGTATTAGTATTGTTTGTTATCTCTGCATAACTTAGCTTACCCTGAATGATTCATTTACTTTCACCAGATCATCCAAATCTTGCCCAGAAACTTCTCGAAAGCCTCTCAGCCTCCCTCCTTTTCTTGCTTTCCTGTAATCACTCCTACACTTTTGTTCTATTTTTCAGCCAAAACATATATCATCATAACTACCATGCTTTGAATTGTGCTAATAACAGATCAATGGTCTATAGAGGGGCATTTAGGAGGTCAGTAAATAGATTTGGTATCTACCATCCAGAAAACATTGAAATAATTCAAAAGACCACATCAGAATCTGAAGAAGGCTTTCTATATTGATCTCTTTCCCTGAACCTAAAATCTCTCTTCCTAAACCTTCAACTTTTAATATCTATAAGGCTATATTCTTCCAATCATATATATTTTTTCTGTTTGAATAAATAGAGTTGAAGTAGCATGCTTATTATGTATATAGAATTTGAAAATATAGTATTTTCTGATTTATTTACTTCAGATAATTCTTTCAACAATATTTATTTTGTGGCTTCCACATTCCAGGCACTTGTCTAGGTTGCTGGAAATAATGCAGTAACCAAACTAGATACAGCCTCTGCCTTCACGGAATGAACATTCTAAAACAAGTGAGAGTCATTAAATTAATGGGTATATAATATGTCAATTGATGATAAGTGCTATGAGAAAAAATATAGCATGTTAAGAGGGATAATGAATCTCTACAGTAAAGCGTGGTAGAAGGGGTACAATAGTTATTTTATGAAGATTATTCAGGTAAATTTTCTCTGAAAAGTGACATTTAAGCCAACTCTTGAAGGAAAAATTTGGGAATTCTGAAATTTTAGAAAAGCACAAATAAATGTATAAAATGAAATAAATTCAGAGCAGTAAAAAAATAAGATAAAAATTACCCATTCTCCAACTACTGTTAAAACATTTTGTATTAATATAAGGGTTTTAAAAATAAATAAATCTATATTTTTAATAATAATATATCATTAAAAGGTTTTTCCATTTATATTAGTAATTTTCTTTTAAGAAGTCTGGAATGCATGCTAAACTATTAACACTGGATAGCTCTTGAAGGTGGAATAATGAGAAACTTTTGTATCGTACCCTTTACATTTTTGTATTACTGAATATTTTAAATCAGAAAACTCATAAGATCTGAAAATATTCTTCTGCAGAGTAATCATCAGTGGCTTTATAGCATTCCATTATACAGCTAATTAGCTAAAACAAAATTTATTTTATTAAGCCACCATTATTGGATATTTAATCTCTAATTTTTTGGTGAATAATATGATTTTAATGATTTTCATGATAAATACATAATATACTAGCTACATCGCAAGCTAATTGGACTTTCATGGACTAGCCTGGTAATATACAGTTTTGTATTCTACGGGAAAATTGTATTATGCATTCCAAACAATTTATATAAAGAGTAACCCTTGGCACATAATCTATATGTTAATTGTGTTCTTTCCCTACAATTAAGTATTTTTACAGCTTAAGACACTTCTATACATTGTTTGAATATGGATTTGATATTTGTTAACCTTTAAATGTGCTGGGCTACTTTGGGCGTCATATGAAGCAACAAGTGTTATTTTTTATTTGAACAGATTATAGTGCTAAATAATTAACAATAATTCGAACTCTCAAACCACTTGCTGAGGGCGGGAGGGAGATGAACTGAGGAAACGTATCAGATAAGTCCATGATGGAGGAAATCATATGATACGTACGCAAGCCTCACTATGCCAGAGAACTTTCTATGACAACCAGTCCCACCACCCCAGGCTGATTGGATTGCTCATTTTTGTGATCCAACACACCTGGGACTACTTTTAACACGGTGCTTATCACATTGCATTGAAATTTCTCTGCTTCAGTGTCTCCCACTTATCTGCGAACTTGTTCATATCAGAGACCACATATTTTCTCTGTGAAATCACTACCTGTTAACCCAGTGTCCAGGGCATGTCAGGTCCTCAGGAAATGTTTACTGACCTGAAATAAGACCACCTGAGGGATGTCATGGAAGACAGTATGCATACTGATGTTAGAATAATGTAAATGCCTGCCCAGAGAAAAGCAAACTTTGAAGAGAAAGAAAAAATGGGAAAATGGCATTATCAGGTCCAGAAATATACATTCTCAACACTCAGATTGGAGTTCCCATCGGTAGACAGGACTACAGAGAAAGTGTTGAAATTGTGCCAGAGCTGCTCCAACACTGAAAAAGACATACAGGGATCTCTCTTCTTTTCCAACAATGATATCTTTTCTCCCTCCGTGGAGACTGGTCCTACCTTATATAGGAAACAAGTTTCATTCGTAAAGAGACTCCAGCTAATGCCCTAAACCCTCCACTTTCTTCCTCACCTCTTTCCACCGTCCCTACCCCTTCTATCTGTACAAATTAAAGATGATTAAGAAATCTGAAAAATCATTTCATACAAACGATGGGCACAGAATAGCTGCTGGTTATGCAAAAGACCCACCCCCGTCCACTTCCCCCATCTATTATTATACTAACTCTCAGGTCTCAGCTTTGGGAAAGTAATTGACAGTTCCTACTGCTGTGGTCTGAAATTGATCACTGCGTTTGCACTGAGACCGTGCTTCTTACGGACCACTCCCAGGCAACGACTGAATGTGGTGGAGATACCAAGGCAGAAACATTTCTGGAAGATGAGAAATTCTTCCAGGGAACTTTGGCTTGAGGACTCCCCAGTGACATTTCTGGACTTTCCTTAGACTGCACAGCGGCTTAAAAAAGTTCCAGCCCACCTTCCTTCCTTTCCTCTCTCTTTCACTCAGAGGCAGACATGCAGCGTGGTCTCCTGGCTCTCCCAGCCTTTCTGGCTCTCTCTTCATTTTCTTTCACAGGCATTTCTCATA
The DNA here is from genome assembly GCF_057802395.1 of Ceratotherium simum simum. Lineage (NCBI taxonomy): Eukaryota > Metazoa > Chordata > Mammalia > Perissodactyla > Rhinocerotidae > Ceratotherium > Ceratotherium simum. The sequence goes on along the minus strand of NC_141923.1, from coordinate 20,407,176 downwards.
ACAACATTCTTGCACATTTAACCTCTCTGGCATCTGTTTCTTCAAAGACCCTGAGTAACAGAATAATAACATACAACATGGATGGGTGCCACAATGCCTTATAATATATTTTATATATGTATTTCTCTATTTCTCTTTCTCTCTTTCTCTCTCTCTCTCCTATCTCTTGATCTATCTATCCATTCATCTATCTAGTTGTTTAAATGTAGCCATGACTAGATTGTAAGTATCTTGACAATGTCTGATGTGTGACAATTATGTAAAGCTACATGTATTAGTTTCCTACGGCTGTCACAACAAAATACCATAAACTGGATGGCATAAAACAGCAGATATGTGTTGTCTGACAGTTCTGGAAGCTAGAAGTCTGAAATTAAGGGGTCATCAGGGCCACATTCTTCCTGAAAGCTTAGGGGAGACTCGTTCCTTGCTTCTTCCTAGTTTCTGGTGGTTGCCACCAATCCTTGGTGTTTCTCAGCTTGCAGATTCATCATTTCAATCCCTACCTCTGTCTTCACATGGCCTTCTCCCCTGTGTGTCTCCTATCTGTATGTCTAAGTTTCCCTCTTTTTAGAAAGGCAATGGTCATCGGATTAGGATTAGACCTACCCTAATCCAATGTTACCTCCTCTTCACTTGATTACTTATGTAAAGATCCTGTTTCCAAATAAGGTCACATTCACCGGTACCACCAGTTAAGACTGAATGTATCTTTTGGGGGATACAATTCTATCCATTACACCATGTGACTTGGTTTTACTGCTGCTGGTGGTGTTGCTCATATTGCTGCAACTGGCCGTTATTCTTCAAGGAATCTCTGCTACCCTGTTGCTAACAGCCGGCTCTCTCAGCTCAGTCCGGTGCTCTTCAAGTCCCCAAAGTCAATCCCAATCACCTTTAATGAACGTATAACCAATGTTTGTTCTGTTCATATACATCGTTTGGGAAGCCAACTTGACAGTGAGATTAATATGTCCTTCCTGAACTCATCAGCTGAGTGATCCTATCTCCCTCCCTCCTTACATGGTCTTTCTGAACGTAAGGCACACCAGGAAGATGGTCTGGGCACAGTTTTCATGACACTCTCCTTTTGTTGCTCCTATTTCTGAGTCTTATCAGTGGAGGAATAACGAAAGGAAATCCACAGTTTTAAGGCATATAGGCATTTGTGAGGCTGGGAAAAGAGATTTGTAAGGCTCATAGACCACATATAAGGTTTACTCTAGGCATATAATCTTTCTAATCCAATGCATTGTGGTGCCTTTCCAGGGACGGGCACAACATATGCACATAAATGTGATAAGTGTTAAATTTACAAGGAGAAAAAATAGTTGATTCAATTACATTGTAATCTTTGTCTATAACTTAATATATGTATCAGTATCTCTATTTCTGTAATTATAGCATGGAAAAGACTTCTGTTATGTGAAAGATGTTATGCTAGCTGTTAAAATACAAAGAGAAGAAGATCAATGTTATTTTTAAATCCCTGCTACAAGATAGGCACTGATCTTGGTGCTTCCCAAACATTTGCCTTTAAATTCTTAAGGCCAATTGTTTTCAGTAGCTAACATTATCCATATTTCCTCATAAACTACATGGTGCATGAGCCAAAATTGAAAGACAATTCAAAGCTTAGACTTTGAAACACATACCTTCTTTATCAAGGTAGACGTAGGCATGGTCCTTGCCCTTCAGCAGATCTTTTTATTGTGTGGGATGATTCCAAAGTAATGTGGTTTCAAAGGCATGTGAAAAGTTCCTCTGTTCACCCTCCTAAACCTGCTCATTCCCAATTTTCTTTGCCTCAGTTAGTCACCATTAGAAACTAGGTGTAAAAAGAGTCCATAACGATTATTCTCTTTTCCTCTACCTCCGATTCCAATCCAAGGCAAAGACTGTTGACTTTACCTCTAAAATACTTTATAAGTATGACCACTTCTCAACTTCCCCTTGTGACCACTTCATTCCATGTCACCATTATTATTCTGCCGTGATTTCTACAACAGCCATCAAACTGATCTCTTTTTCTCAATCTTGTTTTCATTATAGCTCTTTCTAAAAAATCATATAGTGATATTTCAAAAACTAAAAGATATTATGTAACTCCCTTGCTTAACATACTCCATTGACTTTCCATTGTAATCAGTATAAAATTCCAGGTCCTTACCTTGGACCAAAGATTCCACAAGAGTCTATCACTATGTCTCTGACTTCATCTCCCTCCTCATACAAGGTCTATGGTCCAGACACAATTGCCCTCAATTTGTGCATCAAACATGTCAAGAGTTTTCTTGCCTCATGGAAAACCGACTTGTTCTTTGCTTTTCTTCATCTATCTTTTCACAGGTTTACATATGGCTGTCTCTTGCTCATCATTTCTGACTCCACTCATATATGAGCTCCTCAAAAAGGGCTTCATAAACACCCAGCTAAAGTAGTCTGTAGTCCATTATAGTCAAGCTCTGTCTCATAACCTCTTTCATTGTTTTCATAGCATTATCACTGCTTAAAATTAATTAGGTTACTTTTTGAGCTTGTCTTTTTATTATCTGTTTTTCTCTACTGGAAATAATTTAAGTTCTACAAGGGCAGGTCTATCATTCCCAACATTCCAACTATGTCTAGCACATAGAAGCTGTTCAAAAAAAAATGTGTTGAATGACTGATTTACAATGTGTTATACAAAGACAAAAGTGAGCAACTGATTTCCAGGGGGAATCAGGAGAGATTGAAAATTTGAGTTTGACCGTGAAGGGCTCCTTACCTCCAGAAATGTATATTAGAGGTCTACTATGCACTAAGTACTCCATTAGGAGGAAGGAATTATTCAGCAGATTAAGATATTTCACATATCAAACAATTTGAGAAGACTATCATGAAAACTACAAGGATGACTTGGACAGTGAACACCACCGAAATTCGGAAAATGAAAAGATCACAGCAGGCTAGAATAATCAAAGAACACTTATCTGGGATTGAGTGAGATCTCCCCCCACCCAAAGGAAATGGGACTTTAATTAGTGTAAAGGTTAGAAGTCTATAACAGTAAGGGATGATATCACGGAGATTAGAGTGCATAAATTTGACTTAAGTCAGCAATGTCCCGTCAAGTGCCCTGGAGGGCATTCTGTAGTGCTATGGTGGGAGATGTGGGTGAAATTCATGCTGAGTAAACCCCAAAAGCCTGTAAAGGGCAGGTTCTCCAAAAGGTTCTCAATGTGGACCTGTTTGAGGTGCCCTTTAAACTCAGTCTCTTCAATTTTCAGAAAGAATTCACTGAGTACCATTCTGTTTAATATTCAGTTTATTCCAACTACATTAAAAAGAATGAAAGACAGATTAATCTTTAGTCTTTGCTCTGTTTGGTTAGAATTTTTGAAAGAATAATTGTAGAATCAGGAATAATTTTATAAGACATTTTTCTCTATTGTTTTGTATGAAAATTTCTATCTGTCTATCTAACCAAAAAACAACACTGCTTGTGGTGCTTCTGAAAGCACTATTTACAAAAATAACCATAGAATTCTAGAACCAGAAAAGACATGTTAAGTTACCTAGTTAAAACCATATAATTTAAAGGTTAGATTTGTAATATGTTAATCCTTTATAATGCGTGCAGTATGACTACTGTTTCTGAAAGTCCATGACAGAAAAGAAACCTGGCCTCCGCCTCTTAGTGACTTCATAATCTCAGATAGAGACTGGAAGATTTCACATGCTGAGGAATTTAATCAGTAATAAATTATTTTCAACTTTAGTCTCTGCCAATTTTATGCAGAGGTACATCGGCCCGGCTCTATATATGTGTGCGTCTGTGTGTATGTATGTGTATATATGTATATATCTTTGCTTTATATTTGTCTTTCATTTTTGTACACACTCATATACATATAGTACACATGTATACATATACAATATGTTGTAGATATATATATATGCATATATACATATTATATATGACATGTTTTATATGAATACTTGTATACTATGTTTATATGGGTGTGTCTGTATAAAGTAGAAAGACAAATAAAAAGCAAGGATGTTAAAGGTTTACCAAAATGGGTCACCTATGTAAAATTTAAACCTATTTGGATATGAGTAAATATATTTCCTTTTCTTTCTTTCTTTTTAAATTTACCATCCAGATCCTGTGTTTAGTTATTAAAGAAAAAAAAAAAGTTAAATTCCCATAAATCTAAATATGTGGGGGAAAGTTATAATACTTTACCCTCCAGGACAAGAAATATGACGATGCTAGCACTTTTCCGTGGGCTTGGCTTGTTTGCGATAGTAAAACAAGATCTGCATGTCCTTTCAGCTCCCTGCTATGTACAAATATTTCTGGATTTCCTTATGAGCTGCCGAACTGGCAGCGATGCCTGGCTATTTAGAACGATTTTTGCTTTCTTCCTCAAGACTCATGGTTTTAAATCCCCAGGACTGGCTTGAATATTGTGGATTTATTCTCCAGATCACCATCTAGCTCATTGAGAAGAGGTGAAATGGCATTGACCTTTTGGGAAAGGGAAAGTGTTCACAACCCCCTTTGGGTCGCAAGCCCCCAGGTCCCCATGCACACCACAGTGACTCAGTAATTAAGTTCAGCATATTAAAAAAAAAAAGAAGAAGAACCAGAGAAATATAAATAAACCCTCTGGTATTTTTGCAGAGAAAACGAAGTAGGTTTATAGTATCATGGTAGAAACTATACCCACACAGTAGAACTTCTAAATTATTTTTTCTCTGCAAAAAGTACAGAAAAAAAAAGAATAGAGTCCAAACTTGTACTTTACTAAAATAACTAGGCATCATCTATTAGAGTTCCTAGCCCATGAGAAGCAATTTTATTTCAGAATATGTTTTGCTGTTGATAAAAAAATATGACAGCATTAAAAGAAAAATTGCTAAACGAGGATTTCAGTGACTATGATTAATTTTTAAAAGGTCAAATGATGTTTTTCTTCTGTTAGATAACCTCAGTACCCCAAAAGTTTCAAATTCTAAAAAGGTTCATGGCAAATTACTTAAGTGCTCCACCTTCCAATTAAATAAAATGAGGTTTTTCAGGATGACATAATTTCTCTGGTTATAGGTTATCAGAGCTAAGGAAACAACACATCTATGATGTTGTCAGCAGACCATCAATTTGTGCCCTATTTGCAGAAGAACGAAAATGAAGAACTATAAAGCAGTGAGACACAAGGGCATCGAGTAGCCTACTCTATTTGCTCAGGCAAGTCTCAGTTTTCTTAAATGAAAGGGAGAATTTGAACTTAGTACTCAGCAGGTTAAAAGTTTGAAATGCTGAAGGAATTTTTTAAATCTACATTTTATTAGCACTTATACTTTTCACGAAGTGAGAGAGAGTTTGTAACAAAAAATGATAGGTACCAATTATTAAGTCTCTGAGCACTCTATTGCCCACAAGTGTTCTACATGTTTTTGTTTTTTTATCACATTTAATATTCTCAACAAAGAATTAATATTCTCAAAAAGGAGATATTATTGTCCCTATCTTATGGATGAGGAAATTGAGTCACCAATTGTTTAACTCATTACTGAATAGTGTAAGAATTCAAACCTAGCTTTTTCTAGTGCCCCAAACGGTATTCCTTCTCCCATGCTACACAGCCTCCCAGGAAGCATAAATACCAGTGAAAAGTGAATACTTACACTAGCAATCTGGCTAGATTTTTCTCTCTGAAGCCAAGTTCTGTATCAGATTGGACTAGGTTGACCGTATGTAACTATTTGGGAGTTATGCTCATATAGCCTAAAGCAAACACTAATGACAGAAATAGATGAGTTTTCTGTGGTTTAAGCTTTTTGTTTTGTTTTGTTTTTGGTGAGGAAGATTGGCCCTAGGCTAACATCTGTGCCCATCTTCCTCTACTTTATATGTAGGACACCTGCCAGAGCATGGCTTGATAAGTGGTGTGTAGGTCCACACTCGGGATCCAAACCTGTGAGCCACGGGCCGCTGACGCAGAGTGCACTCACTTCACAGCTATGCCACCAGGCCAGGCCTTAAGCGTTTTGCTTTTTGAAAGGAATACATGAAAAAAAAATCATTGATTAACTTGGTTAGAATCAATAAGTAAGCCATCAGTACAGCGGTATTGAAATCACAATTCTTAACTCTCAGAGATCAGTTTGAAAACTTGGCTCTTTTGTTTTTGTTTGTCTGGTATCATCAAAAATAACATTTAAACCATTGTTTAACGTGACGTGTAAGGTGTCTTTCTCTACATGGTGATATTGCATGGCGTAATCAAATGTATCTGATATTTTAGGAGGAAGGAATAGTCAGTTGTAGAGAAAGATCTTAAATATTATTTTAATATATATGTTTTTTCTGTATAATGTTAAATCCACATAGTTCTACTGTATATCTTAAATAATGACACAAGTTGTTCAAGTTACTCAAACTTATTTCTGAGTTTTTTTGTTGATCCTGTGACTTATACTAGCCCCACAATAGGACAGGAAGAGAAATATGCCCTTCCTTGGGAAACTCCTACAATGTTACGAAAACAGGAATATGGTAGAGGTTGTAAGATAGCTTTGAAAGTGTTCTGATAAAGTTGGAATTATTTATCTATGAAATTTAAAACATGTGTGAGCAGCCACTTGTTGGACGACTCCTCTAAATCTTTAGTCCGGTATCTCTGAGCATTGCCCTCAGTGATTTGGAGCAATTAAAAGGTAAGATATCTGCTTACTGGAAATACGTCACGAACTGGCTTGGCATGTCTCTATTTTGGTCTGGCACACACATTTACTGGAAGGCCTAATAGTAACCTCAGAAGAAATTCAGAATAAGGAAATGATGTGATATTTTTTCCATTTCAGATATTGTTCTAAATGGCATAGTAATGATATCCTGACACCATGAGCATGTGTGTGTGTGTGTACACATGTATAGACAAACACTATTTATAGGTATGTGATACATCACTATATATTGCAAGGATACATATATGTATGTATTTCAAAATACCACGGCCTCAAAATTATGTGTATACAGGGAAGAGAATAAAAAATAACTTTTTAATAATTTGGACTTGATTAGTAATTATATACCGTTTAAAATTTATAACAGAGGTTCTTTTACTGGTTTCAATTTTGATATTGGTGTTTATTTAAATAGTTCTATGCACATAGAATCATAAACACAGCATTATAGTCAGAGATCTTCTTTCCACTTAATAATCCCTTGGTCCATGTCATCACCGTCTGGACGAGATGAGTAGTCAGGTGTGGGAAGCCTCTTAACATGTAAATGTCATTTGCCTGACTTCTCAGGCCTATTTGGTATAAACTGAGATTTTGCCCACCATCACTTCCCTCAACAAAACAAAAAAGTCTAAAAAGAGCCAGACTTACAGATCTCTAAATTTCTAAGGAGAGTACATCCTTTTGTTCTGTTTCCTGCACAAGCTAGGTTTATACTTATGAGTTTACTTCAGTTTCTTTGAGCTCTTGGCCCTTTAGGATAGAACAGCTTGGACTGGAATAATCAACAAGCCATATCAGAGAAGAAAAAGAGCAGGACAAGATGAGAAGGTTCAAGGTCGTTTCTTTATATGCTCACATCGCAACCACTCTCCTCCATGGTCTTTCATACGTACTTCAATTATGTGAAGATGTCTGATAAATTCTAGCAGAGACCTCAGTTGGTCAGTTTGTTCCAGAGAAAATCCAAGTTGGTTAAGATGACCCATAGGAGGTCAATCCACAGTCAAATTTCACATAATCAAATTTCATTAATTTTATTACAAGTTTCTAAGTTCCATCTCTTAACAGACAATATGTTGTGTTTCAACTTGTCAAAATGAGTTTTCAGGTGTGGCAAAGTTAGTAAGATTAGGAAGTAGAAAAAAGCCCTAGACTGAAGATTCAATTTTATGTTTACCACAAAACCAAGTTCTATTAGATATTCTAAACGTCATTCCTAAATTTCAGAGTATGTTGCACATTGTAATCCTGTTGCCCAGGTAGGAAGAAGAGTGAACATTTTTGAGGATCTACTGTGTGGCACAGATTGTGATCATGCATATTACTAGCAAGATGATTTTACAATATTACAAATGGGAAAATAGTGAGACTAAGTAAACAAAGCTTATGAGGAGAGAATGGGCTGAACTCAGCTTATCTGATACTAGGGCCTATGCTCTTCCCAAGGCAGCAGGTGGCCCCATATGATATGAGGGTATTAGGCAAATGCAGAACTCAGAATTGATTCCTTCTGCTTTAGAAAAGATTAACATAAGAAGCGTCTACTGTCAGGGGAATGGGATTCTCAAGGTCACGTAGCTAAAAGATAAATATATCGTCTGTGTTCCTCTGTGTCCATTCACCTTTGTAAATTTTAATTCAAGTTCAAAATCCAGATCACTTTATTCTTTAAATTTTCTCATCTCTGAGAGCTCGTGTAACCTGTGGTAAACAATCTAGACATCCATTGTATCCCAAAGCTTCCTTGGTCGTGTTTTTATTGTTTCATTTAAGGTGTGACCATCCTTAAAGTTAGGATCCCTTTACTAAATGTCCTTTACATATCTCGCCCCACCCCAGCTCCCACAATGAGTATACAATAGGCGTATAATAAATGTAGCATATATTATGTAACTTATGCAATATAAGTATTTTTTATAATTTTATATAATTTTTATTACTGTTTAAAAAGAAATAGATTTAGGAAAAACAATTTCTCCTTGTGGTTGTGCTGCTAATATCCACTGAGGTCTCGGATGGGTCATACAAATTTTCGAGGCCTCAGTTTTCTTGTCAGTGGAATGGAAATTCTATTACACTCCTAAACTTCATTCCCAGTATTAGCATTGTCAGACCATTTGATTCTTTCCTACTTGATAAGCTCCCATTTGATTTTGTTTATAAATAGGAGGGGAAAAAAATCCAAATGTTTTCCAGAATGTTCATCATATGTTAGCACATTTCCCAGGCTGTGTTCATTTAATTCAGGGTACTATGTGAATGCGTGACCATGGACATGTCAGTTGATCATTTTGGTTTCTCTTTCCACCTAATGTAGGAATAAAAACAACTTTTGTTTGTAGTGTAGGAATTAAATAAAATAAGGTATTTTGAAAATAACTAGCTCTGAGCCATAAAATTTACTAATTTCTTATTTCTTTTAAAGGATAAGATCAGTAAAGAAATTAAAGGCTTTTTCTTTGTATTTCTGTATCTGTGAGTGTTAATTTATTTCCGATTCTTCTTCTCATGGCTGCAATCATTTATATGGTTGCTCCTTAACTTTCCCACAGCTGTCTATTTTTTACCTAACTTTGATACATGTAAAGAGTCCTTAATTTTTTAGCTACTTAATATTTTACATATGTTGGTCCTCTTTCTAGATTATTAATTCACATGAATTAAAACTCACCTAAGTATCGCTATGGTATCTTCCCTTAGTCAAATTTTTTGGTGGTTATTTCTCTTGTCTGTAAATCCTTCAGAAAGATTGCTTTCCAAGATTTTGTATCCATAGGAACAATAATTAAATTTTCTTCTTAAATTGGAAAAATCTCACTAAGCATATCTTATGTGTCTGTAAAATTTGGCTTTATTCTATCTTGCCATTTATCTAATTTTGTAACAAAATACTTGGCGATTAATTTGATCTATTATGGTTTACTACTGGTAAAAATTTCAATTCAGAATTTAGCGCTATTCTTGATGTATCTTTTGCACTTGGAATGGGTACCTTGCTATACACTCTCAAAGACAATCTTCTAATCTAGTTTATTACCGTGTGCAATGGTCCCAGAAAAATAGGTTGACATTCTCATCTCTTATTCGTAGAACACTAAGAGTTAAATCCAATGAAATTGCTCTCTTAGTTATACTAACACCTTTACTGCAACACTAACACACAAAGGAGGTTTTGTCCTTGTGCCTCCCTGTTCCCATACTTGTCCAGTCATTGATCTCTACTTCATATCTCTTCCTCCATAACTAGCCTTCCACCCGCCCCGAAAATTACAGATCTTTAGTATTGTCTATTTCCCTGGAGTGAACTGACCATTTTTATCTTCCAGACAATAGAACAAAATGATAATTGGAATTTTCCACAACATGTAGTTGAGAAGTGATAATGATCATAGATATTTACATCATGTTTTGTCTCTAAAACATCAACAGTTCATACTTACGTACACTATTTCCATTTTCATCAGATGATTTGGTATTGTATAACCGTAGTTCAAATCCTTTTTTTCTTATTCCTTTTTTCTTTCTCTCTTTCCTTTTCTATTTCTCATTCTTTCTTTCATTCTCTTTCTCCTTTTCTCTTTCTCTTTAATTCTTTCTCTTTCTTGTGAGAGTGTGTGTTTTTGTGTACATTTTGATGTAGACACACTTGATTTAAGGCAACATAGACACAAAGATTCTCTAATGAAATTAAAATAGATTCAAGCATAAAGTAATGAACTGATGCCCAGTCTCCTGAGTGTTTTTATTAAAGTATATTATGCACTTTATATAATTTTTAAATTTTTCCATTTGTATTATTACCAAATTTCTTGAGTTCAAGCACTAATCCTTCATACTACTTTTGTTATAGACTAGATGAGAATGGCCTGGGGTGGGATTGGAATGTATTATATGTAAAGGGATTAGATATTTTTCAAAGAGCCAAAAACTCATATAATCTCTCCTGAACTGTCGTCGATTTCTTTTTTCCAAATTAACTCTCATTTTAAAAACCTCTCAAGGAAATTCCAAAGTACCCACTTATCCTCTAGTCTTTCTGGAAAAGGATTAAGAGTCTGAAGAAAGTAAATGAAATTTAGCCAGCCCCATAAAAGAACATAGCTCAGATTTTGTTCTCACAGCATAACAACACAAAAACAGGGGTGATCATTTAATCTCACAGACTCTCTTTCAGGCAGCATCCTAAAAATTTTCAACTTTCACCAAACCATTAGAAAAGGTCTTTCAACCTGCAGGACTTCTTCATTTCTGTTTAAATCACCTAGAGCTGGACATTGTCTGAGCCTGAAAGAATACTTTAAGCAGCAAAGCCAGACATTTTTTTTACTCGATTTCCTGAAAACTCAGACTTCACTAAGGTTTGGCTTTCATTCCTTCCATCCTGGTGAAGTTCCAAAACTTTTAAATTTATATCTCTCATTGAAGACAAAGTAGCGGCTTATCAGATTTTCTTTTCTAGAAAAGAACAGTTTCTAATTAGGGGCTTTGCAGCTATGAACCACTTGGCAATGTATTTAGGCCAACTCCTACATCTGGCATTTTTCCTTCAGTGAGATTAGCCTTCCTCACTTTAGGTGAATAAACACTATCTCTGCTGGTGAGTGAAGGCTCTGCTCCAAGTCCTGGGACTTCCAACTCCCCTCACTATAAAATGTGACCCCAGTCATACTCTTCCCAGGAATGTTTTGCTATCTTGATCAAATTTTCTCATATGTGTCAGCATCGTCAACAGGGTTATATATCTCAATTCTGGCTCTCTATGCTTATCTGTCTTATCTAGAAATGTGGAAAAGTCTATTATAGTTTATCCTCATCTGTGGTTTAGCAACTTTCTTGAAAAAAACCAAAGGCATTCATAGACATAGAGAAGGTTTGATAGGTTTAGAGGAGAGAGAGTGATAATGTTGGCTGATATTTATTGATCACTTGCCCTGTGCTAGCCACTGTGTTAAGTGTGGTATAGCAATCTATCTTTAATTTGAACTCATCCAACAGCCCTATAAATTAGATGTTATCCTCATTTTCTGGAGGAAAAAACTTAATTTAGAGTTTAGGGAACTACTCCAAACTTTCCCAGCAAGAGAAAGGTAGAATTAGAATTCAAATGCAAATTAGTTTGGTTTCAGAAGCTTTGACTTTAAATATTACAACATATTCCCTTCCAATAATTGAATTGCAAATGTGCTTGCTTTACAATATCTGAGATCGTATGGATTCAACTTTACCAACCTAAAAAAAAAAAAGATGAAAGAAAAGAAAACACTACTTAATTTTGAAAAATATTGCCCTCACTAATATTGAACCCATTTAAAAGGCCAAAATAGCTGTTGAAGGAAAACGATAAGTGGACTTTAACGTGAGAATGTTTTACTGAATTCCATAGAGAATCACTGAATGTATTTCATATTAAGATTATATGATACTAGCAGTTAATATGATAAGACAATACCAGTAAACAAAATATTTCAAATTATTTTAAGAATATCTGACACAAATATGTAAGGTTTACAGTCGTCTCATTATTTTCTGCCAAATCCATGGTGAAACATACAGTGGGAAACTTCTGTCTCTGCTATATAAAAATATTTAAAAAGTTTCAAGTTAGCAAGGAAAAGAATCTATTTTTAAAAAGTTATCTTCAAAAGAACCACTTATATGAAACCAACATTACTTTGCTTAGAAGCATAAAGGGTCAAAAGAATAGTTTCTGAACTACACTTTTCCTGGGGGTGAAGGGTTTTCACATTATACTCTTAAATAGAACAGAATGCCCCCAAATGGCAGAAGTGTTCTTAGTCTTTCTCACTTGCAATTTTCGTCTTAGCTTTGAACTTTTCCATTCCTTTCTGTGAAAACTTTAAGATCCATTAGAAAGCATCTGATTTTATAAGCACTTAGCAGCCATAAAGAGTGAAATTATCTCCATCCATCAACTCAGCATACAAAACAATAGCACCCATTAGAAGATAGTGTAAAAAGAACAGATAAAGACAAATCCACTTCAGAGATGGGAATCTAGGTCACAAGCAGGGTGTCTTTAATTTGTTCACCAAAGTCACAACTGATTGACCTAAGTCCACTGTCAATTCCCTGTAAAGGCCACCAGAATAACCTACTGATCAAGCAGAGGTGAATAAAGCAGAGCTGAATTTATTACTTACTAACATAAGGGAATGCACCATCTTGAGGGAGACTTAGTAGTGCCTCAAAGGGAGGAAATCAGGAATAGATATTTATAGGCTTTTAGGGTCTACGCTCTAGTAGTTTAAGGCAGGTATTTCAATTCAGAGATCTGATTGGGCGTGGTCAAGATTCTTGGTAAAAGAGTTTAGAACTGACAGACACAGTGAGGTAAACGTTGAAGAGTGATCTCAAGCATTTGCCCAGGTGAGCCATCTTTTGTCTTTGGAAGGGACTATTTCCCCAGATGAGCAATACAGGGTCCTGACAAAGAGGCTAGTTGAGCAGTAGATTATTAGATAAACTCATCTTCAGGAAGTTCTTGAAGCAACCAATGAAACTATTGTTCTGAGAAGTGTTTTTCAGTCTTATCTGTTTGGGTAAAAGTTTTGGGAACAAATGATAAGTCAAGTGGTTGTAAGTGGCCTGTCTTAGTCAATTCTTCTTGCTGTAACAAAAATACCATAGACTGAGTAGTTTAAACAGCAGAAATTTCTTTCTCACGGTTCTGGAGGCTGAGAAGTCCAAGAGCAAGGTGTTAGCAGATTTGTTTCCTGGTAAGAGCCTTCTTCCTGGTTTGTAGACAGAAACCTTCTTGCTTTATCCGCACATGGTGGAGAGAGAGATCATCTCTCTTCTGTCTCTTCTTCTAAAGGCACTAATCCCATTCAAGAGGGCTCTGCCCACATGACCTAATTATCCCCCAAAGGCCCACCTCCAAATACCATCACATTGCGGATTAGGGCTTCAACATATGAATTTTGGGGGGACACAAACTTTCAGCCCATAGCATGGCCTTAGTTCTTATTCTGAGAGCTAAGTCATGTGACTGTAAGCAGTCTTGGTTCTCTACCTAATACCTCATAATGACTCTAAATAATTTCACCTTTGAAACATTTTAAAGATTAAAGCTAGAGTCCCAAGAAAAGGTAAAGAGAATCTACAAAGAAAAACAAAACTCTGGTAATAACAAGAAGTCTTTGTTGACTTTTAACTGTTTTTTGACAGTGTGTTCTCCCAGTACATAATTTAATCTTTACAAAAAAGTAATAAAGTGAATATAATTAGAATCCTCATTTTATAAAATGAAAGATCTGAGACTCAGAAAAGTTAAATAACATGCCCAAAGTCACCAGCTAAGAAGCTCGAGGACCAGAATTATATCTAGGATGCCTGGCCTCAAACCACATGCCCACCTATACACTAAAACTAACACCAAACGCAAAAGATAGATGAGACATGGCTTTGAGAAAATAATATTTAAGGGTTCATTGTGATGATATAATAACAGCTAAGGATAAATTTAAATTAGCTTATATAGATAAACTCTATTGTGATTCCTCTGATGCAAAAATAGTCCCACAATTCCTTTGCCAAAAGGTTTCAAATTTTAGCTATTAGTTATTCTTAAAGTTACACATTAAAGACAATTAATAAAGTGCTAATCGTGTTAAGAAGGGATAAGGTAAGGCATTGTCAGTAATACTAAACTTATAATCAATATTCACTTCTCTGGCAATGTGACTGTCAAACTGTTTTGCCTCAGGGATATTTAGTATGAGTGCAAGACCCCAAGGTCTGCCTACCTCACTTGTACTCAACTTTCCTTTGGTGATGATGGGGTTGGGGGAGAGCTGGTGTGTGTGATAATCACCACTCCTTATGAAGCATACTTTATAAAAAATAAAGTGAAGATTAGCAACTGACTATCAGGACAAATCCAAAACAATATAAAATATTTATTGATATCAAAGTGTCCTTCACTAAAAGCGGGAGATTCTAAATATCTGCACGTAAGAATTTTGAGGTAGGTAAATTTCATAAAAGGACAGTGAATTCAAGGCTTCATTACACTTGGGTAACTTGCAAGTTTTAATTTCATAATTCAGGTGGCTACTAGTAAAGTACTTTGAAACGTACACAAAATAAATCTCTTTATTCTTTGTGTCATTTTTTCGTGAGATTTGAAAAAAACTTTTTAATTATTTTTTTTTTACCAGTTAAGTTCATCCAGTCAATCTTAGATCACATTTTAAGATGCATTTTTAACATCACAATTTAAGATGCACATTTTAAGATGGAAAGGTACCATAAAAAGGAAAATAATGATAAAGATAAGAAGGGAAATTTCAGGATTATGGGGGAATTGAATATGAATTGTTGACGTCTGCTAGGCAAATGAACATAGGGGGGCCTCATGGAGAATTTTAAAGAGAAAAGTTAGAGAGGTAAAGAGAAATGGAAGAGTAATGTCTATTTTTTTCCAGATAATGTGTGTTACAACTCTTGTCTCTTATAACTCTAACAATTACAACTTAAGAAAACAGAGAAAGCACATCCAATCAAACCTAAGTTACTTGTGAAAAGCAAAAATTCGACCAGTTTCTATCAGATTCAGATATGTGATTTATTTTCCCCAAAACTGTGCCTGTATCATCTTTAGAGTGCAGACACTGTCCATCAACAAAGCTTATAATGATGTGAGAACAGCACAAAACACTAGACTAACCTAATGGATTGAATTTTGACTGATAAATTCAATCAAAATAATCTATTAGAATCCTCAAGTCAATAAAACAGAATTAATTTGTATTCTTTCTATATCTTATATAAATGTAGTTGGCTCAAATGCTTTTGCTTGAAGGCAAAAAGTTATATGGATGACCATTGCTAGAAATTGTATTTAGTTAATATCTCTGACTATTATCATTAATAAATGGAAAAGTAAGTTTAAGTATCAAGCTGGTAATATTCATGAGGTATGTTCACAATTACATGCTGTAAATAACTTTGAATTCTGTTCTTGCTCTAATAAAATATAAAAATTACTAAAGAAAATGGAAATTTGAAACACCTGAAATATTACTTGCCATTCTCCAATTCAGAGATGAAACATATTTAGAGTACTTTTTTTTCAAAAAATTAATGTATGTTTGTTTGCAGTAACTAAAACGAGTGTAGTAGTTGAAAAACACATGATACTACACTATAACATAAAAGGTTTATTCAAACATCTGCAAGTACTGAAGAGAATAATGGAGACATGCTATTTCTTGCTTTAAGAACATATTGAAACTAGACTCCAAACACATTAACTTGAAAATAAATTAATTCACATGGCCGTGTTATCAAACAGCCCTTATCAGCAAAAATTAGCAAAAAAAAAAGAAAGAAATTTGCACAGCTTGAGATGAATGAATGCGTTCTAATGTAGTTTATAGGAGATTAAGATGATAATTTAAAGAAATTAATATGTCAACTTCAAGTTATTCAATAACTATTATTGTTCCAAGGGGAAAAAGAAGTGCAGAGTCAACTGTTTGTCTCCCCTTCTCCCTTTCCCTCCCTTTCCAAACAATACTCTAAATTTTCCAGCCATGGCAAGCCAGTCAAGATAAATGAAACTCAATTCTGGGACTTTTCTTGAGCTTCTGAAGGAGACACTTTCCCTTTTCTGCTGACTATGAATGAAGAAAGATACAGTTCTAGGTTCCGTTGGGACAATAAGGGTGAAGCATGCTTGAGTAGAGAGTCAGCGCTGAGGAGGCCAAGTCAAAAAGCAACTAGATCCAGTTCACATCATTTAAGCCCTTACGTTAAGGCTCACCTCAAGCTAGGGATACTTCTGGAATGCTCATGTGTGTGAAACAATATCTGCCCTTTCTCTTTTATTTTTAATTAAAATTTCCTGTTGCAAACAACCAAGACTATTCTGACTGATACATAGGGATTCATTATCTTAATCAAGCTCACAGAAACAGTGAATCTTGAAACTTAGATTTCTTTTTTTTAAAACAGTTTTATTTTATTTTATTTTATTTTGTGAGGAAGATCAGCCCTGAGCTAACATCCATGCTAATCCTCCTCTTTTTGCTGAGGAAGACCAGCTCTGAGCTAACATCTATTGCCAATCGTCCTCCTTTTTTTTCCCCCCCAAAGCCCCAGTAGATAGTTGTATGTCATAGTTGCACATCCTTCTAGTTGCTGTAGAAATTTAGATGTTTAAAGTTAGCATGTGATTAACTTTCTTGTCTATGTGTATCATGAATTGGATGGGTCCTCTCAAAATTTGTACATTGAGATCCTAACCCTCAATGTGATAGTAACAGGACGTGGGGCCTTTGAGAGGTGATTAGGTCATGAAGATGGAGCCCTCATGGGTTGGATTAATGCCTTTATAAAAGAGACTCCAGAGAATTCCCCTGCCCCTCCTAACATGTGGGAACACAGCAAGAAGAGAGGCCATCTATGAACCCCAGGAAATAGGTTCTCACATGGACACCGAATCTGCTGGTGCCTTGATCCTTGACTTTACAACCTCCAGAACAATGAGAAATAAATTTCTGTTGTTTAGCAATCTATGGTCTTTTTACTCTAGCAAGCTAAATGGAGTCAGACAATGTGTTTATTCCTATTTCCATTATGTTATTCTGTATAGCGGTAGCACTGTGCAGTTTTAGACAAAGTGGCCGGGCCAGGCCTCACAAACAAGGTGATTTACGGAAAAACAAAGGAAGCAAATGTCAGCCATGAGCATATCTGGTATCTACCTTAAAAATGAAATAACAAGGTCTTTAGCTAGCCAAAATGAGCTTATTTGGAAATAGCAGAAGAATTGCAATTCGGGACAAGCAAACCATGAGAAACCCTAGGCAAGTCTGAGGAGACAAAGAGAAGGTCAGCTTTTATTAGGTTATAGGAGGAAATTGGGGACGGCTGTGGCATTTTTCATTGGCTGCAGGCATTGGGCAGCTTGTTGTTGCTGAGTCAGAAGGAAATCTTTCTTCCTCTGGGGTCTGTAAGCCGCCGTCTGTGTTACATGCCCTCTCTTCATGGCTTCCTGACTCCATTTTGATTTAGGTTTCCTTTGCTCATTTTCACACTGGGAAAGTCTATTTCAGGCAGAGGGAGCAGCAAATGCAATGGAGTTCAGGTGGAGTGTTGCCTTGATTGCTCAGAGATTAGCAAGGAGCCCAGTGTTGCAGCAGTGGAGGGAGGGAGAGGAAGAATAGTAAGAAATGAGGTTAGAGAGGTAACAGGAGGCCTGATAGCATAGCAATAATCAACACTCAGATAAAGTCCATTCCTTAAGAAAAATTATTAAACAATGGAGGCACTAGGGGTCAAAGTGAGATTGCTCGACTAGATTCAGATCATTATAAATCAGACTCTAGGGGAGAAAGCAAGGGGACTAGCCACACTAAACAGGAACCGAGATCAAGAATTTAATTCAGCTCAGAAATGTTGTGGAGAATCAACTGTAATGTGCACATCACTCTGCCAGGAAAAAGAAACTCAGAGTTAGGTTGTCAATTCATTATTTTAAGGATGGTTTCAGTTCTTCAAAGCAAGGGTAAATGTTTAGGTATGTTCAGAAATTCCAGAGGTCAGGTCAGAAATAGTGAAATTCTACAAACATAGACCAGAGAAAAGATAATGATTGAGGTCCTCAAAAGTTTGATTGCTAAGTATATTCTACCTGCACCTGACTTGTAGCATTAACCCATGTGCTACTTTTGCCCATTTCTTTACAGGATATTGATGGTAGAATTGAGAGGAAAAAGATATAAATACACCCTCACATTTTTCAGATCACAGTCAGTGTAGACATTACATGAAATGAATGTGTTCCCTTAGATCACTCAGTATCTTGATAGAATCAAAAGCAGAAGGCATTGATTTGACAGGAAGAAAAATGAAAGGAGCATCTGTACAACTTCAATACCTTTGAACTTGGCAATCTCTCCACTATTTATCTCTTTCTCGACACAGTCCTTTGAGATGAGCCACTGTTAATGGAGACATTGGGAAATAGAAAAACTCCATAAGGGAATCAACTGTAAAATAGCCAAAACAGAGAAGTAGGAAAAAATGATGCAATGCCTTATGAAGTGATATCTATTCTTTGTCAGATAATACCAACCAAATGAACAGATCAATTGCAAGAAGCAGTTACTGTGCATATGTAATACCTAGGACGGGGTTATGAAATGGATAATAAAGATATTTTACATACAACCAGTATTAGCAGGCTTGGAAAAGATGAAGAGGACTCATATATGCAGAAACACATGAATATATAAAGAATGAAGCAATTTGAATTGTGTCCATTAGTTAGTAATGTGAGATTTTTAAAATTACTAGCAGACATGAAATTATCCAGTTCTATTATGAATTCTCTCACCTAGGCATATGATAACATTGGAACAAACCTTTCAACACCTTTAGAAGTAGACACAACCATGACTTTATCTGACTAACGAAATTAAGCAGAAGGAGTATGTCATTTTTCTTTAAAAACTTCTAATGTGGCTTTTAAGAAATAGTATGGTTTGCCATGTTTCCCTCTCTTTTTTTTTCTTTCACAGTAAACATCAACATTTTGGATGTGGCCCCTCGATCAGCCTGTATCCCAGAATGCTGATCGTATGGAGAAGAGCAGGACCCAACATGAAAAAGAAAAGTAACAGGAAGGAAAACACACCTTGGTCATTTTTGGCCACCGATACTTTAGGGTTGTCTGTTACTGCAGCATAACCTAGTCTTATCCTGACGTAGGAAACAATATATTCATCATAAGCTGATTATCTCTTTGTATGACAACAACGGTGATGGTAAAAATATAAGAGAAAGAAGATCCATCTAAAAATAAAAATAAATCTGTCCTCTAAGACGACCGTTCTTTGATTTAATAAATACATCTGTCCACCTGGGCTGGTGTGTATCACACTACACACACACACACACACACACACCAGAATAGCGATGAAAACAGAAAGACTAAAAGAATAATTGTCTTGGTAACAGTTCTTTTATTAAAGAAGCAAAGCGAAAGAGCATGAGTAATGCCTGTCATCAAAGAAAGAGATTGGATTCAGTGTCAGGAATATTAGAATTTTCACCCAATGTAGTCTAAAGTTTCAAATATCAAAAAAAAACTAAAAAGAAGAAAAGAAAGAGAAAAGATCTCCTGAACAAATGTTTCTGTCTACTTTTTGTTTTATGGACTAGTCCTCGCAAATATCAAGGTTACTGCTTTCTTTCTCCAATATTTATGGAAAATTCATCCAGTTCTAGCAGCAAAGCTGTAAAAATTTGAAAACAATATAAAACTTCCCAGATCTCTGCATCACTAAGACACAAAAACACAGAGCTAACCTTGTTAGACAAGCAAGTTTTGTAGTGTTGAGAGTTAGAACATATCTGCATTGGTCTAATGAAAAATAAATAAAATGGATGCATCATATAATTTTCCTAACACTATGAGTAAAATAAGGTACTGTCATTCCCAGAGCAGACAAAACACAACTTCAGTCCTAAAGTTTATGGGCATTCGTCCTGGCAGCTGTCCTTTGGAACTCGTGAAAATATATTTTAACTGACAACATGAAGGAAAATAGTTTTTCTCATAAAACTTTTTAAGTGTCATTAGAGGAAAAGATGTCAGAGTGAGCCTGTGATTGGCAGAGAGAGGCTTCTCCTCTATGTCTCTCTTGCCCCAGGGACTAAGAAGTTTACTGCTGGGGACTTACAGTATTTTACATAACAATTCAATGATTCTAAATTTATCCTTTTTCAAATCCAACTTGGGAAATTTTAATCAAATTTCTTTGAAGAAGCTCACGCAGGAACAACTATAAATAGCCATGAAAAATACAATACTTTCTCATCCTTTAAATGTTGCCAGGATGAGATAAGAATTCAATGACTTGATACGTTAATGGCAAATAAAACTTGTCAACTTGAAACTTTAAACTCTTTACAATTCATCACTTTCTTTTCTTTTTTTTTTCCATGAGTCATGATTTTTAGAGCTAGCTTTGTTATCAGGAAGAATAAAAGAAAAGTGTGGGCATTATGTTTACACGATATCAAGAATTACTGGGTTCTTTGGTTGGAGATTGAGTTTTCTTTAAAGAAAAAATATTAGAATTGGTAAATGATCATTAAAGAAATATTTCTCTTAACTTTCTTTTATTTACATTACACACAGTGAGGAAACTTAAATCTGATTATTTCATGCTAAGAGATACACTTTGATTCTTGAAAATATCTTAAACACTGTCTCTGTGGTTCCAGTTTTTTTGTTTGTTTTTACAAAAAAAGAATTTGTTTATTTATTTATTCATATTGAGGTATAATTTACATAGGGTTGTAGGCAGAATAATGTCCCCACATAGATGTCCACATTCTAACCTCCGGAATCTGTGAATATATTACCTTAACATGGCAAGAGGGAATTCACAGTTGTGATTAAATTAAGGATCTTGAGGTGGGGAGATTTTCCTGGATTATCCGGGTGGAGATAATACAAGCAATAAGGTCCTTATAAGAGAGAGGCAGGAGGGTCAGAGACAGAGAGATGGTAAAATAGAAGCAGAGGTCAGAGTGACGCAGCCATGAGCCAAGGAACGTAGGCAGCCTCTCGAAGTTGACAAAGTCAAGGAACAGATTCTCCCCTAGAGCCTCCAGAGGGAATAGTCTTTGATTTGAGCCTCATAAGAAGTATTTCAAAATTCAAATTTTCAGAACTTAAGGTAATAAATCTGTATTGTTTTAAGCCCCTAAATTTGTGGTAAGTTGTTACAAGAGCAATAGGAAGCTGGTATGCGTACGGTAACATGTACAAACTTAAGCTCAGAGTTTAATAAATCTGTGTCCGTGTGTCCGTGTGTACACATACACACACTCCACGTAACTCCTACCCTGATGCAGATATAGAATATTTCCAGTGTCCCAAATAAGAAAATACTTTTAATATGATTAAGCAAATAGAAGGAGTATTTAGATGATAGAGAGTTTACATCTTTGTCAAAAGATCTCCCATTAAAAATGGATACAGGATAATAGGTTTGAAGGCTCACTCTCTTGAAATGCTAGGGAAACTATAAGTTTATTTTATAAAAGATAATTCACGTTAGTATGCTTGCTACATAACAAGAACTCATATTGTTCCTTCGCTGAAAAATCTATTTCCCATTTGTGCAGATATTTATTATGAGACATTGCAATCAGACAGAGCTAAGCTTGAATTTCTACTTCAATATCTACTAATTGAGGGATCATGATCATGTCATTTAAGCATTCTAAGCCTCAGTGTCCTTATCTTTAAAATGGGAATAACCTCAACAAGATTTATTGAGCATTAAATAAGGTAATATATGAAAACAATATAGTACAGTGCCTCACACAGAAAAAGAAAAAACACCTAATTTTACTACTTTCTTTCTTTTTTTTCTTTTACTCTGAGAGGTTGCGTTTCCTAAAATAAAATATTCAGATAATTTCAAAGTCATTTATCCAGAAGAATAAAGATTAGAAACATCTAAATAACAAGATCATTCTAAAGTAATGCTATCTTTTTAAAGAAAAATCGCATTGCAAAAACATCATTTTTATTCAAAAATTTCAAAATTTCAAAAATTAAGAATAAAAACCTACATTTATTGCCTCAACACATCGAGACCAACCTAGTTGATGATTTTCCTTTATTCACCCACTCAACACATATTTGTTACAATCTGTGCTCAGCCTCTAGGATACACAGGTGATCAAGGAAACTTCAAAATTCCTGCCTGCAAACAGCTTACATTCTGGTGGGGTACTAGACAGTACAGCAAATAAACAAATATTTAAATAAAATCATTAAGAGAAACATTCATGTGTCAATGTGTAGGCTTGCTTAGAGGACACCTCTTCCAAAACAAAAATATATGAACATCCGTGTTTGACAATAGAATTACCATCCACGCATACATCTATTCTCTATAAAAGCAGAGACTAGATAAGTCTCATGGACTGGTTCATCCTCAGTCTCTGGTACAATGTCTGTCCCTTAGTACATAACCAAATTTGTTGAATGTATGAATAAATGAATACCATTCATTTGTTGTTTTTCTCAGTTATATCATTTCTTTTCATTATGTTGTCACTTCACACAATTTGAAATACACCGTGAAATTAGTGTAACACTCATACTGCGAAGACTTTACGGAAAGTAGTTTACAGAATTAAGAAAGCCCATCTGAATAGAATAGGAATGGACCAGACACTTTATAATGTATCTAAATAGGAGTTGTGGCACCTCAAATTTAAATACCATATACTTGAAAATAGACATAAAATAGGAGAATTTAAAGTAGGTGACTAATTTGAAATTTACCTTTTGACACATAAGTAATGATGTTGAGAATCTAAGGTTCTACATATACTGAGTATATTGATTCTTCCTTTTTTTAATTCAATTATATTCCAAACAGCTTAGTTACTATCCAGAAATTTTTACTGTACTCTGATATAATTTAATGTATTGTTATATATTTACTAACATTTTCTTTAAAGATGAGAATAATTACAACATGTTTGGGAGTCCCCTAATTCTTCAGTAATGATGATGTTTTTAAAATGTTTGTTATAGAGCTACAAAATGAAATTTCTTCTGTACTGATATAAAAGTTCTAGTAAGTTACGTAGTTGTAAGATTGAGTGAACCTGGTTCAGTAGGAAGTGTGACATTATGATTAAATAAGTTGTCTATACTTCAGTACCTTCAAAATTGCTGAACTCTTGTTAGATGCTCCTTAAATGATGAAAACACAAGCCTGCTTTTCACAGAGCACTTTTCCTTTCATATACAATATTCTCACTGTAGCAAATAAATTGCTACCAGTATTTTTCTGCATTATTTCCTAACAGACAATCTAAATCATCAAAATAGTGTTTTTGAAAGAACCATGCGATGTCCAGAAAGGCTTATGAAACTTTTTATGTCTCATTTAAGCATTTTTGAACAATAAGAATATGAAGCAAAACCACTAAAATCTTTGTGTTTTGGTTTGACTCTCTGAACTCATGAATTTCAAGTGACGTGAAATTCGCCCAGATAATACCATGGATAGTTAATGCGGCTCTCATTCACCCTTGTAAGTAAAATAATGTTTTTACATGCTCCTAAAGAATCTCTGCTGCCATGAAAAAAACCTCATTTTCACCCACAGTAAACAGCTGTGATGGATTTCTCTTCTTAGTCCCGAATACCTATGTGTTTTATTGTCTTTCAATTCTAAGAAAAGGCATCTTACAAAGAAAGGCGCAGAAGCAGGGACCTTGGAAAGCAACGCCCAAACCCATGTTAATGGCTGATAATCATGATCATTTCCCATTAATTTGGCAGCCTGTATGTAGTACAACAATTTAGAATAATGAGCAATATTTATTTCACTGTCAGTCATATTGATCTGCCTATAAAGAAGTCAAATTTAATGTTCTTTGTGGCAGTAATTAAGTTCATTTAAGAAAGAGAGACACTGACTTCTGGCCAATAAACATTAAACAGGTAAGTTACAGGAGTCCAATCAACACCAAAATCAGTTTATCATAAATCAAATGAAAGTTTATTAAATCAGCATATCTCTGCTGATTATTTCACATGTTAATGGTAAATTCTATTTTTGAGATTGGAGAGGAATATTCTCAATGTGGAAAAGTATGGGCAGAAGTAAATGTCAGAGAAGGAAATTTGAAATCAGAGGTGATCATTCATGACCCGGATCTACTTGATTAATCATTATCTGTCTATTAATTCACTCTGCTACATTGCCCCTTTACTCTAAAATATGCTGAGAAAATCTCTTTACTAGGAAAACTATCATTCCTAGAAAGATTTTCCCATTGAGCATAGAGTAAAAGAGAGAATTGCTAAGTCATTGTGATGTTTTAGTTGCAGAGTGCTATGATTCTGGAATATAAAATTTTATTCCTGGGGGGGTGTTCATTTTTTTTTTCTTCTTCAAGCCCACAAAGGGAGCTTAAGGAGAGTGAATGAATGAATCTGTGTCTAAGCAAGGCATTTTACATGCACATACAAAAATGGTTATTGAAGAAATTATCCAAAAATATTACACAGGAAACATCATTCCTCACTTTTTTTCAAGGATCTGGAGATTTCATGCATAATAAGATTTGGAATAATCTAAGTGCCCCCATAAACTCCTTTTACTCTAGGGCAAGACATCTGTCTCCATAATGCACTGTGCACAGAGACTGGCAGGGCATCAGCGTCTCGGTGAACGATGAGGATAATGGTCATGACAAAGATGATGAGGCTAAGGTTGAAGATGATGACAACAATAATGAATTGTTGACTATTTTTAATCTAAATGGGAATATATTTAATTAAAACCCTTACTAAATAAACTTGGAAAATGATTCTTTGAAGAAAGTAAAAGTCTGCTGTGAGCATATGACACATTGACACATTATTGTCTGCCCAAATCCATGGTTTACATTAAAGTTCACTCTTGTGTATTCTATGAATTTGGACAAATGTGTATATGACATGTACTCACCATTATAGTATCCTACAGAATAGTTCCACTACCCTAAAAATCCTCTGTGTCCTGCTTAATCATCCCTCCCTTCCTCTCCGAACTCTTGACCATCACTGATCTTTTTACTGTCTCCATAGTTTTGCCTTTTTGTTTGTTAGTTTTTTAATCTTTTGTTCTGTGAGACTTCTCTTAACTCAGGGCCAATGACTGAAGACAAATTCTTTATTTATCACATCATTGTCCATTCAGGCCACTTTTCCCTTTGTTTGTAGAAAAAAAGGTTAACAAAGCCATAAGCCACATACATATACCTACCAGTGATATCCTATTGAATCTCCCATCATGAGCTCTATCATCTCCTCTCCCCTCCCTGTGGTCCTGCCAACCTCCCTGACATTCAGGACAGACTAGAGTTCTTGTTTCAGTTTATTCCAACCTTTTTCCTGTCTTCATTCTGTGTGAGGTCAAGAACCAATCAACATCCTGCTCTCCCCGATTCTCCAATATATGTTTTCATCCCCTAAATGTGGTTTTCATCATCTAAAACCACAAAACAAGGTTACAACTTCAAGCCTCCTCCTCTTCACCTACATCTCTTTTCCTTTTAATTCACTGATTGTAGTAACTTCTCTGCAATTCCTCTATGTTATCCAGACCATAGGTGGACAAACTTTTTCTTGTGGGCCCGGCTCCATGGCCGAGTGGTTAAAGTTCTGCATGCTCTGCTTCGGCGGCCCGGGTTCATGGGTTCAGATCCCCAGCGCATACCTACTCCAGTCACCAGCCATGCTGTGGAGGTGTCCCACATACAAAAAAATAGAAGAGGACTGGCATGAATATTAGCTCAGGGCTAATCTTCCTCAAGCAAAAAAAGAGGAGGATTGGCAATGGATGTTAGCTCAGGGTGAAATCTTCCTCAGCAAAGAAAAAAAAAATCACATAAATATTTTAATCTCTGTAGGCCATACAGTTTCTATCACAACTACTCAACTCTGCCATTGCAGTATGAAAGCATACGTGTAATTAATACATGTAAAGATGTGGTGGCTGTGTGACTTGAAATTCTTGTTCACAACATTCAACCCACACCCAGTCACTCTTAATATATGGTTTTTCTAAATCAACGGTCAGTGTCTCCCATGTAAGTATAGAAAGTTAGTCGGATTTAATTTAGATGGCCGTAGACAAGAATGACAAAGAAGCCAGGTCACAGGAGTTGAGAGTACTGGTTAAAAAAAAAAAAGTGACTATAGTAATGGACCACGGAATCTAACATGCACAAAACTAGTAAGTCAATAAGACTGAGTGGGTTTTATAGTCACAGAGACGTTATTTTCAGAACCAAAAGTAGAGTTTTATTCTTTCTTAATTAGTTGGAAGCCTTTTAAAAGAGGGCTTAGACCTTCCCTGCTGGCTAGCAGAAGCAAGTTGCCATGAGTTCTATACTTGCAAAGAAATGAATCCATTCTGCCAACAGCCACATGAGCTTGGAAGAGCATGTGGAGCTTCAGATGAACTTGCACCGCGGCTAGCACCTTGACTGCAGCCTTGTGAAACCCTGAGTAGAGGAACCAGCTAAGCTGTGCCCAGACTCCTGATCCACTGGAACCATGAGATAATAAATATACATTGTTTTAAGCAGATACATTTGCATGATGTGTTACACAGTAGAAAAACTAATATAACTGTCAATGCTTCCATAATAAGCCTTTTCAACCGAAATACTGTCTGAATTCTCTCTTCTGTCCTTATAACTGTACATTCCCTCCTCATCCTTACTTCACTGTCACCTCATAGTTCAGTGAAAAAAAAGGAAATTAACTGAGATAAACCACCCACCATTTTCTACCATAGAGTTGATAATTCTACCCATATTTGAAGACATCTACTTTCCTCTCTAAATGTGGGAAGTGTCCCTCTTCTTAGGAAAATGCAACGTCTCTATTGGTGTTCTACTTGGGTTTTCTTTGCCTTTGGTAGTCACTCTTCTATTCTAGGTGCTTAGTTTCTCCTTCATTTAATTATGTTCAAGTATCTCTCACTTATATATGTATGTATGTGTGTATATATATACACACACTATATATATATATATGCATATACATATCTATAAATTATTACATGCATTAATTTGTATATAGTGCACGTCCATTATATTATCCATATACATAAGAATGAGTCTGCATATATACAGATTAATACATATATTATGTTACCTAGTATATGTAATATATATTATATATATATATATTTCTTCAAAGAAATGTTTACATCCACAATCTCCACTACCACTTAGTGTCTCTCGAACATACATTTGACATCCACTCAACTGAAACTTCTCTAGACAGGTCACCAAGGATTTTACTCTTGCTAAATTCAATGGAAAAGTTTCTGGCTTCATATTGTTCTACCCCTTAGAAACATTTGGCAACAATGATCCTATGCTTCCTCCTCCACCCTCCCATTGCCAGTTCTTGAAACAATCTACTCTTTTGGGATCTCATGACACCAAATATGCCTGGGTTTAGTTGACTTCATTAGCTTTTCTTCTGTTGTTAGCTCTTTTCTCTGTACCTAGATGTTAAATTTGAGAATGTCTCTGGGCTCAGTTCTAGGTCCTCTCACCCCATCCTCTCTACACTTTGTTCTAGATGATCTCATTGATTCTCATGACTTTACTTACCATGGCACAAGTCCTGAAATATTCCCAGCCCCCATGTTACATCTGAAATTCACACTCATATCTCTCAAGCTATTTGACATCTATACCTGTCTGACTCATGGATATCTCAAAATTATGTCAAAATTGACACTCTTAATATATCTCTTACACACCTGCACCCGAACACTAGAAATCACTGTAAAAACAATTATCTGGCCCTCTTACATTCTCCTACATCAGAATATGGCACCTGCCAGGTTACTAAAGGCAAAAAATACTTCAATTAAAATAAAATGAAAATTTTTTATATTTAAATAAATAAGTTATTCATGATGTTTCTCTTTCTTCAAACTCCTTTCTTTTCATCTCAAAATAAATTTCATATTCATCCCATTCTGTTCATCACTGCCATCACCCTGTGAGAGCACCATCATATGTAGTCTACGCTGACCTTCCCATGTCCACTTTGGCTATCTGACATCATATTGTTGGAATATATGTTTTGTGAAGATGAAGCCCGATCTATAACAATGATGTAAATTCCAACATTCTCCTGCTTTCCCCCAAATACACACTCATGAGAAAAACTCAACGTTTCTTTCCGAAAATAAACTCACTGTAATTGTAAAATCCACTCAGCAGCCATATAATAAAAAATTAAATCCATAAAATAATGCATTTACTTTGCTCATTTACACAAATTACCTTATTTAATCCCCATTAAAAACCTCGATGTGCTAAGCATTTTATTTTTCTCGTATTAAAGATTAAAAAATAAGCTTATTTGTAAATTATTGCACAAGCACACCAAGGCTTTTTGTCTCTTAGACCCATGATGCGTTCACTGAAACTAAAAAAGAACTCTAAGGGGCTGGCCCGGTGGCGCAAGCGGTTAAGTGCGCGCGCTCCGGTGCGGCGGCCCGGGGTTCGCTGGTTCGGATCCCCGGCGCGCACCGACGCACTGCTTGGCAAACCATGCTGTGGCGGCGTCCCATATAAAGTGGAGGAAGATGGGCACAGATGTTAGCCCACGGCCGTCTTCCTCAGTAAAAAAAGAGGAGGATTGGCGGATGTTAGCACAGGGCTGATCTCCTCACAAAAAAAAAAAAAAAAAAAAAAAAGAACTCTAAGAGCAATGTCCATTCATCAGTATAGTAAATATAGTTGAAATTAAACACTTATATTAGTAATATATAGCTATAAAATTATTGAAAACTTCTTCAGAAATATAAATAAAAATTCATACAATAATATAAAAAATCGACTCACTTTTCCCAACTGAAAACTAAAATAGACTCAGAGGTGGATCCAAACCAAAATTATAAAGCAAATAACTCTTTCATAATCCCTATCAACTTTCTGTAACTTGCCATCTCTTATACATATATTCATAATGTTTTTCTTCTATGCAAATTATGCCTTGGTTATTTTCCCTCTCAAAATCTGTTTGCTCTAGTCTACCCCAGCCTGGGATCATTCCAGATCACAAACTACAATGCTACAGATTGAAACTAGTGTGTGTGTGCATGAGTGTATGTGCCTGTGTGTGTAGGTGTGTATGTGAATTTGTGTTTCGTTAACTCCAGATTCAATAGCTCAGATTTTCAACCAAGCTGCTTTATCAAGGATATCATTTTTATTCTATCAGTTGTAAGGTATTTAAAGTGATAGAATGGCTCTATATATGACAAATAGAAACTTGTCATTTATAATTATTCTTGTGAATAGAGTTTTAAATTAGCTCTATATGACCTTTCTAAATGTCTAGAATATTGGTTATGGGTAAAATCATTTCTACCTAGGCATAGTCATTGATTTTTCAAGTATTCTTTTATACTAATGGAGTATGTTCCTTGTACATTCAAGTTATTCTAAGAAGCACTTGAAACAGTGATGAGCAAAATCAGTCTTCTATCAAGTACTCTGTATGGGGATTTAAAGAAAGATAGGGAAGGTAAAGGGTTCATGATTTTATGATAAAAGAAGCAATACTCTCCATCAGAACTTGAGAGAATTCATTCCTGAAAGCAGATGATAATGAGATCTTGTGCTGAAAATCTGTAAGTTAAAAAGGCAATTAACTTGTCTATCTTATTCACCTACAGGGGCAAAAACAATTCAGTTCTCACTATTAAAATGGATTGCAGTCATATTGGATTTGAAAACCTGAATTTTTAAATATTTATGAATATCTAAACCCTGCATAATAGTAGAACAGAGGGCACATATAATTTAGAAAACTTTCATTCAGCTGAATGACTCTATCGTAGAATTTTTATTTCATTTGAAACACAGGTGAAATATAATATTTACTATCTCTGTTACAATAAAGTAACAAAATAAAAACACCTAAAATGAAAGTTATAGTGTATCACTATTTTTTAAATAGAATGTAAGAGTAATTTCTTAAGATTTATCCTTTTATTAGAAAATTCAAAATTAGAAATGCTTTTAGAGAAAAGTGCTTTGTATTATGAGTTCTTAAAGCCATTCTGGCTATAACATAGGCAGCAGTGTTCTCACTCAGATGGGAGAATGTTTTGCTATGTGAACTCAAAGCCAATCACCGGTGAAACATGATTTGCTTAATGTTAATGAAAATATTCATATTTTAATAAACATTTTAGTCTATTATAAGAGTGTATATGTTAATATACTTTAAAAACCATTTCAACATGGGAATACGGATGCAAAGCTCTATTGTTTATAGGCAAATAATGCAAATCAGCCATGTTTTTTCTTATAATGCCCAATGTCCTACTTTTATTACATGAAAATTCATTACGTTTTGAGGATGGTGCTTGGATAATTTTTTGAAATCATAATGATAGTTCAAATAGGTTTCTAGACCAGAGGTCAGCAAACACTTTCTGTAAAAAGCCAGATAGAAAATATTTTTGGCTTTGCAAGGCCACGTGATCTCAATTGCAACTATTCAACCCTGTCACTGTAGTGAAAACAGCATAGAAAATACACAAATAAATGAGCAACTGTGTTCCAATAAAATTTTATTTACAAAAACAGGTAGTGAGTTAGTGCTGCTCTAGGCTACAACTAGTTATTTTTAAAATGCATATGCTTACAAATTATAAAAGAGGGAAGTTATGTAATCAGCCCCTAACCTAAGCTGTCTCCCTGACCTGGATATGGGAAGAAATAGAAGAGAAATTAACAAATGATAAAATAAACATGTTGAAAGGAGTTTAGAAGCCAACTGACCAATTATTCCCATCTAAAGCTTGCATACTCAATTTCATCCTCGAAAATAATCATTTCACTTTGGCTTGAATACCTCAGTTGATAGAGAACGCAGTACCTGGAGTGGCATGTAGATAGTATGTTCCATTTTTGGACAGTTCTAAATATTAAACACTTTTAATTTATGTTATGTTTGGAAGTAATTTGCAGTAATTGATGAGTGATTAATATGAACTTGCCCATGATATTGCACTTTCTTAAGATATGTATAGGCTAATTTTAATTATTTAGCATCTTTAAAATTAAGGGCATACCTTTATCAGATAAATGTTTTTAGCCGTATTTTTTGCATTAGGATTGCCATTAGGTAAAAACTGTTTATTGAGCATGTATTATGTATCAGACCCTGTGCTAAACATCAAACGTAGAAAGATGTCCTAGGAACTTATTGTTTAAGCTAAATTTTTCAACCTATTGCTAAGTCTTATAGTCGTTCACGGTACCTACATGCACATAACTGTGATCCTCTGGGAATATCCCTGCCCGGGGATTATTTCACAATGATGGCTCACTCATTTCTTCATCATTTTGTTTCTCAAGTCACATTCTTTGTCACTCAAAATACTCTTCCATCTATCATAAATTTCACCTTTTAGATAAATTGGATTCACTACCTGAGATAAGACTTTGCTGCTCAGATCACATTACTTGTTAAGCAAATTTATCAGGATCAAGTATGTTCTAGAAGTCCTCACACCCTTTTATCAGTAAAATCAAATAGAATTTGGAAAGATGTTTTTGCCAGGATTGACAGTGTACAGGTTTGGATATATATTAAAATTTTATCATGATTGGTTCAGATATTTTTATTTCCTCTTCTTAGGGTTTTATTGATAGTCCTTCAACATAGGGAGCATATGCCACTCCAATGTTCCAGCTTTTACTAATGTTATTTTGTTAATTCTGACGTCAAATTCAGAACTGATAATATCTGATGAATTGCCTGTGATTTCCAATTATCACACAGTGCTAAAAGGCCATAGTTAAAGCATGACTGTAGGAATTACCCAATTTAGAATCAAGGAGGATATGCTTTGTCTAGCCTCTCCTAAGTATGAAAAGAAACACACCCGGACTGTGTTATCTTTAGAAATGAGACAGATAAAATATGGTGGGGAGGCAGAGATATTAATATTTGCATTGATAAGCTGCTATGTCAGGAATTCTACCTTTTTTATTTTAAAGTCTAGCCAACATTCACTCATCGCTATCACGTACTCACTTCCAGAAATTTGGAAGATGGAAATAAGTTGTAAATCTGATTTCTTTTCACTGCCAGAGGAAAAGAAACCAACTACTTTTAGCTATTTAATTTGCTGTTACCGCTACAGGCACCGTGGCTTTCCTTGCTCTGTAGAGGTTACCATAAATGTTACACTCATTACTGAGACAGTATGATGAAGCCTTAAAAAAACAAAATAGATTATATTTTGTTTTGCCTGAATGTATGTGTTTGTTTGGTTTCTTCTGTCTCTTAACTTTTAGTCCCTAAGTTTCATGAAAGTATTTCCCCATAATCAGCGAAAGGATAACATATTTAAGGAAAAATAACACCTACTACTTTTCTTTTTACAAACTGAATTTTTGGGGAGAAAATGAATACAAGAAAATGAATATATTTTCAGATGAAATTTGTATTTGAAAGAGAAGTTTTGTGCTTCTGTCTCCTTTTTTGCTTGCATCTTTTTTCATATGTGATCTGCTCATTTATTATCTTTTACTCAACCTGAACTAAATTTGCTTTATTAAGGCAGAAGTTGCATTCAGTGAAATTGGAAACAGCCTATTCTAGTCTAAAACACCCTCCAAGAGCCACAGCATTCACCATTTATGGCTTTGACTCTTACAAACCAGAAGATAAAAGCTGTGTGTGAGTCACAAATTCAGAGAAAAAGCGAGATCTTTCTCAGTGTGCGCTGTAAGAACCGTTCCTGAGCAGAAGGAACACATTTTCAGCCCATTTGCACCACTTAGAGATGTACTTTTTTTCCTCTTTGAAAAGAATCTCTAGCTGTGCCTCATTATAGTGTGCAGTGGAAAAAGGAGAGGGGAAGTGAGTGAGAGGGAGGGCTGGAGAGAGATGGAGCTATGGATTCAAAAGAAAAGGTGCTGTGTTGTAAGAAGAAAGTAAATTGCTCCTTCCACTTTAGGACCAGACCCTTTTACAGCTTATAGTAATTTTCAACCTT
Organism: Ceratotherium simum simum; assembly: GCF_057802395.1. Lineage (NCBI taxonomy): Eukaryota > Metazoa > Chordata > Mammalia > Perissodactyla > Rhinocerotidae > Ceratotherium > Ceratotherium simum. Next base: position 20,373,817 of record NC_141923.1, on the reverse strand, counting down.
TATTGGTACTATACACACCAGCAGAGATATGAGCTTTTGCGTACAGAAACAGATACACATGGGCACACACACACTGCTTCTGTATCCACTAACCACGAGTTTTTATCTACCCAAATCTGCCAGCGTTTTAATCCATCTGTGTTCACATACCTCAACCGAAGGATTTATTTATTTTCTGTCTTCATAAAAGATTCTTTCCTCATTACTATAGAGTTTGTAAATCCTAGAAAATGTAATAAATTATAAGTGTGTTCACACTTTTGTTCCCAAAGTTATTTTCTTTTTTTTGTATTTTAAACTTTTCCTTACAAGCTGTTAATGAGAATAGCTATTGAATTTTTTTGATGCAAGGCTATCATCTGAAACAAAAAAAATTATTTTGCTGATTGCCAATGGAAAACTTCAAAGCCAAATGTATAACTATAAAATAAAATGTGATATTTATTAGCAAATTAAGTAACTCTATAAATATTTAAGAGATACATTTTCTTGTTACAGAAAACTAAAAACCTCACCCATGATTATACAAAATTCCTAAGTTTGAGACAAGAATTACAAAATTCAATTTCGCTATTTAAATAAAGAGAATCAGAATTGTGATCTCTACTTTTATCATAGAAGCTGCCAAATCTTTGAATATGTGTTATGCAAATCTTAAAGTAGTTGTTTAAGCAAAATGCCTAAAAATTGACAAAAACGGTAAGACTATCCTTGTCTCATACTTCTTGATATTACAAATAAGTTGATGCTTTGAAATGCTTTGAAATGATGAAGACTGAGCTACATTCTGAGATTTGTGTCAGTCAGTGAGTTAGATTGCTGGATTCCATCTAGTCTTACTCATAGACCCATAGACTTGAAAGGAAACTCTGAAGACTTGTAATTCAAAATGCCCTGCCCTGTGTTACGCACAAGGAAAGAGATACTCTTCATTCTAACTGTTAAAACAAATCAGACTGAATGGACTTTAGAAAAAAATTGAATTAATCAAAAATTACTAGAAATAGAGTGAAGCAAAATTCAAGAACTATATCAGTTTATTACAACAAAATGCATCTGAACAGAAAATAGTTCTTCTCTTGAGGCTTATAGAACACCCAGATTTTCTGGAGATGATTTAGATAATAGTCATAAATGGTCCAGCTAGGTAGGCAAGCACCTTAAAGTTCCACATAACAGACATTAGCACTATTTCTGACACTATCATCCTTAAACAAAGAAGGATGAATGATAAAAACTATAAGTGTAATCCAGATGCCACCATATTCCACGACTTGTCTCTATCCCCCGCTGTACCCACCTTGATAGAAAATGAGTATGTAGTTGTATCCTAGAAAAAAAATTCAACTCTAAAAAACAGATGTTAGCAATACAGATTTTGCTGAAAATTTTGTGAAGGGAAGGAAAATAGGATTTATATCATAGACGACAAAGCAAAATTTAATAATCCATCATTACTATCTCTGTTTTCCCCATAAATCTTTCTCCTAGTATTAGAAGCTTCATCTATTTTTCCCCTTCTCCTTCATACTCCTTTTCAAACTCGATCCATTATCTTTCACAATTTAGCTGGTGCCTTCAGTTTTAAAATCCCATATGGCAAAACATTACCCTGGTCGTTAGTTATTTGATTCCACCCGTCTTAGAAAGAAACTTAGTGACCCAAGCTTGCTCTTGAGGGTCTAATTATTTAACTTCTCTTATATATTTTAATATTTATAATTATTACAATAATATGATATTGTCATTATACCAAAACATGGTAAACTCCTCAATAAAAAAAAATGGCTATTAAAAAAATGTCCTCCTTTGCTTTGTAGGTTCTCAATAAATAGTGACAATGACAGAGAAGTGCTGCTAATACCAAACCGGTGCAGGAAAATGTCTAAAATACAAATCACTCGTCAGAAATCAAGTCTCAATATTTCTAACTGAGGCACCACTGTGATAAAAATGTTCAAAAGTCCATGAAGATGTTAGCAAACATTTGGTGGATGGAGAAACATCATAAATTCTGCACTTTTTTTTCTTTTTTCCTGGCCGTTCAGTTTGATGTATCTCTGCTCACTAATTTCTGTTCGTTCTTCATTTAACAACATGCATCGGGTACTTCACCCAAGCTCCAGGTTCGCTGGAAACCAAGATGCATACCACATTGCCCCACCTTTGGGTTTGTAAAGCAAGCTGATGAGAGAGTAGTTGCAATATACAATGTTTATGCACCTTAAATAAGGTGCAATAAGAGAGGAATTTGGTTTATTTTGCTTGAAGAAATCAATTAGTTATCAGAGCTAAAATAGCATGAGACCTGAACCTGGTGGACTGAATCAGACTTTGACAAGAGGACAGGTCACAAAGGGACACGGGAGGAAGGGATGAAGACAAAGAGGTATGAAAGAACATAGTGAGTAACGAGAACTGCAAATAAATTGGTACATGCAAAGCAAAAAGTTGTGAGTACATAGTCCAGAACTAGACACTTTTGAGCTGCACTTAAGAACTGAATGACTAAGAACAAGTTACTTAACATCTCTAAACCTCAGTTGACTCATTTCTAAATTGGGGATCATCATGGCAACTTTCTCGATGTGAGATGATTTAATTTATGCATTTGGTACACAGTTTGGCAAACTCAAAGGTCAATAAACATTAGAACTTCTCTCCTTCTTCCACCTTTAATTTTCCTTCACCTCATTCTTCTTCTGAAGGTATGACTAGAGATGAAGCTTGAAATATAGAAAGAGGGAAATGTCATAAAGGATATTGTTTTCTGTGCAAAGGAGAGTCAAGAAAGGGTAGGCGATTTTTCTACCATATCAATTCTATTAACTTTGTGCAGAAGTAAAATTTTTTTTTTATGTTGCTAGAAAGTTGTAAGGGTAAAGTCTATATATTTAGAAATAGAAGACATTTAACGAGCCAATGGAAAGATCAAGCTCATGGCTTCTCTTACATTACTACAAAACCAAGTCACAGATCAAATGTGTAAGAATCAATAACAACGTACAGATAATCTAACATTTGATTGCTTCTTCTGAAAGCAGGGGAGAAAGAGTTCTTGAGCAACGTTTTACATTAAATTATCCCAACAGTTAATATCACCAAAAAGTAATAAGACTATAGAGAAGATAAGAAATTAAATACTGTAAAACTATTTCCAATAGAGTTAACTTGTAATTTATTTGTGCTATTCCCTTTTATAGGCCACACTTTAAAAAAAAAATACTACTAAGAATTTTGTATTTTCAACATCATACTCTGAAGTTTTCTTTGGATTGAATAAAGTAAATCTGCTTGGCTTGAAAATATTTAATTAAGGATATTCTTGTATTTGAGATTTCTCTTTTAGCTTAGTCAAGATTGATTGGTTAGCATGGATGGTCTAGTCATGTTCTTCTCAGACTTATGGGAATTATGAACAATTATAATTCCATGCATATTTGATAACATCACTGGAAAGGAAAATAATTGTTCCTATCTAGTTCCTAGTGGGCAGAAGTCTATACATAACAATGTCGTCTGATTATGGTCAACTGAAATGACATTGGGCACCAGTTTATTTCTATTCAGAAGTTCAGAAGTTGAAGTCAAATAGTCACACTGACTCTTTGACTCACCATTTAGTGAATGAAGATGGTGTCTTTGATGTCTTTACTGGTTTACAATTCTGAACTCTTCTTGATGTGTTATATAAAGAAAAAATAAGTAAAATTAATGATGACCATTGTAACTTTATGATATGTAAGGTTTTCTTCACTCTTTTTTTGTATACTCATGCTTGAATATATTTCTACCTATAGATCATTCGGTTAGTGATGTATGGAAGTAGAATATACTTTTAATTTCGCCAATTCATTCGGTAAAATAATCTTTGGGTATAACTTCTTTCACTCCTTCTTCTTATAAGTCCAATAACCTTTATTCACAAATTTAATTAAAAAATTTAAAGCATTTATTTCTCTTCTTCTCAATAGGTTGTTTTTGGCAATTCATGAGAAACTTGAAGTATTTCTTTGATATAAACATGTCCACTTATTTAATAGAACTAAATTTGTGGAATCAAACTGGTGTTAAGGTGATACCTAACAATTATCCTGCTAAAGGTGTCTAGAAAAATCTTATAAATATTGCTTAATTTCCTAAAAGTCTCCATTATTAATGACTTCCATTTTATAGTCTCATGGATGATTATTAGCAATTTGCAACCAAACTATGTGTAAAATTCATGCAGATCATCTTGACTTTCAGTTATATAATTGTGCTTTCATATACAAATTATATTTCATATATATTATATATATAATTTTTATCACAAGATAGAGTAGAATTTGCAGCAAGTATTATGTTTATATCCATGATATTATGAATGTGGACATAAAAGTAATAATAAAGCATCACTTTGAAAGACGTTTCTCTGCTTTGAGCATTTTTATTGTTCATATAAAACAGAAAATTGTCAAGATTACTTTTCACATCAAGTATAGTGACAGAGTCATGAACAAAGGAGATCTGTCTTGGGTAAGATATGTGAGACAAGACATTAATATTAAGATACAAAGATATAGCAGGTATATTGGGATAATGAATAATGGACTTAGTAAACTGTTTTACATCCATGTTTGAGAACATAAAGTTGGAATAAATAGTAAAATCTAACAAATTACTAACCAAAACATTCTTCTAATGAGTGTGAGACGTGATTAGAAATTTATGAATAACAGTTTGTGGAGAATGAGAGAAAACGAAGATCAAAGCTATTGAAGTATCTAGTAACTGGGACCTTCATTTGCACTAATAAGTAGTGGAGTAGTAAGTATGCACCGAGGGCTATCTCCACCCAAATGGTGGAGAAATGTGATGTAGCCTGAGACAGTTTGAGAGAGTTGTTTTTCTAGGAGTATTCTTTGTTGGTTTTGAAAGCCAGCAAAGCCAGATATTATGGGATCTCATCTCAGTTGTGCTGGAATGAAGGGTCAGGATGCCTATTTTGGCATAGATCCCCCACTGAGATCCCCTTCCTCCAGCAAAAGCCTTGTACCTTTGAGATCGCTCCCAGTGGTGAAGAACCGTGACTAGGATGTGGTTTTTTCCTCAGCAGAGCTGTATTTCTGCCTTTTCCACTCCTGTCAGTGTTGTCCCTTGTGGGGGATCCTTTGATCCAGTTTCCAGACCTCTCTCAGAGGAAATTGTTCCACAGGTAGTTGTAGATTTGTTGTTTCCATGGGAGAAGGAGAGTTCAGAATCCTCCTACACTGCCATCTTCCAAACTCTCGCCCAAGAGAACTGTTTATAAGGAAACCTTGTGAAGGGAGCAGTGAGATCAGGAATTGTGTGCAAATGTGTGTGTATGTGTGTGTGAGAGAGAGTGCCTGCAGTGGAGAAGGTAGAAGTGGGGAGAAGTCCTCAAGGTCAGAGAAAAGTAGAGAGTTGGCTCAAAAGATTCTTCTGAGTTGGCTGAATCAGTGTTGCCTTTTGAGGCATCTTTAACTTAAAACCTTGCTCAACCTTTTCAAAGTTTTAAGATGCCAACATACCAATCCCTAATTCTTGCACTGCTCCAAGACCAAAGGGACCTTAGGATATTGGTGATCAGCAATACATCTTCATAAGAACCAGGACTATAACTGATGCTGGAAGATGGCAACTGCAGTCTAGAAAACAGAATGAACGGCACTTTTTAGATAACAGCTTTGTTTGAAAATGTTAGTGAAAAAGGGTTGGTTTCTCTTGATTTTTCCTCCAGGGCTAAGATGAAAGGAGCAAGCTACGGGCATTTTGACAGAATGAAGAACCCATCAAAAAATACAGATGACATGCAGGATGACCGGAAAAAAAATATTTTTCCCAGCAGAACAGAATTAAAATCATTATTAGAAACAGGAGCAGGAGTGGACCATGAGGCAACAGGAGGAGAAATTTAATTTCAAGTTGCAGAGATGCTTCACCATTCATTGTATTTCAGAGCCAAGGCTTTTACCCTCAGGGTCCAAATTAATTAATAAATTAAGGAGTAAGAATGGAGTGACTAACTCTCCACTCTTCAGGTGTGACTGCTTATAATGACTTCCTTCCACAGAGTACAATATAGAAAGGGGAAAAAACACTAACTTTACAGTGGAGAAACCTGACAAACATCACCTCATCCAGATGATTAAGGTCAACATAAATGGTCATAAATCATGTTGATAGTATGTACTCTTGATAGGATGTGATGGAAAGGGCACATTACTTCTGTGGTCTTCTTCCCAATAACCCATGACCCCAGCATAATCACGAGAAGAACATCAGACCAATTCTGACAGAGGAACATCCTACAAAGTATCTGAGCAGTACTCCTCAAAACAAAACCCTCAAAAGTAAGATAAGTCAAAGAAACTGCCGCAGTCATCAGGATCATAAGGCACACTAAATGTAATGTGCTATCTTGAATAGGACGCAGAAACAGAAAAAGAATACAGAGTAAAATAAGAGAATTTGAATAAAGTATGGACTTTTATTTAGTGTCAGTATTTGTTGGTTCATTGTAACAAATGTACCATACTAATGTAAGATGCTAACAATCTTGAAAACTGGGTTCAAAGTATATGGAAACTCTCTGTACTAACTTCACAACTTTTTCTGTACATCCAAAACTATTCTAAATATAAATTCTGTTTTGAAAAGTCAATAGAATGTTTGAACAATAAAATCGAGATGGCTGAAAACAAAATTGCTGATCAGGAATGACAATTAAATGATTGCCACAGGACCTGGTGCAGGATACCAAAGAGATGAGCATTATTATTTAAAAAATAGACCCAGGAGATCCCAGATCTGTTTGTAAGAGTGCCTGAGAAGACTTCAAAGGGAAGAAATCTATTGTAGAAATAACAAAACAATTAACAGGGGACTATTGTATTAAATATAATAATACCCGATATAGTAGGAGACTATAGTACCAAATGAACCTGACTTGACACATCTGAGTGAAATTTATAATTTCCAAGAATAAAGAGAATACCCTACATACTTACAGAAAAACAACAAAGCAACTTAAAGGAATTGACCAAGACAGCCTTAATATTCCCCTCAGCTTAGACAGGTTTGTTCCTGACTACAGAACCCTGATCTCCCTTTTCTTAGAGCATTTACTTTAGACAACTTGCAATTGTAAATTCTTTCTCTGCCCCTTTAAGATATAAATTATCTACCACACAGGAATGTCTTCTCAAGGACCTGAGAACCATCCCTTTGAAATGTAATCATCCAGAAAGACAGGGCTCCTATCTCCCAGTCTCTGTGGGAGGGTAGGAGTCTAACTTTGATTCCTTTCATATCCTGCAGAATCTTTTCACTAGCCTACTCCAAGGCTTAAAAACTCTCCAGCCTTTTGTTTCTGTAGGATTGAGTTCAATCTCTCTTCCCTTTTGCAATAGTCTTAAATAAAATCTTCCTTACCTATTTAGCTGGTATAGTTCAATTATTCTTTTACAGAATATAAATAAGATTTCAAGAAAATAATGATTAAATGTTGAAAGTAAAGAATTCTGAATCTAGACTTAAATCCAGCTATAATAACATATTTGACTATGAGAATCAAATAAAGACGTCTTCAACCACATAAGAATTCTGAAAAAAATTATCTAGGCCACACACTCATAAAGAAAAATCTTAAGGAGATCTTTCAACAAATCAAGAAATTGATTCAAGAACATTTGTAAATGTAAAAGATAAGCATGATGAAAGAATTAGAAAAACACAATAGTTAGTTCTAAATTATTAATAATGCTTGTAAAATATACCATAATAGTTAGGTAAAACAATAACAATAGAATAAATGTAATATAGAAGTATTAATAACAATCTGAAAAAACATTAGGTAATTTTAACTGGAATTGGAAGATAATATAGTGCGACATAGAAAAAATAATTAAATAGTATATCCATATAGGGTAACTGTTTTTTTGACCGTTAGGAAATGTGTTTCTTAAAAGTATAAGGCTGACCTTATGTAGATAATACATGGGTAACATAAAATTCTCACAGTCCCAATTTAACAGAGGAATGACAAAGAAAGAAAATGATAAAGAAAATGACTAGAAAGCAGAAAAATATAAGAAAGTATATATATGAAAAATATAAGTAAGAAAAATATAAAACTCAAAAAGCATATCAGCATTGGAAATGAATAGTCAAGTCAGAAGAGGGAATTTAAATATGACTAAGCACATCAAAACATCTTTGCTTTTGCTAATAATGAGAAAAATGCAAATTAAAACAACTTCAACACTTGCCAAAAAATAAAAGTAAATAAATAAACGATAAATTTCTATGCTTGTTAATGGCATGGGTGGCAAAATGGCATTTCCGTGAATTTTGTTAGGATTGGAAACTGGTATGAAGTTTCTGCAAGGCATTTTGTCGGATTCTATCAAAATTTAAAACTTGTCTATTCTTTGTCTCAGCAATTTCCTTTCCAGGGATCTAGTCTATAGAAATACACATGCTTGTGCACAAAGATGTAAGTGATATCAAGTTTGTGACAGTATAATAAATGGAAATCACTCAATGTTTATGGATGCATTATTTTATTTTCTTTGTTCACCCATGAAATGGGTCATAGTACAGCTGTTATAAATAATGAAGTGGATCTTGAGTTTGATATGAAGCAGCAACTACAAGATTACTTTTTTAAAGTAGATTTTAGAACCATTTTTATATTTGATTCTTATTTGGAAAAAAAATAATTCATATTTGTGTGTATACAAACACCAAAAAACACATGCATACACATAAAGAGAAAAAACTAAAAGTATAGTCATGCACTGCATAAGAAATTTTGGTCAAGGGCTGACCGCATATACATATACACCTTACAGTGATCCCGTAAGGTTAGTACCTTATAGCCTGGGTTTGTAGTAGACTATACCATCTAGGTTTGTGTAAGTACATTCCCCGTTGTTCTCACAATGACGAAATCGCCTAACAATGCATTTCTTAGAATGTATCCCTTATCCCTGTCCTTAAGCAATATATAACTGTATGAACACCAAATGTTTGAGATTGGTTAACCCTGGTGAGATGCATACATTTGGGGTAGCATTAAGGGGTAAAGGTTAACTGTTAGACTACAAGTCCTTCTGCATCATTTGAGTTATTTTACAACCTGATATTTTTATGATTGAAAGATGAAAAAACTGTTTGCACAACAATATATAGACTATAATGAGCCCATTTGTGTGTCTACACAACATAAATGCACGAGTGCTCTCTCTCAGCATATGGAGGGCATATTAACGTAAAACGAGTTTAAAGCTGTCTTATGTGTTAAGTAACCTCTCATTAGTCAGCCTAGAAGTTAAAATGCCATATAGAACATTGTTTTATGGGAAGTTATTTCTAAATTACCAAACTAAAAAGAAATTTTTCGTACATACAACACTTAATAGTTCAAGACTATCTCTATGTTTGAAAGAATTTTTAAAAATTATTTCTCTCAACCGGGTTCATATAATTCTCGAAAATTTTTTTTTCTTTTAACTTAGCCATGCTTAATGTTAAACTAGATTTTTTTGTTAGATTTTGTTGTAAACTAGGGGGATATTTTAGTGGATATTTTTTATGTTTATTTTCTTATCTTTTACTTCAAAGGAAGAAAACTAACTCTCTGAGTGTTTCTTCAAACATGTTATTAAAAACAGATAATTTCTTATTTTGGACAAAGCATTCTTCAGATTGTCCCCTTTGCCTTTACACACTCACACACACACACACACAGTGCTTGCTCCTTGTTTTCATTTCATTTCATTCAGAGAACAAATTTTCTGATGATGGAAGTTTAAAAAACACAAGAAAATTTCTCTTCTTGCCCCCCCCCCAGGATTGCCTTGCTGAACTCTTATGTCTTTCATGGAATTTAACAATATGGGTCAAAATTCAAAACATCATTTCCTTGTACTTTTGTCCTTAGCAAAACTCTCACCAGTGGTGTCTAGAGCCTTGACAGTTAGAAGCAACCTGTTTATATTGTCAGACTTATTGAGAAAAAAATAAAAAATATCTTGCCTCAAAGAGGAAACTCTACACGCCATTGAACTTTATTTTTCTTTATCCAAAAGCTTTAGGATCTAATGTGTCCTCTTACTTCTAGGCCTATTAGAATATGGTTCTATCTATTAACTCTCTCTGAAGTAAGCCAACTGGAAGGTTATATGCAGCCAGCCATTAACCACAGCCCAAGGAATTCCAGGGCACAAACTATGAGAAAATTACAGGTGTGCACTGTAGATAAAAATTCAATCCCAGGGGCTTCTCTCTCTACCTCCTGGAGAACCAGATTGTCTTCTAATTCCAAATTCTTTCTACATTCAGCTTAGGTATGATTGGTGCCAAATATTCAAAAAATGGTTAAAGTAATGTTGTGAGAAACATTTTTAAGTATAAAATTAAAGGTGAAAATCTTCTCTTAATCCTTTCCTAGGGGGAACGATTATTAATGATTTGGCATGAGGAATCAAAGACTTCTTTCTAGTCACAGATGGATGGACAAATGGACTGTTACAGTTACAGACTGACAATACTTAGTGCTCAGAACCCTGGCACACTGCGGGAGGGGTGAAGGCTGGAGCTGAAAGCATTGGACCTAGTGAAAATCACTAATCTGAAAGTTGGAACCACAACTCTTGCCCCATCCTGCATCTGGAACAAGCAGCCTAGAAGATCCTAGATTATTTATTTGAGAATATAAAAAACCTGAGGGAAAACATCTGTCTTTAAGTATTATCATTTTTTGTGGCTGCCAATAAAAAATACTATTCATTGCATAACATGCTACTTAAATCTATGCCCTATGCCCACTGAGTTTCCAATCCATTTATACTGCTTTATTCTTAATTATGAATATTAAATATTACAACATTTGAGGAAATCCTTCATCGTGAAACAGATAAAATTAACAGAGAAAGAGAATTTGGAAGAAACAAAATACAGAAGAAAATATACAAACATTCAACACAATTATAATTAGTATTTCCAGAGACTAACAAAAATATATTGTACTCATTTTTTAAAAATTTTAGAGAATGTTATGTAAAAGGATCAGAGAAAAAGAAACAGGATGTGGATTTTTTTTGTGATAGCACAAATAAATAAAAATTCTACAGACATATTGGAAGATAATTTAGAAAATCTCCAGACAGGTAGAGGAAAAAACAAAAGAGTGGAGAAAATTGAGAAGACAATTAAATAATAATCCAGCAGTCTCCACATCTAATATGAATTTTTTAAAAAAGATAATAATGAACATGAAATAAAAGAAAGTAATAAAAAATAATACATAAACATTTCCTAGAACTGAAGGCATGGGTTTCTAGATTATGAGTCATCTTAGTGCCCAGCACAGTGAATAAAACACAAGCACACACACAAACAACCAGCAATATAAATCACTGACAAATATCAGAATATCAGGTGTGGTGGCTAGTCTCCAGACATGGTCTTCCAGTGAACCATACCTGGCTGTACTCATGCTGGGAGTCATATCCTACCCTTCAGTCCAGACTAACCTTCTAACAAATTCAATGTGGCAGAAATGATGTTTGAGGGACTTACAAGGCTAGGTCACAAGAAACCACCTAGGTTCTGTTTTAGGAGACTTCTTCCAGAATCAGTTGCCATGCAATGAAACGTTCATGGCACATGCAGAGGCCACATGCAGTTACTCTAGTAGACAGCTCCAGCTGATCCCCCAACTGATAATCAACATCTACTGCAACTCATGCAAATGAACCATCTTGGACATCCTGTCCAACCAAACATTCAGGTGGCCTTCTCTCCAACCACTCTCTGACTGCAACCTCATGAGAGACTCCAGATGAGTTCAGTCAACCCACAGAACCATGAAGGATAACAATAAATTGTTGTCTTAAGGCACTGAATTTGGGGATGTGTTTTGGGTTCCTGTGTCAATAGGAACACACGTCAAATGTGTGTGTGTGTGGTGGGGGGCTTCCCACATAACACCAAGCAATTCTCTGGACACCAGCAGGTTGTCTGAGAATTCAACTCAGTTCTGACACTACCTGGAGATAGTGTCAGATTTCACAGGTTGAGTGCTTAGTCCTACAAGACCTCCTCCCTCCCCACTTCAGACATCATTGGCAAATCCTGATTGTTACCTGTGCTTCTGACCAACAGGCTACAAGTTGCAGGTTCCAAAGACCTCCTCTAATTCAGGATGCCAATTGCAAACCTGTAACCATGAGCCCATTTAAAGCCAGTTTGAACACACCTCATCTCATCAACAAAGTGATTAAGGATTGTCTTTCAGAAAAACTGCAAAGTCACTCAGCCAGGGCATGCGCAAGGAAAGAAATAGAGACCTGAAATGACCTCGGAACCAAAGATCCTCCTTCTACGGAACCCAAGGCTTGGGACACTAGCAGAACTTGAAAGCCAGATTCTTATCAGAAGCAAGGGGTCCCTCGTTCAGGAAGACCCAGTGTTAAAATTCCTTCCCAACTTCATCATAAATGTTTAGAACCTCATCATAAATGTTTAAAACCTAACCATAAATACCTGAAGCCCACCAATCAAAACCTGTCCCGCCAGCATTTCCACATGCCAGCCTGTTCTCCCTAACCTCTTGAATTTTGTCCCAAGTCCTGCATCGGGGAGACAGATCTGAGGGCACATGCCCCCTGTCTCCCTGGAGATCGATCTTGCAGAATAAAGCTGATTTCTCCCCTCAAAGGCTAGTTCCATAATTAATTGGCTTGTTTATGCACATCAGGCAGAGAACCCCAATTTTGTGCGGTAACAAATCCTGGTTATTAGAGGTTTCAAGGACCTCCTCCTGAGGTTTGATTAGTTTGCTAGAGAGGATCACAGAACTCAGAGAAACATCCTACCTACTAAATCACCAGTTTATTATAAAAAGATATAACTCAGGAACAGCCAGAGGGAAGAGATACATAGGGCAAGGTATGTGGGAAGGGGCACAGAGCTTCCATACCCTCTCTAGGCACACCTCTATCCCCAAATTTCCACTTAGTCACCAACCTGGAAGCTCTCTGAACCCAGGCTTTTTGGGTTTTTATGGAGATTTTATTACATATTCATGATTGATTAAATCACTGGCCATTGAGGATCCAGTCAACCTCCAGCCCCTTTCTTCTCCCCTGAGGTCAGATGCTGAGACTGAAAGTTCCAAATCTCTAATCACTTGGTTGGTTCCTCCGGCAACCAGACCCCATCCTTAGATGACCTACAGGCATTCCAAAAGCCCTTCATTAACATGACAAAAGACACCTTTACCACTTTCCTCAGTTAAGAAATTCCAAGGGTTTTAGGAGCTTTGTGCCAGAAAATGGAAAGGAGGACCAAAAATGTATTTCTTATTATAAATCACAATAACACAGGACGGTTGCTTATTGCAGCAATGTATGGTTGGGATGCCAGAATGCACTAAATATTTGGAGGAAAAAAAGGAAACAAAGAAGAAAACAAAAAGCAAGCAGGACACAGAAAAGCATTGAGACTTTTGGGAATCAGGGTAGCAGTAGGTTTATCAAAGGCAACTCTAAAACCAAAAAGGTAATGGAGTAATGTCTTCAAAAATCTAAGGAAAAATTATGTTTATCTTAGAATTTTATATCACTTAAACTATTAACAAAGCTGAAGGTTTAAAAAAATACAAAATACAAAACCTGCTTTAGATATACAAAACCTTGAAATAGTCACCTCTCAAACACAGCCGTTATCAATGAAAGAAGTAAATAAGAGATGCATGAAAGAAGTAAATAAGAGATGCAGGAAAAAAGGAAAACAACCAGTATGCTACATAAAAGTAGTGCAAACACCAAAACACTGTAGCCGACCTAGAGTATTTGCCAATGCAAATTGAATCAGAAAATGAAGGGCATCAGGAGTGACATCAGCAGAAAAGGAAAAAGAACTAGTGGATAACCTGATACATTTGAACTTTTGGAAAAGAGTACTGATAGATTTCTGGTAAATTTGTGGGGCTCTTTGGGAATAACTAGTGACAAGTACACAGAGAGTAATATTTATATACTATTAGGTTGTAAATACTGACTGCTGGTTGAATAAATTATTGTGATATAAATACATACAAAGAGATGAAAAGAGATATTGGAGGTGGGGATGAAATAAGAAAGTTAAATCTCTATCTATTGTCTATTGACAGAAAGCCACTCAGTAATATCTAAAGCTGACCAATCCACATAGAATAATATAAGCCTCAAATTAGCAATTCCAAGGTAAATAACAGAAGAAGCAAAAATGAAAGTGGATGCCTCTGGGGAATGCAAGTAGGTAGTGATGAGGAAAAAGACAAGCTCTACTGTTTTGCTATAAAATTTTTAATATTAATTGACTTTCTTAACTACGTGCAAATTTTATTAAAAACATTAATAAAATGCCCAGAAGAAAAACATCTAGAAGTAAACACTTTACACTGTTTTATGCTATAAATGCAAATGAATATGCAAATGTACAAACTAATAACCTGAGGAAAGAGGCATATGAGAGAGTTCTCCATATACCACAAGAACAACAGATAGATGGAAAATAGCAGCAGAATGTTAACAATTTATGCTTGTCCAATCATTATTGAGCTGGAACTTTTCTAATGTTTACTTGCATACTTCTCAATGAAATTTCTTGTTAATTTCATTTTCTTGTTTCCTATTGAGTCACTTATCTTTGGGGGCATATGTGTGAATGTCAGTGTAGATTTTGCTGACAATCTATTGCCATAGGCTGCAATTCTCTATAGCTTCCTTTGATTTCCTGTCCAGGTTTTTCTTCTTCATCAGATATATAAAAATCACACTCTCAACTGAATTTTATATTTTTCTAACTTTTTGACTAAGCTCTCATTTCTCACTGTTTTTATTTCTTCTCTTCCAGCTACCTGGAAGGCAAATACTTGGTTATAGTTTTTGCAGAATGGCTCAAACACGGCTACATTGACAGTGTCTACATGAAAAATCACTCTTAGAAGAAATTCATACCAAGGAAAATTCACATGATGAGTTTGCAGGTTGCTCTGTTGCCGTTCTCCTGTCACTGCCCACCATCTCTATCCAATTCTCTTTTCTGGTGCTTGGTAGGCACAGGGGAAGACCAATAAGTCCACTCTTTAAGAAGACATTCAATGCAGGAATGAACTATTATCCTCCCTCTCTTTTTAGTCAACACCATTTCAGCAAGCAATTTTCTTAGAGTGCCACATTTGTTTGTTTCATAAAAGTTATATATATATATATATATATATATATATATATATATATATATATGTTTCTTTAGAGGAAGATTGGCCATGCGCTAACATCTGTTGCTAATCTTTCTTTTTTCTTTTTTCTCCTCAAAGTTCCAGTACATAGTCGTGTATCATAGTTGTAGAGTTGTAGCTCTTCTATATGAGATGCCACCTCAGCATGGCTTGATGATCGGTGAGTAGGTCCGCACCCAGGATCCGAACAGGGGAACCCCGGGCCACCCAAGCAAAACACACAAACTTAACTTCTACACCACCAGGCTGGCCCCAAATTGTATACAATGCGATGTTTTGATATATGTATATGCTGTGAAATGACTACTGCAGACAAGCTAATTAACATACCCATCACCTCACATAGTTATCTTTTTTTGTTTGTGTGGTGAGAAAACTTAAGATCTACTCTCAACAAATTTCAACTAAACAAATACAGTATTATTAACTAAAGTCATCATAGTATACATTAGGTCTCTAGAACTTATTCATAATACACAACTGAAACTTCGTACTCTTTGATCAACATCTCTGGCATTTGGTTTTGAGATGCAGGTGCAAGTTTTCCCCTCCCCTTCCCCATGCAGAGGGGAGGAAAAATCTCTCAACATGACATTGTGTTCCCCATAGAGCCAAGTATTGGATAATCCTCTATTTCTGCTCCATTTGCTGAGGTCCTTCTGATATGGACTTAGGTAGGAGTGTGCAGGTTGGCAGTGGAGGAGGCAGGAGAGGAGGTGGTGGTGGTGGTTGCTCGATATTAAGTCATAGGAATAAAAATGTTATCCCAAGTGTCAGATTCCTTTAAAAGAATGTGTATTTAGTTCTGTTTGTCACCACCATTGATCCCCATCTTTGGACTCTAAGACAACTGAACAAGCTTCATCTAATATCCTGTTAAATGTTTTAAGTGTGCAAACTGAAGATTAAAATGGGTAAAAACCTTTTATCCAAGGATTTAGTTTGATATCCTCCCAAAACAGACCGTGAAGTAAGGATTTGGGTGTTGGTAGTTTATTTAGGAGTCATCTTAGGAAGCACAAATGAAGGGAGCAGGACTCAACAAAGCCAAAATATACCAATGAAGTGTTCATTAATATATGATCTACTGCTGTGGGCTCAGACCGTCTGGAGACCCTCTACACACTCAGTACCATGGACTTTGGCATTGTCCCACTGAGAAACAGGAACAGGGAAGCTGACATGTTGACCTTAACACTATTTCCCATTCCTCAGTAGGTCAGGATTGACCCCAGTAGCGTTAAAGTTCAGCTTCTATAGGGCTGCCTTTCCCATGTGTTTAGCAAGCTCCAAAGGCACCAGAGAAAGTGCTCAGGCAGAGAGACAAAAAGGCATAGGTAGTTAACAGCAAGAAGCTCTTACATTTCTACAAATTCCCCCACCCCAGCTGCCAGTGAACTTGGAGGTGGGCGGAAAGATGCAGAGTTACATTGGCTGTGGTAAAGCTATAGTCATGCGGCTGGGTTTTCTGATTCCAAATTCAGTTGTCTGTGTCCTTCCAATAATACATATTTCAATTACAGGAGAAAGAAAGGTGGTTTCCATGGAAACCTCAGGCACAAAAAAAATACAGAAGAATTTTAGTCTTCTAAGTCTTTTATTTTTACTTTTGGTTTTCTTATCAGCTGCTGAAGTTTAACTAGTATGTATCTAACTTCCCACAGTCCTGAGTGGAAGGAAGTAAAATAAAATATTTCTTGTGTTAAAATGATCTTCCATCTGTGGACAGGATGAGAAATTTAATAGGTTTTCTTATGTTTCTCCTCAACTAATCCAAACTGATAAAGATTGTTGTTAAATTATCATAATTGATGATAAGATAGTTAAAGTAGGACAAATTCACAGTCTTTGGCTACCATCCAGCAGGAAAAATCTTGGAGAAATCTTGACCGTTGAAAAAAACATCTTTAATACTCCCCCATACCTGAAAGTATCTCTTTCTCTACTCGTTGCCAAATGAGAATGTTCTGTAAGTAGCTTTGAAAATGTATTCGATAATTGAGTGGATATATTTCATAAATAGTATATCTCATGATAACGATAGAATATTCTTTGGACATAAAACTAGATGGAAAGTTAACCAAGTTTTGTGCCACATATTTTTACTAAAGGAATTGTTCTGGTTTCCTATAAGAGCCAAGCAAACTGGAAAAATAAGAAATGGATAAGCTTGGAGCTCCAGGAGCACAACAAGAGGAAAGATATAATGGTGACAATGTTGGAAAGAAATGAAGAGACGCTTGCCCTGGGTATCTGGAGCATTCAAAGACAAGTTAGGACAACCAAAGAGTTTATGATGTAGATGTCTAAGAGAGTAGAGCCAGGGGGAGAACAACGACAGAGAGCAATAGAAGACCGCCTTGTCTAGAGAGTCCTCCTTGTCTGCAAGATGGGGAAACCTCTTGTTATAAAGACTCCCTTAAAGTGGTTACTGTGAGATTCTGATTGTAAGCAATCTACTAAATTAATGTAATTCACATGCATATATTTTCTGTTAATTATGAGTTATCAAAGACAGCTCTTGCGGTCTGGTGGTTAAAATTCAGCACTGTCACCACTGCGGCCAGGCTTGTTTCCTGAGCAGGGAACCACACCACCTGTCTGTCGGTTGTCATATTGTGTTGGCTGCGTGTTGCTGTGATGTTGAAAGCTATGCCACCAATATTTCAAATACCAGCAGGGTCACTCATGGTAGACAGGTTTCAGCAGAGCTTCTAGACGAAGATAGAAGGACCTGGCCACCTACTTTCAAAAAACTGGCCATGAAAACCCTATGAATAGCAGCAGAGCATTGTCTAATGTAGCACCGGGAGGTGAGAGGATGGTGCAAATGAAGACTGGGCAGGGATCTGCTCTGCTGACCCTCCTAGGCTCGATAGGAGTCGGAATCCACTCAATGGCGCTAACAACAAAATGTTATCAAAAGGTATTTGAATTCTTAAGAGGTTATTGGGAATCTACATTGTTTGGTGTCTCATAATATCTAAGATGTGTTTAATTAGGACTAAGTGAAGTGGGAGATCCTAAAAAGTGAAGAGGATCCTTGGGGTATCTGGAAAATGGGTAGGAGATCCTTAGACTGCAAAGTGAGGGTGAGTTCATGAACCAAATTAAAGAAGAGGTGGAAGAAACTAGGTTTGACAGTACATACAGGAAGTAAATCTGGCATTCTCTTTATAAGTAGGAAACCTGTAGCTAATTTTGTAAATTGGAATATGGGTGGGAGTTTATTCAAACCCAGGATAGCAATAAATAATATAGGCAAAAGGAGCCTCCTGACTCAGAACGCAAAGAAAGAAGAAAAAAGACTGAATTATGCGGCAAAGCAAGAGGCAAATTAAAAGAAAAACAGATCTTTTTTGTCATGGAGGTAAAGAGATCGTGAGATTGATAATAGATCTCTTAGATGAATTAAGCAGGGGTATTCTCTAATTTCTTAATTCATTTATTCACTCAATAGACGTTAATTGAGCAAACACCATGTGAAGATTCTCTGTCAATCAGATCCCAAAGCTGAGGGATCTCTAAGATATCTTTTAAATGCTGTATAGTTAGATTAAACATTGGTTTCATTCCTACATTTGCTGATATGTATGTAGTTTATATTATGATAAATCTTCAAGTCCTTAAAATAAAATAATTTCGTTCATTCAAATATATTGACCTGAGAGAGCGTTACTATAAATATCTTATTTCTAATAAGGACTGAGAAATAAGAAGGGAGATAATCAACACTTGCTGTGCAAAAATATTTTTCATATACATTGTCTATTTTGTCAATAGTTCAATTTAGTTTAACCAATATTTATAATTGGTTGAACTGAATTGAAATATATTGAATGATCACTCTGTCTCTGGCATTGTGCTAAGCTAGGTACTATAGATTTTCTTTTAAGAGTGAATTACGGTATTTGCCCCAAAGAACTTAAAGTGTGAGAGAGAGACACAGAGGCATATTATTTTGACCTACTATATGTTAGTATCATGATAGAGATACGAACAGGATGCAATGACATCAAAACATATTATGAGATGGACCAAAGTAATGTTATTATCCCATTTTCCAGATGATAAAAGTGAAATTCAAGATACCAAATGAGTTATACAAAGTCATACTGATGATAAATAACTACATGGCAAAGACAGTACAGGAGACAGCCTTCTGAGTACAAGTCAAATGTTCTTCCTTGGACAAGGAACCTGGACTTCCTTGAAAGACTCACTAGTGAAATCTGGTAGGTCAAAGGAAATAATAGAAAAATCAGGTAACTTGAGTAGAAATTATGCCACCTGAACCTCTTGGAGCACAGCTTTTTTCTACTTAACATTATTTTTGTTTCTCCATACTAGAGCTGTGGTGGAGGAAAAGATGGCCATACACAGAAGCGATATTTCCAAATGCTGTAGACACTTCCTGCCCTGCATTTCTTCACAATTACTTGCATCAGGCTAGGGGATAGAAAACAAATGTAGAGAATACCTCTGTTAATGGTCCATTCATATTCTAATTGGTCCAAAGCCTTAGATCCAATACACACTGCTTGACCTGATTCTGATTCGCACACTTGAGCTCTAGTAATAATGGATAGTGATGCTTTTACTACTGAAAGAAAAATGTTTTGAAAGAAGAGCTGCCATCTACATAAGATAAAAAGATATGTATAGCAAATGATGCCCTAAAACTTCTTACCTTGCTTATTTGATGCACATTTGGTTTTCTTTTCTTTTTGTGTTTATCTATTCCTCTGTTTTCCAAGGCTCTTTGTTGAAAGACTTCACCAAAAAAGTTGGTAACTCTGCTAAATGACAAAAGTGATGAAAGTTTTTGGTTTCCCTGGGAATAAAAATAAGTCCAATTTCACTTCCAGATTTAACAATTTTAATATGAAACCAAATTCACTTACTGAATTTGAAACAAATTCAAAGCAAAAGACCCCTTAATTCTCTCTCTTGAAGCATCTGGTAACCAAAAGCCCAATATCCAAGAAACACAGTGACGACCTTTCTCTCTGGGACTCATGTCTGGATTAGCTTTGACAGCCACAGAATGGAAGCAAGTTCCAAACCTCCATTAATTTCAAAGTGAACTCAGGGGACCACAGAGAATAAAACGAAAACTATGTAGTATGTGGATAATTCCACCTAGGACAATTTCCAGGGTCTGATACTGGATTTGGGAACACAAGAACATCAAATTCAAAATAATAGATCTTAGCAACCATCAGCTGGAAAGCTCCAAAGTTCTACTTTGATTTTTTTTTTTCTTAATCATCTGCAGCAGTAAAATAAATGCTAGAGAATTATGTTCTCTCTGGGAAAAGGGAAACAAAATAATTTCAAATAAAATATGAGAACATCTTTGCCTAAAATCTTCCTGAAACTTCTTTTCTGCTTCTGTAGAACATGATTAAGAGCTTTAGTCAGTGTTATGATGGATTAGCTTAATTCAGGCAGGTCTTGTTCCCCCAACAGGCCACCCTTGAGTGGTTATATAAACTCATATTTAAATCAATAGAAGCTTGAATTGTTTGCACTGGAGATATTCGTTCTTGGAATTGGGTACTTATTTGCCTAGGAGATCTCTAAAGTATCATATCTTAGTGGGAGGTAAATATGGTTTATTGTCCTGTCGGTAACTGGAAACCTGTGTTAAGATACAAGCTTCTTGAGTCTGCTATTCATTGAGTGTTTGGGAAAGTGCTAATTGGATGGAAACTAGTATTATCAGAATTCAGGAGCCTAAGAGGACCTCAGCAATTATAGATGTCCATATTTCAATGGAGACCTGACACAATTTGAAAAGAAAATCTATTAAGAGCTATTGTTTCAGGTACAACGAGATCTGTAAAGGAATATAAACCTGTTCCCTGTCACCAAGACTTTACCATCTTTGTGAGGAGGCAACACATGAAATAGATTAATAAATAACAGAAAAATAATAAAATACTACATTATACAGTGCATATTACAGGTGCAGCAAAACATGAGTGGAAGAAGAGTTTTTAGAGATTTAGAAGTGGAGGAAAAGACTTAAGACATCAGTGGAGCCTCAAGAGGGACTTTAAAGGATAAATAAAATTTGGTTGGCACAGAAGAGCGAGGAGGCCAGCAGTATTTCAAGGAGGTGTGAGCGCAATGGCGAAGGGGTGGAAGGAACGCGGTACTTGAAGGAGTAGTTAGTCCAGAGAAGTGAAGAGTGAACTTGAGCAGCTGAGTTTTCTGTTTTGTAGGATTTTGAAAGCCAGACTAAGTAATCAATCTATAATCCTTGGTAGTGAAGAATCTTTTTACATTCTTGAGCAAGAAGGTGATGTTGAAAAAAAGTATATGTGCACATGTGTGTGTAACATATGTGTGCTATATATGTATATGTATATATGTATATGTGTACTATATATGCATTTACTGTATTACGGTATATAATGTATACATATGTATAGTCTCTATATATTTATAGTGCATATCTAATTATATAGGAAGGAAGAGAGAAAGAAAGGAAGGGAGGTAGGGAGGGAGGGAAGGAAGAATGAAGGGAGGGAGGGATGAAAGAGGAAAGAAAGAAGAAAAGAAGGAAGGAGAAAAGGAAAGAAAGAAGGAAAATCTTGGAGCAGCCAACAAGTGGGTTTAGAAGGAAAAGAGACTGAAGGCAGACAGATAAATAAAAAGCTCTTACAGTAATTCAGCGAAGGGGTTGATGAGAACCTAAACTAGGACGGTAACAGTGAGGACACCTCCACAAACCAAATTTTTAGGCCATTTTGTTTAAATGAATATAGTGTGTGAGGGAAATGAGTGAGAAAAAAAGATAATAGAGTTTTAATTCTGTGTTTATTTTTATATTTTTGTACTGTGTTCTTGAATAATAATGTTGCATACTATTGACAAAAAGCTAATTTGAAGAGAAATATGATGGTTTCCTTTTCATCCTGTCGCAGTCTGGCTTACATTTAGAGCCTGTAATAATGTCATCGTCACACATATTATTCTCCGAGGAGTGCCTAGAATCAAAGATAAATATCATTTTCCAGTACAGATAGTAAGAAATGATCATTAAAATTAAAAAAATTTTTTTTTTATCTTTTTATTTTAAAATAATTTTAGATTAACATTAAGTCACAAAAGTAGCACAGCGAGTTCCCTGGGAGCCCTCACTTAGATGCTCCCAATGATAGCATCTTACATAACCATAGTGCAATGATCAAGAACAGGAAGTTGACATTGGTGTAATGCTACCAACTAAACTATTTATCTTATTTGGATTTTTACCAGTTTTAACATGCACTCCTTTTTTTCATATATACTTTCCATAAATTTTTAGTATATGTATACACACCATCACAGTCAGGACGCAGAACTGTTCCAATACCCTAAAGATACTCTTTCCTATTACCCCTTCATAATCATGTTCTTCCCCCAACCATAACCCCTGACAACAACTGATCTTTCTCCATCACTGTGATGTTGTCATTTAGAGATCATTTCCATTTTGCATTAGAAGAAAGAGGAATAGAAACGCTAAGTTGAACATTACAGGAGAATTGGAATGGCAATGTTCTTGTTGCTATACCCTATTCCCAAGACCACTCAAGGTCGAAATGATTACTTTTCTTCTTTTCCTTTTACATCGCCCTTGGTTAACTTTGGCAAGTAGTACTTCCAGCAAATGCATCGTAAACAGTGATCTTAGATTTCTGCCCTTGGCAATGAGATCACATATCTAGTGTATTTAATTATCAATCAATCTATGTTCAACTATATATGTAGGAATGTGTGTGTGTGTGAATGTTTATCCCTTTTTTTCTTAACAAAAATTAGAATACATAGAACACTATATATACTGTGATAAATATTTTGGATTAATTTTTTTTTACTTCCCCTTCACTTTCCTAATTGGAGAGATTGAAAAGCTAAACTTTACATTTTGCACAGTCCCTTGCAACCTAAATTTTAGCATAGAAATTAGGTTTCACGTATTAAAAGCATGCATAAGAAATTTAAAGACAGAAGTGAATTTGGAAGTCCTCTTCTTGTTGCTATTTCAGCTAGCAAGCATGGCTTTGAGACATGAATGTTTGAAGGCAGTTGCTACAAGACCCAACATTCTAGATCTAACTGTCAACTTCATGAGTACATAGACACAGTGTTGGTGGCAGAAGCAGTAAGCAGCAACAGCTTCTTGATCTCTTGTTTTCCAATCTAAGGGTTATAAATTTTATCCCATTTTATTTTTTTTCACTTTCCTAATTATAGGTGATCAGAATCTTTTCTTATTTAACTGACCACTTGGTTTCATACTTCTGTGAATTGCCTGCTCATATCTTTTTCCCATGGTGCTTGTTTTCTTGTTCATATATTTAAGCAGCTCTTTATATTTGTAGGTATAGATGTGGAAAAATATATTTTAAGCATCTAATGCCAAACTTGTATTATTCTTTTACTTAAATTTAACAGACATTATTATTTTTGCATTTCTGTATCCTAAATTTTTCTTCCCTGCTTCCAAATCATAAAGATATTATTCTATATTTTCTTCTAACACATTTAAAGTTTTACTTTCTACACTTAGGTCTTTAGTACAGCTAAAATTTTTTTTGTGTATGGTGTGAGATTATCAGATTTTATTCCTTTTCCATATGGGGAGTCAATTGTCTCAACATCGTTTATTTAAAAAAATCTACTCTTCCCCAGTAATTCATGATATCAATTGTTAAATATTCTAAATTTCTCTATATGTGGCTCTATTTTTCAACCTTGTTCAACTAGTCTATTTGCATATTTATGCTCCAATACAAGTCTTTTAAATTAGTGTATATTTATAATAAGTCTTGACAGATGGAAGGAAAAGTCTCATACTCATTGCAATTTCTTTGTCTTTTTTCTTTTTTAATTCTTTATTTTGTCATAAAAATTTTAAGATAAGCAAAAAATTTTGTGAAAGTCTGTCATATTCACTAAAATTGCATTGATTTTTAAAATTTATTTGGATAGAAATAACATATTTCCACACTTAAGTAAAATACTTACTTTGGTCTTCTGTTATGCCTTTCAATAAATACAAAAAGATCTTGTAATATTTTTACATTTTTTCCTAAATGATTTATTTTTGTTCTCCTAATTGGTTATTATTAAATTATAAGTGTGCTATTGACTGTGTTTGTATGGGAGAGAGAGAATGTGTAGTTGTATCTGAAAGGAGAAATGAAAGACAGAACTTGTTTTCCTTATCACTAAAACGTTTTATTGGTACTATCACTCTAGTTCTTCACATCTAATATAAACATTTTATTTTCTTTTCAATCTGTATTTTTCTTTTTTTGCATAGGCTAAGACATCCAATCTAAACCTAAAAAAAATGACTATGACAGGGATTCTTATCTTGTTCTACTTCAAAGCGAATAACTCTAACTTTCTAATCATTAAATGTGATATGCAAGTTTTTGATAGATTCATGTGTTAAATAAACGAAGTCTTATTATTAGTTTGTTCTAAATTTTTGGTTATGATAAATGTGAATTGAATTTTAACAGTTACTTTCCTATTTATAATCATACATTTTTATCTTTGTATTGCTAATATAAAGAATTTAGTTAATAGATTTCCTTATTTTAAGCCATCCTTAAATATTACATTCTGGGATAATTCTAACTTATCAGAATGTATAATTATTTTTCAAACATTGCTGGATACAAATTAACGGATATAATTTTTTGGCAACTATATCCTTAGGTGAGAGAGGGCTTTAAATTTCCATTTTCATATCATACTTGTCCAGTTTTGCAATCAGTGTTCACCAAGCTTTATAAATTGAATTGGTCTGTTTCACTTTTTCTATTTTCCTTGATGGTCTGTATAACCTTGGGGTTCTCATTCCCTAAAGATTTGATTTAAAAAAATATATGAAAGAATTTTTTGTTATGGAATAGACAAGAAGTAGAATTAATGAGAAATAATGTCTTATTTTAATTTGTAATTTGTATTTTTTAACTAGAGAGTGAAATTGGGTGGCATTTCAAGTATTTATCTTTTTTATCTTTTTCAGTGAAACTTTTTTAATAATCTTTGCTAAACTTGTTTTCTCATGGGTCATTCCTGTTTATGTGAAAGAGCTCATTGCCTATGTTTCATAATTTTCCAAGTATTCTCAGTGTTTTATTACTATTGCTGTTGTTGTTCATGGGCTATCTGGCAAAAAAAAATAGGTTTAACATTTTATGTATTTAAGTTCATCATATTTTTCTTTGGTTTCTATTTGTTTTTCTTTGATATCCGTATATTTGCTTTTAGAACTTGTAGGATTTTGTTTTCTTTTTTTTGTTTTAGTCATTAAACCTTTGATCCTTCATTTATTTTTATATAGGCACTGAGGGAAGAATCCAATAATACTTTTTTTCCAAATGACTGGTTAATTTTGTAAAACGGATAGCCATTTTACTCCTACACGATTTAATGAACAATTGCTCTTTTCCCCACTATACCTGGCAGGTTAGGCTAATATATGCTGGGTAACTAATAATTGGAAATCACTGTGACCGAAAACAACAAAGTTTTATGTTTCATTGACATCATACGTCCATAATTGTCCTTTTTCTATTCCAGGATCCAATTTTAGATACCACATAGTATGTATTCGTTATGTCTTCTTAGTATCCTCTCTTCCAATCTTTCTCAGTTATTTCTTGTTTTTCTTGATTTTAACAGTTTTGAACAGCACTGGGAGGTGTTTTGTAGAATATCCCTCATTTTGAATTTATCTGATGCTTTCATGAGTAGACTAGGGTCAGGGTTTTGGGGAAGAATATTACAGAGATAAAATTCCCTTCTCATTCCATTATATCAAGGGGTATGTGATATTTCAACATGAAAAGTTTCTCCACTATAAAGTTATGATTTATTCTCTCTATTCTTTGGAAGCAAATCAATAAGTCAGCTCACACTCAAGAGCAGTGGAATTAAGTTCACTTCTTTGAGGGGAGATTATTTATATATATAATTTGGAATTCTTTTTAAGGATAATTTATTCTTTCTCATTTATTTAATTATCAATTATTTATATATTATCATGGACTCATAGATGTTTATTTTATAAGATTCTATTTTAATTTTATTTTTGTATTTTTTTTTTTGTTTTTATCAACGTTATAGCAATTCTTGCACGATGCACTGAAATAGTTTTTAAAAACATCGGAAATATCTATTACTGAAAAGTTTGAAAAAAACCCATCTGGGCAACCATCTTGATTGCTGGGTAGGTAGCACTTTGATCATTTTCTTGTTTTCTCAGCTTCTTCTATGACTATTAATGTGTTTGATATTTTTGAGTCAGTGAGGCGTGTTTCATTGATATACCCAAGTGGGTATGGTCTGCTTTGTGTGTCCCAAAATGAAACATTATATTTTAATGTGAAGACATTTGAATTTATGATCAAACTTTTGGCTGTCCTTTTAAATGTATCTTTGCTGAACTTACATTCTATAAGTTTAGTTTTACCTCCTTTTTTTATCCATTTTAGAGTTCTCCAACAATGCATTAAATTATGCTTTTTTTGTCATTTATCACAGATTTTTATATTTGGGATCTACTTTGTAGCACCTGCAAGAGTTGTAATTGATTTCCTCCTTTCCAATATAGTTTTTTTAATGTAGCAAGAAATGTAAATGCAAACTGTACCTTGTATGGACACACTCATGTGCTCTTCTCCAGAAAATGTGCATGCTATAATGTTTCTATCCCGTGATATTAATTCCAGGCAAACTGGTGTATTCCCAGGGGCAGATATGTTATCTCTCCCTCAGGAGTTTTGTGACTTACCACATTTGTGTTGACATTCTTTCCCTAAGATAATATCATATCACAGTGCTTTGCTCTGTTTTAGTGTTACCTGCCAGGCAGAATTATCCTTCCTTGACAGTAATTTGTCTTTCAGAATTTCAGTGTTTCCTGCTTTAAAATTCCTTTCATCTGCCATCATACCCATATTCTTCCTTTAATTAGATTTTTGAAGTTTGAACAATATTTGAGCTTATTTCTCATGGAGACGTTCAAATTAGCCCCCTCCTTCTCTTCCCACTCCTTCCTATTAGCTTTCTAGAAGCTGAGTAGAAGTTCTTGGGTTACTTTATTCATCATTAGTATAGTTAGTATATGTAGATCTATAGAAGACATTGTCATCCTTTGATATTTCTTACTTTAATGATTTTATGAGTAAGGCTTCCCCTTCCATGATTCTCCTAAAAAAAAAAAATGTTTAATAGTAAAAAACTTGCATTTGTCATCTCAGAAGGAAAAAATGTATAAATTTTCATGAAAACTTAACTTGCGTCAATCATCCAGGCAAGAACACTCTATCAGTTTCAAGAGAAAGAGGCAGAGACAATGTACCTGTCATAACTTGGAGACTTTGCCAGAGAAGACATGATAAAATATGGTACCTGGACCCACTGCCTCCAAGGAGTGATCATTCTCCTTATTCTAGTGTAGAATCATGCACTAGATAGGAACTATACATGATTTTTCACTCTCCCACAGTAACTTTGTGCTAATTGTAAATGTAGCCACTTTTCAACTGGTCTAAGGTTCATAGAAACTTTTCTGGTGGAAACTTGTCTTGTTCCACCAAAGAGGAACATAATTAGGTAGCTGGAATCAGCTTTAATCATTTTATGGGGGAAAAAAGAAAGATACAAGATAGTCAAGAGGAATAGGCTTTATTAAAGCTCTGGAGAGATGCTATAACACATATGCACATTGAAGACGATGTTAGAAAGGATAAAGCATGTACACCACCAATCTATTTTTTGTTGTTGATTGTAAAGACAGTTTTAAACTTAAGAAGGCCAAAATAATATATAGTAGTGTGAATTGGACAAAGGCCTACTTCATCCTGACCCTGTCTATCTTGGTAATGGTTTTTATGTGCCAAGGAAGCCATTTAGAAAGCGTACAATTCTGCTGATTCTGGAGTAATGAAGCTAAATCTATTAAAAAGTCTGAGTCACATAATAGAAAACGTTACAACACTTAAATGGAGTAGCTGTGAGACCTTTGACAAATCAGTTTATCTCTCTGGTCTATGACCCATAAAATCCCATCCAATTCTATATTTCCAATGACTGTAAGACAATGCTATTTGATATGTGGTTCCAAAACCAGCAGCATCAACATTAGCTGGAAGCTAGTTAGAAACGCAAATTTTTAGAATCCATTTCAGACTTACTGAATCAGAATCTCTGGGAGTGGGAGGGAGGAATGGGTTTTAACAAGCACTCTCGAAGATTCTTATGAATACCCAAGTTGAGAAGCACTGCTTTAAGACATTTGGTGACAGTTGAAAATAAATAGAACACACAAATACATAGGCTACAGGGAACAATAGAAAGTTCTACTGGAAGGAGGAATTTCTCTATGTGTATAGAAGCAACCATTGGATAAAGTTTATAATACGTTTCTTGTGGTGGTGAAATACATCTTGGCTAAATCTAAACAAAAGTGAATCATGGTGGGGGCCGGCCCCATGGCTTAGCAGTTAAGTGTGCGCGCTCCGCTACTGGCGGCCCAGGTTTGGATCCCGGGCGCACCCCGATGCACCGCTTCTCCGGCCATGCTGAGGCCGCGTCCGACATACAGCAACTAGAAGGATGTGCAACTATGGCGTACAACTATGTACTGGGGCTTTGGGGGAAAAAAAGGAGGAGGATTGGCAATAGATGTTAGCTCAGGGCTGATCTTCCTCACAAAAAAAAAAAAAAAGAGAATCATGGTGGTTGCCCATTTTGTGTTACTCTTTTTCTTTCTCTTGTAACAGCAGTGGTGTCACTAGAGTGCGGTGACACTCTGACTGCAGAAGAACCAACAAAGATGGAAAACCCTACTAATAAAAACTTGACAAACAATACATGTTCACGTGCTCACAGTGCACTGTTCCCCACATGGCGCTCTGGAGGCTGGTGCTTCTGCTATGAACTTGCTGAAGTTTTCTGGTCTCCAAATGCATGAAAGTCCATTTTTCTTTATGACACCCAAGATCACACTACAGACTGTATAACACTGCCAATTCTCTAGCCCCTATGCCGGACCCTGAAAGGAAAAGAATCTACTGTTTTAACAACACTCTTCTGTTACACAAGGAAAACTCATGATTCAAGCAAGACTTTCCCTTGGCACTTGTAATAGAAGCTTTACTATACCTGTTGGCCATATAATAAAAGCAATGGAGAGAGAAGAGAATCAACCAGGATAATACACCAGGAGTAAAATAAAGAGATGATATCCTCCATAAGGCAAAGGGCTGGGACTATACAGAAAAAGGGATCTGATGACCAGCAAATACATTCAGTATAGCCAAAATCAAGTGGAAGACCCACAGTCGTGACACTCAACACCTTTTAGCATGTTTCTTGTAGAAATTGTTTACCCCATCAGCAGCTGCAGAGTTTAATTTTAGCAGAAAAAGAAATAATAACATCTGAAATCTTTAAGGTAGCAGGAGTAACAAAGCATTACTCCCATAGGAAGCTCACAATAAATCTATATTGAATATATGAAGGAATGAATGACAGCACGTGCGGTTAAGCTTTGTGAAATACAAAACACAATATGGAAGAATGAGAATTTGTCCCGATTATTCAAGAAGGATTACTGCTTTTATTTTGCTCGTTGATTGTTTGGGACAAAGAGGACTTTGAGAAGGAGTTCAGGTGTAGAAACAGCTTAAATGTTCAAACGGGAAGATAACATATTGTTGTAAAGAGCTCAAGCTTCGTGTCACACTGCTTGTGTTCAAATCTTAGGCATACTATTTGCTAGACAATGTTTTAACCTCAATACATCCACAAAAGGGGGGCAAAAATTGTCCCCACCCCATGGACTTGTTTTGTAGATTAAATAAGTTAATGGATATACAGATGTTGATGCAATACTTGGTAAGAGCTCACTCGATTATTAACCCAGTGTTATTATTAATATTGTCATTATTAAAGGATTTATGTTACTAGGTAATTTTAAAATAATATACTTATCTGAGAGAGATGACAAATACTGTTGTTTCTCTTTTACTTAACGTTTCAATGGTTGACCAGAGACAAGAGGAGAAAGTTTAAGGGAAGGAGACACATTGGCCAGATCCTGTTGCCCACGTGACAGTGAGCACTAAATATTTAAGGAGTTAAAACTCCAGCAATGCTAAAACCTGTGACTTTGAACAGTAATCAAGTTTTTTCCCAGTGATCAAAACTTTCCTTCTCCATATACAAAAAAATAAGGGGAGAGTCAAGATGGCGGTGTAAGCAGACTTGGAGCTCGCCTCCTCCCATGGACACAGCCAATTTACAACTACTCTTGGAAAAATTACCCCTGAGACAGAACTGAAAACTGGATAAGAGGAAATCCTGCAACAACGGACAATCCTAACTGAGGTAGAAGAGGCAGAGACTCCATTCTAGAGAGGAAAAACGCCACCTTCACAAGCCGCCAGCTTCACGGCCGCCAGGAGTAGCTCACAGGTACGCAGGCTCCCTGGAGGTGCGGGGCCCTGAGCCGGGGAGCGCCCCCGCTGTGGGCATTTTGTGGACCCAGCAAAATGGAGACCAGCGGCATAATTGCACACAGGGCAGGACTGTGTTGACTGTGTGTGTGGACCTGTGGGCGGCAGGGCTTGTCAGCTGCAGAAGACTTGTGCTTCTCAAAGACCCACATAGGGGGTTTGCCCCACCTTCCAAAGCCTGAAACAATTGGGTACTCCTGTGCCTGAGGCCAGCCCCACCCAGCTGCAATCCTCAGAGAGCTGACAAGAGACCTAATAGGCTAGAGGCATATAGCAATTGTAAGGCCCTGAGCCTAACAACCTGCCACGCTGGGGGCCTACTCACTTAAAAGAAATACTGCAACACAAATGTGGTATTAGAACTTGCAGCCAACTGTGCTGGGGCTCCCCACACCTGATAAAGAGACTGAAGGGCCCACAACAACTACAAGCAGCTGAGCATTACAACAGCTGGCCAGGAGCATAACTCAGCCTCCCTGGGCGCCTACAGGGAGAGCAAACAGGCCACAACAGAAGGACACACGTAGCCCACATGGGGGTCACCCCTGGAACATTGGTAACTGAGAGAAGCATATTGGAAGCCTCCTAAGGCATCACTTACATAAAGTCACCTATCCAAGAGCAGGAGACGTAGCTGACCTACCTAATACGTAGACACAAGCACAGGGAAAGAGGCAAAATGAGGAGGCAAAAGAATACATTCCAAGTAAGGGAACAGGACAAAACCCCAGAAAAGGAACTAAGTGAAACAGAAATGAGCAACCTACCTGACAGAGAGTTCAAACTAAGAGTGTTAAGGATGCTCACTGATCTGGGGAGAAGAATAGATGAACTCAGTGAGAATGTCAACAAAGAAATGGAAGATATAAAAAAGAACCAATCAGAAATGAAGAATACAATACTGGAAATGAAAAATTCACTAGAGGGACTCAAAAGCAGAGTAGAGGATACAGAAGAATGGATCTGTGAGCTGGACGAAAGACTAGAAGAAATTACCCAAGGTGAACAGGTAAAAGAGAAAAGAATTAAAAAGAGTGAGGACAGTCTAAGGGACCTCTGGGACAACATCAAGCGCACTAACATCCGTGTTATAGGTGTCCCGGAAGGAGAAGAGCAAGACAAGGGGGCAGAGAATCTATTTCAAGAAATAATAGATGAAAACTTCCCTAACCTAAGGAAGGAAACAGACATCCAGGTACAGGAAGCACAGAGAGCCCCAAACAAGATAAACCCAAAGAGGCCCACACCAAGACACATCATAATCAAAATGTCCAGAATTAAAGATAAAGAGAGAATCCTAAAAGCCACAAGAGAATGTCAAGTTACATACAAAGGAAACCCCATAAGGCTATCAGCTGACTTCTCAGCAGAAATCTTACAGGCTAGAAGAGAATGGCATGATATATTTAAAGTGCTAAAAGGAAAAAACTTACAGCCAAGAATACTCTACCCAGCAAGGTTATCATTCAAAATGGAAGGAGAGATCAAAATTTTCGCAGACAAGCAAAAATTAAAGGAGTTTGTCACCAAGAAACCAGTGCTACAAGAAATGTTAAAGGGACTGATTTAAGGGGAAAAGAGAAGACCACAAATAGGAAAAATTATTTATTTCCATGATTAGAACGTAATGGAGGGCCGGCCCCGTGGCTTAGCGGTTAAGTGTGCACGCTCCGCTGCCTGCGGCCCGGGTTCGGATCCTGGGCGCGCACCGACGCACCGCTTCTCCGGCCATGCTGGGGCCGCGTCCCACATGCAGCAACTAGAAGGATGTGCAGCTATGACATACAACTATCTACTGGGGCTTTGGGGGGAAAATAAATAAATAAATAAAATCTTTAAAAAAAAAAAAACGTAATGGATACAAATGCACAAAAAAGAGGTTAGATATGATATCAAAAACATAAAAGGAGGGAGGAGGGGAGTTAAAGAGTACAGCTTTCAGACAGAGGTCAAACTAAAGTGACCATCAATTCTGTATAGAAGAAGAAAGGAACAGAGAAGGACTACTAAAACACTGAGAAAGAAAAAAGTTAAAAAATGGCAGTAAGTACATACTTATCAATAGCTACTTTAAATGTCAATGGACTAAATGCTCCAATTAAAAGGCATAAAGTGGCTGACTGGATAAAAAAACAAGACCCATATATATGCTGCATACAAGAGACACACTTCAGACCTAAAGACACTCACAAACTGAAAGTGAAGGGATGGAAAAAGATACCCCACGCAAATGGCAATGAAAAGAAAGCTGGGGTAGCAGTACTCATATCAGACAAAATAGACTTTACAACAAAAACTGTAAAAAGAGACAAAGAAGGGCATTACATAATGATCAAGGGAACAATCCAACAAGAGGATATAACACTTGTAAATATCTACGCACCCAATGTAGGTGCACCTAAATCTATAAAGCAATTATTAACAGACATAAAAACAGAAATAGACAGTAACACAATAATAGTAGGGGACTTTAACACTCCACTTACACCAACGGATAGATCATCCAAACAGAAGATCAATAAGGAAACATTGTCCTTAAACGACACACTAGAACAGATGGACCTAGTAGATATATACAGAGCATTCCATCCAAAAACCGAAGAATACATGTTCTTTTCAAATGCACATGGAACATTCTCCAGGATTCATCACATATTAGGCCACGAAACAAGTCTCCATAAATTTAAGACGATTGAAATGATACCAAGCATCTTTTCTGACCACAACAGTATGAAACTAGAAATCAACTATAGGAAGTAAATCAGAAAAGCCACAAATACGTGGAGATTAAACAAAATGCTACTGAACAACGACTGGGTTAATGAAGAAATCAAAGAAGAAATCAAAAAATACCTGCAGACAAATGAAAATGAAAATACGACATGTCAGAATTTATGGGATACAGCAAAAGTGGTTCTAAGAGGGAAGTTTATAGCGATACAGTCCTATCAATATAAAAAATCTAACAATGCACCTAAAGAAACTGGAAAAAGAAGAACAAACAAAGCCCAAAATCAGTAGAAGAAGGGAAATAATAAAAATCAGAGCAGAAATAAATGAAATAGAGACCAAAAAAACAATAGAAAAAATTAATAAAACCAAGAGCTGGTTCTTTGAAAAGATCAACAAAATTGACAAACCTTTAGCCAGACTCACCAAGAAAAAAAGAGAGAAGGCACAAATAAGTAAAATCAGAAATGAAAGAGGAGAGGTTACAACCGACACCTCAGAAATACAAAAGATTATAAGAGAATACTAGGAAAAGCTATATGCCAACCAATTCGACAATCTGGAAGAAATGGATAAATTCTTAGAATCATACAACCTTCCAAAACTGGATCAAGAAGAAGTAGAGAATTTGAATAGACCAATCACCAGTAAGAAGATCGAAACAGTAATCACAAACCTCCCCAAAAATAAAAGTCCAGGACCAGACAGCTTCCCTGGTGAATTCTAGCAAACATTCAAAGAAGACTTAATACCTATCCTTCTCAAAATCTTCCAAAAAATTGAGGAGGGGGGGAAGCTCCCTAACTCATTCTACGAAGCTGACATTACCCTGATACCAAACCCAGACATGGACAACACAAAAAAAGAAAATTACAGGCCAATATCACTGATGAACGTCGATGCAAAAATCCTCAACAAAATACTAGCAAATCGCATGCAACAATACATTAAAAAGATTATACACCATGATCAAGTGGGATTTATTCCAGGTATGCAGGGATGGTTTAACATTCGCAAATCAATCAACGTAATACACCACATTAATAAAATGAAGAATAAAAATCACATGATCATCTCAATAGATGCAGAGAAAGCATTTGACAAGACACAGCATCCATTTATGATAAAAACTCTGAATAAAATGGGTATAGAAGGAAAGTACCTCAACATAATAAAGGCCATCTATGAGAAACCCACAGCTAATATCATCCTCAATGGTGAAAAACTAAAAGCCATCCCTCTAAGAACAGGAACCAGACAAGGATGCCCACTGTCACCACTCCTATTTAACATAGTACTGGAAGTCCTAGCCAGAACAATCAGGCAAGAGAAAGAAATAAAAGGGATGCAAATTGGACAGGAAGAAGTGAAACTCTCACTATTTGCAGATGACATGATTTTATATATAGAAAACCCTAAAGAATCCACCAGAAATCTTTTAGAAGTAATAAACGAATATGGTAAAGTTGCAGGATACAAAATCAACATATAAAAATCAGTTGCATTTCTATACACTAACAACGAAATAGCAGAAAGAGAAATTAAGAATACCAACCCATTTACAATTGCAACAAGAGGAATAAAATACCTAGGAATAAACTTAACCAAAGAGGTCAAAGAGCTGTCCACCGAAAACTACAAAACATTTCTGAAAGAAATTGAAGAAGACACAAAGAAATGGAAAGATATTCCATGCTCTTGGATTGGAAGAATTAACATAGTTAAGATGTCCATACTTCCTAAAGCCATCTATAGATTCAATGCAATCCCTATCAAAGTTCCAGCAACATTTTTCACAGAAATAGAACAAAGAATCCTAAAATTTATATGGAACAACAAAAGACCCTGAATAGCTAAAGGAATCCTGAGAAAAAAGAACAAAGCTGGAGGTATCACACGCCCTGATTTCAAAATATACTACAAAGCTATAGTAACCAAAACAGCATGGTACTGGCACAAAAACAGACACAGATCAATGGAATAGAATCGAAAGCCCAGAAATAAACCCACACATCTATGGGCAGCTAATCTTTGACAAAGGAGCCAAGAACAGGGCCGGCCCTGTGGCTTGGTGGTTAAGTGCGCGCACTGCAATGCTGGTGGCCCGGGTTCGGATCCCGGGTGCGCATAGAGGCACCACTTCTCCGTCCATCCTGAGGCCGAGTCCCACATACAGCAACTAGAAGGATGTGCAGCTATGACATACAACTATCTACTGGGGCTTTGGGGGGAAAAAATTAAATAAATAAAATCTTTAAAAAAAAAAAAAAAAAAAGGAGCCAAGAACATACAATGGAGAAAAGAAAGTCTCTTCAACAAATGATGTTGGGAAAACTGGATAGCCACATGCAAAAAAATGAAAGTAGACCCTTACCTTACACCATACACAAAAATTAACTCCAAATGGATTAAAGACTTGAATGTAAGACCTGAAACTGTGAAACTTCTAGAAGAAAACATAGGCAGTACGCTTTTCGACATTGCTCTTAGCAACATCTTTTCAAACACCATGTCTGACCGGGCAAGAGAAACAATAGAAAAAATAAACAAATGGGACTACATCAAACTAAAAAGCTTCTGCACAGCAAAGGAAACCATCAACAAAACGAAAAGACAACCTAACAATTGGGAGAAGATATTTGCAAACCATACATCTGATAAGGTCTTAATCTCCAAAATATATAAAGAACTCATGCATCTCAACCACAAAAAAACTACCAACCCAATTTAAAAATGGGCAAAAGACCTGAACAGACATTTCTCCAAAGAATATATACAGATGGCCAACAGACACATGAAAAGATGTTCAAAATCACTAACTATCAGGGAAATGCAAATCACAACTACAATGAGATATCACCTCACACCCGTCAGAATGGCTATAATTAACAAGACAGGAAACAACATGTGTCGGAGAGGATGTGGAGAGAAGGGAACTCTCATACACTGCTGGTGGGAATGCAAACTGGTGCAGCCACTATGGAAAACAGTATGGAGATTCCTCAAAAAATCAAGGATAGAACTACCATATGATCCAGCTATTCCACTGCTGGGTATTTATCCAAAGAACTTGAAAACACCAATGCATAAAGATACATGCACCCCTGTGTTCATTGCAGCATTATTCACAATAGCCAAGACTTGGAAGCAACCTAAGTGCCCATCAAGGGACGAATGGATAAAGAAGATGTGGTATATATACACAATGGAATACTACTCAGCCATAAGAAATGATGAAATCCAGCCATTTGTGACAACATGGATGGACATTGAGGGTATAATGCAAAGTGAAATAAGTCAGAGGGAGAAGGTCAAATACCGTATGATTTCCTTCATTAGGTAGTAGATAATAAAAACAATAAACAAACACATAGGGACAGAGATTGGATTGGTGGTTACCAGAGGGGAAGGGGGGAAGGAGGAGGGTGAAAGGGATAATTCAGTACATGTGTGTGGTGATGGGCTGTAATTAGTATCTGGGTGGTGAACATGATGTAATCTATGCAGAAATAGAAGTATAATGATGTACACCTGAAATTTTTACAATGTTCTAAACCAATGTTACTGCAATAAACAAAAAATTTAAAAAATAAATAAATAAATAGGTTATCAGGTTTTGGCTAAATATAAAGCATCAGAAGACAGAAGTCATTATCAGAGATTATAGTGTTCAGATTAAAGAGAAAATATATGTCAGAAAGGGGCAGAAATTTGATACCTTCAGTGCACCCAGGGTCATATGAAAGATAGAGCTTCTAGAGTGAGCAATTAGTCAGAAAAAGGAAGTGAGGGAAGATGGGAGGGAGGAGGGAAGGAAGAAAGAAAAGAGAAAAATTCCCACCTAAAAACTAAATAGTGCCAAGCAGTTTTCAGAGTTTATAAAAGAGAAGCAACCCCTCCTTTGTAATACTATTGATAAAAACATGGTATTTAGAGGGAACTTTAATTAATTAAGTATGTAAGCAAAGGCTTAATTTTTTTCCTGAAGAAAAGTAATCAGGGCTCTAATACAAAAAGATGACGTTCCAGAACAGAAGGGTATGAGACAAAGAAAGAGTAGGAGAGAGAAAAGGATATCAGAAATTGGACTAAAACCACCAGTTTTAAAAAATCAATTATTTCATGAGAAATAAATTTGAAATTATTGTCAGAATAGCTTGACATGCCTGGGTTTTATACAAAAGTATGATTATGATAGTGTGTAACAATTATAAAATAGCTCTATGGTACTCCTTCCTTGATGTGGATTCATCCATTCTTTACTAATTTTCAGTTATGTGAGCCATTCTGTATTAAAGTAACCTTCCAAACAATTTTATAGGTGTATATCTTGATGGGGCGGAACTTGTCTGACGATTACAGCCAAGAGTGAGCTCTAGAGAGATGGAATCTCTAGAGACTATAGAACCTACTAGAAACAATCCTTAGATAATACTGTCTTAGGCTTATTTCTGACTTTTTTTTTTACTACATATTATGCTCCCACTGGAGACTTGCAAAATTTGACCTCAATTCACATGCCCTTTTCTCTGCTGACCTCCAATCTCACTGCATAGAAATAGTCACGATTATCAAGAATTGGGCTTGCTGATGTGGCGTAATATACCCTAACTTCTATCTATCACAGGGTAAACTTTGGTAATTAATGTTAATTGTCAAAAAAGCACCTAATTTTTCAGAAATGTACTTTATGCATTTGTACTTTTTGCCAAAATGCATGATTCATATGAATTATTAGTATTTAATTCTAGCAACCATCCTATGATTTGGGTGTTTTTATTATCTCTTTATTATTGATGAAGAAACTGAGGCAAATATAGATTAAATAAATTGCCCGAGGTCACAATGCTACAAGAGGAAGAGGTGAGTCTCTAAAAACACACTCCGCATACATTGCTTAGAGGGATACTAAAACTTAGTTCAGTGTATAAGTTGCTTTCCTAAATTTTTTTTAAATTTTACTTAATAGCTTTCACAAAATTGACACTTATTCATCATATAAAATAATTCTAGAACATCTATGTTCAATATCAACTGCAGATTTTTTCTTCAATATTAATTAGATTACTCATGTTAAATCAAAAAATAAAAAAAAATTTTTTTGAATTTTTTTTTTCCCAAAGGAAGATTAGCCCTGAGCTAACATGTGTTACCAATCTTCCTCGTTTTTTTCTTGATGAAGATTAGCCCTGAGCTAACATCTGTGCCAGTCTTCCTCTACTTTATGTGTGGGTTGCTGCCACAGCGTGGCTGACAAATGGTGTAGGTCCCTGCCCAGGATCCGGGCCTGTGAACCCCGGCCACCAAAGCAGAATGCACCAAACTTAACCACTCTGTCACAGGGCCAGCCCTTACAAAACTACCCTTTTTATGTACAGTTTTAATCTCTAATTTTGGCAAACAAATTAAAGAAAATAAAGTATCATTCAGAATATTTCAATGTTAACTTTTGTCCTTGATTCTTCATTATAAGAAATATTTCTTTAGCATAGAAAATGAGTCTGCTCTTATCTTAATGGGTGCATTTCTCAGTCTCAGAAGATTTCACTCTATTTTATATATTTAGGCCAAATGAAAAGCAGTGCTTTTCCCTTGCTAAAAACTCTTACAATGTTTTTATCAAAAACACAAAATGTGATTTAAGTTAGAGATGCAAGATTAGGAAATAAAAAACAGGACACACAATTAAATTTTAATTTTAGATAAATGATGAACTTTTTCTAGTATATGCAGTACTTGTGGGGACAATCTTATAGTAAAGAATTATTTGTTGCTTATCGAAAATCCAAATTTAACTAAACATCTTGTATTATATTTGGGAGTCATAATAAAAGTACCCAAATAAATCAAATGATTCATAAAGCTTTTGAAGATAGATATATCAAATGTGAGCCTTCGCAAGTGATAAAATTGGCCTTTGATGAAATTAAAAATACGCCGGGTAAACATATTTACTGTGGACTAGACCTTTTCAGACTGCAGTTTAATTAGCTGCTCAAATGCTTCCTGATGAGCTCCTTTTTCATGTTTTTTCTTTTAAACAATTTTACCCTTTTTTTCTCCTGGATTATCATATTTAATGTGGTGACACTGGGACATTTTTATTTCATGTTTACGAAAGAGAAGTACTCTGATGAATAATTAAATCTAGGATTCGTAAATTTTAGAATTGCCTTAAGATGAGGAACTGTTGTACTGTGCTTTCCTTTCCTGCTCAAAGGGTGGACGCGGAGACATCAGCCTTCCTTCCTCAAATCTTATCAAGATGAAATGAACAAAGAGCAAATCAAAAGTCTCCATCTTGTCCCTCTCAGCAAATTCTGCTTAGAAAACCCCAAATCTATTCTTTGTAAGATTATTTACTCTAAAATTTTAGAAGGGAATCGACAAGGAAAAGACCTTACTGAAATATCAATATCTGGAACACAAAGCAAGTGACTATGTTTCCAGAGCCATCGCCACGTGAGAAAAAGAGAAACATACTTTAGACTCTGTGTATCTAATGGTAAAATGTTCTGATGCATTTTTCTGACACATTAAATTGAAAATAATACTAATTCAGTAACTAGAAGCAAAACATAAAAACACATTTTGTATTTGTTTTGACATCCATAATGCCTGGCTTGGGCTCATGCTGATAATAATAGCTAATATTTATTGAGTTCTTAGTTTATGCCAACTTTTTCTGTGCTAACTGCTTTACGAGAGTTATCTCCTTAAACTCACCAATGCTATGAAGCAGGTAGTAATATTATCCCCGTTTTATTGATTAGGATACTTGCCTAAAGTCATAAAGATAATAAGTGGCAGAACTTCTACAAGATATTTTCCTAGGTGAGGAAAACAATCTGACCCCTATAAAATGGGATGACAGTGACACAACCTACAGAAGGACTCTGAATTAAAGTGACATGCTGCTTTCCCATCTTTTAATTGATTAGTCCCAATCTCAGTAAGTACACACAAAAAATAAGTTTTTATCACAATCCAAGAAATTGTCCCGTGGAATAAATTATAGAATAATAATTAGATTAATTAGAATTTGAATAATAATTAGATAATAATAAAATAGGTTACAGAAGCTAAACACATCCAACCAGGTCTTCTGTTCTATTTATCTTTAAAGAATTAATGTGGAATCCCTCTATAGTGGTTCTCAATCTTGGCTGCCTTTGGAAATTCCTGGGAAGCTTTTAAAAATATTGACGCATGGATCTCCTTCTGGAGATTATGATTTAATTGATCTGGGTTATGGCCCGGGTAGTCAGGTTTTTTAAAGCTCCCTAATTGCTGAAAGAAAAATGTAATACTGCCACTACATGCAGTGTTTAAATAGACTAAGTAAGTGCTAAACCTTAAATGCAGCTGTTTACAGCAGTCTTTGAAGTTGTCTGAATGACATTCAAATTGATCCTCACAACTTTTCTAGCAAGCATATACGAACTGTTTCTAAGAATACATTACTTTGAACAGACATGTATCTCAGCTTCTCACTGGAATACAGAACCAGTAGAGTAGATTTTACCTATTCCCAGAGGAGAATCAAAAGAAGAGGGAAGTTGTAAAGTATATGGAGGTACATATAAAGTTGCTTAAAATCACAATAATAATAAACAATAATAATAATAATAATAAAGTGGGAGGACATATCCCCAAAGACCAACATTTCAGAAGACTGCCTAGCCTCTCAATGTCTGAGGATAATAATGCAGTAATTCCCATCCCCAGCCCCCAATTCCCTAGCTCCAAATTCTCATAGCAATTGGCATTCTTCTGAGAAAAGCAAACATACCCATGCATAAAGCCTTTAGCCCCTTGAGGTTCCCAGACAGCAAATTAATCCACATGGTAGATTAGAAATATAAAGAGGAAAGTGGGGGGCAATGACTTTGGTGGTGGCAAGAATAGCAACTTGATGATTTAAGCATGTGTAAGTGGCTCTTGGCAACAGGGGTTGGCTGTGAGCTTTGAGCCCCTCTGGGTTTGTCAACTGTGGGAGTCCTCATTATAAACATAATAGATAAACTCATCATGGCCACAACAAGCTACTTAATCTGGTCCTGCTAATAACAGCCAATTAAGTTTGCATTACGAAATGATTTCTAGAATTGAAGGTAGGTAGACATTTAATTATGGATTGTTTGAAAACATTAAAGATTTTGAATCAAGGGCTTGGAGGATTATCTTTGGTATGTGATAATAGTTTTGATCTTTTCAAAATTGTCTCTTGTACCTAAAATAGCAAGTCAATGAGAAGTGGAGTCAGATTGTGATGTAATTTGGATATAGGAGATTAGTCTTATGGGTTTATATTATTTCTTCCTCCAACATTCCATTATTTCTGGTTAATTTTAATCAAGATGCCAAATGGCCTTTTATCTCTATTTTTTTTCCAGCATTGATTCTAACTACCCTACATTTGTTTGATTTT
This sequence comes from Ceratotherium simum simum, assembly GCF_057802395.1. Classification (NCBI taxonomy): domain Eukaryota; kingdom Metazoa; phylum Chordata; class Mammalia; order Perissodactyla; family Rhinocerotidae; genus Ceratotherium; species Ceratotherium simum. The sequence continues at coordinate 20,331,822 of NC_141923.1, read as the reverse complement.
GGATTGAATAAATGCCTTCTTCTCAACCCCTACAGCTAAGCGTTTGAACTGGTGGGTTGGTAATGAAGATATACGAAGATAAAGAGGAAAGAAGATCATTGGAATTACATATATTAGGTCTGCAGTGTCTGAAGATGTCTGTAATGCTTTGATTTCACTCTTGCTGCCTCTGGAAGTCTAAGATGAATAAATATCAAACAACTTAAATCATAGTCTTAAGATCACGGGGGAAGGAGCCTCAATTTAGCCACAGGTCTCTTACTGTAAACACAATTTCCAACCAACAGAAGCAAAAGAACCCTGGCTTTTTGAATGCACATTTTGGAATCCACTTACTTATTTTTGTTTGCTTGTTTGCTTGTTAACTTTGTTCTGTTATATCAGGTTCTATCCTTAGATACATATGAAGAATAGCAAAGTATGTTTCTCCGTAGATGTTTCATAGAAGAGATTTTGTCAGTAAAGCAGATTTAGGTGTAAATAAGTGTGTTAGTCTACACCAGTGGTTCTGAAACTCTAGCATGATCAGAATTTCCTGGAGGGTTTGTGAAGACGCAGATTGCTGGGCTCTATCCCCACAGCGTCTGATTCAGTAGGTCTGGGGAAGGACCAAAGAATTTATATTTCTAACAAGTTCCCAGGTGATGCTGATGCTGCTGGGCTGGGGGCCCACACTTTGAACCACCAATCTATTAACATTAATAAAACAGTAACAGCGAGTAGTATAAAACAGAAAGACATGGTCAATTTAGTCAGGCCCTAAAGTCTCATTTGATTCATTCTAAGAATATGATTCCATATGAAGAAGAAGCACGTTTATGGCTTCTTTCAGCAGGGACATCAGATTTTGGAACATTCCCATGAACCAGTTCAACACATAAGAATGTATTCTGTGAGAGTACCCAATTTCTATCCTTTTGTCTAAATTTCAGTGACGTTGCTGGTATCCATATACTACATCCTCCCACTTTGCTTTTACCATTATTATTACTATTGTTATATCTACACCATCACGAGGAACCACTAAGCCAACGTTATTTTTATGAGGTTCTAGAAGGTAAGTTTAGTGTTAGTTTTCATGCATCTTTTCCTAAATTCCCAAATCCTGGGGTCACTGGGTCATGTAAGACACATCGTCTAACCCAGAAGATGGTATTGATAACCCCAGTGTCTGGCATAGCAAACTTTCATCACAGTTCTTAAAAATCACATTTTGGGAGAAAGCTCCAATTCCTGAACAAAGTCCTTGTGGAACTAGAGGTACAAATGATCAGAAAGGCTAGGACCTGAAAGGAATCAGGGCAGGAATGCAGAGCCACAAATCCTTATATTCCTGAAAGCAACACGATCATTGAGGAAGCTAGAGCTGACACAGAAAACAAGCAAATTAACAAACAGAGCAACAACAAAACCCTTCATCTGAGGCAGATGTGTACCAGGGTTTCTAGGGCCTATTTCACTTTAATGAACCAATCAAATTTGTTTCAGAACTAGGCATTCCTCATACATATGGACTTCGAACTCCTAACCAGCCCATTTCTTACTTTATCGTTAGAAAACTTCTCTACCGAATCAGTACTCTGCCTATGCCAGCCATATGTTACTGGAAGAAAGTCTTTGTACATCAGGGTCCTTCTGGAGATGGTAACTGCAAATGATGGATGACAGAGATTATGTAATGTTAGAGCAGGAAGAGTCTGTGAAGATGAGCTAATCTAATTTTGTCATTTTACAGATGAATACATTTAGGTGGAGATGGGTGCAAGTCACACAGTTAGTGACACAGATGGTGTAAGAGTGCTGAATTGTGGTTCCCCACATGCTACACTTTTTCTTACTCAATATAGCTTTTTAAGGTATTCAGTTATTTTAAAAGATGACTGTCAAGTATAGCCTTATTTCAAGTTCTAGATATTGAAAATTGATCTACTTATATATATTACATTGTATATTAAAGTTCTGTTTCCCAGAGGAATAGAACCAACATGATGTATGGATATAGACATATAGATATACATGTCTATATACAGAGAAGTTTATTTTAAGGAATTGGCCCACATGATTGTGGTGGCTGGCAAGTCTGAAATCTTTAGGGCTGACCAGAAGGCTGGAAATTCAGGTAAGAGCTGATATTGGCATTTTTGAGTCCAAAATCTGTAGGACAAGCCAGCAGCCTGGAAACTCAGGCCGAGTTTACATGTTACAGTCTTGAAGCAGAAGTGCTTCTTCATCTGGAAACCTCAATTTTTACCCTTAAGACCTTCAATTGACTGGATGAGATCCACTCACGTTATAGAGGATAATCTGCTTTACTTAAGGTTACTTAAAGTTAACCCTCACCACAACATCTAGACTAGTATTTGGCAAAACAAGTGGATATGATAGCCTAGACAAGTTGACACATAATATTAACCATCATACATTGGTTTATTTGTGCTTCCTAAAGGTGTTTTCATTCAAGAGTGTTCATAACTTGAGAGTCAGATCTATTTAGAAAGCACCAAGTTGAAAATTATCTAGATTAAGCAACATTTCCCAGTCTAACTTTAGCTGATATTGTCATCTCCATCAGTGATTTCTCTCTTTATTAATTTGCACCAATCTTTAGATGAAAAGAAGGGCTTGGTTAATTACCACTGTAAAGCTTACACATATATAAGGGGTCATGATATGGACAGAGTAAGGATGTCTAAATATCTCAATAGGTAAAAATACTTTGTAAACTGTAAAATTCAACTCATCATTCATTTTTAAGGTGAACTTCAAGGCATGAGGAATTATCTAAGCTGCTTCTCTTTCTATTAGAAAGGCAATTAAGAGTTGACTCTTCAGATTTAACGAAAAATTGAGATTGGCCATTTAAGACCACAACAATACAGGCCTAAATTGCTGGGCTTTTTCCATGTAAATTATGAAGAAAATTACCTCAGCCTATGCTCACATTAAAGTATGCTTAAAAACAGAAGGTTTCCTAAAGCACATTTGGTGTTTGCACAGACTCATGTATGTAGAGATTGTTGTCACTTCTAAAATTCTTGGCTTTCCTGGAACCCACTCTTCCCTTTGGCCCCTGCCACTTATCTCAACTGTCCCTCCACCCCTATGGCTTTCTTCAGAATTTGCAACCATAACCTGTGGGAATAGCAAAAATGAGTGTAATTTAGAAATTATGGAGAAATAGTTACATCTGTTCACTGGGAGCCTATTAAAAATTTAAAGAACATTCTCTTGAGTAAACTTTCTAGCAATCTTGATGGGATTACTCATGTCAACCAGCTTACTTCTTATAAAAGAAACTCAAAAGCTCCCTTCTAATATTTAGAAATCATATATTTGCTGTTGTTCTTTAGTTTAAAGATGTGAGTAGATACGACCATAAAAAAAGAATCAAAGTATATTTTACCATACTGACACTTTCTGGGGCAAAAAGTACATATTAAGAAATGCATGTAAGGTCTGGAAATTAAAGTCATAATTTATTCTAAGCTTTCAAATTCAGTACTAGATTTTAACTTTCCAGAATTAAACATTTTTAATTACCCCAAATTTAGAGTACAATTTGTTTGTTTGTTTGTTTTGTTTGTTTTTAAAGGCTGAATAGATTAATTTATCTGTGCCAAATTACACACCCAAGTCTTGGCCCATACAATCTCATTGCTTAGAAAATGCCTACTTTTTCTTGAAAAACTATCAAGTGTCATGACCGTCACGAGGACACACATGGTTCTACTTACTACTAAACCTCTTCCTACTCAGTTTTCCTGACATTTTGTCCCCCAAACTGTAGTATCTCACTGGGAAAAGCTGTCATGTTAGGCATCTACTATGTGTGAGGCACTTGCCCACATTTAATCTTCACAAAAGTCCTAAGAAGTTGATATAAAGATCCTCCTTTACATAATGTTAAATTTTGTAAAGGTCCTAAGGCCCTGCAGTTTGCAACATGTAAACCCAAGATTTAAACCTTACTAACTAGCTGTTTATTCATCCACTTAGAGCTCAGCCAGAACTAAATAAACTACGTTTTATTCATCTGTTTCTCCCCAAATCCAAGTGCGGCCGATGACACACAATCATTACTTTATGAATCTTGAGTGATTGAATGAATGGATGAATGAATAAATGAATGAATAAAGTATTTTTTTCTAAATTTAAGACTTTCAGAGTAAATTTTTAGAGATTTACTAAGTGTTAATTAAACTTCAAACAGATAACAGTATTTATTTCCAGTTCCCCTATCCACCCTATATCAAGGTTTCCTCTAGAAGTTAACAGCTTTTTTCTTTTGACAGAAGGTTAACACGTAATCATCTTCTTATTGCAAAAAATGGGAAGATTATTATGACATTGATGGAAAAAGTCAACTAAAAGAATACATTCTCTGCAATACAATAGTCAGAGGAGATATCTAACTCTGTGCTTTACTCTTCCACAAAATATATATACATTTAGTCTCATATGATTAACATTTATAAAACCCACAAAAACTCACCTAAAACTTTTGGCAGGTAATTAGTAGAATGAATTGAGTGATGTGCATCTTAATCGTTTATAATAGAGTGGCTTTTCTTTTTTGCCTATTTTGTAACCCTGAACAGTCAGACCTTCACAAATTTAATGTCATGTCATGTCCAGCTTCTCGAGAAAAAGACATTAAAACTTCTTGATTATGATGAAACGAATAAATATCTTTTCAAACATAATAAATTTAGGCTTTAAAATCTGAAGTCATATGTGCTGTCAGAATTCCAAGTTCATAGTGAACATAAAATGATTGTATCTAAGAGCATGTACAGTAGTTTATGCTACCAAAGTGTAAGTAACAGGGCACTTTTGTTGTGTCATTTCTAGTAGGCAATATTTACAGTGGGTTTAAAAATCTATTCTGCTCATATTCTATGGACTATTGAAGGCAGTCAGAATTTTCTTAAACGTGCTGAGAAAGAAGTTCTTTGCAAATTCCTAAAACTTGGTTTCTGGCCTTCCAGATATTTTCCCAAAAGTTAAAGATAGCATTTGAAGATTCCTTATTGATGAATATAAAATATTTTAGAAGTTAAATTTTTATTGAGCAGATTTTTTATAATTTTATTTTATTTATTTATTTTTCCCCCTAAAGCCCCAGTAGATAGTTATACGTCATAGCTGCACATCCTTCTAGTTGCTCTGTGTGGGATGCGGCCTCAGCATGGCCGGAGAAACTGTGCGTGTGTGCGCGCCCAGGATCCGAACCCGGGCCGCCAGCAGCGGAGCGTACACACTTAACCGCTAAGCCATGGGGCTGGCCCTGAGCAGATTTTTTTAAAAGCTAGCATCATGACTTTCATAAAAATATTTTTAAAACATGGGTCAAGAATCTTATTAAGTCATTAATGAGGGAAACATTAAGATGTCATAGCTGTTTCAGAGGGTATCCCAAAGACCACACATACATAGACAATCAGGATTTGTGACAATGAATTCATGACTAGATGCACAATTAGTCAATATCTATAGGGCAATATTCAACTACATTTCACCAGACAAAACTCTTGCATTTCTGTGAACTGGAATTATTTGCATTATTGTCAGATTTTTACAACCTGCAGAGTTGCAAATAGCTCAAAGGCAATGAAAGATGAAATGTGCCATAAAGGGTAAGCTTGGCAGGATAGGACATTCCATGACGTTTTCTGCCCATTTCAAAACCTTTCACAATATGCCCTGATATTGAACAGCAGATCTTGGAAAAGTTCTCAGATAATTAGTTTGTTGGTATTCGAGTCTCTTTGGGATATGGGCTGTCGGATGGTACCAAGGTTCCAGAGGTGAAATGAGGCTACCTTGCATGAGACAAGGGAAGAACTGTATATGGTTTCTAAAATGGAGTGTGTGAGGTAGAAAAAAGGGGAGCAGGTGAATGGGGGAAGTTGTAATGCTCAGTGTGCACATCTCACCAACTTTTCTTAAGTCTGAGCTTAATAAAACGAGTAAAATGAGGGAACGCTTCATGTGATTGGATTTTTAGTGAAAACTGGTAAAAAGAAGAGTTTACGATTGTGTTGTGGTGGTGTACTACAGGGCCAGCATGTGAGAGCTCAGGATAGAGGAGCGGAGGGGACTTTGAGAGAAGTACTCACAAAAATCTGGAAGAGGCTTATGGCTTATCAAGAGCATTGTAAAATCGGGAGCTGTGAGGTAATCCTGTTGATATCCAGAGGATCAGAGAGGGGCCAGCTCGCATTTGGATTACATACAAAATGTTGAAGGCACTACATATCAGAAAAGTTATTTTGCATAATAAAAGCATGCATGGTCTTTACAGTGTTGAAGGGGTTACTTGGAAAGTAGTTCCTGTACTTTATGTAGGTGGTTCGTTTGGTACACAACAGGTCCTCAGGGAATGCTAATGTCCTCCCTGGCATCTCCATTTTCTGCCTTGATGCCTTTGCTGTAACAATTTCAGGGTCTCTGGAATGCCTTACTTTCTCCTCTCTGCTTATCTAACGTCTTTCAACCAAGTTCTGCCAGCACCATGGAGGCTACGCTGGTGAAATTGAATCTTTCGTTTGCCTGAAGATTTGCTGCACTTAGAATAATACCATTGACAATATCATTGTGCTGTTCCCAGTTAGAACATAAGCTTCTGGAAGGCACAGAACATAACACATATAATATCTATTTTTGTTCTTCAGTAGGATTTGCTCATTTAGGGGGTATGAGTCCTTATTAATGGACTCTAAAGGAAATGACAGCTATGGCCGAGCAATTACAAGATTTGTTTATCACCTCAAAGCATTTATATTAAATATGACATAATCAAGGCCTCGCTTCCATGAATTCGAGTCAAGATCAGGTTAACTAACATTCCAAAATCATTTGTTGAGTGATGTTGATATACTGGGCATTGTCATATTCATTATGTCACCTGCTTCTGTTTATATTCCTGGAAGTACAATTTTTTTTCCTTTTCTTTTTGCTGAGGAAAATTAGCCCTGAGCTAACATCTGTTGCCAATCTTCCTCTTCTTTTGATTAGCCCTGAGCTAACATCTGTGGTCCACACCCGGGATCTGAACCCATGAACCTGGGCAGCCGAAGTGGAGCATGCTGAACTTAACCACTATGCCACAGGGCCAGACCCTGAAAGTACAATTTTTAAGAGGTGAAAATAGATGCAAAGTTAAAATAATCATTAAGTGATCACGCCATTATTGATTGCCAGTGTCAGAAATAGTAATAAACCCCTCTGATTTCTGATAATATTTTGATTTATCACAGTTATCTCCCAGCTATATTTAGATTAAGCTTAAATAATTCAGTGGAGATCTCAGGGCATGGTGGAGTGTATGTCTAGCACAAAATAAGCCACCATGGTAGACATCTTTCTACTTTCCTATTCTCCTCTTTTTATTCAATATGCCTCTTCCTTTTCTCTTCACCCACATGATAACACAGATAAAGACAAAAGCAGGGTTCTAATTATTAGCTATATATTTGACCTTTAATAAATCAATTAGCTTATGATAGTATTATCTGGACAGTCTCAATATCCTTAGCTGGAACATGATATTAGTGATAAAACATACTTCATTGTTAGTAATCAATGGATGCTACAAAAATCCAATGGATTGAGGCTGGTCCCATGGCGTAGTAAAGTTCAGTGTGCTCTGCTTCGGTGTCCCAGGTTCATGGGTTTGGATCCCGTGTGCAGAACTATTCCACTTGTCAGCCATGCTGTGGTGGTGACCCCCATATAAAGTGGAGGAAGACTGGCACAGTTGTTAGTTCAGGGCTAATCTTCCTCAAGCAAAAAAAAAAAAAAAATCCCATGTATTATTTTTGTTTTCCCATTTTCACTTTTCTTTTTCTCTTGCCGCTGTTTGTGTCTTGGGTTTTTCAATGCCACTAAAGTGATCTAGTTAACTCTCTGCTGACACTCAGGACTTAAATAGTTTATAGGATGATGTAAATTAGCCTTTGGACTGTCTGAGTCCCTAGAAAGTGTTGAATGTCTCCTCTAATTGTTGAAGTTCACAGGATGTATTCTCTTAGTTGACTTCTTCCATCAATTGTCATAATAACCTTCCCCTTCTTCACAATGAAGAGATAATTTCTCATTAACCTGGTGTCTAAGGCAAAAAGCTGCCAACTTCTAGACAGAAGATTTGATACAGGACGTATAGGAACCTGGAAATTAACGTTCTTATCAGTTTGAGGTTTAACACTTTGTAAATCTTTAAGAATTTACTTTGAAAGGGTAAAAGGATTCAAAACACTGAACAAAAGCTACAAATACAAATATTGCATTTTACTTTTAAAGCAGAAACTGTTTTATTAACATTGAAGCATTTTGCCTATAATAAGTAGTTGTTTTGATCTATCAATCAAACCATGTAATCAGTTCCTCTGAAACTCAAAATAAATCAGGGTAATAGACAGCAAATGAAGTAAGTCAAAACCAATTTTGATTTCTGGACCTGCCAACTGTAAGCTGTCTGGTTTTGGAAAAATTAACTTAAGCGTTTGGGTCTTTGGTTTCCTTACCTGTAAAATGCTAGTAGCACAGTTAACTGTTACAGTTCAGCTCTAAATTCCCATGCTAAAACAGGGCAGGTTTTCTACACCCTCAACTGTGAATAGTTTGACATATGAATTATTAGCCAGGGCTCTGAACTATCAGTCTCTGTTATTTCAGCCCACGTCGGGGCGTGTTCCTTTTTCTTCAGTTGTCCCTTGGGGCTCCCCATCTGTCTTCTCTCCACTCTGCTTGACAAATTTTCTTTTCTTTTCCTTTTTATTCTAATTACCTTTTTTTCTCTTTGGAGTACGATTTTATCTCCCCATTTATGCTTAATCTTTTTAGCTAACACTTCTCTCTGTCACTATCTAAAGCAGTTGAAAATGAAAAATCATACACTTGCTCTCTGTAAGTGTGTTTGTGTATATGTGTGTTTGACTATAAGAAATGGCCCTCCAATTACACATATTTACTCAAAATATTTCTTCCAACTCTTAAAAAAGTGGTAGATTCATTACTAAGTATGGTGAGTGTATGAGTTTTCTATTGAAGCATAACAAATTACCAAAGGTTTAGTAGCATAAAACAACACGTATCTATTATCACACAGTCTCCATGAGTCAGAAATCCAGGCATAGCTTGGCTCGGTTCCCTGCAAGGCTGCAATCAAGGTGTCTGCCAAGACTGGATTCTCACCTGAGGTTTTCCTAGGTCGTTTGAGAACAACCTGCTACCAAGCTCATGTGGTTGTTGGCAGAATTCAGTTCCTCGCAGGCCTCTGGATTGACGGCCTAAGTTTCTCTCTGGCTGTAGATCAGAGGCCACCCTCAACCCCTTGCCACCTGGCCCAACCCATAGGGTACTTCACAACATGGCAACTTGTTTCTTTAAAGCCAGGAAAAGAGAGTATCTCCTAGCAAGACAGATATTACAGTAGTCTTATGTAACAGAGTCATTTGCACCTAATCACATCCATCCAGTCACTTTTGCCATATTCTGTTCGTAAGAAGCAAGTCACAGGACTTGCCCACACTCAAAGAAATGTTATTGTACAAGAATACCAGGAAGCTAAATTCTGTCCGTCACAGTGAACAAGCTAAGATGTCCGAATAGTTAAAGATTATTCACCATATTTCTTTATCATTGATCATTGAAGACCATATTATTGATAACATTGTAAATCATATGAAATAGCATGAACTGTGTTAAAAAGACAATGGCATGTCGTTAAAAGTCTTAAGAAGCAGGATAACAACACGGTCCTGCATTTGGGAAGGATCAGCGACTACTATCTGGAGAAGGCAATTGGAGGGGAACAAGCCTGGCAGTAGAAAAATCAATTACACTGCCCATCAATCCATGTAAAAGGCAATGTCACATCAGATTAGGAAGTGGTCATATAACTGACAAGCAATGGATGAGGTTGAGATGCTATTCCGAAAATAGAATTGACAGGGCTTAGTGAAGAAAAAAGACTTTTGGAAATGACTGCTCTGGAGTAGAAGTTCATGACGTTCATTTACCGAGATTCAAATCACTAAAAGAGGAGTAGGTTGGTTGGAAGGTTGGTTAGTTCAGATTGGGGCAAGATTTACCCCCGTCAGGAGGTCACTGAAGGCTTGGGACTCTAAAGTAAGAAGAGAAGAAGGTTGATCATGTTTCCAGACTGACACTAGCATTTAAATAAGTAAAGAGAACAAAGTCAAGAAAGGGAGTAAGAAGTGGCAGTCAGAGGGAGGGAGACATCTACACAATAAGAAACCAATAAATGATAGTGTTTTGAGGAGCAAATGCCAAAAATGTTTACTATGACTGAGATATAAGTAAGATAACTAATGCAGAATCCATTGTTTTATCAATAAAGACATTTTAGGTATACTTTATTAGTGCAAATGTTTCTTCTATTACAGCTCTTTGGGCCAAAGGGCCTTCTGAAGTTGTTTATAGGTACAAAGAACTAATATTGCAAATTCGTTCCTTAGAGCGCTGTCTATTTTCTTCTACTTACCGTGAAATTTCACTTTAGGACAATACCATCCAACATTGAATCCTGAAGAAATACAATCTGCATTGGCATTTTGAAAAGTTGTAAACGCTGCACAGCATTTTAGGAAACAGAACAATTGAAACACAAATTATTTGTTCCCTTGGAGATTTATTTGGGATCGAAACTGCCATTTGCTCTGTAGTGACAGGTACGGGTCTAGTATTTCTCTTGCAAGCTTTTATTTAAGCAATTGCAATTGCAATAGAAGGCATTCCTGGAGATTAGTGGCTGCCTGGGAGGAGCTGCTCTTTGGTCCATTAACTCCAACCAGTCATTAATTTCCACGAAAGGTCCTGCATGAAAGTTATTATTACTAACATCAACTGAAAATGAAAGAAACATACAGTAGGTATATTGATTTTACCCTCTCCCCCTGGATGGTGCAGTCATTTCATTTGTATAAGGATCTTCAAGAAAAATGAAATCCTGCATATAAGCCAATCACTTTGCTTAGTGCTATTCTTGGCAATCTAGTTTTGCCTACATTGAAACAATTAACTTAAAAGGAAATTAGGAGAGCAGGAGTCCCCAGACCTACCCCAAAAGTCTTGATCCAACCAATATGTGTTAATCTTAACTATAATTTCCGTTAAACACTGTAGATTTTTTCAAAAAATATTGCCCTAGTTTATATTGGGATCTGTCCTAAATTTCACAGAAATAGTTTTATAAGATGCAGATTTTGGTTTTACCTTCTATTAACTATTTACTCTCCTAAAATAAACTAAATTCTGAATTACTTGTCACTAGGCATCATCATGAGAAGAAAAGTGCTTCTAAAAAGTGGAATCTGTTCATGAAGTTGAATCTTTTAAATATACTTTAAATGTTTTTTTGACTACCAAGAATTTCAAGATTAATTGGATAAAACTCATGGTCAAAATTTATATGATCTCGGGCCGGCCCTGTGGCTTGGTGGTTAAGTGCGCGCGCTGCGATGCTGGTGGCCCGGGTTCGGATCCCGGGTGCGCATCGAGGCACCACTTCTCCGTTCATCCTGAGGCCGAGTCCCACATACAGCAACTAGAAGGATGTGCAGCTACAACACACAACTATCCACTGGGGCTTTGGGGGGAAAAATAAAATAAATAAAATCTTTAAAAAAAAAAAATTTATATGATCTCTTATACACGTGTGTATGTGAGAATAAATAAGGCTATTAAATTCTATCTTTTCTAAAGACACCACGATATATTTATTCCAATGACATTCAATCTTCATCTTTCATCTTATAAAATATTTTATACTTTCAACCTTCACTTTACAAAAATTATTGTTATATGCTATATATGCTAGTTGCCAGACCAATCGTTTATAGCAGTTTTTGCTTTTATCTTTCATTAATTAAATAGAAAACTTTTATTATGAGACCTGATGATATTAATAACATATATATGTATATTTACACATATAATACACACAGGCATGCATATATACATACATATATGTGAAGATATGTACATACAAATGTGTTTGTATGCATGCATATACATACACGTTTTCACACAAACATATACATACATGCATGTATGTGTTTGTATACACTCATATATGTACACAATCATAGGCAAGTATGTGAGTAATTAATCCACAAATTCCCTACACATGGACGCTGCACATTCCCTGAAGGAATATTAAGCTTTGCATCACACAATTCACTTTATATATAACTAACAATTGACATCACATTTGCATTGATTTATTACAAATCGGGTAATCAAAAACAAACATATGTTCAGTAATCTGTTGTAAAATGTAAAGTTAATTTTATTACCTCTGTAACTTGAATATGAAACTTTCAGTAATCTCTCTTATAAAATATGTTCTATATATTTTCAAAAATGCTTATTAACATGTTCACTTCAGTTGAAATGTGTAATAAGTTGTTCTCTAAAGTCTGATTCATCTGATCAGTTTAACAATAAAGATTCCCTTAGACATATAGTTAGTATAAAAATTATTCCCCATATATTGAATAACCTAAATCGGTAACTTCAAAGTATTGGCAAAAATATATTTAAAATTTGTGATAAGATAAAAGTATTTTGTCAAAATATATCCTGATGATAAAAGTATATTAAAATTAATGTTTAGGTTTTTTTAAACCTTTTCTGACTGTATCAGATTAAATAAGGTGCCTCAAAGTGAAAAAGTCACAGATATAATTAAGTAGCCATTTGATAAGATCTTCTTAAATAATTTTGATAGAATTTTCAGAATCTGAAAGAAGAAATGCCATTACTGACTTGGTAAACAAATGATCTTACAGATAATATGGTTTCCAATTTGCTTTCAACATTATTAAAGGAGAATCTCATCAATTATCTGTTGATAGATCATTATAAATAGTTTTTGATGATAAATCACGCTCATTACTTTGGCTTATAACTTGGAAAAATATCAAAAACTTGATTGGCATTGCTATATCCAAACTCATTCAATTTAGATCTATTAATTTACATCAATAAGTTTTCTTAGTATTTATATCTATAAAAATAAAGAACAGTCTCCTTCTAAAAATAAATAATAGGTGACTGTTGGACACATTAATAAACGAAGTCAACCACAGACATATACACAAAACCGCCCAAACTTCTCATTAAGAGATGCATTTGAAAAAATGTCTTCTTTTTTATATTTAAGCATAATTTATCCTTATTTGTCATATATGTTTTCTATCAATTGTGTTCTAGTAAAATTATACTTGTCAAAAATTTTAAATTGAGCATCATTATTTCACAGAAAATTTGCAAATTGTAAAGATTTTTAGTGCAGAAAGATATGATAAAGTGATCACATAAACTCTTTCCATGAACATGTATCATAATAAGAGAAAATTATGTGGTATTATGACAAATAATGTTAGTTCAGTAAAATAAACAGATTATAAACATTGTTACTAAACATTCTTAAAAAATTTTGTCCACGTGTTTTTTTGTTTTTTAATATCTCAGGTACAATGAGAACACTAAGCACAGAATTTATCTGGTATACAGGCAAGACTCTTTTGCCTACTTTGTTTTTAAATTGATTACTTTTATTTATTTATTTATTTATTTGTTGTGAGGAAGATCGACCTTGAGCTAACATCTGCCAATCCTCCTCTTTTTGCTGAGGAAGACTGGCCCTGGGCTAACATCTGTGCCCATCTTCCTCCACTTTATATGGGACGCCGCCACAGCACGGCCTGCCAAGCGGTGCAACCCCCGGCTGCCACAGCGGAGCGCGCGCACTTAACCACTTGCGCCACCGGGCTGGCCCCTAAATTGATTACTTTTAGAGTAGTTTTGACAGAAAAATTGAGAATATAGTACAGAAAATTCCATATACTCTGCACTGAGTTTCTACTACTATTACCTTACATTAGCATGGGACATTTGTTACAATCAATGAACCGAAATCAATACAATATCACTAACCAAAGCACATAGTTTATTCAGAATTCGTCAGTTTTACTTAATGCCTTTTTTTTGGTTCCAGGATTCCACCCAGGTTACCACATTATATTTAGCCATCGTGTCTCCTTAGGTTCCTCGTGGCTTTGACAGTTGGTATAGTGCTATTTTCATCACATCACGTCAAGGGTAAATACCATAAACATGATTTATCACTGTTAATGTTGACCATGTTCACTTGGCTGAGGTAGCGCTTATCAAATTTCTCCACTATAGAATTTCTCTTTTATCCTCATTTCCATGTTTTACTCTAAAGTAGGAAGTCACTGTGTATAACTCATACTTAAGGGGTGGGGAATTATGCTTCACCTCCTTGAGGGCAGAGTGTCAACATAAATTATTTGGATTTCTTCTACACAGGAGGTTTTCTTCTCTCTCATTTATTTATTCAATCATGTATTTGTATCAAAATTGACTCATGGATATTTATTTTATCCTTTGGGTTAAAATCCAGTACTTCTTTGTTTATTTTGTAGCTTAAATTATTCTAGCTTTGGCCATTGGGAGTCTTTCAGTTGGCTCTTGTGTCCTCTTGACATATCCCCATCAATGTAGGAAGGGGTGTGTGTGTATGTGTTTGCACGTGTACTTGGAGCACGACCTCACTTTTTAGCACTACACGATGCCCCAAGCTCATCTTGTATATTTTATACCTCTATCTTAGAGTAAGCCTTTTCTACAAGGAGGATTAATTCCTTTTATTGGAGAATGGTATGAGAAATTAAGGTCTGGGTGTTATGTGTGCTCATTGATATTGGGATTTTGTTGCTTCTATACAATTTCAGCTGCCAGAGCAAGAAAATATGTATGTGTACCAACATTTGTGTATACACAAATCTACAAGTATTTCTATATATAATCATCTGTATCTATGTTAAGCTAAATAGTAGTTCATACTGTTGTCTCTAATTGTAATCAGTTACCACAACAGTCATTCTGCTTCCTCACCTTTCTTATATGTAAACTCCTTCTCCAACAGTGAGAAATCTGGCTCCCACCATCTGCCATACATTTACTTCCAGTTCACTTCCAGGATAGAGATATAGCAATATCAGATTTGTTAACTCATACCCCCATCAAAAACAATTTTATCAACTAGAGTAGAGTGCTTATGTGCAGTTATTTTTGTTTTTAATTTTATAGACGGCTCTCATTTCCAAGATTATTTACATCAGCACCTATTCTCTGGTTATTCCAATTATTTATAGTACAGTTAGATTCTTTAGTCACAGTCTGCATTCCATCCTGAGATCCTATTTTGTCCTGAAAAAAAATTTTTTATTTGTCTACATTATGCTTCACGCTTTGTGCTGTAAAGTTCTGTAGATTTAGTTTCTCCACTGTAAAAAATCCTATTTGCCTCACCTTTTAACCTTTCCCCTTTTCCTTAGAAACCCTGGCAAACAGTGATCTTTTACAGTCACTATTGTTATATATTTTTCAGAATGTCGTATAATTTGAGTTGTACAATTTGTAGTACTTTTACTGGCTTTTTTCACTTAATGTCTCTAAGATTTATTCATGTTGTTTTGTAATATGAAAGATCATTTTTTTAAATTGCTGATTAATATTCCATTGTATGGATGTGCCATGGTGCTTATCTACTCACCTATTGAAGCACATCTTGGTTGCTTCCAATTTTAGGTAATTATGAATAAAGATGCTATAAACATTTGCATGCAGGTTCTTGTAAGGACGTAAGTCTTTAAATCGGTTATATAACTTGGTGTGCCATTGTTGGATTGTCTGGCAAGGCTATGTTTAGCTTTGTAAGGGACTGCTAAATTGTCTTCCAATGTGGCTGTACCATTTTGCATTCCCGACAACAATGAATTTGAGTTGCTGTTGCTTTGAATTCTCACCAGCATTTCTATTGTCAGGTTTTTTGCAATTCTAGTTATTCTAATAGGTATGTGGTAGAATTCATTTTGGTTTTAATTTGCATTTCCCTAATGATAAATAATGCTGAATATCCTTTCATATGCTTTTATACCTTCTGTTAGGTGTCTGTTCAGACCTTTTGCCTATTTCTAATTTAATTGTCTGTTTCCTTATTGTTGAGTTTTAAGGATTTTATTGTATATTTTGGTTTCAAATCCTTTATTAGAAGTGTTTTTAATAAAGAAAATAGATAATAGTAGTTTTTCAATTGCTAGCTTATCAAACTTCATTTGGTTACATCTTAAAAACTGGTGTAACAGTTACATTTTAAATGTCAATACTTCAATAGGCAAGGAATTACATCTTTTGCGTTATTTTAACTGAATAATTTCATAAAATTAAATAATTGTACACAACAACTTACAAACTAAAACAATTTAAAACAATGTGAAGAGATAAATAATTTTCATATTAAATAGAGGGTAAGTGAGTAAATATTTTTTAAAAATACTGACCCATAATTTGAAAGACAATGGACTGGCCACCCCCCAAGAAGATCTTCCACTGACATTTCAGAACCTAGTATTTCTACTATTCAAGAGGCATGAATTAGCACCCCTCTCCCCTTCTCTCTTGACTCTAGATCAAAATTACAGTCCAAATTATAGTGCATACGAAGTCTTTAACTGGAATTACTACTTCATTATGAATAGATACATTCTTATACTACTTTACAACCTGCTAGTAACTTGTGAGGAAATGGGGCATATTTTTAGTTGCTTAATTGAGCATTGGCAGGTAAAGTGAGGAAAAGATTGTTTTGGAACATCATCCCTATGTCCAAGGGGAGGGCTTTATCTGGAGACTGAATTTTAGAGCCTGGGGTCAGAACAGTGGAATATTGAGTGATGACAGTGTGAGATTTTATGTATAAGTAAGGCACTACTGTGGATTAAGATATGAGGTGCTCCAAGATGGAATCTGCTTCTTTAATGTGAGCTGTGATACTTAGTATAGGTAACATTCATTTCCACTACTTATATATTGTATTGCCCACATATTTATGTTGGTTATTTTTTATCATTGTAAGTTAATAAGAACAGGGGCCATTTACTTAATTTTCTGCAGTCTGTGCAACATAAATAATCAATGTCTGTTTTTAAATGTACCATTGTGATCACTTGTCTTTTTGCTATATGAAAGGCACTGGACTTGGCTCTTGGAATTCAATATTTACTATCCTGAAAACATTTATATTATAAATAAAGCATGATTATAAAATAGAATTTTAGAAATTGGAATTTATTCAATCTGTCATAAGAACATTATTGTATACCAACCTAGAGCCAGTAACTGTGCCAGAGTTGAAAGCTACAAATGAAATTAAACTATAATCACATATATCAAGGAAATGATAGTCTGGTAGAGGAAATAAAATTTAAATCAATTCAGCACAATTAGAGAAAGAGACAAAAAATTAGGTCTGCCCTGTTTAAAATATGATATGAAGTATACTTGATAAGTTCATATAACAATACTTCCAGGTATCTTTAAAAACATGCATCAATGTGCAAATGGCCACTCCTAATTACTCATTGGTATATAAACAAGAGTGTCTTAGTACAACAGGAAAATATCCTGCCTTTATGTAGCAGTTTCTAGATTGCTTCAAATGAATTTATTTTATGCAAAAATAATTAACTGAGCTGTGAGGCAAGGAAATATAGTGATTGGCATATTATGAAACGTTATTGGAATTGTTATGATTTTACAGTTTGCTATGATTTTGCAGATTATTTCTTTATGTAATTGCCAGTTGCTTTATAAATATCAGATACCCAACATTGTTTTCCAAAATTCAGAGTATAATATTTTAAAGCAGAAGATACACAACATTTCCTCTGATTTAAAACTTCCATTTTTCACATTTTGTTATAATAATATTTACGTAGGCCTTAATAAGAAAAAAGTACAATTATAATAGCTATATCTTATCTCATCAAATCTAAGTTTCCATCCATTGTATACCATTAAGAAAGAAAAAAGGCTGATGATTAAATTTTGAGATACCATTGATTGTAGGGGCCCATCTCCATTTCAGAAATGCTAATATATGAATCAATGTGCATCTTAAAAATAATGAAATCTGGTATTTCTTCTTTTCTTTTTCTTTCTTCCTGAAAATCAGTTATACAATTCATGTCTCTTAGAGTCCAGGAAATGTGGTAGTTATAAGGCTAAACCTGCCGTTAGTAATTCTGTGACATGAAGTAAATTATTTAAGCTCTCTGAACTTTAGTGTTTTTATTAATTGAGTAATAAATAAAATGGGTATAAATTAATACCTATTTCACATATAATTAAACATGTATGGTAAATTAATGCAGATTGACAGTTCTCTTCCAAAAGATCAACACCAAAGAAATTAGGGAAAGAAAATAAAATCCAAAAATAAATAAATAAATAAACACCTGGGATTATGGAAGGCTGTTCTGAAGTGATGTGTATGCTTGTTGGGATTGGGTAGGATGGGGCGTGTAATGGAGTGGTTTGAGTTTTCTCCTCGCCTTTACCTGCTCTACTTGCCTTGGGAAAATAAGCACCTGTATCCTTTCCAAAAAAAGCCAAGGCCAATGTCAAGACCACTGGCATCGTTTTCTACAGAGATGATTTCTAGGCAGCACAAAAGCCCAAATCTCTGAGGAGATTCAGAAACAACTGAGTATGACTATCCTCTAGGATAAAGTCACCAATCCTGCACTGTTAAATCCACAGTGCTAGTGCACTGTAATGCTAAGAGAACTCCATATTATTGCTTTTCCTAGTGGCAAGAAGGTAAACAAATAGAGAGATATCCAAATGGAATGACTAGTCTTCCTGGAACTCTGTAACCTGGGGAAGAACTCCTCTTTTACTGAGATACCTGAACTGACCAAGACTAGGATATAGCCTATATGCATTACCAAAAACAAAAGCCGAGAGCCCTTCGGAAATATGAGCTCAGGAGGAGTTTAGAAACAGTTTTTAAAATATTGGATAAAATCAGAATCAAGAGACATTAGCAATTTAAAAACACAGATTAAAAGCATAATAAAAGACATAAAGTAATATATAAGCAATATTTAATAAAAATTCATAATATAACAGTGAATTAGTAAGTATAAAACATAATAATTGAAATAAAGAACATAAGAAATAAGAAAAATTGTATATTGAACAAGCCTGAAGAATAAATAATAAATTGGAAGATCAGATTGTGTACTTCCGCTGAATGAAGCATAAAAAGGTAAAATAAATTATAAATATAAAAAAAAGTTAAAGTTATGAAAAATGGAAGAACAATTGTCACTATGCTGATAACAGAATCCCTAAAGAAGGCAAAGTAAAAATGGACACAAAGAAAATATTTGCAGACATAATGGAGATCAATTTCTCAGAATTAAAGAAAACAGCATCAAGATAAAATGGAGTATGAAATGCTAAATGGCAGAGATAATAACAAAAGTTTAAAGAATTCCAAAAGCTTCAGAGAGAAAGAATAAACCATCCAAAAAGAAAAAGAAAATTATTTTTATAGCATACTCTTCAACAGCAACAATGGATTAAAGAAGGTGATAGAATAATATTTTTTAAGTAGGTCTAGAAGAAAAATAACTTTGCACTGAGAATCTATTTCACCAAATTATCATTCAAAAATAAAAATATAATAGAACTATATCTCAGGCATGTAAATCTTTAGAATGTTTGCTACTCACATCTGCACTGTGGAAATAAGTTTGGAGGCAATGTTCAAAAAAACAAAAAAAGCTAATCTAAGAGATGCTGCAAGACATATAAGAATTTAGGATGATCACGTATTTTCCTTAAGACAGTTATATACTTAAAATTTGACTGAGACCAAATAAAAACAAAGTTATAAAATCTATTTAGAGTTACCAATAATTAAAATTCTACCTAGATTCTATCAATATGATTGGATTAAGGTAGGAAGAACAAGTCAGATGATATTGGACTAAAGTGAAAATGTAGATACCAATTTTAAGAGTGGGATAACATTATAAAGGAAGATACACATTTTGGGTAATTGAAATTAGAAAGTAAGATGGAAAAATACTCTCCAATCATATTAACAATTACAATAAACATAAAAGAACAAAACTTCCTGGTTAAAAGTTAGAGTTGGATTAGATTTAAAAAAGAAGAAAATAACAAAATCCAACTATATCATATTAAGAAGAAATGTCTAAACATAAGAAATGGCATGAGACAAAGCAAAATAATAGAGCAAAAATATCAGGATGCTACTAGCAAAGAAAGCTGGTGACATTACATTATATCAGGTAAAATAGATTTAAAAAAAAGGATCCATAAATATCTAAGTTTCACTATATTCTGCCATTAGGTTTAGTTTGTCAAGAACATATAAAATTAAGGATATGAATGCAAATCATAAAATTGTCTTCAAATATATAAAGCAAAATTTGACATGACTACATTGACAAATTCAGTATCATAGTGGGAAATCTTAATGTATTTTCTCAATTTTTATATACTAAATATGGAAACTGTGAGCAACAAAATTACCCAACTTGACCAAATATAAATGAGAGTGAGAGAATGAGAGAGAGAGGGAGAGAGTTACGGATACAGAAAATGCTATGCATCCAGTAATTAGAAATTACACAGTATTCTCAAGCACAAACGCAACATTTCTACAGAATGAGCATGTACGGTGTCTTGCAAGTTACCACAGATCTCAAAGAATAGTTATCATCTCAAAGAATATGTATCAAAGAATATAATCTGGCCTCAATAAAATTCTAATTAAATTAGAATTTACTAATAAAAAGATAAATTTGAAAAATCTCCCTATATTTGGAAGTTAGTAAACACACTTGTAAATTACCTATGGTTAAAAAAAGAAATTACGTTATAAACATTAAAATATTTAATAAATAATATATATTAAAATATATGAGAAAAAATGAAAATGCTTCTCCAGGGGAAATTTGTAGCCTTAAGAACATAAATTATAAAAGAAGAAATACTAAAATCAATAAACTAGCTGCCAACTTTAGAAAGTAGAAAAGAAAGAAAAAAACAAACAAAAATACAAGGAAGGGAATAACAAAAAAGAGCAAAAATCTATAAAATACAAAAACAAAGATGTAATAAACAAGATTAAAGAGAAGAAAACTACTCATGGTTATTTGAAAAGAGTAAATAGATACAGAAGTAAAAACAAAGTGCAAATAAAAATTATTACAAAATATTGGACATGATGATGAAATGATCCTAGATGTTTATATTCAGCCAAATTTTTATGCAAATACGATGATATGATGATATAATAAAAAGTCTCATGCATGTAACTATAGGTGAAGCGAAGATTAAAAAGGGACTTAATTACAGGTAGCAAAAATTAAAATATAGTAAGTATTCTGTATGTAAGCTTATCCCGACAATTTTGAAAAAACATATGAAACGATGAAAAAAAATTTTAGAAAAATGTAACTTACCAAAAGTGACTAAAAAATAGGATACATCAATAGTACTATATTTGAGAAATTGAAGCTGTAATTAAAAATCTCCCCACAGAGAACACCCATCCAGAGGTTTCACAGGAGATTTCTAACAATGTTCAAAAGCTAAAAAGACATACAATGCTCGTGTATGGGAAGAATTAATGGAATTAACTTTGTAAAGATTACACTGAATAAATACATCGTCTCTTCAAATTGATCTTAAATTTCAGTGTAATTTCAATAAAAATCTCAAATTTATGGAATTTTCCAAAGTTAATTTAAAATTTACGTGAAAGTCTCAAGGGCCAAGTATAGCCCAGTTACATCTGGGGAAAAGTTTTTTAAAAAATTAAAGAGAGATATTTGCCCTATCTCTAGAATGATTTATTATTAAGCAATTACTTGCACAAGGATAGACAAAGTTATGAATACAGCAGAATTAAGAGCCCAGAAACAAATTTACACATATATGGAATGTTGATTTAGGAGGGAACAGACGTGTTAGATCAGTAGGGAAAGGGAAGTCTATTCTAAAATTTGAGCTAACAAAACAGTTACTCATATGAAAATCCAAACAAACAAAATAAGTTTCATATCTCACCACATATACAAGTATGAGCTGCAAACATATTACTACTTAAATGTCAAAAGCAAAATTTTTCCTAACATTAGGAAAATATAGATAAATATCTTTCTAGCTTTGGCGTAGGGACAGCTATCTTAACACAAAAGTATTAAATGAAAAAAGAACGATAAACTTTTCTATATTAAAGAATAAAACTTATGTCCATCAAAGGCACTTAAAATGATTAAAAATATAAATCCAGAGAAAATATTTAGATGACATATATGACTAACAAAAGGTTAAAATCAAGGCTATATACCCAGCAAACTGTTGCAGAAATGTTAATGCAACAGGGAAAAAATTGGGCAAAAGTATGAGTATCCATTTCATAGACGAAGAAACACAAGTGGCCAATAAGACTATGAGATGTTCAATCTTAATGATAATCAGGAAAACGCAAATCAGGAACACAGTAAGATACTATTTTATAATCATTCAATTGGTATTGGCAAAGATTAAATCTGACAATATGAGCATTGGAGACAGTATGAAACAACAGACTCTCTTAATGTGGCAGGTAGAAGTGTAAATCAACATAACCACATTTTGGAAAAGTATTTGACATTAACACAAACTTCTATGATCACATGCCTTGCAAACTAGCATCTCCACTCCTGAGAGAAACTTTTGCAAGGTGCTCACCGGGATACTTGTTCAAGAAAGTTACAAGAACAATACAAAATATGGAAATAACACTGTGCCCATTCATAATATAATGAATAAACAAACAGTGATATGTTAAACCTGTGATGTTCAACCTCTGGTGATTTTGCTCCTCAGGGGACATTTGTCAATGTCTGAAGACATTTTTGGTTGTCACAACTGGAGGGATGCTAATAGCATCTAGTGAGTAAAGGCCAAGGATGCTGCTAAGCATCCTACAATGCACAGGACAGTCTCCCACAGCAAAGAATTATCCTGTCCAAAATATCAATTGTTCTGCCAAGGTTGAAAATCCTTGTGTTAAAACAATGAAATATACAGAAAAGAAAATGAGCGAACTACACCAAATGAAAACAACATGCCACCATATGGATGAATAATGACAGTACAATATGAAATGACGGAATTATGGACTCAAAGATTATTTACAGTACGTTATCATTTTTGATAAATTTTAAAACATCAAAAAATAATAATATATGTGTATAGATTAGTAATATATTCATGTAAAACTATATTAAACAAAAGTGAGAGAACTATGTCTATGCTAAAAAGATACATCAGTTGGGAAAGGCAGAGGGATAGGATGGGAACACAGAGGTAGATATAATCTAGTGGGAATGTTGTAGTTCTTTCCGGTGATGGACTCTCGGGTGTTTCAGAAAGAGAGAGAGAGCTATTCTGGACCTGTTAAAACAATATGTTATGAACCAAAGACTATGACTGATTCTAATTTTAATTGCTAGCATTTTATTAATATATCCCACTTTCATATATTTATTCACTCTCTGCTTAACATCAAAACACAAAAACACTGACATCAAGAGCACTTTGCTAGCTTGGAAACAAAATAAACATTAGTGAGACATTAGATCCTTTCAGCCTCAAAAGCTCTACCAAATTGCTTTCCTAAAATTTGTCCACTATTTAGTTTGTTTATGGCATGTAGGTTATTTTTGGAAACATATGCAAGCTAGTAAGGTGAGTAGCTAGTATATAGAGGTATGTCTATTGTGTTTTTCTTTCCTTTATTTTTTTTTTGTTAGTAGGGAGTTGTGACTTCCAAGCTTCTTACATGAGGAACTGGAAAACAAAAGTCTGGTGGTTCATTTTTTTTTCTCCCTAAAGATATCCAATTGGTGCAGCACCAGTTGGTGAAAAGACCATTATTCTTCCACTCAGTTGCTTTTGCACATTCCTCAAAAACCATTGAGCATATTGGTGTGGGTTCATGTTTTTCTTTTAATAATACATTTTACAAACCAATAATCAGTTAAAGATATTAAAATTGACATTTGGTTTTCCACCAAACTAACTTTGCACTGTGTTAGGTAAGTTAGTTTACTAGACTTTATTAAGAAAGATTTCTGCCACTAAGGCAGTCATGCTATTCATAAAATACACATGCCAGCCTTGGGTGAACAGACAGGAACACCAATATCAGCCTGCATTAAACTGTCCCCAAGAGGGGACAGTTGTCCATTTGTAACACTCTTGGGATGACTCAGAATTGAATTGTATTTGCTTAATAGCACTCAAAGGATTATTGTATATTTATTCTTTGCAAATAATTAAAAGTGATAGAATTTTCAAAAAAAGACAGAAGCGTGCCATTATGCCCTGACTTTACTAAATTCCTGATTTCATTTCTTTGGGTGTAAGAGGGATCGTAAAAGTTAGGTACAGTTACTAAATACTAAAACTATACAGATGAGAAATGCCAAGTGAATTGTGTATGTTCCAAATGCAGACACAACCAATGATACAAACATCTCAGGAATGAGAGAGGGAAGGTTTTCTTTTTGCAACAGAATATAAAGTCTCTAATGCTGGAGTACTTTCAGAGGCAACCTCTTCCAGTTCCCTTTTATTAAAGAGGTGGAAAGAGAGGGTTACAGACATTAGAGTATTTGATTAAGTTCACTCAGTGACAATAGTGACAGAGCTAGGACCAGAAAAGAGTGCTACTCATCTCTTCCATTTATGAGTCAACAACTAAAATACTGCAGAGACTGTGGCCTGGAGGCACCAACTTGCTGTTTTCCCTGTGTTGAGCATCCATACAATAAAGCTATTCTTTCTTAATATTTGTAGGCCATGATTTTTTACTTTCTAAGGAAAGAAAAAAACATGCTTTTTAATCAAACCTTACATGAAAATCCTTCAAAAACATAGTTTAAAGGGAAATAATTACTCCCTGCTAAGCAATTTTTCACAGTGACTTGGAGAAACATAACAATTTTGGATTATCATGGTCATGGAGTCTTGTCTTCATAAAATTTTTTTATGCTTGAAATAGGATTCTGTCGCTTAATTTGTTTATACTATTCTTAGATTCTCTCCCCCTATAAATAATGGAAAAAGGAACACGTAACTGAGCTTTTAACATTTGAGCTCAACTTTGATTATGATAGCCAGAAAAATCAATCCAAAACTGGGGTGGGAGGATTGTGAGGGGGAGCTATGCCCGGATATTTACCATAAGCATAGGGATTTTTACATTTGTGAATTATTGTGGTCACATTGCCAAGAGCAGCCTTCTTAGCAAGGTAAGCATAGGTTGTGGGTTATAGGAAGGAAGGTTTCAGCTCCGACTGGGAACTCTCTAGCTTTCCATCTAAGGAAGAGTTGTCTATGGATACATCTCCATACATGGAGATTTCAAGCCAGGGCTGGAACAATCACATTATTTGCCAGAATTGTTGTTGAGGGAAGTCAAGTACTTAAAGGGAAATTCTGAGACCCTTTGACTTCTTCTGCATTTTATTTTCCTTTCTCATGAGAAACAGATTGGATTAAAAAACTATTGTCTGCTGCACTTAAGCAAAACAATAATCTTCATGCCTTTAGCTAAGTGTGTGTAGGTAGTTATGAAATATCTGCAAACTTTCTATGAATTAGCCTTTTTTGGTTAGAATTCAAACTCCAATTTTGTTGTTACTCTTGCTGCTGCTTTAAATCAGGGCGAGAAATGTTCCTTGGTATACTGAATCGGGTAAGAAAGTTTTGACTAGGCCGGCCCCGTGGCTTAGCGCTTAAGTGCGCGCTCTCCGCTACTGGCGGCCCAGGTTTGGATCCCAGGTGCGCACTGATGCACCGCTTCTCCAGCCACACTGAGGCTGCGTGCCATATACAGCAACTAGAAGGATGTGCAACTACGACATACTATCTACTGGGGCTTTAGGGGACAAAAAGGAGGAGGAATGGCAATAGACGTTAGCTCAGAGCTGGATGTGACCTGGTTCTATAAGTTTTTCCCTAATGAAACATAATTCATAGTTGGGAGGTCTCCACACAAATCCAAAATGACAGTCCCTACAAGGTTTTGATCCAGGCTTCTGGCGAAATAGTCAATGTCCACTTTATCCAAACCCAAATCATCTTCAGAACTATTCAAACTTAAAGAAACTTGCTCTTGGCAGAGGGCTGCAAGCCTTAAATTTTAGTGAGGTGGTGGCGTGCATTCCCAGTATGGGCTGTGCTAACCCATAAATCAGATGCTTTCATTCTGAGAAAGAAAACTGGTTATTAACTATATATAAAGACAAAAGTATAAGTCATCTTCACAAGAGAAATATTTAGTCACATTGGGTTTCTCAGACCTAGGAAGTGAATAAGATCTGTTAGTTTCTAAACTTTATCAACTATTTTTAGCATAGCTTCATAAATTGTATTGGTTTACTACTGTTGCTGTAGCAAATTATGAAATTTAGCGGCTTAAAACAACATATATTTATTCTCTTACAGTTCTGGAGATCAAAAGTCTAGAATGGGTCCACAAGACTGCTTCCCTTTTAGAGACTCTAGAGGAGAATCCTTTTCCCTGTCTTTTCCAGCTTCTAGAGGATTCCTACATTTCTGGCTCGTGCCTCCCTGTTCTCTATCTTCAAAGCCCTCAGCACAGCATCTTCTCTCCTCTCTGATCTCTGCTTCCATATTCTATTACTCTGACTCATCTGTTTCCTTCTTATAAGGATCCTTGCGATTACATTGGTCCCACCCAGATAATCCAGGATCATCTCCCTATCTCAAGATTGTTAACTTAATCACATCTGTAAAGTCCCCTTTACCATGTAAGCTAACATATTCACAGGTTGCAGGGATTAGGAAGTAGACGTCTTTGGTAGGGTAGTGAAGGTGGGGAGGGAGCATTATTCAGTCTACCACACAACCATATTTAAAAGTTTTTCTTTTCAATACTGAGGTTTAATTAATGCAACAGAAAAGGTGCTAACGGCCTTATTAGATCACATGTGGTTAAGATCTTGTTAAGATATAAAGCATGTCCCCAGTGAAACCGAACTGAATTTCTGAGTGAGAAAGTAAAATATTAGTGACTCTAAATATAGGACTGCCATACTTTCTAAAGCCTGGGAAACCCTTTAAGGGAATATAAATAATCCACTTGGGGAGGGAGCACAGCATGGAGGAAAAGGATTCTAAGAAGAAGGAACTAGATTTAAGTTACTGAGTGCAAAGAATTGTAGGGAGACTTGGAAAACCAGAATTTCATGGTAAGGACACCACATCACAACTGCCTTTAGGTGCCGTTCAGTTACTTTTGTGCAAAAGTGTGACAAGAAAGGGAGAAAATAGGCTAGGAAAACATTTTTTTTAATAAAGTTTAAATAAAATTCACCAAAGAGAAAAATTGTGCATGTCAATATGTGCCCATTTAGTATTTTATGAAGACTTCCCTTGTGCTTCTTGGTTATGCAATCTTTTCACAAACTGTTTATATTAATGCGTTGATTTTAACCATGACAAACACAGAGACCTAAATGGGAGTGGTGCAGCCCCATATAAAGGGGATTTGTGCAGAATACCTATATTGCACTTTAAATTTTTTCCCTGAGGCCATATCACAATATGGGTCCATTTACTGGCCCTGGCTATTAGGCAGATATGGATATAGTAAACATCAGCAGGGAAAGGAACATTTTTGTAATATCTCACATATGTTTTTGTGTGTACAGTAGTAAAGTGTCTTCCCCTGGTAGTTACCAATATTTCATAAAACCAGCTAGTCTGAGTATAGCACATAAAAGTGGCATTAACCATTCACTGGTTGCTAGTTGCAAGCAAATTGTAGGATGTTTAACATCCTACCTTAACAGCGGTCTAGAATCAGAGAGTAAGTTTATTGGTTGTCTATGCCGCATCACAAATTACCACAAACTTAAAAGTTTAAAAGAATGCACATTTATCATCTCACAGTTTCTGCGGGTCAGGAGTTCAGGCACAGGTTAAATGGGTCCCCTGCTTAGGGTGTCATAAGGCTGCAATCAAGGTGGCAGCCTAGGCTGGGTTTTCATGAGAGACTCGACTCAGTATGGTTCTGCTGCTACAACCTTCAGCTGGTCTGCAGAATTCATTTCCTTGTGGCAATAAAATTCATGGCAGCTAGTTTCTTCCAAGCCTACGAGGGAAAGAAAGAGAAAGAGATGAGGGCAATTCTGCTAGCAAGACAGAGTCTGATGTAATCAATGGAGTGACATCCCATCACCTTCGACATGTTCTTTGGTTGGAAGTCACCAGTCCCACCCACACTCAAGGAGAGGGGATTATACAAAGACACTAGGAGGTGGATCATGGGGCTACTTTAATGTCTGACCTCCACAGGCGGGAAAATGTAGACATAACGGAAAACATAAAATCCCAGTACCGTGGCTCACACATCCAATTGAAGACTTTGTATAATTTCTATACTTTGAAAAATATATTGTTAACAATGCAAATGGTGGTTACACACTGTGGCTATGTACATTCTAGAACCATACTTTCTGTGAGTCTGCCCTTATGTATTAGGGAGTGTAAGCATATATTGAGAAGTGAGAATTTCAGGAAGACAAGAAGACATAAGTATTCTTCAAAATGATGTCCCTCACGTGGATTCTGAAGATCCAACTTTGACAAATTAATCCACTTTTTAAAGTCTTTGATCCTCTCTAACACACCTTGAGAGAGGAGTACCATGCTAAGCTGCTAGTTCTTTTATATTTCGATATGAATGGTGAATTTGATTAACAGGTTCCAGTAGATAGAACCAGAAAGACAGCATGAGAAAGAGTGCAAGAGGGAAAGACAAGAGTTTCAAAGTATCACAATTTTGCTGAGTTTTCCTTGTCTTCATATGGTAGATGATGATGTGCATGGATAGCTACTTCTGATTATCTCTAAGCAAAATTCCAGGCCATATAAGAGTATAAATATCAGTCAATATATTCATTTATTTATGCAACAAATAAATTTAATGTTGGGGAGTGAATGTAATGTGGAGAAACAAGTATTTTAACAGAAATTGTGATTTAAATACAATGAGGTCAATTCTATCTCTGTTAGAATTCCTAACAGGGACTATGGGATCAAAAAGGCAAAATGTCTAAGACCAAGCTAGGGAATCAGGAAAGCCCTTAAAGGTGAGGACTTGAAGAACGGCACAGCTAATCATTCAGAAGGATGCAGACAAAATGAGCAGCACTAACTTTACACTTGCAGTCTGCTGTTATGGACTGGGAGATATCCCAGCTCTCGGTCCTAAGTGCTCGACAGGTATTATTTTTAAGGATCATGGAGGCAGACTCAACAGTCTTCTGGTGGCAGAATGAGCCTACACTTTGCAATGGCTCATGCAATGGAAACCTTTATTTAGAGGCAGAATCTGGAATAAATGAAATCCTAAGACTAGAACTTCACTGTACTGCCTGTTCACCAGCTCCTTAAATACTTTCCAGGCAAGGTCAAAGAAGCATGTAAAGTATTTTTGACCAGTCAGCATAACTTGAACACCATTCATTTCAACACTATAAGGTTATTTCTAACATTCTTATACTAATTATCATACCCTTCAGTATTAGTCTACACAGCAATTGTTGAATTACTTCTAGTATAGCCACCTCTGGAGTTGGGTCTCCAAATTTTATAATAGTTATAAAGGCAGCGGGGCTCTTCTTTTAATGGTCTTGCATTTGCTCTCAGAAGAATCAAAAGATCTGGATTTCACAATTTTGTAGAAAATATTTATTGTTTAATACAACGATATATATTCCCAGTAGAAGGAAAAGTCAAAATGATAATTAGTACCTATCCCTAAAAATGAGTATTTTCTACAATGTGATTTAGCAGAAACAGAGAGACTTGAAAATATTGAAACATTTGTCTCTCGGTGGCATAGTGGTTAAGTTTGCATGCTCTACTTCGGTGGCCTGGGTTCACGGGTTCGGATCCTGGGCACGGACCTACACATCGCTCATCAAGCCATGCTGTGGTGGCATCCCATACACAAAATAGAAGAAGATTGGCACAGATGTTAGCTCAGGCATAATCTTCCTCAATAACAAAAAATAAAATAAATAAACTAGAAAAAAAAGAAACATTTGTATCAACAAATATAAGGTAAATTCTTAACAGGTTTTCTAAGAACTAATTGAATTATTCAACATAAGAAAATAAAATAAGCTTAGGATAAATAATAGTACATTATATATTTTAAAAGTTGTAAGAACTATACTTTAAAAGAATTAATTTTGGTTTAACCAACTCACAGTATAGTTTTACTAACATATACTTAAAAATTTCTGAAAATTGTTATTCCTCTTTGAGGCACTTAGTCAGGTAATGAACATACCCTGATCTTGGCTAATGATTGTTTAGTATACTGCATTCAGAAATCTTATTTTATTTGATAAACTAAAGTCTTCAGAAGTAGAAGGTTAGTCATTTTTCAACTTTTAAAACTTTACCAGCAGCATTTTACTGTTTAATCATGCATTTGTTTACCTTAATTGTATCCGTAAAGAATTTTAGGAAAACCCCAAAGGCAGAAAAGAGAAATTGTTTTATTTCCTGTTTTATTTTTCTTATCTCATGCCATAATTACTGCCATTATCATTACTGACATAGTTCTGCTTGGAATTTAGCCATGTAGGGGGCAATAAATCTGTGATTTGAACAGATTCTGTGGAAGAAAACCTGAAGAATTTTTGTAAATTTATTGGGACAAGAAAAAATGAATATCATCTTAAAACACTTAGGAAATGACCAAGTTATATTACTAAAGGGGGAAGAGAGAACAAGAACGAGCCTTGGATAAGCAGAGAACATTATAAATCATATAAGATAGCTGTGTGCTTTCACCCTTGGGTCCATGTGTTCCTCTCAAAGAAAAACAGTGTGTAACAATTTAGCGTATTTTGAACAGCCTGGGGAGGGTCTGGGAATTCCCTATAACAGCTAAGTAACACCATTTATAAACTTTGATGTTTCCATCAAAAATCAATTATTTTAGTCTTTTTTTGTTTTAAACATCCTCCTTCAATAAACTGCAAGGAGCTTGCAAACAAAAAACTACAATTTGTATTTTGCTATATTCTTCTGCCTTGGTATCTGTTCAGATAGTTAAAATGGATTATGATTTGTATAATTGATAATTATAATTGATATATGTATATGTGTATATACATATATATTACATACACATATGTATTTTTAAGAACATTGATAACATTTCTTTTGATAACATCTGCCACATGTTAATCAGCTCAAGCCATCAGATCCAATGGGTAATTATTCATGCTCATCACTAATATTTCTGTTTTTCTTCCTTCTGGGTACAGAGTACATTACGAATTTTCCACTCTTTTAACATGGCAATGTGCCTTGCTTTGGTCAGTGATACAAGAACAGAAGCAATGTGTACCACTTAAGGACAGAAATGATTGAGCAAGTATGTATTCCCCTACCACAGCAATCAATAATCTTTCAAAGGGTGGAGGCTTTATTAGCTAGTCCTTGAGTAAGGGAGACATGGATCAGAGTCCTCTGCCAATTTGAGATGAACATGTAGTAAGACTGAGAATTTTCAAACCTTTTCTACTTTAATCTTCTGAAATTTTGGCTTTGTTATTGCAGCACACTCTAAACCATCTTGACCAATATGGTCAATGATCAGAACACATAAAACTAACTAACCTGGTGTAAAATATATTAACTTAATTCATTTGAATTCTACAAATATTACTTAATGGTCCACTTTGAGCCTTGTATTCTTCTCTAAAATTTGTTAAAGTTAAAGAGAAAGGCGTAAGGACAACCTTTGAGGTTAATTGGTAAAAATGTTTACCAATATTTACCAACACCCCCGAGTATTTCCTGGGAAACTTACCATATCCGGCTAGTAGATGGATGCATCTTTTCATTATTCAGTAATTATTTATTCAATACTTGTTATGTACCAGACACTCTTCACAGTACTTGAAATACGTCAGGGAACAAACTATATAAAGATTTCTGCTTTCATGGGTCTGTCTCTACCAAAGTGAGGCAGATTATAAAGAACAAATATAACAAATTAGTACACGATATTATAAAAGACGATAAGTACAATGGGAAAAAAATAGGTGCTGGGTAAATGGGATTGAGGACTTTGTGGGAGAGGGCACTAGATCACAATCTTTTAAAAGGTCACATGGCTAAGTTTATCACCCAGGGTCTGGTGAGGAAAAAGTAGGTGCACTGAGATAGGCTTCTAAAGAGAATGGGACAAAGGAGCTATTTGCAGAGTTGAAAGCTTGGTTAAGGAATGCTGAAGCACTCAGTGTCTAGCAATAGTAGAAATCTGGTACCGTCTCTAGACCTGAAGGTGCAAAGGGGGAAACCTTGTTATCAGAGCCTGTGGGGAGCTGGAGCCATGTCAAAGGGGCCAAGCTGTAGGAGCTGTAGTCAGAGGTACACTCTTTCAGAACTGCAAGCAGAAAAGCAAAGAGGAAAGAGGGAAAGAACTACCCCAACATCTCTCTCCTTCCACCCTCTATCTCTTGCCTGTGTTCGCTATTGACTGAACCCAATGGGAGGAAGCTGGCAAGAGAGCCCTGGTGATGCAATCCATTGTTGCCAATTCCCAAGACAGAACATGCAGAGAATGGCAAACAGTGGATCAGAGAGACGGGGAGGGCAATGGAGAGTAACTGGCATAGTCGGTCTCAGGTGACATTTGAGCAAAGTTTGAAAGAAATGAGATAATTATCATAATTATATCTGGGGCTGAGAGTTTTCTAGGACGTGAAATTACCTAGTGAAAAGGACCTAAAATTGAAATAGTCTTGATAAGTTTGAGGAACAACAAAATGTGGCTGGGACAGAGTACGTGGAGAGAAGTTGGAAGTGAGGCAAAAGAAGAAGCAGTAGTCCAAATCTTTTAGGGTCTAATTGGATTTGGGGTTCCACTCTGAATGAAATGGGGAGTCAGTAAAGAATTTTGCTTGATCTGGAGCTGGGGGGTGGGGAGTGCTTATCAGAGTGTTGCGCAGTCTGTCAACGAGGGACTCTATGACTTGCTCCAGTAATGCGCTGATGGCTTGAAAAAATTTGTTATTAAAACAATAGAAACTCAATCAACATGTAAATGGCAAGAGATAAAGGACAATATAAATTCCCACTGTCTGCCTCATAGCCCAACATCACGTTCCCTTATCAAAAGTCATTTGTCATAATGCGGTCCTTTGAAGTCAGTTGTAAATTCTCTCCTTTAGGGTGTTGTGATCAACAGTCTCATCATGGAGATTATGTTGTTTGGTATATGAATGCCTAGTTAATTGATTTATCCTAGTCATTTAAACTTAGTAACACACTGAAGTTAGCGACTAAAATATTATCTGGTCCCTGAATTTATCTATTTATTTGTTTTTATTAAGCACATATAATATCCATTGTACCCAGGCAATAGGAGAACCAGAAGGACTGATTCTTCTTCAAGTTGTAACAATAAAATACTTTCCCCAACTCCCTTCCTCTCTACCTTGGCCTCCCTTCCTTTCTTCTTCCCTCTCTCCCTCCCTTCCTTCTTCCCTCTCTGTATTCTTTCCTCAATACTTCTGATGATTTTCAATGTGCCCAGGATAGTATTAACCAGTGATGAACTCCATACCCTAACTGACCAGTCCATTCAGGAAATTGGGAAATGACACAATGTGTTTTAGAATGATCACTGTCTTACTCTCCTATCAATATTTTATTTGTAGTCACCAAGAATATAACTAATCTTTCTCTAAGTCAGCAAGCCAGGTAAATGATGCTGAAATAGCTCCTATTAGATGAGAGGTAGACCATATAAATTTTCTGGAGAGGTCAAAGACAGGTCTTATCTCCATCTGCCACTCCAATTGAAGTTGTGTCCTCAAATGCAAGGGCTGCATTTCCCAGGAGTATGCTTTTTATGTAATTCTTTATTCTTTTATTCTTATAAAGAGAAGAGAGGCAGAAGTCAGAATCCTTATCCTAACTGAGTGTACTAGTATGCTTGGTCTGCCATTACAGAATACCACAGACTAGGTGGCTTAAACAACAGAAATTTATTTTCTCTCACTTCTGGAGGCTGGAAATCCAAGGTTAAGGTGTTAGCACGGTTGGGTTCTTGTGAGATCTCTGTTCCTGGCTTGCAGGCAGCCACCTTCTCACTGTGTCCTCATATGGAAGAGAGAGAAAACTCTGGTGTCTCACTCTTCTTATAAGGGCACCATCCTTATTGGATTAAAGTTCCACCCTTATGACTTCATTTAACCTTTATCCCCTGCTCACAGGCCCTATTTCTAAATACAGTCATATTGGAGGTTAGGGCTACAACATATGAATGGGGGAGTGGAGAACACAATTCAGTCCACAACACTGAGCAACAGGCTATTCTCTCATATCATTTTCATGTCTACCATTTGAACCTTAATATAGTTTGAGGCTCATGTAGTTGATTTAGCTGGGAACTCAGCAATATATAGTGCTTAATGGAGACTCACCAGATTTGGTGGTGAACCTGAGGTAAACATGACATACTCCTCATATTCCCAGCTCCAGTTACTGGATTACTCACCCCACAAAGATTTTATAGCTTTTCAAACCTTTTTCTAGTCTCTACTTCTGGTGTATTTTCTTTCCCTTTTGAACACTGACGAGGACTCATTGAAACTACTAAGCCTCAAACATAATGGGAGTTTAGAAACATTCGCTCCAGAAAGTTCCAATATTACCATCAACTGATCTCACATTTATTCCCTCGGGCTTGACTATTTGTAAAATGACAGAGGCTTTAGAATTTTCCCCCAGCCCATTGTTGTTATTATTATTTATTTTAACTGCTACCTTTTTACTGTGCCTCATTTTTTTATTTTGTCATTTTGCACTCCTCAGATACTTTGCCTTTAATATGCTTTTAATTTATTGAAATTTCCTTAAAACTGTTATAATCCACTATACCTGCTCCTTTATCTTGCTTATAATTATACTGAAATACAAAGGATTATATAATTTTGTAAAATCACCTGAAAGGTTAATAATGATAGACAATTGTAACATATACTGATTTTAAGAGGGGGTAAGCTCTGATGTCAAAAAGAAGCTTACCATGGTTAGACTAAAGATGAGGAAAAAATATCCAAGAACACAGCTAAGAACTTTGAATATCCAGAAATTGGTTCAATTTCACTACATTTCTGAAATTTTGCCTTAAATTAACTCAATGTGAGTTGATAACTTATTGTCTTTTATGTCGTCAATCATGTGATATAAATATTCTACAATGGTGAGGTCAAGTTGGAAGGCCAAAAGAGCTGGTAAGTTTCCAGAATTAAACTTCCGAAGAATAGGGTGAGAAAATCTACTCTAACAATGGTAAGTATATCAAGCTAGAGGATGTGGGTGCTTGATTCAAGGGATCAAAGTACTGGATGTGGTGTAGCAAAGAAATGTTGGCCTCCAATGAAGGTTGAACTTGTAAGGGATATGGAAGCAGAGATAAATATTTCTGTTATCTTCACTTATATACAATAACCAAATTCAAACTTAGAATGTCCATGCCTAAAAATAGGTTCAAGATACTCTGAGAAAGAATAGCTATGGGGTAGGGGTGAGGTCGTTGGTAATTTTCCTAAACAAGAATTACACAAAACTGATTATTTTATGCAAATTTTTAGGGCCAGATATTCGATGTTCCAAATCCCTTGAACTACCTCTGCTATTATCATTGAAAATTAAGCAAACAAACAAATAAATGAATTCCATTTTGGAAAAAGTTTTCTGTAGTTTTTCCCTCACAAACTAATAAAAAATGTCTTCTATTGGTTCAATGCCTACTCTCACTAATAATAATAATTTGATTTGAAATAGTGTCTCTCACCAAGGAGGTCAAAACATTTCATATACATATACGAGTCAATTCATCACAGGGCCTTACAAATAGCCATTTAAAATGAAGTGTCCTACAGAAGTTAACAACAACATTGCACAGTCAATATTTTTGCGATTTGTGTGTGTGTGTATAATTTTCATGAGAAATTTTTGGCCTTCAGTTACAGTTCTGATCTTAGGTGATCAACTTTAAGATGAATATATAATTTCTCCTACAGACCATCAATTTAAAAGAAGAACAATTTATAAGGTATCTCTTATTTATCCTATCATTTCCTAAACCAGAATGAACTCCATTATGCTTTCATAACTCTTTCTCTTAGCCTACTCCTTGTTCTTCACTAAACATTACACTAAAATATCTCAGTGCAGTGGTCTTATCTATGAATATCTGCAGTACTTTGCTTTTCTACATGGGAGCTCTTAAAATATAGATCTATCATACATTATCAGTTTTACAAAGCCAGGATGCATAATTTCACCCACCTAACCCACCAATTCTTTCTTAACTAGAAAGTATGGGCAGAGTAGGGGCAAGGTATCTGATGGTCTTAATGTGACATATTCAATTTATCACAATGTGCTGCCATATTTGTGTCCCGTGAAATAACGGATGGTAAGTACGGTGTATTTTCATTTCAATGGTTAAAAGCATTTGTTTAAAAATCACATATAAGGGATTTCCAGGTGTTTTCTGTCAACTTTAAATAAACTAATTAACAAATTATGAAAACAAAGTCGAGTTTATCTGGGAATAGCAGAGACATTTCAATCCAGGACAAGGAATCTATGGCAAACCATACACAAGTCTGAAGAGGCAAAGAAAAGGTTATCTTTTTAGGTTTGAGGAGGAAATTGGGGAAGGTTATTTGAACAAGAGTTCGTGGGAGAAAAACATGAGTTCGAGGTTGTGGCGGTTTCTCATTGGCTGTAAGTGGTGGTTAGTGTCTTCTTGCTGGGGCAGGAAAGGACATTCCTTCTTTTTCTTAAAAGTGAGAGATAGAATTCTTATGTGAAAAAGGTGCTCCCTTGTCAAAATAACTCTTATCCTCCTTCTTCCTGCCGGTTATGTAGGCGGCAATAAATGGTACATGCAAGACCTCTCCCCCTTCAGGGCTCCCCAACTCCAGTTAAATGAGTTTTCCTTTATTTATTTTCACAGTTCTAATTAAAAATTTATCATGGTGAGCCTTTCTACTTAAAAGAGATAGAAACCTCCTTCCAGTTAGAAAACCAGTAAACAAGATAATTATATTTTAATGGCAGAGTTAAGAAAAAAACCCAATTAAAAATACATCAATGTTTAGGTGAGTAGAAAGAGAAAAAATATTTGTCTGTAAACTAGTTTATCTAAGGCCTTGAGAACTGACCAGTCTTATATGAAAGCAGAACTGAGTGTCTAGGACTCAGAAGCAGAATGATTCAATTGGGCAAGTTCAGGCTAACTCAATTTCCTAATCCCGGGGTCACATAGAGCTCTCTGAAATAGCTCATCTAGGTAAAGGTTAATGAATGGTAGAACCTACACAACTCATTTGGGACACAATGTCATTCTTTTTTCTTTTAAGTGCTATTGATCTAATGGCATGAAATTTAAATTTATTTAAAATAAAAGATAATGGAGTTACATATTTCTAATTAAAGTGATGCACCTAGGAAACCTACATATGCCCCAAATGTTTTCTTGCAATTGAACTACACTTTCACTAATTAATTTTCATTAATGTAAGATTAGAGAGAAGCTATATTTCATTTGCCCTTTCAACACAAAAGGAAACCCATGGTCTACTTCTTTTAAATTGGTATGCTAAGTAATTACATGTTGATTAATCACATTTGAATCTTTGCAAATGGCCTTTAATAATAGTCTACCAAAAATTTCAATCACATTAGTCTTTGAAAATCCAGTAAAAATAATTACTTATTTATTTTCCATTTTTTTTAATATAGAATAACCAACAGAAAATGTAGCAAACAAGAAGTTAGAGGAACTGATTCAAGTCCTATGTCTGTAATTAGTTTTGTGGTCTGAACATCAGCAAGTATATTGAACTCTCCTTAAATCTCCGTTGTCTCATTTGGAAAGTGGAAGAGTCAGAGCGTATGGTAGAGCCTGGTTTGCTGGTCACCAAATCCATTTATACTTCCTACAGGACACCACCTGACTGCATTCTCCAGGCTCCCTTGCAGCTAGGTGTGACCATACAACTAGTTTATTGCCAAAGAAATGTTGGCAGAAATTACAAAAGCCAGTTCCTGACACAGCACATAAAATCTTAACAGCAATGCTCCATCCATTTTGTCTTTCTGTGGAAACCTAGAAAATGAATTGAAAACAACAGTGACTCAAGATTGAAAAACTCAAGATTTCTAATTTATAGCTGATAAGAGAGAGTCACGCAGGTCAGAGACATCCATTTTCAACTTTATGTGAATGAGATAAATGTTTATTGTGTTATATAGTTATTTTGGTTTTATCTAATACAGTAGTTACTATCACCTCAACTAATACAGATTGTGTAAACTCTTAGGGTCAAAAATGCTTCTATTTTGTCATTCTATACTATGGTTCAAGTCCAAAAGTGATTGTCCATAGCAAAGAAGAAAAATTAATTTTCTTGTTATTTATATTTCAGAATGTCAAAAATAACTAAATATTTGTGTAAAGTGTCTTATCTTCATTAAATTCACTTATTTCATAATGAAACAAAGCTGTCTTTGGATTTTACAATTTGAAGTCCACACATTTTTCATCTTTGTGTCCTCCATACCTATCAGTTGATGAGGAAGATATTTAATTCCAAGATGAACCTAGACTAAGGGTCATGTGTTACTCATCTATCACTCTATAATAGATTATCCCAACATTTAGTAGTTTAAAACAATACAGGTTTATTATCTCACAGTTTCTGTGAGTCAGGTAGTTGGACATGGCTTAGCTGGTCCTCTACTTCAAGTCTCTCAGAAGCCAACAATCAAGGTGTTTTCTGAGACTGAGGTCTCTTCCAAAGGCTCAGTTATGGAAAGAGACACTTCGAAGATAATTCAGGTGGCTATTGGCAGTTTCTCAGTTCCTCAAGAGTTGTCAGATTAAGGGCCTTAGTTTCTTGCTGGCTAGTGGTTGGAGTCTGCCTCTTGGGTCCTTGGCACATGGACCTCTCCCGTTTGGCAGCTCACTCTATCAAAGCCAGTGAGAGAAAGAGAGTCTACTAGCAAAACAAAAGTCATGGTCTTTTGTAACATAATTACAAAGTGTATTCCCTCAATATTGCCATATTATATTGATTAGTAGCAAGTTATTCAAGGGGAGAGAATTAACATGGCTGTAATATCAGGAGGCAAGATCATCCTAGAGGATGCCTACCAGAGGTCGTCTTTAAAGTCATTTATGATTAGACCTCACAAGTAATATAATCAGATATTTTGGTTTCTTTCTTGTTATTTTTCTTATCATCATTAACCAGATTCTGGAGAAAAGACAGAGAGAAGAAAAAGAAGACAAGGAGAAAGAGCAGGAAGAGAAAAGGGAATATGGGGAAAGAAATCAACATAAAAATGTTGATTTCTATCTATTTCACTTTTTATTACACAACCTTGTTTATCTGAATGAGTAATATGATGGGCACTGCTGTAGATGTCAAAGCAATATGAACCACTGAGGGGGATGTTGGAGCAGAGCTGGTTCAGTAGACTGACAGATTTATAATGTGAATGCATACACTGAGAGTTAGAAACATAAATAGCTATGAAGAGAACAAGAAGTGGCACTTTTATAGAAATCAAATAGAATATGACTGAGCTATTTAGGAGTACAGTAACAGTGCATTACATCATGGGAATACTGGTAGATGATCTTGTCAAATTATGGTGGGGATTTTTTATCACTCTAATAAATCTCACTTGCTGTCAACCTATTTTAATGGTGAGGGCTGACATATGAAATAATAATGCCTAAAATTTATATAGAATTTTTTAAACTGCTTTCATATGCATTATCTTATTTTGTTCTCATAAACCACCTCCTCCTCTCAAGATATACGGATTTGTCAAGTCGTCTCACTATTAAAAATTCTTCCTTGTCTCCCCATTATTTAGAAGATAAAGTCCAGACTCCTTCGCCTAATTTACAAAACCTTCATGAGTAGCACAAGTCTGCCTTACCACTCTCATCACTCTCTCTTTACTCCTCACTCTTCTGTTCTAGCCACTGAAACTACTTGTTGTCCCCTGCATATGCTATCCTGCAGGCATTTGTACATGCTCTAGACCACGTTAGAGTTTCTCAACCTCAGCACCACTGACATTTTGGACCAGAAAATTTTTCGTAGTGGGGCCTGTCATGTGCATTGTAGGACACATAGCAACATCCCTGGGTGCTACACACTAGAAAACCGTAGCAACCCTGTGTGGTTGTAACAAGAAAAAATGTCTCCAGAAATTACCACATGCCCTTTGGGGAAGCAAAATAATCTCCTCTTGAGAAACACTACTCTAGGTATTTTTGAATTCTCTTTTCTCAGTCTGGAAGACTCTACTTGGATTTCTACTATTGACTGACTCTGACATGTTCTTTAGAAGTTACCTCCACTGGGTGCAGCCACTATGGAAACCAGTATGACGGTTCCTCAGAAAATTAAAAATAGAACTACCATATGATCCAGCAATTCCATTTCTGGGTATATATCCAAAGAAAATGAAAACAGGATATCAAGGAGATATCTGCACTCCCATGTTTATTGCAGCATTATTCACAATAGGCAAGATATGGAAACAACCTAAGTATATGTCAACAATGAATGGATAAAAAAGATGTGGTATGTATACACAATGGAATATTATTCAGCCATGAGAAAGAATAATACCCTGCCTTGATGGCATTGTTCTAAGTGAAATAAACCAGACAGAGAAAGACAAATACTGCAAGATGTCACTTATACGGGGAATCTAAAAAATAGAAAAGAAAAGAAAAAATAAAATGTCACACTCATAGAAGCAGAGAGTAGAAAAGTGGTTTCCAGGAGGTGTGGGGTAAGAAAAGCAGGGAGAGGTGGGTAAAAGGGTACAAACTTTCAGCTATAAGATGAATAAGTTCTGAGGATCTAATGTAAAACATAGTGACTATAGTTGATAACACTGTATCGTATAATTGAAAAAACAGAAGTTACCTCCTTTGGAAAGGCTCCCTTTATTCCCTCCAGACTGAATAAGATGGCTTCCTTGGTTCTTGTCTCTACCTAAGCCCCAGGCACAATGCTCAGAGGATTTTTTCAATCTTAGTTTCACTGCACATTATTTACATGAACATGGGTATTTTATTCAATCTCCCTTTTCTTTTTCCCCTGAAATATATAATACAGATGATAATATTAAATAATTCACAGTGTCTGACTCATATTAGGTACTCAATATGTGTCAGTTAATATTATTATCACTATAACTTTATTAGTTTTTGAGTGGAAGCGTGATGATTCTAGTTCATTACATGTTATAATAAGAATTTATAAATTCCAAGTTGATATCATATTGTAGAGATATATCTAAATAATAACTGAATTATTCACCATTTTATATTTCTGTAGCAACATGTTCACCTTTGGGAGGAAAATCTTTGCTTTACTGAATGATAATTTATATCAGTTTGGATATATATAGCCAATGAGCCACACTGCGGCTAAACTTGGCCCATAGAAATGAAACACCCTATTGGAATATGGATTTCATTTCTCTATTCATCAATAAATATTATGAGAAGAGTTTAGTACGAGCTTCAGGAGAGCAAAATATTTATATAAAGCAGCAAAAAGGAAACAAATGTCAGAAAAAACATTAAAAATATCCATAAATCGGGAGTGACGTCAGTATCATGGCAAAATGAGTTGTTCCCTTTGTCTCTCCCATCTAAGTTACAACCAGGTGGACATTCAGTGACCAACAAAGGACTCTGCACAGCACACCAGAAAGTCTGAGTGATCCGTGCATCTATACATCTGAGGTTTGTGGACATCCAGGAGACAGTGGAACTAGGGGAAGCAACCCCCCTCCCACTGCACCAGCAGTGGTGATCCAAAATGCAGATCCTCACACCAGTGCACATGCCAGCAACCAAAGGCTGCAAGGGAAAGCACTGCACTCATGGATTGGCCCCTGTACCCCCAGTGGTGGCAAGTGGTGCACACATCCTGAGGCTCCAGGACACAGTGGAACCAGCGACCTGGCCCCATTCTCCTCCCCCGGCAGTGGTGCAGGACTTTCTAGCAGTGGGGACTACATCCAAGGCAAAAATTTCCTTGGCAGGGGTGAGGTGCCCTGATCTGAGGTCTCAAAAAGCATACCGGTGAGCACCAGTGACCAGAGACTGCAGGGCCAACAACAACACTTGTGGCTTAACCCCAACTCCTCCCTCAGCAGTGGCAGGTGGCACCTGTGACCTGATGCTTTGGGAACCACAGAAGAACCTGAGACCTAGTCCCCAGTGACAGCACCCCCAACACTGCCTCCACCAGCAGCAGGGGCCACTTATAAAAATGCAGGACCCTGACAGCAACAGTGACACTTGTGAACCCAGTGACCCTGGCAACAGTGCTGCCAGCACCCCCAGATAACCCAAGACCAGCAGTAGAGGTGGTGCACAGGTGGTGCAGCACCCAATCCTGTGGAGAGCCCACAGAGACAAAGTGGGGGAACATGAGACCCAAGTGACACCAGAAGCAGCAGAAGTGCTCACAGCCTGGTGACTTCGGTGGCAAGACCTGAGACTGCAGAAACATCGAAAGCAGCAAGGCACCAGCAACCTCAGAGACACAAGTGGCACTGATAATGCCTCTAGCAGATGCAGTGGAGGGTGGAAAGTGCAGGCTCTCAAATAAAACCAGAAGCAGCTTAGAACCAAAGTAACTAAAGCTGTACCCAAATAAGAAAGGTGCTTACTACCACAAATGCACCCACAGAAGATCAATTCGTCAAATACCATGAAGAACCACAGTAACACAGCAGAACAGAAGGAGAATGACCGCTGTCCAGAAACCAAACTTGAGGTCACAAAAAAGTACACTCTGACTGACAGAGAGTACAAAATAGCTGTCATAAAGAAACTCAACAAGTTACCAGAAAACTCAGAAAGACAGTTCAATGAGCTCAGGAATAAAATTAATGAACAGGAGGAATACTTCACCAAAGAGATTGAAGCTCTAAAAAAAACAAACAGAAATTCTAGATATGAAGAATACAATTAATGAGATAAAAATTAATGTAGAAAGCATAAGAAATAGAGCATAATTTATGGAGGAAAGAATCAGTGAACTCGAAGACAGAAACCTAGAAATGATCCAGGCGGAGGAGGAGAGAGAACTAACATTTTTAAAAAATGAAGAAATTCTTCAAGAAATATATGACTTAATTAGGAAAAGTAACATAAGGATTATAGGTATCCCAGTGGAAGAAGAGATGAAGAAAGCAACAGAGAGCTTGTTCAAAGAAATAATAGCTGAGAACTTCCTGAACCTGAGAAAAGAATTGGACATACAAGTACATGAAGCCAATATAACCCCTAATTACATCAGTACAAAAAGACCTTCTCCAAGGCATACAATATTAAAACTATCAAAGGTCAATGGCAAAGAAAAAATATTAAGGGCAGCAAGAGAGAAGAAAATAACTTAGAAAGGAACCCCCATGAGGCTTTCAGAGGATTTCTCCACAGAAACTTTACAGGCTAGGAGAGAATGGAATGAAATATTCAAATTACTGGAAGACAAAAACTATCAGCCAAGAATACTCTATCCGGTGAAATTATCCTTCAGATATAATGGATAAATAAAAGTTTTCCCAGACAAATAAAAGCTGAGGGAATTCATCACCGCTAGACATGCCTTATAAGAAATGATACAGGATCCCCTCTACCTGAAACAAAAAGGCAAAGGTTTACAAGGCTTTGAGCAGGGAGGTAAAGAGACAGACAAAATAAGAAAATTGCAGCTCTATATCAGAATAGGTTAGCACACATTTACTTATAAAATAAAGGATAAAGGGAATGAAAGTATCAAAAATAACTATAACCATTTCAATTTGGTGACAAACTCACAACACAAAAAAGAATAATTTGTGACAACAAAAACATAGAAGGAGAAGAGGAAAGAGATGGTACCTGCATAGGCTAATGGAGATAAGAGGCTATCAGAAAATGGACTATCTCATCTATGAGATCTTTTATACAAACCTCATGGTAATCATGAAACAAAAAATTAGAGCAGAGTCACAAATCATAAATAAAGAGAAAACTGAGAAATCCATCATAAAAATACACCAAATGAAAATGGCAGCCAGAAATACAAAGGAAAAGAC
This sequence comes from Ceratotherium simum simum, assembly GCF_057802395.1. Taxonomy (NCBI): domain Eukaryota; kingdom Metazoa; phylum Chordata; class Mammalia; order Perissodactyla; family Rhinocerotidae; genus Ceratotherium; species Ceratotherium simum. The sequence continues at coordinate 20,287,614 of NC_141923.1, read as the reverse complement.
ACAATGGAAATATAGAACAACCAGAAAACAAAAGTTAAAGTGGCAGTATTAAGTCCTCATATATCAATAATCACTCTAAATGTAAATGGATTGAATTCACCAATGAAAAGACACAGAGTTGCTGGATGGATTAAAAAACAAGACTCAACAATATGCTGCATCCAGGAAACACATCTCAGTTCTAAAGACAAACACAAGCTCAGAGTGAAGGGATGGAAAATGATACTTCAGGCAAATGGCAAGCAAAAGAAAGCAGGTATAGTCATACTTATATCAGCCAAAGCAGACTTCAAGATAAAAAAGACAATGAGAGACAAAGAGGGGCAGTATATAATGATAAAAGGGACAATCCACCAAGAGGACAGAACACTTATGAATATATACACACCTAACACAGGAACACCAAAGTATATAAAGGAACTATTAACAGACCTAAAGGGAGAAATTGACAGCAACAAAATAATAGTAAGAGACGTTAACACCCCACTTATGTCAATGGATAGAGCATCCAGACAGAAAGTCAACAAGGAAACAGTGGCCTTAAATGAAATACTAGACCAGATGGAATTAATAGGTGTACATATATAGAACATTCCATCCAAAAACAGCAGAATACACATTCTTCTCAAGTGCATATGGAACATTCTCAAAGATAGACCATATGTTGGGAAACAAAACAAGCCTCAATAAATTTAAGAAGATTGAAATCCTATCAAGCACTTTTTCAGGCCACAGTGCTATGAAACTAGAAATCAACTACAAGAAAAAAGCTAGGCAAGTCACAAATATTTGGAGACTAAGCAACATGCTACTGAACAACTGTTGGATCAATGAAGAAATGAAAGGAGAAATCAAAAAATAACTAGAGACAAATGAAAATGAAAACACAACATACCAAAACTGATGGGACGCAGCAAAAGTGGTACTAAGGAGGAAATTTATAGCAATACAGGCCTACCTCAAGAAATAAGAAAAATTTCAAATATACAAGCTTACCCTACACCTAAGAGAACTAGAAAAAGAAGAACAAATCCCAGAGTCAGTAGAGGAAGGGAATGATAAAAGTCAGAGCAGAAATAAATGAAATAGAGACTAAAAAACAATAGAAAGGATCAATGAAACTAAGAGCTGGTTCTTTGAAAAGGTAAACAAAATTGACAAACCGTTGGCCAGAATCATTAAGAAAAAAAGAGAGAAGACTCAAATTAATAAAATCAGAACTGAAAGAGGAGAAACTACAACAGACATCAGAGAAATACAAAGGATTATAAGAGAATACTATGAAAGTCTATATGCCAACAAACTGGATAACATAGAAGTAATCGATAAATTCTTACAATCATCTAACCTCCCAAAACTGAATCAAGATTAAATAGAGAATCTGAATCCACCAAACACAAACAAAGAGTTGGAAACAGTAATCAAAAACCTCCCAAAAAACAGAAATCCAGGACCAGATGGCTTCTCTGAAGAATTCTACCAAATATTCAAAGAAGATTTAATTCATATTCTTCTCAAACTGTTCCAAAAAATTAAAGAGGACGGGACAAATCCTAACTCATTTTACAAGGCCAACATTACCCTGATACCAAATCCAGACAAGAACAATACAAAGAAAGAAAATAACAGGCCAATATTGCTGACAAACATAGAGGCAAAAATCCTCAACAAAATATTAGCAAATCAAATACTACAATACAATAAAAGGATCATACACCACGATCAAGTGGAATTTATTCCAACGATGCAGGAATGATTCAACATCCAGAAATCAATCAATGTGATACACCACATTAACAACATGAAGAATAAAATCACATGATCATCGTGTGATGCAGAGATGCAGAGAAAGAATTTGACAAGACCCAACATCCATTTATCTTAAAAACTCTAAACAAACGGGGTATAGAAGAAAAGTACCTCAACCTAATAAAGGCTATACATGACAAACCCACAGCCAACATCATCCTCAATGGAGAAAATCTGAAACCCATTCCTCTGGGAACAGAAACAAGACAAGGATGCCCACTCTCACCACTCTTATTCAACATAATACTGAAAGTTTTAGCCAGAAGATTTAGGGAAGAAAAAGAAATAAAAAGTATCCAAACTGGAAAAGAAGAAGTGAAACTCTCACTATTTGCAGATGACGTGGTTCCATATATAGAAAACCCTAAAGAATCCACTAAAAAACTATTAGAAATAATGAACAAATATAGTAAAATCACAAGATGCAAAATCAGCATACAAAAATCAGTTGCACATCAATACTCTAATAACGAACTAGCAGAAAAAGTCAAGAATGCAATCTCATTTACAATCACAAAAAAAGAATAAAATGTCTAGCAATAAATTTAACCAAGGAAGTGAAAGACCTACATACTGAAAACTATAAGACGTTATTGAAAGAAATCAAAGAAGACATAAAGAAATGGAAAGATATTCCATGCTCATGGATTGGAAGAATAAAGACAGTTAAAATGTCCATATTACCGAAAGCAATCTACAGATTCAATGCAATCCCAATCAGAATCCCAATGACATTCTGCATGGAAATAGAACAAAGAATCCTAAAATTTATGTGGAACAACAAAAGACCCTGAATCGCCAAAATGCTCCTGAGAAAAAGAACAAAGTTGGAGCTATCATACCCTATAGTATTCAAAACAGCATGCTACTGGCAGAAAAATAGACACACAGGTCAACAGAACAGAAATGAGAACCCAGAAATAAAACCACACATCTGTGGACAACTAATCTCTGACAAAGGAGCCAAGAACATACAATGGAGAAAGGAAAAGGTACTCAATAAATGGTGTTAGGAAAACTGGACAGCCACATGCAAAAGAATGAAAGTAGACCATTATCTTACACCATATACAAAAATGAACTCAAAATGGATTACCGACTTGAATGTCAGACCTAACACTATAAAACTCTCAAAAGAAAATATAGGCAGTACACTCTTTGACGTTGGTCTTAGCAGTGTCTTTTTGAATACCATGTCTACTCAAGCAATGGAAACAAAAGAAAAAATAAACAAATAGGACTACATCAGATCAAAAAGTTTGTGCAAAGCAAAGGAAACCATCAACAAAACAAAAAGACAATCCACCAACTGGGAAAATATATTTGCAAATCATATATCCTACAGGGGGTTAATTTCCAAAATATATAAAGAACTCAAACAACTCAACAACAACAAAAAAATGAACAACCCAATCAAAAAATAGGCAGAGGATATGAACAGACATTTTTTCCAAAGAAGATGTACAGATGGCCAACAGGTACATGAAAGGATGTTCAACATCACTAATTATTAGGGAAATGCAAATCAAAACTATAATGAGATATCACCTTACACCCATCAGAATGGTTATATTAACATGACAAGAAATTAGAAGTGTTGGAGAGGATGTAGAGAAAAGGGAACCCTCATACACCGCTGGTGGGAATGGAAATTGGTGCAGCCACTATGGAAAACAGTATGGAGATTTTTCAAAAAACTAGAGCAGAAATACTATATGGTCCAGGGATTCCACTACTGGGTATTTATCCAAAGAATAAGAAATCAACAATTCAAAAAGATTTATGCACCCCTGTGTTGGCTGCAGCATTATTCGCAATAGCCAAGACATGGAAGTCAAGTGCCCATCAATGGATGAATTGATAAAGAAGATGTCGTGTATATATACAATGGAATACTACTCAGCCATAAAAAAAGACAAAAGTGTGCTATTTGTGACAACATTGTTGGACCTTGAGGGCATTATGCTAAGTGAAATAAGTCAGACAGAGAAAGACAAATACTGCAGGGTTTCACTCATATGTGGAAGACAAAAACATAGATAAGAAGAACAGATTAGTGGTTACCAGAGGAAAAGTGGGTGGGGGGAGGGTGAAAGGGGTAAAGTGGCACATACGTATGGTGACAGATAAAAGCTAGACTATTGGTGGTGAACATGATGCAATCTACACAGAAGTTGAAATACAGTAACGTACATCGGAAATTTATATAATATTAGAAGCCAATATAACCTAATAAAATAAAAATAAGTAAACTAATTTTTAAAAAATACATAAATCAGCTGTTAACACATTAATCAGATTAGTAAAAATACGTGCATAGAATAGCAAAACTGTTTAAGCTTTCACACAAATTCCTGAAAAAATATGAGGAACTAGTAAAATATATACTTCTTTAAATGAAGTTTAAAGATACAGAAAACTTTACTGAGAACTCAATAGAGAGTGACACTTAGGAATAAGCAGTCTGCAAGTTACTGTAAAATGCAACAAAAAAGTAAGATGGATTGGTGGATGGAAGGAATGATGGACAGAGGATAGATGGTGTGGGAGGCAGAATAATGTGGAGCTGTGAATGCTACCTTACATGACAGTGGGGTCTTTGCAGATATCATTCACTTATGGATCCAAAAGTAGGAAAATTATCCTGGGTCCAATATTATCTCCAAGGGTCTTTAGAAGATGTAACCATGAGGCAGAAGAGTCAGGAAGGAGATGTGACATGGGAAGCAGGGATCAGCGTCATAAAAAGATATGAAGATGCTATGCTACTTGATTTGAAGATGGAGGAAGGTACCACAAGCCAAAGAATGCAGGTGACCTCTAGAAACTGAAACAGGCAAGGGAATAGATTCTCCCCTAGAACCTCCAGAAAGGCATCACATCAGAGAGAACACAGCTCTGCCAACACCTTGATTTTAGCTCAGTGAAACCCATTTTAGTCTTCTGACCTCCAGATTTGTAAGATAATAAATTTGTGTTGTTTTAAACCACTGAATTTGTCATAATTTATTATAGCACTGGTAGGAAACTAATAGATTTATGTGATAAAACAAATACTGTCAAATGTTAATTGTAGAATATTAAACATATATGGGATTATACTCCCCCAAAAAAGAAAAAAGAAAGTACATTATGGCAAAATGCTATTAAAAACTGGGTTGATCAATGATAATTGATTAAAAATTGTTTTATGAATAAATTTCTATTTAGGTAACTTATTCATATATAAGATTGGCATTTCCTTCTCAAGTTAACTTTCCTAAGCAGATAAATAAAAAATCACATTTCAGATTATTAGCACTCAATAGACGCTAATAGAATATAATGTAATGGAATATACAGTCCAACTGGAAGTAAATTGTCTGGTCTGAGTTCAGATGAACTAATCTGTGACTGCAGATACAAAAGATATCATTAGAAGCATGATGCAGTTGTGATTCTTTCAGCTTCCTAACACTAAATTGAAATTATGAAATGCTGCTCAATTATTACTTTCTGAAGGATTATCATAGCATTGCTAGTACAAAGTATGACTAGTCTCCCTGCTAAAAGGAGAGAAGGAATGGACGTTGGTACCTTTTTTTATCTTGATACAGATTTGGGGGTTAAGAACAAACCAAAATAGATTAGTTTAATTCATTGTTTTAATTTTAATATGCATTAGTATGTTTTCTGCGCCAATTAGCCCAGTAGACTTCTTTGCATTCTTGAAACAAAAACCACATAAAATACTTGCCTAGTTTCTACATGTAAAAATGGGAACGTTGATATACTTCTGCAGGAGACACTTTAGGTGTCTTGCCTATATACTCTTGACATATTGATCTGACTTCCAACTACCAAAATCTACAGTTTTTATGCCTGAGGGCTTTCTCTGGCTACCAGAACTGGCTCTGCTGGAGGACAGGGCTCACAGGAAAGTGCTAGGAATTAGAAGCCCCAGGGTAAGTCATTAACTAGTGACAGAAGGAATCAGTGGATAATAGCCTCCACCCCATACCTCAAATGGGATAACTCTGTAGCATGGTTGACTCAGACTCTCTATTGGAATTAAACTCCAGTTGTCTGTACTGGGAATGTACTTGATAATGCCCCCTGAATTGGCATCATCACATTCTCTGTCTCGTCTCCCTTATCCCCTACCAGTGATTCCTTTGGATTACCTCCCAAGTAAACTCAGAATTCCCTGCTTTGAGAAAATTCAAACTAAACAGTTTCCCACTCTCAGAAAGGGAATTAAAAAATACAAAGCATACCTAAAAATAAAATTCTAGAAAGCTTTATAATATAATAACACACTCCATTTGAAAGCTTTTCTAATTGCCTAAGAATTTACTTTCGTCAAAATTAAGCATTAGGGCCGGCCCTGTGGCTTAGCGGTTAAGTGAGTGCGCTCTGCTGCTGGCGGCCCGGGTTCAGATCCCGGGTGCGCACCGACACACCGCTTCTCCGGCCATGCTGAGGCCGCGTCCCACATACAGCAACTAGAAGGATGTGCAACTATGACATACAACTATCTACTGGGGCTTTGGGGGGAAAATAAATAAATGAATAAAACAAAAAAAATTAAGCATTATATGATACTATTCAGTGAAACTGAGTTTTAAAGCCGCTGTTTTCTGTGAGTACTTAAACGTCTAAGTAAACTAAGTAAACATCTGTTAAAACCTTTTAACATCCATCTTGATTTTGTCACTTAACCATATGACTTGAGCTAACAGAATGCAGTAGAAGAGTTAACTTGAATGACCTATGCTTCTAATCTTAGTGGTTTCAGAGAGCAGTGCTAGAAAATTTCAGACCCATCTTGGACCATAGCAGTGAGCTTTTTTCCCTATGCATTTTGGCGTGGCACACATGACAAGGGTAAGTGGGACTGAGATGTTTGGTCCTCCTGAGACTAATTCCACAAAGTATTGTTCGATGTCACACAAATGGGAATATCAATATCTCTGTTTCACTACATGTCCTATTTCATATAGATGGACCATGAAGATTCAGAACAATTGAATTTCATGGCTCTTTTCAGCTTCTGTCACACAGAAAATGAAGGAAAAAAAAAAAGAAAGAAAAATCAGACTTTCAAATATACTTACCAAAAAGGTTTCAACAGTAGGAAATAAAATGTGAAAAACTATTGAAGTTTAACAGTGGTTAAGATAAACCCAGAGGTAACTATTATTTCTGATGTCAGTTACTAGGTTACTGGGGCTGGTCAATGAATGAAGAATGGCCCTATGCTTTATTAAGGAGCTAAGGGGGACCCTGATGCTGTGTTCTGTCAGAAAGATGCTGCAGTGGATAGACACAGAGGTCACATAACAAATTCTTAATATCCCAAGATTGGTCACCAGGCCTACCGATGTTACCTCATTTACCCCTAATATTCCTTCACATATGTCTTTGACTCACTTTCTGGCTTTAAATTCATGACAGTGTGATGATAACAGGCTTTGGAGCCACAGTAAACGTTTATAATTTTGGCCTTACTAGACATTCCCCCTTCCTCTGGTAAGAGGAACTCAGCTTTCCTTTGGGATATTTTCCTATATCCCCTTTGTTATGCAGACCTGATGGAGTTGGCAATCAGGAAAAAAAATAAAAAATCTATCCCCCTTCTCTAGCCAAATTTGTGATTCAAACAAGACCACTGAGATTCTGCCAGAATAATGCTGGAACATTGGAACTGAATGAGATGAGGGCAACCAAAAATAAAACATAGGAGATGCTAATCAACCTGTGTGAGAGCCCTGAGCTGATGATATTCCTCACCAGTCTTCACACTAGATAAAAGCCCAGACAATGCCGGCTGGGCTTCTATCCATCCCAAGTGGATGGTTAGATTCGGCAAGTTCTACCCATATCTTTCTGACACGTTTATCAGATCATCAGAAGCCATTTCTGTTGCTTGAAAACAATAAATGTTATTTCTCCTCAAGTCATTTATTTTTCTGACACGTCACTTGATGTTTCCTTTTATTTGACCAGTAATGGTTTTAAAAACATTTTTTTTTTAGGTAACAGTATCCTAATTTCTCTTCATTTTTCAGAAACAAAGGTTAAAAGTCAATGATACTTACTCTTTGCCAGGCACTGTGATTAGACATTTTTATGCATTATTTCCTCTGGTCTTCACAAAACATATGTTGATGTATAACTTGGTTTTAAATTCTTTTCTTATTTTATTTTTATTCTTTTTCTAGGGAAAGGGAACAGGCTAATTGTAGAGCATTAACCAGAGAAAAAGTTAAAGGCACATAAGGCGCATCTCATATATATGATATGTAAATATATATATTTGTTTAAGTACTTCTGTGTTCTATAGATTCCAGACACTGTGTAAAAAATAAAGATATTTGCATACATTACTTAAATTAATATTACTTGACCTTATGCTCCAGACCAATAAACTGAGACTCAAATATAGTATATAGTTTTTGGAGTTTTTTTTGGTTGATGAGGAAGATTGACTCTGAGCTAACGTCTGTTGCCAATCTCCCTCTATTTTGCTTGAGGAAGATTGTCCCTGAGATAACATTTGTGCCAATCTTCCTTTATTTTTATAATTGGGATGCCGCCACAGCATGGCTTGATGAGCAGTGTGTACGTCCACACCTGGAATCAGAACCTGCAAACCCCGGGCCGCCGAAGTGGAGAGTGAGAACTTAACCACTAAGCCACTGGGCCAGCCTTGGTATTTAGTTTTTTAAGGCCATATGTGTTGTATAGTCGGGAAGTGATAGAGGTAGGATTTGAACTCAGGTCTGTGTGACTGCAAAGCCTACCACACTTCTTTCTAGTTCTTCCAAAAGGGCCTTCTGTAGAGGGTTGTATTCTCTGGATATTTATTATCTTTGGATTTGCTCATGAAACTTATATTAATTTTTTTTTTTGTCTATAGGACTATTTAAGCTTAAGAAAAACAGAAAAGAAAAAACTTTTTATAAATTCTCAGTGACCTATAAAGCAGAAACAGCTGCTGGGTTATGTTGATCCTGAGTGAATGCAGACAGATCTCTCAGGTGGATGGACTTTAGATTTCATGTGCATTGTCATCTTACTCTTTGAAAAAATTTGGAGAAAGCTGTAGGGAATAATTTATTGCATTTTAAACAAAAATAAATGTCATAATGTAATATAAAGTGACAGTCCTTGATTATATTCACCGATGAACCTGGATCCTAAATATCTATTAATAGTGATAAATAATCCCAAGGGAAGTTAGTCTAGTTCCTTGCCTTTGAACAGTTTCTGAAAGTTGAGTAATAAATGGGGGGGGGCCATAACCCCCCGTTTGGGAGTAATCTGCTCATAAACCCCTAGTTTTGACTTAAAATATTTTAATATACTTTTATATAAACAGATACAGACATGGATCAAATTTTAAATTCATTATGCTTACAGTTCTTATATAACCAAAAAACAAAGACAGATATAAACATTAACTACAAGTTGACCTACAAAGCTGATACATTTTAAACTAATAACATTAATTTAATTCAAGGGAGGATCCTGTTTGACGGAATTTCAATTTCTGCCCATACATGACTCTGGTATTAATGGCTATAGTTAGAGGAACTCTTGAATTTGTTCTGTGTTTACTACTCAGCACTGGAGGTAATGCAATTTTCCATCATTTTTTTCTATTCAAATTCTTGGACAATTTTAATTCAAATGTGCTATGAAGTCATATTTTCATTGACTTTTTAGGATTTTAACGTTCTTATAATGTCTGCTTTTTAAATTATTTTATGATTTTTTTAGCCCTCTGCAATTTGACAGAACCATTTGGCACTGAGAATATTTTAAATAACAAGGAGATGCAATGTCTCAGTCTGGGTTTTTTCAAAGCAGACTCTGAGCAAAGGCTAATATGTGAGTGGTTTATTCAGAAATGTTATTTTAGGGAGCCAGAATAAAGGACCTTGGAGTATATAGAATATTTGGGAAAGTTCATCCAAAAATGTGTTATTGAATTGGCCACATCAAGGGAAGATTGTTTGCTTGATCCAAGGGAGTTCTAAGAAGCCTTCTGGTATGTTTCAGAACCAGCCAGCCCAGGAGTAAAACGGGAGATCATTTATCTGTTGGTTCACCCTCCAACATGTAAGTATTGTGCATGCATGGTTGCCAAACCCTTCACAGAGTACACACACTCAGCATAAGTGGACCTCTGGGCAGAAAGTCAGAGGACCCGCTGTGCATTGTCAAGGCTCTGTCAGATTGCACTTGTGCCAAGCTGATCAGAGCCTGTGTGAAACTGTCCACAGCAGCAGTGGCTGGAATAAGATATAAGGCCAAGAAGACTTGAAGCCACTCCAAGAGGCTTTCTCATTCACTCAGACACTAAAATCTTAGATAATTTAGAATATTGTATCTCTATATAATTAAAATAACCAGCAGACATTTTGAAAAATTGAGGATTTATGGACCCCTTGTTGAGAAACATTCTTAGTATATCTCATTTGTGGACGTTTCAGACGATTGCTCTATGAGTTTAACTATAGTCCTAGAAATATCTGTACATCAACTGCTTTACAGACATTTTGTCAATGCAGCCTATCAAAAAAGGAATAGAATTTCTTTTTCTAAGTAGTTGATTCTTTTAATTCAACATATTTTGTCAAATCCTTCTTTTGTGTATTCTGCTATGCTCTGGGAATTCAAAAACGATCAGGCCAAAAACACTAGAGGGTCCCATAGTTTTATTGGGAAGGTAGGCATGTAAACCCCAAGTCTAATAGAGTTTAATAGTTGATTCATGTTCAACGTGGTTGTGAGACAATAATATGTGTTTTCTACATATAAAGCACATATTTCAGATACACAATTTGCATTCAAAAAATGGATGGGTTAATTTCAAATGTACTACAACAGCAACAACCCAAATACTCCAAATATGTTACTGGAGAGAAAAATCATAGGTATTTGCATGGCCAGTCTCGGTTGGAATATCTATCTGTGGCCCCTGTAGTAGTGAGAGGGTGGAATTGTTCTCTTGATGTAATTAGCATAATAAGCCCAGGCATGTTATATAAGGCTGGGGATAGAAAACTACTCCTTAGCTCAATATGTTACATTAGATTAAGAGGAATGACATTTCTAGCTTCTAAATTCGTTCTTAATCCAGATTTTCCACATAAAATAAACTGAACTTGCAAAAAAAACATACTGTCTTAATTTTTGCCTTGAACATTTTTTTCTGACATTCGTATTCAGACAAATGTGTGTCGTTGTTTTTAGTATGAGAGACTCATTCAATAAAAATGTTAATAATGTTGCTTCTCTACCAAAAAAAGGAATATTTTCTATCATAGTCATATTGGTTTTGCCAAGATACAAATAAATGCATAGACACACACACATACACAAATGTATACATATATGTATACATATGAATATATATGTATGCAAGGCAATATGTCCAAGAAGTAGTAGGTATTAAGAGTGAAAGTTCTCTGTTAGATATTATAATCTTTTGCACATAATTTCAGAAAAAGACTCAGTAAAACCATCCTGCCTCCTGGAAACATTAAAGACTAAATCAAAAACCTAATGAAGCATAAGAATATTGAATAAATTAATTCTGTTTGTGCTTTCTTTAATATGGCTCTGACAGCCAGCTTCTTTCAAATATAGCGATTTGTTCTCACTGTGTTATTTTATACTAATAATACGTGTTATTGCTATCACTCTTATGCATCTTTGGTGGCATTTTTCATGCATGTAAAATAATCTTGATCAGAGCAAACTTCTATGACATTATGTCTTAATAATGGAAGTATGACCCGTTAAAATTGCACAATCTTTCATGATTTCTGAGGTGGAAATGTAGGGCCCATTGAAATGCACCTTCTAATACATATGCCAATGCTGGCCATTTCTGTTTCAAGAATTTAAAGGCTGTAATGATTTTTCTTACTATTTTAAGATAATGTGATTTATTTGTATATTTGCTTCTTTCTATATATGTTTAAGCTATAAAAAAAAGCCCAAACAAACAAAAAAACCAATTAGCCCTTATAGCTTCCTGTCTTAGTCTGCTCAAAATACCATATAAAACACCATAGACTGGGTTAATTAAACAACAGAAATTTGTTTTCACAGTTCTGAGGGCTAGGAATTCCAAGATCAAGATGCCAGCCAATTCAATTCCTGCTGGGGATTCTCTTCCTGGCTTGCAGATGGCCACCTTCTCCCGCTGTCCTCACATGGCAGAGAGAATGAGCTCTGATTTTTCTTCCTCTTCTTATAAGGGCACCAGCCCTGTCAGATTAGGGCCCCACCCCACGACTTCATTTAATCTTTATCACCTCACAGGCCTTGTGTTCAATGATAGTCACATTAGGGGTTAGGGTGTCAACATATGAATCAGAGGAAAGGGGACACAATTCAGTCCATAGCACTTCCTTAAATTTAAAATTTACTTTCTAATAACTCTGTAATGCTTACCTCCTGTACCATCTAGTCCACAGTCATGGTGGTCTCTTCCCTCTTCTCTAGTGATGTTTATTTTAATAACGATTCATAACGTTGAGGATGAAGATTTTGGTAACTATTAGGAAGATGCTCCTGATTAACTACCATTTATTTGGTCCCTACAATATGCCAGGTACTCTGTATCCATTGTCTCATGCAACATTCATCACTGCTCAATGACCTGTATGTTATTCTGCATATTTTCCAGATGAAGAACCTGAGGCTGATAGAGATTAATTGACTTTTGCATCACCTGAGTCATGATATAATAAACACAGTGCTCTCTCCTCAACATTTCCGCCAATTCCTAACATGTTTAAAACAAGAAGAACTCTGGGAACCAAATTTAAATTCTCTTCTGCTGGAAGTTGATGTGCTATATTGTTACAATTTTCACCTAACAGATTCAATCAATCTGACCTTAGTCCATTTTAAAGATGTGAATATATATTATAAAACATGATGGGTATTTAATATGGAAGTTTTAGAAAGTCCATGTTTTACTTCCCTTTAATGATTTAGTATGTATAAAGAAAGTTGGGGGCAGAGGGTGAGGTTTGACTGCAGTGTCTTGTGTTAAAATGCATGTTCTATGATTAATGTTTGAAAACTCTGACCTTGAACTTTCTCCCAAAGGGCTTTGGTTCTCCCAGGAATATGCTTCTGATGGTTGTCCCTGTGATGTGGTAAAGTCAAATCATTTTCAACATCAATATGTGCCTGGAGATAGACTGTTGCCTTTGTTTTGAGGCAGTAGAACATGGCTTGTGGATTATTATTTCCTTGGTGAGATTTTTTTTTTTTTCCACTGGAGTTTCTCCAATGCTTCATCCTTCAGGAAAAGGAAACTTGCTGGCTCATTTTCCATCTTTGTATTCCGTACCTCCACCCCCAAAGATAACAGTTGACAACTCACATACACCCATTGGATACTGAAATGCAGAACCCATGCCTCAGCAGGGAGATCAAGCAAAAACTTTCCAGTGTGGGTGGGATTAATCACAAATAACAATTCAAGGTTTGAAATGAGTCATTAAGACATTTAGACCCATTTTGGTATAAAATGAGATTAAGATGAGAATGTAATGACTTTAGTATCAAAAATGGAAAGTAGATGCTAACTACTAATTTGTAAAAAGTAACCTCTTTTCTCATTCTCCAGAATTCAATCCCGTCAAAACTTCAGGGCTTCTATGTCCTCCCAAATTTCATATTGTGATATGCTATGAAATTCCAATATTGAGCTAACGTAAGATTTTCTAAAAAGCTGGATGCATGAAATTATGTACTTCCCGGTGCAAGAGTTAGACTTGGTTCTCAGTAATGAAGTGATCTTGTCTAATGGCTTCAGTCTACATACCCAAGACAAAATAACAAAAAAAACAAAAAACAAACCTCTGTTTCTCAGTAGCTGTATTAGCCTGCTCAAGCTGCTATAACAAAATATCACAGACTAGGTGGCTTATACAGCAAAAATTTATTTTCTCACAGTTATGGAGACTAGAGGTCCAGAATCAAGATGCCAAGAGGGTTGGTGTCTGGTGAGGTTTCTCTCCTGGGTTTGTGGACAGCCACCTTCTTGCTGTGTACTCACATGACCTCTTGGTGCACACATGAAGAAAGATGGACCAGCAAGCTCTCGTATATCTTCTCATAAGAACACTAATCCTATTGGATTAGAACCCGCCCTTACAACCTCACTTGACCTTAATTACTACTTTAGAGGCCCCATCTCCAAATATAGCCACACTGGGGGTCGGGGCTTCAACACATAAATTTTGGGGGGACACAAGCATTCAGCCATAACAACAGCCAAGGATAGAATGCAAATCTAGTTCATTTAGGAACCATTCATTTCATCTATTCTACCCCCACTTAGAGTTCTGTAATAGGCATGTGTACTCAGATACACACATGCTGTTAATTCATTTTCCCAAAGGACGTGAGCACAGTTAAAAATAATTTCATGATGTGTGTACAGCCACATGGTAATTTATAGACAAAACTACCTCTGTAATCCTAGCCTCTGGGTGGACTCTTAGGGACCCTAAACAGCTGCCTCTGTTTCTGTAACCCTGTGGAGGTGCGGACAGCTAAATTTGTCCTTTTCGGAAGGAAAGAAAATCATCATAAAATTTTTTTCCGAAGTGTTTACAGCACAGATGCTTCTAATGAAGAGGTTTATGTTTACACTTGGCCTGATGGCAGGCAAATATTTGGTTTGTTCAGGAAACAGAAAGATGGCTCAAACTCTGAGCGTGGGAAGACATTTAGAATGACGATGGGGGGCATCTTTTCTAAGTAAGTATAGTTGGGTTCTAATCCTGGCTATGGTTTTAATTAATTGGGGGACATTGCTTCAGTTTTCTTGATTCCTCTTTTGCTCCTGCATGAGCTATCATCTACACAGTAGCTGCAGTGATTCTTAAAAAATGTAACAGACCATGCCACTCACCTGCTCAGAGGCCTCTTGTGTCTCCCCATCACTCTGTGACCAAAATCCTAGCCATGGGCCTTGGAACGCCCTATGATCTGCTTTTGGCCTGTCTCTTAGCTGCATGCCCTCTTTCTCTTCCTCTTACTAACTTTGCCATAGCCGTGCTGGCCATCCTTCTCTTTCTTGAATGCATGAAGCTTCTTCCCACTTTAGTCTTGTTTGTCTCCCTTGCTGGGGTGTAAACCGCTATTTCCCCAGTGCCTACAACAGTGCTTAGTGCCCACGGATATTCAGCTAGCATTAGTTGAATAAATGATGAAATAGCATCATTGTCCATGAAAAGTATCAAAACTGACGCAGCTATCCAAATGTGAATTATTGTCGTTATAACTGTCCTTTAATTAGAAGGCTTCATGGCTAGCATAGGCAGTTACCTTGTTAACTGCTAGGTGAAATAAATATATATTTTAAAGCATGTTTTCTATTTGCCTTCTATTTTTATAAAATTCTTTAAGTAGAACATGAACAGAGAAATATAAAGAATGAATCAATGCCTTGACAAACTGTATTTTGCTCCTATGAAATTAGATAATAATACCTCAAGAAAGATGGATTTGTTTAAATGAGGTTCTATATATACTCCAAAGAATCCACTGAGAACTAGAAGCGGCCTTATAACACACAAGCAGTCCAGGTACAAATTTATCATGGCCAAATCTTTTGACTTGTTGCTCCCAGAAGAATAATCAGGACTAGGGAGCAGGACATTTTCACCCCACCTTGCAGAAGCCATGCACAAAACACTTAGTTGACATTGATATTCGGCTTGGCTTGCCATGACAATTCAGCTAACTGAAGCCATGTGCTTTCTGATGCTCATAGGAGCCTGGTTTGGGGATGTGCAGCCTAAGCCTTCCTTTCCACTGGGTGAGGGTGCAGTTCTGTGACCCCCTGATGTTTATGGTTATATTCCCAGGGCATCTTTGATTCCAACTGATTTCTTCTCCATCTCAACACCAAGATAGCTTTTTATGGAAGAGTTACCTTCCTTTGCTGGGCATCTCTTGTTTCCTCTCTTGATTCCCCCTCTGCCCTTCTCCAACATGCTCTGCACCCCAGGAGGCTGCCCTGTGTGGACTACACCAAAGGGCTCCCTTACCCTCTGGTGTCCTATTGGATTCAGATCATGCAGAGCAGCACCAGTGGCAGACTGAAGGAAGAGAGTAAGAGCTTGATATGTACTCCTTCACCCTTTCCCTGCAGGTCAATATTCCTGTGATTTCCTCCACCATAGGCTACAGTTGTGGTCACACCACCTCCTACACACAGCTTTCTTTATTTCCAATAACCGCTGACCTACTTACTCCCTTTAGTCTTGGGAATAGAAACAGCCATGCTATTACTAGCTGTGGCATTGCACTCTCTCTGGTTGTTTCCCTTACAATAGACATTAAAATATCCACAAATCACTCAATTGTCAACTGTGTTCTACCAGAATTATAATTACACATTTATTCATAACCAAAAAGAAAAAGATAATCCTTATATATCTGCCCCAAAAGGAATATGAATTTTGGAAGCAGCATGATGGCCTCATAAAGTAATATAGCATAAAGGTTAATAGTGTAGCTTCAAATCTGTGCTCTGCATTTTGTTAGCCACTTCAAATTAGGCATGTTGTCTTCTTCTCTGACTTCAGTTTCCTCACCTGTAAAATGTGGAAAGAAATAATATTCAGCTTGCAGAATCATTCTGAAAGATGATGGAGGTAAAATATTTATCAAAATATCTGGAAAATACTAATTGTATGATGATGATAAAAGACAATTTTTATATTTTCCTGGCTGCGATGGTAATTTTATGTGTCAACTTGGCTGTACCATAGGCTGCTCAGCCATTTGGCTAAACATTATTCTGCGTGTCTCTGTGAGAGTGTTTCTGGATGGGATTAACATTTGAATCAGGAGACCAAATAAAGTAGATTGCCCTCGCTAATGTGGGTGGGCCTCATCCAATCAGTTGAAGATCTGAATAGAACAAAAAAGCTGAGTAAGAGGAAACTCCTCCTGCCTGGTTGCTGAGCTGGACATTGGTCTTTTCCTGTCTCTAATTCTAACCAAAAAAGTCAACTCTTCTTGAGTCTCAAGCTTGCCAGCTTTTGCGCTAAAATTTACACCATCGGCTCTCCTGCTTCTCAGGCCTTCACACTTGGACTAGAATTATACTATTGGCTCTCCAGCTCTCAGGCCTTCAAACTACACATCAGCTCTCCCAGGCCTCCAATGTGCCAACTGCAGATCTTGGGACTTCTCAGCCTTCATAATTGCATGAGCCAATTCCTTATAATAAATCTCTTTATGTATATGTGTGTGTGTGTGTATACTATAATGTATGTATATACTATTAGTTTTCTCTTTTTGCTGAACTCTGACTGGTACACTGGCTTTACTTTTCATCAGAATCACCCCAAAAGCTAAAAAATTCCCTCAAAATTTATTCCAAAATAACTGAACTGGAATTTGGGTGAGGGGTGCAGGGAGCTACATCATAAAGGATCTTCATGTGATTCTAAGCAGATGATTAGCACTGGTCTGTGAATTCCCATTTGGGAGACACTGAGTAGAAACAAAATTACAGCTCTTTATCATTTAAGCTAAAGTTCAACTCTGAGCCAAAACATTCTAGAGGGGTGATCTCATGACAGTTACTTAAATTTTGCACATCAGTATCCCCATCTAGAAATGATATTTATTATGCTAAAAGCTTTAATATATTATCTTGTTTAATGTATGAGATACATACCATTCCCACTAAAAACAAAGTACAGTATTTCTTAATTCATAGCAAAACATCATGTGATCTAACAAACCATTGTGACTTTTATTACTAGTAATATTAATGTCATTATTATTAAATAAGAGGTGTTTCCCTTCCATGCGTTCATTTAATAAATATTTATTGAGTGCTCATTATATGCCCAGCAGTATTCTTGTGCTGGGGGCATAATGATGAACAAGACAGATATAGTTCCCTGCCTTTAAATACCTTAAGTTTTCATAGGGGAGAAAAAATAAACATAACAATAAATTCATCACATCATTTAATGTCAAAGAGTGATAAGTCCTAAACAGAAAAAAATAAACAAGATAAAGGAATAGAGGTGAGAGGAAATAAGATTTTGGCAGAGACCCGATTGAACTAGAAAGTGAGCCATAGACCTGAAGAGGTGGAAGTCTAGGCTCCCTACTTGGCCTTTGCTGGTGGGGGTGTGGCCAGGCTGCTGATTTTTCTGTGGTGTTTGGTCGGAGTAGAGAAGTTTTTATTTAAAAGTACCTGCCTTGCTAGGCTGTCCTTTTCCTGGTCCTTTGGCTAGAGAGAGTAGATTTTCACTAGAGAGAGAACATTTTGGGAGATTTTTGTCTGAACCTGCTGGTGTTTGGGAATGTTGGCTCCTTCAGTATCAAGTCTGGGATATATGGAGACCAAAAGAAAACTTTAACTCACAAAATTTTTAGCTTACTGCTACTGTGTATGCTGGCCAGTTGTATTTCTAACTGAAAAGGGTGTTTGTCTTTCTAGATGGTGTTTAGTAAGGTGTCTAAGTTGTCCAAAGGACTGGGCTGATGGGAAGCTCTGTCTTCTAGAACTTTCCTCGGAGGATCTTTCCCAGTTATCACCCATGATGGGCCACCATGTCATTTTTTCAGCTTCTCATCCTACATTTCTTTTGACCCACGCAGTTTTGGTCTTAGGCTAATTTGAAAGTTATGATTCTACTTTATCAAGCCCTCTTCTTACAGCTGGAGTACATGATTAAGCCGTGGATGGGAGGAGTGTCTCTGTTTCATTTCACAATGTGTGGGCTGAAAGTCAAGTGTTTCTAAATCCTCATGAAGTATGCCATTATGGATTTACAAGTCAGGGGCTGTGTTGTTTCTCCAATAAACTTGTTTGGGGCCTGTGTTAATGTGAGAATTTGGAACTAAAGTGTATCTCAGAGCCTACAGTTTACTGGGACTCTGTCAAATTTGCATATTTGGGACTGAGATCATCCAGTTAGATGCTTCTCTGTCACCATAATGACAGAAACACACATCAATTAGAAAACCACGGTCTTCATCAATCTACATCTTGACATCTTCAGTGTTACTTCCCGTTTTCTAGAGTCTGTTAAATGTATTTTTTTCGCACTCACCACACTGGCGACTTTGGAGGGTGATTATGTCTAGCTGTTTTGGTTAACAGTGTTGGCCAAATTCTTAATAAGAAAATCTGTCACGTCTTGATAAATCATCTCCTTCTACCATAGCGGGTTTCCTGGAGCAGCTGGACAACACTTTCACAGCTGCTGCTTCCCATTGCAGAATTCGCTGTTGAATGAAATGTTTCCTATGGGCAGTGTCCTTTGGGTATCTTTCAGGAGGAAAATACCTTCATTACACTTACCATTAAAGCAATTCCATGTGGAAGTTGAGTGAAATTCACAGAAAACACAGCTGGCATGAGAGCGTCACTAATATTATTTTTGTTAGTAGATGTTTTTTTCTGATTATGCACATATTGCAGTGAATTGTTTCCAAATTTGGCAAGCCTTACAAAAGTCTGCTCCATCACAAACCTATCTGTTTTAAGTAAGTGAAAGATATTATTGTTCTCAAGGCTAAACTCCATTTCTTTTTCTATTCTCCACCCAGGTCAACTTGATCCAAACTAATGAAATGAATATCATAAAAGGAAAAACTTGAATAGGTCCTGGCAGCTGCTCGTTCTCATCCCCCTAATCTCTCTGGGTTCCCCTTTGTAGGGGAGCACAATTTGCTACCCTAACACATATCTCTTTGCCTTGATTATTTTTAAGAACAAAAAACCCAGGGAGAAACTTTGACCTTCCCCCTAACTGCCTAAGGCAATTTAAGATAGAAGGCCTGTTTCTAGAAGGAGCTATCACTGTAGGTAACTTTAGTATAAGATGAACTAGGTGTGGCAGACATGGAGGAACATAGCAAGGCCCCATTTGATCAAAGTCCTCTCCATGTCCCATTGTCTCTGCAAGGCATGGCAAATATTTGTTTACAAAACATTTGCTTTTCCATCTCTATGTGAATTGCCTTACTCCCTTTTGAAGTCCCAAACCACTACCTCCAACATCCTCTTTTGATTTTATCTGAAGATGGTATTTAACATGGTGGCTTTGGCCATTTTGGTGAGTCACTCAGTTTTTCTGGGTTTCTCCCATGCATACATGTTATTAAATTTTGTTTGATTTTCTCCTGTTGTTCTGTTTCATGTCAATTTAATTTAGACCAGCCAGAAGAACCTAGAAGAGTGGATGAAAATTTCTTCCTCCCTTACACTCTCTTTCTCTGAGTTGTTTGATTATTGATGAAATCCTTCACAAACAAACAAAGTTTCCCTCGGTCGCTGATGCCACCAAGTCAAATCTAGTGATAGCATTTTGTAAGTGTGGTTTTCTATGAATTTTCACTTTAATCAATAATAGCAAAATAGGTTACTTTTGAAAAATGAAAATCTCATACAATTTTAAGGTTATTGCATTTCTAAGGCCATGCCAGTATGTTTCAACAACATTGTTTACAGAATGGCCATTCTGTCACATGCTGGAGAGCAATTAGACTGACTGACTACATGGCTACCCCATTCAGGCACTAAAGGAGCTTAAAATATTGAACTGTCTGCGCTGAGAGAACGTTTTTGCAGGGCTACTCTCTTCCCCTTTTAATTATTGCTTCTTTGTTCAATAATGTGCCATTTAATATCATGGCATCATTTTACATAAACATATTATATAGCATACACATAATTGTGATCAAGTGTACTAAAGAACAGAGGAAGGTGTTGTAGGTATACAATCATGACTTCATCATGATCAAATAAAATACTCGCATTCAGTGGCTCAAAAGGCTTCATTTAACTCCCTTGAAAAAAGAACCAATCACTGAAGTCCTGAAACCCATTACAGAATTTCTCAGGTGGTACAAAACCATCTGTAACCCCAATACTGTTCTAAGAAAATAGAAAGTTCATATATAGACTTTGTAGTCATATGGTTTAGGCTCTAATCCAAAGTGATGTACCAGGTATTCTCTGGATGGCCTTTGGCAAGTAACTTGACTTGGGGATATGCATGAGATTTCAGTGAGGTAAAGTGTTTAAATGCCTAGCACAGTCCTTGACAAAAACTAGGTACTCAAAATGGATATTTCCCTGTCCTCCTCCTAAGTTAGGACCAAAATAAGCAGAACTAACGCTAAAAAAAACATTATCTGAAAGCTATCAAGTGCATCAGTTACCAGAGATGTGAGAGTACATTTGCAAGCACCATCGTCCATGAAAAATCGACAGCCTCTCCACTTGCTCTGGGTCATTGTAATACAGACAAAGCTCTTTCAATATTAATATGTCAGGTAGCAGGTCCTTTGGCATCATGGACTGTAAAGAAATGTACAAATGACAGTATGAATTGCCAAAATGTGAACCTGTCCCAGAACTGGTAGATTAACTTTGTACCTCAGTGAAATTTCACCTTTCTGACCCAAAGCTACTTAGAAAAGGTTTTTTTTTTTTGGTAGGGAGACGGAAGGAGGTGGGTGGGTGTTTGTCTTTATGTGGAAAGAAAAGCTGAGTTAAAGAGTATTCTAAATTCAGGCCTAGAGGAATGATATTTTGTATGTGGGCATATGTGGTTCCTTGGTGGTCCCCAATCTCAGAAAAAAATTATTTTTGTAAACCAAGATAATCTGAAACAGATTATAGGGAAATCCATCAGAAAAATAAATACAGAGTGTCTAATGTGATGTGAGGATGTCCATTAGTGGAGCTGTACTGGAAATATGGTGAGAGAATTGTTTGTTTTCTTGTAATTTTACACAGTTGTGTTTTTGTCTAGCTTGATCAATGCTAGTCTTGTATCCTAAATCTCCCTTTCTTTGCCTTCCTAGTGAGTCATTGACCATATGGCTCCAGCTCCCAGTCTGGCTGTGAGGAGGGAAAAAACTAGTCTTGATAAACATGCAGACCATTTTGAATATGAGGTTGACATAGCTGATCCCTCCAGCACAGTCTCGAAAGAACTGGCACATTGTGTCTCTTTCGTTAAAGGCCAAGTGTACCCTCTCCTTATCTAGGTACTGGTTCATCTGCAGGGTCGTTCAGAACCCAATTCATATTGCCTACTATTTTATTTACATTACGTGTATAAGTGCTGCTGTGATTTGTTATGTTGGGAGATGTTTGTGTATCTAGGGAATCTACGACTTTCTGCTTTACTCTGTCCAATAACTTTCCTGGGCCTTAAACACTTTTGTAAATATTTTTGTAATTCTTTTTCTGGTGATTTTGCAAGGCAAGTTGCATATATTGCATTACTATTCCCTCCACCAGGAATGTTGACTTGCTTTATAACAATATCCTCTTATCTCAATGATTACATTTTATATTTAAATGCTGGAAAGAGCATTAAAATGCTTCCTGCTTTTTAAATAATGGGTAAAACATAGCATTGGTGCTATGTAAAATACTGTATTTCTACATAATGTTTCTTCTCAGGCTTTTGCTGTTGTTCGTAGTTGAGTAAATTTAAGTAAGAAAATTTGAATAATAATTATTTTAAGGTTGGTTATTTTTATTCAATTCCAATTATAAAAATTGGCAAAATGGGAGCACAATCTTTGTTCAGGAAAACTATGAACTGTCAGATGAGAAAAATTAAAAATGTTTTTATTCAATCTTTCACTGAATTCTCCTGAACTTTGAAACAACCAAGGAAGACTAGTCACATTTTAAAGACAAAAGAAGCAATAGCTCTCTGAATCCAAAATTTTCTCTATGTGTTTTTTCTACCAGATAATACCTGATATAGTACAATTTTTTGAGTGCAGTTGATATTTTTCTCTTTGATTATGGTAAATTTCTCCATCCAAAAGTAAAGTTTTTATTATCTTTGTAAAGTAAAATGTATCAAATTTTTCAGTTGCCTCTTTTTTTTTGAGTCACAATCAGGGAATTTCTCACTCCTATGTTATAAAAAAATACACTTACGCTTCTTTCAGCATTTGTTTTGTTTTGTTTTTGTTTGCTGGTTTTTTAACTTTAGGTATCTGATACGATTGGAATTTATCCTGACATATTGTGTTAAATTTGATCCCAGTTTTATCATTTTCCAAGGCAATCTTGTTGCAACATGATTTATTAAAAAAAAATCTTTACTTCACTAATTTGAGATTTCATCTTTAGAAAATATTAAACTGCTGTATATCCTTAAATCTACTCCAGGACTTTCTGTTCTGTACTGCAGGGGAGGTAAAATTTCCCTCCACTCTCCTAGGGTTTCTGCTGGGACTGACACAAGATAGATTAATAGGAGAAAATCATATGAATTTTACTGACATGTACATTGGAGTCTTCACAAGAAAAATGAAGACCCAAATAAGTGACTAGGCCTGAGTGATTATATACCAGGTTGAACAAAGAGTAGTAATTGTGGAAAAGTAACTAAAATATAGGGGGACACTAAAGGAGAAAAGAGTTATTTTAACAAGGTGTTTTTGCACAGATTTCTCTTGTCCTCAATTTCTCATCTCTCATTATAAGAACATTTCTTCCTCCTGGTACAAGGAGGGCATTCTTCACATGGGAATTTTATCTCCTTCTTTCAGGAAGAAAAAGGAAAGTCAGAGTTCTCTTCTTGTATCTGCTATGTTTCAAATGCCTTTAACTCAAAATGATCAACGTGCCAGTGGCATTTTTGGGGATGGAATATCCTGAATTCCTTCAATACCATTGGTCTGTTCACGAAACAATAAAACTCTTAGGGAGCCAAGCAGTTCCCCTAAGCCCCACTGCTACCCTCATGAAACTCTTGGTCAGTATAGGCATACAAATGAACCATATATTAGAATTTTAATGAGTGTTAGAATTATATGCAGAGATAATCTATGTAATATTCTACATCCTTGGAATTACTGAGGTGACTATACAAGTCATAAAACAGAAATATAAATATATGTTGCCTTAAAAATGTTCTAATTGATTTAAATTATAAAAATTAGTTGCTGAATCCACAAGTTTGTTTGCTCTCACTCAGCTATCTTCCAAAATGTGATAACTGGGGAAATACACATAATTTGTCTATATTCTATTTTATTCATATGTAGCCAGTTAGGGAATATGTCCTATAATGTGTTTCTTTTAAAGATAATTTAATATATTTTTAAATTGCTATTATTCACATATTTAAAAACATTAAATGTATGCGATGAATTTTGTGGGATGATTTCTAAAATAACAAGTCTAGTCCTTTGGATGTATGGCTTCTGGAATTCATCACATTGCCCATTCCTTATTTGTTGATTCAATATTACCATCATTCTCTATTCAACACACCCTGCAATTTTCATTTCATTTGGTAAAATGTATATGTGTGTGTGCATATACATACATATATATATATACACAGTGTGTATATATAACATATGATATACAAAATGTACATGTATATGACATTTTTTTCATTATAATAACTCCATAATGACAATAGAGAGGATCCACATGAGTCACCATTCCAACTCTTATTTCTGTTTGTTCTGCCTTCCCTTGCTTGACCCAGTTGCAGGTGGTAGGAATCAGTGAATTTCAGATTCACCTCCTCGGCCCCTCACAAATACACACACACACATACACATACACCTTACCCTCTGCACCAAGCCTTGAGCCATTAAAAATAAAACTTACTTGTACTTTGGGAATACCCAATTTATTACAAGAAGTCTGCTGTCTCCAGTCTGCGCCTTCTGAGATCTAATGCTGTGTGGATTTCCTGTCACACCTTTTCATCTAGACCTTTACCGTGGCACCAGGGTTCATGTCCTATAAGCCAGCTGGCAAGAAATCGCACATTGATTTATTTAGTTTTCATGGCCCTGCATTTTATTTAGGTTTTTCCCCTCAATTTTAAAATTTGAATGAGTTTAGGTGAGACAGAATCTTTCCACTCATTGTCTTATGCCAGGTTTCCTTCACATATTTATTTAACTGCTCTGTCCTTAAAATCGTCTGCATATTTTTAAATTTCTGCTGGAACCTGTTCTCTCTTGTCCAAATTCCTGGTTTTTACTTATTTCCCTTCAAGACTGAGGCCAGCCTGTATATCTAGCTTCATCTACCAAATGCCCAAACACACACTAACATACATATACTCCACTTTCCTTTGAAATTGGATTTTGGTCCAGCATTTCTAGTATTATCTCAGAACTATGATTTCCCACACAACTGATACCAAGATCTTCTTAAAAACCTTTCTACTGTGGCCCTTTCCATCATGTGAACCATTCCCCTTAGTCTTGAGTTCAGAAGCTCCCCAGGTCTTGCTAATTTAAACGTCATTCTGTACACTTGTCGTCATTGGTACCCTATTGTTGGTAGCCATAGTCTTCTCTGATATACTTGCTAAGGTTTGAGAATCTTGGATTGATTGTGTTATTCAGGCAAATGATATCCAACATGCATTACTTTAAGGCCAACTTATTGTAGCAGACAGAGAATTGGTTTTAAAGTGAGAGTAATGTAAATTGAGAACCAATTTTTCCTTCTTATTATCTTGATAAATTGGGCAAATAATTTAAATTCATTCTGCCTTAGTTTTCTTGTCTGTTTAATGAAGGTAATATCTATATTTTAGGGGTTTTTTTTCATCGAGAATTTAAAAGATACAGAGCATATATACAATGATATGAAAATAGCAATTGCTTATATATTATTATATTCTAGTTGCTTTACATACATTATCTCTATTCCTTACACAACAATGAAAGTCATTTTTTATCATCACAATTTTTTCACATATGAAGCTCAGGAAGGCTAACTGACTTATTCTAGGCCGCCATGGGTATCAAATGCCACACCAGCATTTAAACTAGAATACCTGGTTGCAATGCCCATGCACTATGCGTCATACCATCCTGTCTTCACAGATCAGTACTCGACATAAATAAAATGCTCAATAAATGTGATTTTTACCATTCCCATTAAGATAATATAGATATCATAGTCATAATAGGAATTAAATAAAATCATTGTAATGCTAACTAGAGTATGGATTCTTTGAGACCAGGAATCTTGACTTATTCAGAATATTCAACACAATATTTTCCATATACTTGGTGTTCAACAGAAGTTTGTTGAATTGCTAACAAATTATGAAATTCAATTTTGATTGGAAAATGACAGTTATAATGTTATTGTGTGAATTTTTATGAGCATAATTCTAGAAGAAAGCTTGAGCAAGAAAAGACCTTAATAAGAGTATAAGTCATGATAACCTGGATGTATTTAATCTGTGGACTGATGTTGTATAATCACTTATAGGGGATCGTTAGCAATGCAACTAAAGTGTAATTGAATTCAGGTTCAACAACATCATTAAGTTAAAATCAAAAATAAATATAAAATTCATGTCAGTCACTGTTAGAGTAACTACTTCTTATTCCCCTTTACTTTCTTTCAAAGCAATTTAGTAGTTCACTTGATGGATGTTAGAAATGCTGTGTAGGGGGCAGAGAATGAGTGAGAGCTGCTGTTCGGGTTGATTTTAATAATATTCCTATCCATTTGGATGAAGATAACCTCACACATGGTTCTGTTTCTATGATAAATGGCTGTCACAGTAATGGCAGCCAGTGAGTCAGAATTCCAACCACAGCCAAAGTCTGTGTACACATTGGGTTGCAGAGCCGATGTATGTCGGGAGCAGTCAGCAAATGACTTCAGGGACAGGCCAGTCTTATTGCAAGTCATTTCTTTACCAAATGCTATCCATTCACAGTGGGATGAAGATGATGACTATCAATCACCTCAATGAGTTGCTATCACAGAGGGAAATTTGCATCCATATAATGATGTATAGATATTATTCCTTAGATTAATGCAATTGTGACCCTTTGCCCAGTTACTCTGGAGGTAAAATCTCTTGGTGATATGAGATAGGTTTAAATACATACCTTTTAAAAATGATACAGCTCTCAAAGAAACAATGTCCCTAGTGCATATTTGTACAATCTTGACAGGCAGTAAGACGATGGTGGCTTTACCTAAACCCAACATCTTTATCAGTTTCTACGCCTTTAAGCAATGCACATGGTAGTTATTTATGTGGATTTTTTGTGAAGATATTTGCATTGAACAGAACAGCAACATCAAGTGCATCCTGTGGTTAAATAGCCTGATTAAACAGAAGAATCTACCAACCAGTCTCTTAGATGGAATGTGTTGACTAATAAAATTTTAATTACTATAAGCTTTGTGAAAAAATAACACTAAAAAAGGAAAAAGCAAGCAAAATGTTTTTGATTTATATAGTTTTCTTCAACCATGAAAGGCATCTTGTACTCAGTAAATGCATCCACAAATATTTATGGAGACATTATGTACAGTGCTCAAGGCAGCGTACTAGATGCTGCAAGGAATACAAATAATTGTGTTCTGTGTTACTGTATATGGTGTGGTCACTGACCTTAGGAGAATATAATATAGTTTGTGTATGGTTAGACAGTTGTGATATTGAGGGAAGGGGCAACTGACATTTTAAACACTTACTGCATGCCAGACACTTTAGGAATTATGCTTTATTTCTTCCTCACAGTAAATCTTGCCCAATGGACATCATCTCTGGATTTTGAGATAAGGAAACTTTGAATTTTACATAGCAAATGTAAGGGCTTTGCCAAGGCTGCATAACTAGTCACAGTGGAACCAATACTGCAACTCAGACCTTTCTTAATTTGAATTCCATACTCTGTATAATGGTACACAATTGGATACCATTGTATTGTACACCATTCTGTGGTGAGAAAACACAAGGTATGGAAGCATTAGAATATGGAAAAGTAAGTTTACCAGGATATTTTATGTTAAGGAGGAGGAAAAATGAGGAAATGTATTTTCCATGGCTAAAATGGAGTCCTGGTAGATCATAACATTCATCAAAATATTCACTGCTCTCAATTCTTTGCCTCTTTGCTTAGACAAAATTCTAACTAAAATCTCAGAGGGAGATCTGCTTAGATTTCACATCTGTGTCTGGAAACATTGGCTACTGTTTTGTGAAATCTTATAGTTAATAGGGTCCTGTAGGGGAGGGAGAACTATTCCTCTATCCTCTAGGTTCTTCTGGCTGGTCTAGGAATTAAATTGACATGAGACAGAATAACAGGAGAAAATCAAACAAAGCTTAATAACATGTATTCATGGGAAAAACTGAGGAAAACTGAGTAACTTACCAAAATGGCCAAAGCCACCATCTTAAATATCCTCTTCAGCTAAATACAAAAGAGGATGTTGGTGGTAGTGGTCTTGGAATTCAAGGGAAAGAAAGGCAATTCACACGGAGATGGAAAAGCAAATGTTTGCGAAACAAATGTTTGCCATGCCTTGCAAAGACAGTGAGATATGGGGAGGACTTTGATGAAATGAGCCTTGCTAGGTTCCTCCCTGTCTACCTCACCTAGCTTATATTGTACTATTTTTACCTACAGTGATAACTCCTTCCAGAAACAGGTCTTCTATCTTAAATTCTTTTAGGCAGGTAGGGGGAAAGTCAAAGTTTATTTCTGAGTCTTTTGTTCTTAAAAATAATCAAGTCAAAGAGCCACATTTTGGAGTGCAAATTCTGATCCCCACGGTCCCCAAACCAAGTTTATATAGGGAAGGTATAGGGATTACATCAAGATCACATAGCTACTTGTGGCAAAGTAAAAACAAAAACTACTTTTCTTCTTTCCAGAGAATAATATTGTCCCAAATAAAATTTTCTGCTAACTAAATGTCTAAATTATATGTGTCTACGTAATAATTATCTAAATGATTCTAATGAGTTAACTCTTAGATTTCACAAACTGCAGAAAGATACTATTTGCAAAGACTCTAAACAGCTACCAACACCCTATTACAAATATATATTTCAACTTAGAATAGTACTTGCCAAGTTAAATAAATTAGAAAAGAGACAAAAGGATTATAATTACACGTAATCCTGTCATTCTTCTTCATACATTTGCTTTCATCATTATGCTATAAAATTTAATAACGTGTTTTAATTTTCATAGAACTAGA
Source organism: Ceratotherium simum simum (assembly GCF_057802395.1). Taxonomy (NCBI): domain Eukaryota; kingdom Metazoa; phylum Chordata; class Mammalia; order Perissodactyla; family Rhinocerotidae; genus Ceratotherium; species Ceratotherium simum. The sequence continues at coordinate 20,258,765 of NC_141923.1, read as the reverse complement.
ACAGTCCAATATTCTGTCATATTTATGAACCCTAAGGTGCTTACCCTGCACTTTATTTTTTTCCACCACTTTCTATTATAAATAATGCTGTTAGAAATATATCCATGCATAAACCTCTCCCTCCATCATAACCCCATATATTTGACCATTTCTTAAAGAAATTTCAGAAGAATGTTTACTGAAGTAAAGGTTATATGAATATATAGCTGGAAACTTATTAGCCACATGCCTATGCAAAAGAGTTATATGATTCTATCAATAACTTATGAAGGGATCGATTTTATCACGCCATCACCAGAAAATAAATCCTTTGTGTTATAAGCACTGTTCTGATGAAGAACATCTGGATAATTAGAAGTGATATTAAGAGGTTTTTGGTTTTTTTCATTCTTTCACTTTAAAATTTTATGTACATAGCAAACCCATTTTCTAATTTCATGCTTTTTACTCTTTCTTAAATAAATTTTGACTTCCATAATTTGTGACTTTAATCTAAGGAACTAGTAGTGCTTCGTATACTTTACTTGTGTTGTTATATATTGGTATAAAGCTGAGTGCATAATTCACATAATCATGGGCCCAAATATGGTCTAGGTACTCACTAAGAGAAGCCCCTGTTTTAACTTGTTGCTGTATGCTCTCAGCTGATATGAGAAATTCTCAGCAGTCCTTGAAACCAGCAGGTAGGTCTAAGCCCTACCACCTGCCCCCTTCCGCATTTCATTCCACGTTCAGCGAAAAAAATATTTATTAAGTACCTACTATATTCCAGAAACTATTCTAAACAATGGAGATACAAGAGTCAGGGTCATTTCTGAAGGGGATCTGACATTCCAGTGGGGAGTATTCCATGTGGGTGAGACAAAAAACAAGCATGAAGACAGCAACAACAACCACAATGTTAATTTAAAATTGGAGAAATACTGGAAGAAAATAAGTCAGGTAATGAGGACAGAGAAAGAGGGAAGGATATTGTTTTAGGTTGTGTTATTAAGAAATCCCTTACACAGCTGGGAACATTGGACCTATGATCCAAATGACAGAAAGGAGCCAGCTGTCTGAAGAGTCTTTCAGGTAGAATGAACAGCAGGCTCACTGTTCCAAAGTTGGAAATATCTTGGGACATTTGAAGAACAGAAAGAAGACCAATGGGACTGATGGAAAGGAAGTGTGATAAGAGATGATCCCAGGGGAAGTAAGCAGGTACTAGATCACTTTAAGAGTTTACAAGGTATTTACATTTAATTCTAAATAAGAAGCCATTGAACGATAGTAAACAGGAGAGTTGCATCTTCTTATTGATGTTTTAACAGTGTTATTGGCCATTGTTTGGAGAATGAATTGTAGGGAAGCAAGAGAGAAAGAAAGCAGAAGATATTGGAAGCTCTTACTAGAATCTAGGCAAGAGGTACACCCATCTTGAACTAAAGTGGGAGTAGTGGAGATAGAACAAAATTATTAGGCTTGGGTTTTTCACTGGATGCAAATCTTTCTTGCTGTGGTGTGCAGCTAAACTGACTCTCTAAACAAACAAACAAATCTTGATTTGTTGTGGTGCTGATTTTTTTGCTGTTAATGTTCCTACTAGAGCCAATTTCAAGCTGCCAATGTAATGTCACTGAACATGTCTTTGGGAAGAGATGTGCAGAATGAGCTCCTGAGAGCCGTTATGAGCTGGCTACAGCACAACACCACTTGTATGCCTTCTCTATTTCCCTCAACTACTATTTCTTTCTCTTGGTTGGTACCCAACTCATGCCCCATCATCACTGTTCTCTTGACTGGGATGCACTCCATGGTGCAAGAGATCTGAGTTCCTGAATAGTCTCCTGGGGGTCAAATGATAAGTCCCATAGAGAACTTTAAACATTGCAAAATGTGAGGCAGGATAAAGCTAGTAAGATAACTCTCTCTCCTTTCTCCCTTTTATGATCTGATGCTAGATATGGTTTCTCGCGGCTGAGCAAATATGCCTGTCAAACAATTTGCTCTGACTCTTAGTGGCCAGTATTGTAACACATCGTATTGCGTGGCTTCAACCATTTCCTTGCATCATTTACATTTTTTGTTATTTTCTCACCCTCACACTCTTGGGTTGGCATCTGACACATAGAGTGTCAGCATTTTGATGCTTACTTAAAACTCTTCTTTCTAGAGGATATAGACTAATTCATATATACACTAAGACTTATTTGGAAATGGGCATGAGCTATGTTTGGAGACAGACATGACTGTATAGACAGACTTGCTAATAGAATAGATGTGTGGGGTGACTGAGGAAAAGAGAGAAGTGTCCAACCTTTTTTAAATAAACTTTTCATTTTAGAACATTTAGATTTAGAGAAAAATTTTGAAGATAGTATAGAGAGTTCCCAGATACTCCTGACCTATTTTCCCTTTTATTATAGGTATGTATGTCACAATTAATGAACCAATATTGATACATCGTTATCAACCAAAGTCCATGCTTTATTCAGATTTCCTCAGTTTTTACTGAATGTCCTTTTCCTCTTCCAGGATATGATCCTGGATACCTCATTGCATTTGGTCATCCTGTGCCCTTAAGCATTTTCTTGACTGTGACAATGACTCAAAACTTTCTTTGTTTCTGATGACCTTGAAAGTTTTGAGGAGTACTAACCAGGTATTTTGTAGAACGTCCCTGGTTGGGATTTGTCTGATGTTTTTCCTCATTGGACCGTTATGTGTTTTGAGCAGGAAGATCACAGAGGTAAAATGTCATTTTCATCTTATATCAAGGCTGCAAACTATCAGCATGACTTATGTTGATCTCAATCACTTGGCCAAGGTAGTATTTGCCAGGTTTCTGTACTGTAAAGTTACTCCCCCCCCCACTCTTTTCCATACGGTACTCTTTGGAAGGAAGTCACTATGGGAAATTCATACTTAAGGAGTGGGGAATTATGCTACCCCTCAGAGTGGAGTATCTACATAAATTATTTGGAATTCTACTGTACAGGGGATTTTTCTCTTCTTGATCGTTAATTTAGATATCCAATCATTTATTCATATCAGTAGGTATTCATGGATTTTTTTTTTTTTTATACTTTGGGTTATAATCCAGCACTATTTTGTCTGTTTTCTTGCTTAAATTGGTCCAGCTTTGACCATTGGGAGCTCTTTTGATTGGCTCCTGTCCCATATTATGTGCAATTTTTTGTATTTGTTTTGAACACTTCTGAACTTTCAGACACTACAAGATGCTTCAAGCTCATCTTATATATTTTCCATCCCTGTTCCTGGAGAAATCAGCCATTTTTCCAGGGGCTCTGGTTCCTTTTGTTGAAGAACAACACTATAAATCAAGATCTGGGAGCTTGGTGTGCTAATTACTACTGAATGTCTTTGCTTCTAGGCTCTCTCAGCTGACAAAGCAAGAAAATAGATGTGTGTATATGCACTCATATATTTGTATAACATATGTGGTATTTCTATATGTAAGTGTCTATATATGTATTAGGCCAAATATCAGTATAAGTATAAATATCAGTATTGAGTTCTTACTAATATTTCCACCTCTAATCCATTACCACATGGAACATTTTAGCTTTCTCCCTTTTCTTGTCTGTAAATTCCCATTCCAACAGCAAGACCCTGCTTTCTGCCATCCATTTACTAAGTCGTTCGATTCCAATATACATGTGTACATGTATATCACTATCTAAATTGTTAACCCATGCTCCCATGGTGGAAAAGATTATCAAACAGAGTACAGTCCTCATGTACAATTTCTTTAGTCTTTAGTCTTAGAGACTCATTTCATTTCCAAAGTTACTTTAGTCAAAAACATTTTCCCCCACCTCCTTCATTGAGGTTGTTTTATACATTTGTAATAAAATTAGATTCTTTTGCAACATTTTGCAATGCATCCTGGTATTCCCTGATCCCCTGAATTTTTATTTTGCACACATTTTCAAATTTGCAATAGTTCTTTATACTTTAACGTTCTATGAGTTTTGACAAATGTATCCATCATTATGTATACATTTTGACAAATGTATTACACAGAAGAGCTTCACCATCCTAAATGTGTTGTCTATTCAACTATCCTCCCACAACTCCAAATGCCTGCCAGCCACTCATCTTTTTATCCTCTCTATAGTTTTGCCCTTTCTGGAAGGTCATATAATTAGAATATATAATATGTAGTCTTTCAGGTCAGCTTCTTTCATTTAGTAATATGAATTTAAGATTTATCCATGGCTTGTCTTAGCTTGATAGCTCATTTCTTTTTAGCAGTGAATACTATTACATGTTACGGATGTATCACAATTTCTGTATGCATTCACCTTTTAAAGGTGGCTTCCAGCGTCTTGGGATTATGAATCAAGCTGCTATAAACATTCATATGAAGGTTATTGTGTGAACACAAGTTTTCAAATCAGTTGAGTAAATATCAAGTAGAGTAATTGCTGCATTATATAGTAAGAATATGTTTAGCTTTGAAAGAAACTGCCTAGTTGCCTTCCCAAATTAGCTGTAACATTTTGCATTCCCACCAGCAATGAATGAGAGATCCTATTATTCCACATCCTTGCCAGGTATGGGTGGGTATTGTCAGATTTTGAGGTGTCAGTCTTTCTAATAAGTGTGCAGTAGTATCTCTTTTTAATTTGAAATTTGTTAATGAAAAACTATGTTGAACATTTTTTCCTTATGTTTACATGCCGTGTGTATATCTTCTTCGTTGAGGTATCTGTCAGATATTTTGCCCATTTTTTATTTTATTTATTTATTTCATTGTTGATTTTTAAGAATTCTTTGTATATCTTAGAAAAAAATCTTTTATCAGATAGGTCTTTTCAAATATTTTATCCCAGACTGTAGCTTATCTTTTCAGTTTTTAATTTTAATAAATTCCAACTTATTAATTATTTGTTCACGGATCATGATCTTGCTGTTGTATCTAAAAACTCACTGCCAAATACAAGGTCACATAGATTTTTTTCGTTAGTTTTCTTATAGAGTTTTACATTTTTGTGATTTATATTTAGGTCTATGATCCACTCTGAGTTAAATTTTTTAAGAAATGTAAGGTCTATGTGTAGGTTCATTTTTTTCTCCCCTATGGACATCCAATAGTTTCAGAATCATTTGCTGAAAGATTATCATTTCCCCATTGAATTGTCTTTGTTGCTTTATCAAAGATTAGTCGATCTTGTTTGTAGGGATCTTTTTGTATGAGCTCTCTATTCTGTTACAGTAATCTATGTGTCTATTCTTTTGCCAAAACTACACAATCTAGATTATTGTAGCTCTATAGTAAGTCTTAAGTGATGAGGGTCCTCCAACTTTGTTCATCAGTGTTGTGTTGGCTATTCTAGGTCTTTTGCTTTCTCATGGAAATTGTGGAATCGATTTGTCAATACCTACAAAATACCTTTCTGGGATTTTGATTCAAATTGTGCTAAACCTATAAAGCAAATTGGAGAGAGTTGACATCTTAAAATATAGAATATCTTAAAACAAAAAATGGCCTTCCAAGCCATGAACACAGAATATTCCCATTATTTAAATCCTCTTTGATGTCTTTCATTAGAGTTTTATAGTTTTCTGCATATGGATCCTGTATATATTTTCTTGGATATATATCTGAATAGTTTTTTCTTTGGTACTATTGTAAATGGTACTTCCTCCCTCCCCCAAATTTCAGTTGGTCATTGATAGTATATAAGAAAGCAATTGACTTTTGCATATTAATCTTGTATTGTAACCTTGCTGTATTCACTTATTAAGTGGAGGAGATTTTTGGTGATTCTTGGATATTTTCCTCATAGACCATCATGCCATTGGTGAATAAAGATCATTTTATTTCTTCTTTTCTTTCTTTTCTTTTATTGTCTCATTGCACTATCTAGAACTTCTCGTATAAATTGGGAATAAGAGTGCCTTTTTTCCAGTCTTAGGGAGAGAACATTCATTCTCTCATCACCAAATATAATGTAAGCTATTGGATTTTTTAGATATTCTTTGTCAAGTTGAGAAAGATCCCCTGTATTTCTAGTTTGCTGAGATTATTTTTATATTATGAATGGATGTTGTCAAAAGCTTTTTATGCATCAATTGATATGATCATAAGATTTTTCTTCTTTAGTCTGTTGATGTGGTGAGTTACATTGATTGATTTTTGAATGTAGAACTAGCCTTGTATCATTAGAATATCTCACTTGTTTGTGGTGTATAATACTTTTTATACATTGCCAAATTCAATTTTCTAATATTTTATTGAGGAATTTTGAATCTAGCTTGAGAAGAGAAATTGATCTGTAGTTTTGCTGTCTTGTAATGTCTTTGGTTCTGGTAATAGGGCAATCCTGCCCTCATAGAATGAATTAGGAAGTGCTATTTGCTACAATTCACTAATAAAACGATCTGGGGCTGGGGCTTTCTTTGGGGGCTATTAATTGATAAAATTTTCTTAATAGCTATAAAGTTATTTGGATTATTCCTTCTTGTGTGAATTTTGGTAGTTTCTGTCTTTCTCAGAATTGGTACATCTCATCTAAGTCATCATATTTGTGGGCGTAGAGTTGTTTATAATCTCTTTATTATACTTCTATGTCTGGAAATCAACTGTGATGGTCCCCCCCAATTTCATTCTGATATTGCTTGTATCATCTTTTCTCTTTTTTTTTTGGTTAGCCTGGCTACAGGCCTATATATTTTAGTGATCTTTTCAAAAAACTAGCTTTTTTCTTTCAAAGAGTCAGCGGTAAAGCAAATAATTGTTCTGAAGTCTACTTTGTCTAAAAGTAATATTAGCTACTCCAGCATTCTTTTGATTAGGGCTAGCATTGCATTTCTTCTTTTTATCTATCTATCTATTTTTCTACTTTTTCTATCTACTTTTATCCCAAAAGAGTCTTTATACTTAAAGTAGGTTTCTTGTGAACAGCATATAGTTGGGTTCTTTGTTTTTTATAATCTACTCTGACATCTATGCTTTAATTGGTGTATTTGGATTGTTCATTTTTAAAGTAATTATTGCTATATTTGGATTAACATTTACTACTACTTTTGTAACATTTTGTATTCATTGTATTTGGTTTTTTTTTTTCTTTTTTTTCTGTGAGGAAGATCAGCCCTGAGCTAGCGTCCGTGCTAATCCTCCTCTTTTTGCTGAGGAAGACCAGCTCTGAGCTAACATCCATTGCCAATCCTCCTCCTTTTTTTTTTTTTTTCCCCCAAAGCCCCAGTAGATAGTTGTATGTCATAGTTGCACATCCTTCTAGTTGCTGTATGTGGGACGCGGCCTCAGCATGGCCGGAGAAGCGGTGCGTCAGTGCACACCCGGGATCCGAACCCGGGCTGTCAGCAGCAGAGCGCGCGCACTTAATCGCTAAGCCACTGGGCCAGCCCTCATTGTATTTGTTTTTATTTTTACTTTCCTCCTCTTTTTTCTGCCTTCTCTGATGTTAATTGAACATTTTATCTGTTTTTTAGCATATCTACTATATTTTTTTTAAAAAGTTGTTGGTTATCATTAGAATTTGCAATATGCATTTTTAACTAATCTAAATACATCTTCAAATAACACTATCATGTTCCATGTGCAGTACATGTAAGTTATAACAGAGTAGTCCTAATTTTTCCCATAATGCTTTATGACATTTCTATCATTCATTTCTCTTATCAATCTGCTATAATACCCAGCATGTGGTTACTATCATTACTTTAAATAGTTATATTTTATATCAATTAATAATAAGAAAAAGATTTTGTTTTGCCATCATTTATTTCTCCAACATTCTTTTTTATGTGATCTGAGCTTCTAAGCTATATAATTTTCTTTCTCCCTGAATATTTCTATTAAACTTTTTTGCAGTACAAGTCTGCTGGCTATGAATTCTCGTTAGTTTTTAATTATCTGAGAACATCTTTATTTCTGCTTTACTTTTGAAGTATACTTTCACTGCATATAGTTTTCTAGACTGTTGGGATTTTTTTCTTCCAATAATTTAAGTATTTTGCTCTATTCTCTTATTCGAATAGTTTCTGACAAGAAGTCCACCTTAATCCTTATCCTTGTTCCTCTCTAGGTAAAATGTACTTTTTTCCTTCTGTATTCTTTCAAGACCTTCTCTCTGTCTTTGGTTTTCTGCAGTTTGCCTGATATGCCTTGGTGTAGTTTTTCTATATATCCTGCTTGGTGTTGTCTGAGCTTCCTGGATATGTGTGTCATTAATTTTAGAAAATTCTTGGATATTATTATTTCAAACATTTCTTTGACTCATTTCTCTCTTCTCCTTCTAGTATTTCAATAATGTACATGTTACACTTTTGAAATTGTCCCACCAACTCAGAGTTCTTGGATCTTCGTTTTTTCTTCTTCTTCTTCCATTTTTTGTCTCTTTGCTTATTGGTTTGGTACGTTTCTATTGACTTTTCTTCAAGTTTACTGATTCTTCCCTTGGTCATATTGAGTTTACCAAAGAGCCAATCAAAGGCATTCTTCATTTCTGTTACAGTGTTTAACATATTAATTGTAGTTATTTTACATTCCCTGTCTCATAATTCCAACATCTTTGTCTTGTTTGAGTCATGCTCTGGTACTTGCTTTGGCTCTTCAACTTGTGTCTTTACCTGCGTTTTGTCATGCCTTTGTAATTTATTTGTTGAGTTAGGCATGTTGTATCAGGTAATAGGAACTTAGATAAATAAGCCTATAGGGAGAGAATTTACATTAATCTGACTAGGAGTTGGGCTGTCTTTAATATTTGCTATAGCTGTAGGTGTCAGCGGTTTCAAATTCCTCTAGCGACTTTGTTTTCGCTCCTGCTGATATTGGGCTTCCCTAAGTACTCCTCCTCAGAATCTTGCCAGTATTTCAGCTCTAATCCACTATTATTATATTAGAGCTTTTTACATGTGGTGGTAAGGTATTATGATTAAATCTCAGGCTTTTAATAGGCCTGTGTCTCTGGACTGTGGCCATTACAAGTGTTTCTTAGCTCCCTCTGCCCCCTTTTTGTAAGACAGGATGGCTAGAGGATCTAGACTAGATGAAATAACATAGAAAGAGCAAAAACTAGCAACAAGATGGTGGATAACAGAGGTAAACAAAATTAAAAAGTTCTTGACCTCAAGGATCTTCCATAATGGATGAGTATATTTACATATATTTAGTATATTTGTTCACACTGGGGTGATTAGCTATTTGATGATGAGAAACAGTCATAATATAGATTACTTTAATAACATTTGTCTTAAGAGTAAACGAAGTTTTATCTTTTTGGTTGGTTAAGAAGCAGTCGTCCCTTCTCTACATTCTTTCCTCAAGTATATGTCTCTAAAGCTTTAGAATAAATCAGAGCCATATGATAGAAGGAGATGGATCCTGAATTGTTATGCAGAAGATCCACATACCAAGGAGAATTACATTATGGAATTCTTACATGAGGAACATTGAAACTTGGGGATGTGTTTGTTTCAGCAGCTACTGTTACCTTAAAAAATACAGTGTGTTAAACAAATTGCTATCATTGGCTTTATATTTCATTTTACTTGGGTAGATTTTTCCAAATTTCCAAATTTTTTACACAAATATATAGTGCTAAGATACTCATTTGTCAACACCCATGTAATAACATTCAATATTTTAATGGAATAATTAGTAGAGTATCCTCCAGTGTAAATTTTCACCTGGGTATCTTCCTTTAAGGCACTCTGTCTCAACCTCCCACTAAGTACTATGATGACATAGAGGAGGTTAATCTACATAAACTAGAACTATCAGTCAACTTATTATCAGAATCTAGAAAGAATTTCCATAAGCTACAAAGTTATAAATTAGACTTAAAAAAAAATCATAGGACAAGTAATGTTGGCCATATAGAAAAGTTTATTCTGTGTATGAAAAATGGAAAATTACCCACCTAAAAATGTGATGAAAATTTGTCTTTCCTCCATCTCTCATTATCTGCCTCATCATTTCACTCAAAAATGTTTATTGAGTACCAACAAGATTCCAAGACTTGCAATTTGGAATTCAAAATTTATATTAACCAGGATACTAAATAACCAGTCATTTAATGAGTAAGTGCTGAATTTTGAAATCTCACTAGTGCCATCATTTACCCTCTATAAATACTTACCTTGATCTGTGTAATCAGATGCTGAATTTTTGATAAAATAAATAGACAAGATTTATAGAAGATTGATAAAAAATTATTGTCCAGGTCTATTGTAATTATGGATGGTGTTAGTTATTTCATCAGTTAAAAGTAATACATACTGTTTGCATGGATTTGGGAGATATAAATATGTAATCAGGAAAATATCATTTAATAAAATTTAGCTTACTAGTTAGATGTAAAAATATTCACTAAAACAGTGTGGGGAAATGTAAGATTTGCAGATTCTAACTCTGTATCATAATCAGCATTGGAATTTTTAATCTGGTTACTAGGAAGAAGCCTAATGAGATTATCTGACACATTTATCATCTTGCCCTGAATTCTGGGCTCAGTATATTGTGCTACCAGAGATGGTGATGATATAACTTGGCAAAATTATGGCCATGCTCCTGGAAATGCGAGGCCTTATACATGGCTGGACCGTGGTGCTTCCTGTCTGCATTCTCCTTTGCTGAGGAACCCAAGTTGTTTAATATTGAGAAGGGAATTGTCCTACACCGTGTGCTGCCTAAAATCATTTTCAAAACATTCCTCAGAACCCATGCTATGAAACTTTCTTTCTTTCATAAATTCTTCAGATTGTAGGTTCAAGTTTGTGTAGAAAGATCATAAATTCAATTTTATACACATCAATTTTTAGGTGCCTTTGAGACACTGAAGTGGAACTATCTAGTAGTCCATTGCATATATGTCTGAAGCTCAGAGGAAAGATTTGAACTACAGATAAAATTTTATTAGTCTTCTGAGTATAGAAAAGTTTGTGTAGGGAGAATACAGAGTGGAAAGAGAAGAGGTATGGGATGGTAGCTGAAAGAGTTTAAATATTTAAAAACATGGTACAAGTGATGGAACTCACAAAGGACACTGAGAAAGGGAAGCCAGAGGGGGAAGATGAACATCTGGAAGGAGAGTGTGATGTCCTGGTAATAAAAGGAAGGGAAACTTTCAAAAAGGCAGGAGTTATTGAAAGGTATAGTTGCTGAGAGCTCCAGTAAAATAAATATTAAAAAAAAAAATGCGTTTCATTTGGAGATATGGAGATCTCTCAATAAGTAAGTCAATCCTCGTTACATACGGATTCCCTACTTGCGAATTCACCTATTCACTAAAATTTGTTTGTAACCCCCCAAATCAATATTCACACCATTTTTACAAAAAAATGTAAAAAATTTGATTAGCCTGTCATACATGTTCCCATCTAAGATTAAACAAGTCAACAACAGTCTGCCTTTGTTTCAGCTCTCATATCACAAGTGTGTCCGTTTCACAGTCTATTTAGTGCTGAATTTTTCTCATTTTTGTGTTTTTTGGTGGTGATTTCACTGTTTAAAATATCCTTCAACGTAGTGCTGAAGTGTTGTCTGGTGTTACTTAGCAAGCTTGAGAAGGCTGTGATGTGCCTTATGAAGAAAATATAAGTTTTAGATAAATTTCATTCACAAATGACTTACAGTGTTGTTGGCTGCAAGTTCAATGTTAAAGAATCAACGATAATACTAAACAATGTGTCTTTAAACAGAAACATACATTAACGCAGGTTATGTATTGATCCATTGATGAAAATACTGCGACCAGAGGCTCACAGGAACTTAATCCAGTATTTCTCCTAGGAGCAAATGGTTCAGAGTCACTAGTTCAGTTTTTATGGTGACAGTGTAGAACACAACTATTAAGAACAATGAGAATCACCTGTGTATATAAAATGAATGAATAAAATGTTGATCACACATTTGTACTCTAGTGACAGAGAATTCCCTGTCACCATAAGCAGCCTGGTTTAACTTTGGATTGAATATTAAAATATTCTTTTTTTTCTTTAATTTTTTGTTTATTGCAGTAACATTGGTTTATAACATTGTATAAATTTCAGGTGTACATCACTACACTTCTATTTCTGCATAGATTACATCATGTTCACCACCCAAACACTAATTAAAACCCATCACCACACACGTGCGGAATTATCCCTTTCACCCTCCTCCCTCCCCCCAATCCAATCTCTGTCTCTATGTGTTTGTTTATTGTTGTTATTATCTACTACTTAATGAAGGAAATCATATGGTATTTGACCTTCTCCCTCTGACTTATTTCACTTTGCATAATACACTCAATGTCCATCCATGTTGTCAGAAATGGCTGGATTTCATCGTTTCTTATGGCTGAGTAGTATTCCTTAACATTTACTGAAATCTTTCCCACTATTTCTTCTGTTAATTATGTTCCATTTACTTCCTTTATTTTAGTAGAACTTCATTTATTTCCTTTATTTTAGTACAAACTTGGATTTTTTATAGCAATTTTACTTTCAATTGAGAGTTGGAAAGCATTTCTCTTTCAATATTTTGTTTTTATTTGGATTAACAAAGAATACAAGGTCACTATAATGTCTGGTAGTTTCTGTATTCTATTAAATAGTTTTGTAGTTCATATGAAATAATTTGTACATTTACATGTTAAAATTCTGAAAAAAGTGCCAAATTTATCATGTTTTATTCATCTTTACTTCCTCGTCCTTGGATTGCTGTTTTATTAATAATATACCAAAAAATTGTACAGTTTGATCCTTTAAGCTCTTTTTAGCTGTTTTATTCTACGAAATCATGTTGGAGGCCTGTTTGAAGGACCTATAGATTAGTTCTTCAATCCTTCATTCATCAGTCTTTCTCCTGCTTAAAACATGCCAAATTTAGGTTTAAGGCTTAAGTAACTATGACACTAATCTGTGGGAAGTAATGATAGAGTACTGTGGTTTTGCTTTCAAACCTCCTTTTCCAAATACAAACTTTTGAGAAAGCTCAATATGTAAAATAGATCCAAATGGAGTTGTTTGGGTTGCAAAGTGGTTGAGGGGCTTGGGGCACAACCCAGTAGGACCACTCTATCTAGTCTTTGTGATGGTATCTGACATTTCAGCTCAACGCCCTTAAGATTCTCCAGGCCATAGAATGAAATACACGAGGACGTTATATTGAAAAGGATGCTGGAGTCAAGAGATATGGTTTCTAATCTAGGCTCTGCTACTTACCATATGAATGACATAGATGAGTGATTTTTATCACTGGATTCAGTATTCTTATTATGAAATAGGAATTCCAATATCCAAAAATATAATATCTGTGAAAGAATTTTTAAATACTGCACAAATAGGAAATATTCTTGAGACATTGCAAGGTATATGAGTATAGGTATAATCTAGAATTCTTGATTTCCTAAATCATCAGTCTAATAAAAATATGACCTAACTATATGTTAATAAAAAGAAAATGTTAATAAAAAGAAAGCAAGAAAAGAGGAATCTTAGCTGGATTTTGTTTTGTTTCCACTTTTTGGGCTTTGTTTGCCTGCCTGAGTATTTGGGTCATTCTGATGGCCAATTCATTCAAGGAACATTTGGATTTAATTTATTATGTAGTAGTTAATCAGGTTTGAAGGCAGAGCTCTTTAGAAGAAATTTTGTGTGGTAGAAAAGGCAATAAAAATCTGATAAAAAGCCAAGACTGTTTTCTAGGGAATAGATATTTAGCAATGATCACTTACTAATATCTCTGCTGCAAATATTGTAAATAAACAGGTGAGTGTCTATAGCCAAGCTGAATGCTGAGGAAATGAGACGAAGGATGAGTTTGTTTTATAGTTCATGGCTAAAAGATCAAAGTATCAGGCCATCAATTCTTAAGGAGTTTATGTACTTTTACTTATTATGTTTTCCCATCCAAATATAGTAAAAGGAAATGTTTTATATATTTCCATTCCTTTTAAAATGAAGAGTTATTTCTGCCATTATGCCATTCTGCTCTATGAATCTTCTTTCTCATTTGGTCATCTATTCTGATCACCTATTACATCTCCATGCAAGGAGTAAAATAATTATTTCTCCCTGGAAGTAGCATCTTGATAGTGTTTCTGAGCTTGACATCATATGTATCATTCTTCTCTTCCTACCCTTTCAATATACCCTTAAATTCATATAACTTGTTTCAGTTTTTAAAAAGTATTCACAACAACCAAGTGAAAAAAATAAGGAATGCATTTTAAATTTTATTTCATAGTTGAAGGCTCATTTGATGTATGATGATATATATATTCATTGCCTATTGTTAGGACAAATTTGCAGTTTATTTACTACAAGGAGATAGCAAGTAAGTGTTAAACGTATATTTTTTATTTTTCAAATGGCAGAGAGCAATTTTTCCCCTTTTAAATCATTGTTTTTGTATCCACTTCCTGCAAGCATGAGCTCAGGAAGTGATAAAGTTGACACAGTTGCTGATGGATTTTTCAGCGGCTCATGCCAAGTTGTTTCCTGGTGCCAAACACAATGGATCAGGAAATATGGCACGTGACCAGAAAAATCTTATTGTCTTTAAATAAATTTTCTCTCTCACTATGGCTCTAAGCAAAAATTTCCCAGAATATTTAAATATTCCTTCACTATGATGGATGAGCCTACAAATGTTCAGATATTTATCTTCATGCATAGTTTTGTTATTAGTCAAACACTTAGAAGCCCCAAATTATGAAATAGTCCAAGAAATTCATGATAACTCTTTTCAGAACAGATTAAATAAGACATATTTTTGGAAAAAGGATTTGATCAAATGGAAAAGCAAAAATATCTCAATATAATTCTCATGAATTTGATTTCCTTCAAGGTAATATTCAATCCACTTATTAATATTGTATTGCAATTAATGTTATATGTTACAATGTTGCATACAACAGTTCATGTTGTATATTGTGATAAACCACAAATTTTCCCTGTAAAGGCTTATAGAGCTAATGGATCTCCTGGGTTTTTCTTCTAAGAAATACTTTACAGAATGTTAAACTACCTCTCCTTTTTATAGGGCCAATTGATGTCAAACATTGAATTTTCTTCCCATCTTTATCCTCAATGTTTATTAATTTATAAAAAGAGTTTTCTTTCTTTCCAAAGACCCCAAACTTCTATGATTTTTTGGCTGTTCTCTTGTATTTAACATCGATTTGTCTTGGATATACATTCATATTTTTTCTTAAAGATTGGAATTAAAGTTTTGATGGGAACATTGTAATCAACTAAGTCAACAGTCAAATGCAGACTTTAACAATATTATTCATGTTCCATAAGGGTATTTTAAGTGCAAAGACCACCTCATCATTTAATCTGTGAGCTGTTTAAATGAACCTTCTAAATATCAAGGCTGTTGAGTTAAATTATTCTACATTCTCAACCACCAGGACATAAATTGATCATAAGCTGAGAGTTAGGAAGCCTTGGCCTCTCTTGGAAGAAACATACTACATGGATTATCTTCTTCAAGCAAACGTGTTCGCTGAACAAATGATCTTGTAAATGTTTAAGTCCACTAACTGCTCAGCTCCTTGTTTTGGGAAAAGATGATATACTACAATGGTAAATGTATTACATAATTGAGCTGACTTGCCAGAAGACTCTTTTTGTTCATCTACTTTGAACTCTAAATTTACTATGAAATATCTTTTATAGCAAAAGTACTCAAATCCAAGAGAAAGAGACAAAAGAAGAAAGGATGATGGACCAAAAAAAAAAAATGAAAGAAGGAAGGAAGATTGGAAAAGAGATACAAAAAAGGAGAGGGAGAGAAAAAGAGAGAGAGAGAGATAGAGAGAATGAGAGAGACAGAGGAGCATTTATATCCTTTCCCATGTTTTCCTCATATTATTTCCGTGACTCAGATAAGGTTCTCTTTGTGGCCAAAAAGCGATGTAGATCAGGAGCTGATTATGGTGTCCCAGAAATGACTGAACTCCTAGGTAAATACAAATTATTGTCCAAAAGAATTATGGGATGAGCAATCTAAACAGAGATACATCTTTTACTTATTTTTACCAAATACATTCTCAATTTTAAACTTCAACAAGTAAAAGGAAAGCCTGGAAATTTTAAATAAAAAGCAAACAGGGGTTAAATAAACAAAACAGAACTACTTCAGCTGTTATTCCTTGGAGAGGGAAGAAATTGTGCTGATAAGGGCAAGAAAGAGAAGGGAAATGCTGACTGAGGATAATTTTTCTGCACACACCCCCCCCCCCAACAAATGGGGACAAACTCCTATCGTTTACCTAATTTTACCTCAGAAATTCACCTAAAATCTTGTCATAGAGCACAATTTTTTCCAAATCAATAGACTAGACAGTCTACTGTTCTAACTTGATGCTTCCAATTGTTTTATTTCAACAACTCCATTGGCTCCCATACTTGACAAACTATGAGATGAGTCTACATTACTTGTAGCTGGCAGGGGGCCTAGTCACAGTGTTTCAAGCCAAGCTAGATTTACAAAGAAAAAAATAAGATCATCTGGTGAATCATATAAATCTTTTTACTGCCTTCCATCCCCAAAACAATTATTCTTTTTTAACCATAGCTCTAAATTGGTTTAAATAAAATCTAAATCTTGTGACAGATAAATAGTAGTCTTTTATCAAAACATTTTCTGGTTCTCTACAATATGGACAGTTTTATATATTACTTAGGATTTCTGCATTTTTTTCAGCCTTAATATTTATGATTCTTCACATTTTAATGTTTTATAAGTTGAGAAAAATTCTTTCAACTGACTTGTACATTGAATGTAATCTTTCTTTTAAGGCAAAAGAGGCTATCACTTTCTCCTCAATAAACTGTTGTTAAGTCTGTGTATTCTTAGAGTCAAGAAAATCCTAATATGTAGGTGAAATAGTAAATTGTAAAATAAAATACGTGTAAGAAATAAGTGTATTATATTATTAGTATCAATTTCACCTGTATTACTTCATGGACTGGTAGTTAGTAATCATATTAGAATTACTTTTACCACAAACATAAAAGTAAGAGAAACCACAGCATTTATCTGGGTATTTCCAAAACATTTTACAGCACTTTTCAATTAAGCAACAGAATTCTTTATCTCACAGTGGAGATTTGGGGACTTTTTCTCTGCTTCGATCAAAACTTTGCTTTGAATGGTTGAACACAGCTGAACTACTTATCATTCAGATTTAAAACCATGGCAGTAATTTCTACAGAGACAGGAGGTCGTAAAAGTCCAGACACTGTTGAGCAGTGTTTATTCTGAGAGGAACTTCTGACAGTAGTGAAGACACCGAATACAAGAGGACGCCCAGGGCAGCTCAAGTCTCACTAAGGAGAAAGTTGCCATGGCCTTAAACAAAGCAGAGCTATCACCATTACTGCAGAATGACCCGCTGACTGAGTGATCAGACTGCGGAGGTTGCATCTGTTTGTCTCATATTTTAACTTTATTTTGGTGTGCTGACATTTGGAGTGGCTCTGATTGGTCTGGAATTAGCCTTCTTATCATGTGAAACATCTGTACCCTATTGTTCCAAAGGATTAGCCGCCCACTGGGGATTCTGTGAAGTCAGGACAATGGAGGTCATTAAAGGTGCAAACATTTATTTTCCGGTCTCTAGTTCAGCAGGGGAAAGCCATGCAGCTGATGGATTTTTCTTTTTTCTTTTTTAATCCAAAGCTCAGCATTATTGCAAATATAACTAAACAACAGCGATCCAGAGCTGGCGTTGTTACACTGGAATTGATGACTTTAGGAATTCAGAATTATTTACCTCCCAAAGAAGAAGAGAGAGGAAAACATGAGATTCTGTGTCAAAGTTAGGAGTTGAAACAAACTAGAGCATGCCCCCCCCAACTCCTTTTTGTAACTTTTTAATTATCACCTTTATTTTTTTTGTTTTAGTATTTTTTAATTTATTTTTTTATTGAGATAACATTGGTTTATAGTGTAGTATACACAGAAGCATGCCTTTTTAGAGTGGTGCTTGAGGTGACTCTGAGAGGGATAGCCCAGTGCAGTCTTAGATGGTATTGCAAATTAAAATACATTCTTCTGCCGTTTCGTGACTTGCAGTCAACATTTTTTTTCCTTTTCATCTGGTATCCCTAGTTCCATCAATTGTGCTCTCTTCAAATCTCCTAATAATGTAGTTCTAACTTATAATACTGTAATATTTGATAGGGAAAATCTGAGACACAACAATGTGTAAAGAAATGAGTTTCCTGGTGTTATGGGTTGAATTGTGTCTCCTAGCAAAAAAATATGTGTTGAAGTCCTAACCCCCCAGTACCTCAGAATGTGACCTTATTTTGACATAGTGTCTTTACAGATGTAATTAATTAAGATGAAGTCATACCGGAGGAAGGTGGGCTGCTAACTTCATATGGCTGGTGTCCTTGTAAGCAGACAATTATGAGACGGCAGAGGCACACGGGAAGAATGCCACGTGATGATGAAGGCAGAGACTGGAGTTCTGTAGCTGCAAGCCAAGGAACACCAAAGATTGCCGGCAAACACCGGAAGCTAAGAAGAGGCAAGGAAGGATTCCCTTACATTTCAGAAGGAGCATGGCCCTACTGGCACCTTTATTATGGACTTCTAGCCTCCAGAACCATAAGACAATAAATTTCTGTTGTTTTAAGCTATGCAGTGTGTGGTACTTTGTTGTGGCAACCCTAGGAAACTAATATACCTAGTATCATACACTTACTAAATGGGGCCTAGATATAAATTTAGGTTTCTCCGACTGCAAAAATTATCTGTATATATATCCTTTTACCTTCTAAGTTGTATTAGGGACAATGTACAGGTCGAGTAGCTATGGTAAATAGTAGTGGTGCTGACACATAGAATTGCTCAAGCAAGTGTCCCATCTCCTAATTCTCTCTGTGTAATAAAGGGCACATTCTAATGACCCATTCACTATTCTGCTCTGAACAGCTCTCTAAATGATGCCTATCATACCACCTCTGTAAGGTCGACTTACTTTTGAGCTCTGTGAGGTACTTGATTTAAATACCAATTACATTTACTAGACCAATATTTTTCAAATTGTGGGTTGTAACCCATTAGTGCGTGATAAAATCAATAGAGAGGGTAACCCCTCCACTCAAAAATATGAAGCCAAATAGAATGAAATAGAATAGCAATTAAGAAATGTACTTGTACATTCCACAAGTACTGTTTTGAAAACACTTGTAAGTCTTTGTGTGTGGGAGGGAGATGTGTGCATGTGTTGTATGTGTGTGCAGTCTCAAAGTTATGATATAAAATGAATTTCTTATTATGGGTCACAGAGAGAAATATTTGAAAGCCTCAGGATTAGGTTATATCCCACAAGGGATTACTACTCTATTACGTTAAGAAATCTTAAATAAATAGAGAAATAATAGATAAATGCAGTTAAATAAATTTAATATGTTTTATTTTACAGAAGGCATTGCTAATGATCCCACAATTCCTAAGGTGTTTATTATTTTTACAAATGATGGAAACTTGTGGATTTGTGGTGAGAAAAAAAGGCTCCATGACTGCCAAATTGCTTTTTATCCAACCACAGACTTGCCAAAGTTTAAAATATCATGAAATTTTATATTTGCTTTTCAAATGAGTTTCCCTCATTATCCAAGCTTCCTGCCCTAGGAACAATAGACAAGGAAACATATTATAATAAATATGTTCAAAGTTTTATTATACAACATCAACAAACAGAACAAAAATAATCTGTGAAAAAATAACACACAGAAACAATATAAGAGCATTCAAAATAAAATATTCGTAAATGAACAACTTAATGTGTTATTGTTCAACTGGACATTCTTCTGTTCCTAATGTGAAAGAATCTCTTTATTGTTGGGCCCTCAAATGTTATCTAGTCACTTTCTTCTAAGGCAAAATGAGAGGTCTAGCTACCCAGAGATATGAAATGTTTTACCAACAATATCAGAGGAAAAGCTAGTCCTTATTCTGGTGCCCTAATTCCCAGATTTGTTCTTTTAAGATCATATGTTTCTGTCTCATACAATATGGTCAAATCAATGACTTTTTAAAAAGATGCAAATTACCAAAACTGACAAGAGAAGAAATAGAAAATCTGAGTAGAGTTATAAGAAGTAATACAATTGAATTAGTAATTAAAATTCTTCCCACAAAGAACAGGCTAGTTCGAGATGACTTAACTGGATATTTCTATCAAATGTTTAAAGAAGAAATAATATCAGTCCACACAAAATCTTTCAGAAAATAGAGGGGCAGGAAACATTTCACAGTGCATTCTATGAGACTAGTACTAGTCTAATGCCAAAGCTAGACAAAGACACCACAAGAAAATCAAACTACAGACCAATAACCTTCATGGGCATAGAGTAAAAATCCTTAAATTAGTATTAGCAAACAGAATCTTACAACATACAAAAAGTGTTATACATCATGACCAAATGGAATTTATATCAGGAATGCAAGATTGATTTAAAATTCAAAAATCACCTATTGTGGTACACTATATTAACAAAATAAAGAACAAAAATTACACAATTATTTCAACAAACATGTAAGAACCATTTGAAAAATCCCATGCCCGTTCCTGATAAAACTTCTTGATTGAAGGAAACTTTCTCAGCCTGATAACGGCATTTGGAAATTTTAGAGTAAATATCAGGCTTAATGGTGAAAGACTAAATGTTTCTTCCCTAAGATGAGGAGCAAAACAAAAATGTCTGCTCCTGACACTTCTATTCAACATTGTACTGAAGGTCCTTTCTAGACAGTGAAATCTGGCAAGAAAAAGAAATAAAAGTCATACAGTTTAGAAAGAAGAAAGCAAAACTGACTTTAATTTCAGATGAGGTGATCTTGAATGCTAAAAATCCTAAGGAATCCACAAAAATCCCTGCTAGAACTAATCGAGGAATTCAGTAATGTCACTAGATATAAGATCAATATACAAAAAAATCAATAATATTCTATATAATAACAATAAACAATCTTTAAATTTTAAATTCCATGTTTATAGATTGAAAGACTAAATCATTATGATGACAGTTCTTTCCAAATTTTTCTATAGATTGAATTGAATCCCTACTAAAATCACAGCAAGTTTTTTTTTTTTTTTTTTTTTTTGCTGAGGAAGATTTGTCATGAAATAACATCTATGCCAGTCTTCCTCTATTTTGTATGTGGGTTGCCACCACAGCGTGGCCGCCGATGAGTGGTGTAGGTGGCGCCCTGGGACTAAACCCTAGCCGCAGAAGCAGAGCATGCTGAACTTAACCATTAGGCCACAGGGCCGGCCCCCCAGCAAGTTTTTTAAATAGAATTTACAAGCTGATCCTAAAATTCAAATGGAAATGAGAAGGACCCTGAATAGGCAAAACAATTTTGAAAAGAATAAAGTGAAGGACTGACGCTACCTGATATCAAAACTTACTACAAAGCTATTGCAATCAAGATAGTGAGCTAACTGCTGTAGAGGTAGGCACACAGGTCCATGGAACAGAATTAACATCCAGAAATAAACTCTTACATTTATGGCCAAGTAATTTTCAACAAAGATACCAAAGGAATTCAGTGGGGGAATTTCCAACAAATGTTGCTGAGACAATAGAAATTCCTTATATAAAGAATTAATTTAGTCCCTAACCTCATTCCATACATAAAAATTGACCGTAGATCTAAATTTACAAGGTAAAACTACGCAACTTATAGCAGAAAATCCTTATGACCTTGGTTTATGCAAAGAGTTTCTAAATATGACAGCAAAAGCGGGAGCCATAAAAGTAAAAAATCGTTAAAGTGGACTTCACCAAATAGAAAATATGTGTACTTCAAAAGACATCATTACAAAATGAAAGAATGGGGGGTGGGAGTGGGAAGGATGAATAGACAGAGCACAGAGGATTTTTAGGGCAGTGAAAAATACTCTGTATGATACTATCACGATGGATGCATGTCATTCTATATTTGTCCCAACCCGTAGAATGTACAACACCAAGAATGAACTCTAAGGACTTTGGGTGATAATGATGTGTCAATGTAGGTTCATCAATTGTAGCAAATATTCCACCCTGGTGGGGAATGTTGATAGTGGGAGAGTCTATGCACGTGTGGGAGCAAGAGTTATATCAGAAATCTCTGTATCTTCCTCTTCATTTTGCTGTGAACCTAAAACTGTTCTATAAAAATAAAGAAAAAAAATGAAAAACAAGCCACAGACTGAAAGAATATATTTACAAATTATATATCTAGTAATTCCTCTCCTAGATATCAACAAAAGAAAAATCAAAACATATGTCTACACAAAGGCTTATACATGAGTATTTATAGCAGCATTACATGTAATAGTCAAGAGATTTAAACAATTTAAATGTGCACATATTGGTGAATGGATAAACTAAATGTGGTTTATACATGTAACAGAATATTGTTTAGCAATAAAATGAAACTTGCTACAACATGGATGCATCTTAATAACATTAAACTAAGTGAAGGAAGTTAGTTGAATTCAAAATACTACATATTGTGTGATTTAATTTAAGTCAGATTTTTCAGAAGTGATAAATCTATAGAGACAGAAGATCAGTGGTTGCCCGGGCTTAGGTGTGGGAGTGGGGACTGATTGCCAAATGAATTGTAGGTTGGGGTGACGGAGATGTTCTAAAACTGGATTTGTGGTGATAGTTTCACAACTCTATAAATTTACTAAAAATCACTTTTTGTGCATTTATAATAAGTGATTGGTATATAAATTACACTTCAACAGAACTTTAAAAAATTTACTGGCAAGGATGGTGGTTTGACAGTATAGATGGAACCAGCTTGGGTTCCATCATTGAGGCTGGATGATAATTAATGGGGATTCATTATAGTATTCCTTTTACTTTAGAGCAAATTTGACTTTTTCATAACAAGTATTTTTAATTAAAGAAAAAACCCAATGGTATAAGCTTATACCTCTAGAAACTATGAAAAGAGCAAATTAAAAATGTGTAAGCCTAAAGAAGTAAATAATAAAGATAAATACATAGATCAATGAAATTAAAACCAGAGTTAAAACACAGAAAAGTCAACAAAGTCCAAAGTCAGCCCTTTGAAAAGGTCAGTAAAATTGATCAACTCCTAACAACACTAAAGAAAAAAGAAAAAATAAATATTTGTAGTAGACATCACTACAAATCTTATAGACAGTAATAAGATAATAATAAGACATTATGAACAATATCATATGAACCTTAGATTAAAAAAACAGTCTCCTTGAAAAATACGTTATAAAACTGACACACAAACATCAGAAATCTGAATAGTACTATAACTGTTCAAAAAATTGAGGGTCCGGCCTGGTGGCACAAGCGGTTAAGTGCGCACACTCCGCTGCGGCGGCCCGGGGTTCGCCGGTTCGGATCCCCGGCGCGCACAGACGCACAGCTTGTCAAGCCATGCTGTGGCGGCGTCCCATATAAAGTGGAGCAAGATGGGCACGGATGTTAGCCCAGGGCCAGTCTCCCTCGGCATACAAAGAGGAGGATTGGCAGATGTTAGCACAGAGCTGATCTCCTCACACACACACACACACACAAAATTAAATCTGTAATTAGAAACCATCAGTATAAACCTATTGTAGATAATTAGAATATAAAGATAAAAATAAAAGTCATTTATATTTTCACATCCTATACATTGTCCATGTTAACACAGTTGTTTATTTTATTTTATTTTTAATGCTTGTAATTTTCCTTCATGCATGACAGTCACATAGCTAAAATCATAAACCCTATGCACTATTTTTCTTTTTATATCACTCAATAATATCATGACCTTTTTCTTGTGATCATAAAAAACATAATGGAATACTTTCATAATATTCTACGCTATAGATGTAATGGTCATAATATATATCACTTATATAGCACTTATTAATAGGATGATATATACAATTTTCTAAGCATATAACTATATCACCTCATTTGAGTCTCACAAAATACTAGGCAATTGCCCATTTTGTAGGTGTGGAAAATGATGCAGAGAGGTTAGGTAACATGCCCAAGGCTACACACCCAGGAACTGGCAGAGTCAGTCCTTCACCAATATGCTCTACTGCTGCCATGTCACGTTCTAATTCACTCATTCTCTTTCCCAGTGTGGACATTTAGTCTTGACTATCTCTTGGTGCAATACTGTCTAGAGTTCGAACTGAATGAGTTTCCTAGTAATTAATTTTTCCTCTAAGTTTTAGTCATTACGCCTATGGAAAAAATTCATCTTGAGAAATTTAGTGAGTATTTTTATATCTCTCCATAGGATCCCTTTTCTCCACTATCTGTGTTGTTTTTTTTTTTTTTCTTTCTTTCTATTCTTTCAGGTGCCAAAGGCCCTTGGCATTATATAGTGTGCAGAGAGAGAGGAAACCCCCTCTGCTGAAGGTCACTTCAGTTCCTTTAAAAGAGAGCATTGCTGTTAGAAACAACTTTTTGCTTCACCTCTTGCCATCTTATTTCAAATTAAATTACCTAGTTTATTCTCTACACCTTCATTATCTATCATTATAGAAATAGCACCATACCTGGGTGTTTAATACATGTCATTTTAATTTTGAAAGATATTTTTCTAGACTACTTTTTGTATAATTTATATTGTTTTTATTTCTCCTATTTGGATATATATATGCATATATTTATTAGAATATATATACTATATATAGAGTAGAAGTCATATTATTTTATTTGAACATTTATCCGTGTTTTTCCTCTTCTTGGTAATCTAATAAAAAATAATTATCATTCATTGAAAGTTTATTGTATGTCAAGTATTGTACCAAAAAGTTTATATGTTGTATGTATATTATTTCATTTAATCCTTGTAATAATTCAGTGAGGCCAGTATTATGTATGAGAAAACTGAAGTACACTTAAGTAGCTTGATAATTTAGGTAAATTTTCCAAAGTTGCAGATCCAACACATCCAGAATTCTAAAAGCATACTGTCTGATTTCACAGCCTGTGACCTGCACCGTAAGGCAGTACTGTCTTGATGGGATAGATTGTCCATTGGCAATCATCTTGAACCATTTGCTAGATTAATACGCATACGTAGTCAAACAGGTGTCGTAATAGAGCAGTTTTCTTAATTTTGGCTGCACTTTGAATTATCAGGGAAGCTTTTAAAATACTGAAGCAGGGGCCCCAACTCACCTAAATGAAAGCAGGATATTAAGACGTTAGGTCCAAACATCAGCATTTTTTTTAGAGCATTTCAGTAATGGAAGGCAAGCCAGGGTCGTAAACTACTACAATAAAACATAGTGTGTGAGAAAGCACTTCCTTGAAGTTTCCAGACCAATGTGACACTTTTTTCTCAATTTCCAATAATAAGATATCCAAGTTTTCATTTTAGAAACAAATTATCTACTGGCATGACATTGTTTATTCAATTAGGATCTATGAGTAAGTATATTTGCAAACTGGCTAAATCTACTTTGATGAAAATATTATCCTGAATTTCTACATTTCTCCACAAACAATAGGCTGTAGCAATGTTATTAGAGAATGGATTAATAGCAGGGTTGAGTTATAACCACTGTTAGATTATACCAACTTAGAAATTGTGGAAAGGAGTTATAGGTAATGAATCAATTAATGAAATATGCAATTAAATTAAATCAAAAGATTCTGATCCTAGAAACTCTTAGGGACAACTTTCAGAAATAAGTAGAGGTAAAGCAGGTATGTAAATAAAATAAAATAACCAAATGTCACTTATTATTGAAAATGTCAATGTTTGAAAGAAAAAAACTTAGCCAGTAAAACAAGCTGAAAAAAAAGAGAGAGAGAAAATGTAATTCTACATGATATAAACAGTGAAAGACAGCAAAGCACATTTTTCAGGGTGGAGGCAGGATGACAGGATAGCAATTGGCCAATGGCATCACAAATTTGACCAGTCCCCTCAATTTTTGTGAGTTACTCAAATGCAGCCCACATTTGTTATAAGTTCTTCATTCCTAAAGGAAAAAGACAGAAAAAGACTAAGAGAATGGAGAAAATTGATCATGGGCAAACATATGTACATGAGGGAAATAATTTGGAAAGTACACGTATCTTAGGAGGTTGAAATTGTGGAAAGTGTGAAGTTTGATAAGGAGTTAATGGTGTAAAATTGAGAAAGAGAAAAATTAGGCTGGAAAAGTACCTGACAGAATTATTTTATTATGCTATAATCACCCATGTGAACAGGTGAAAACTCTTATCACTTGCAACATTAAGAACTAGAAAAGCACTCTAAGATGTATTATAGGAAAAATCTACATAGACCAGGACAAGCGACCTGATGGGATTTAATTCTAATTATATACCTTAGAGTGAGTTTATTTTTATCAAAATTGAGAAAATACGCTCTGTTTAACTATAGTTATTCTTAATAAAATTACCACTATCTTCATGCATTTGCCCTTTTGATTAGTAGATTTCACACATGATCTGTATAAATATCTTATGAAAGGGTTGCTCCAGAATTTCTATATTGTAGAGCTTTCCATTGTTGGGTGTGGTGGAGTGGGGCTAAGTTACTTGTCTTGAAGTTGCTTTTGAATAGCAAGCACACAGTCTTCAGATAGATTGTAGGTTAATTTGAGGTGGGTTGGTGCTACAAGTTGTTTAATCACACTGCCCTGGGTTTGTCTAAAGGAAAACATGACTATGAAAGACATGTTTATTTGATCTTCAATTAAAAAATAATTGACTTCAATAAAGTCGCCTTCCTTATAGTGACTCGGGTAGGTTTGACTCAAGCACTAGTCAAAAATGTTGGTGCCTATGAATCTTTCTCATAATTAGAGCAGAAGTTAAGTTTATAGGAACAGAAACTTCCATGGGCTTCAGTAAGAGCATTTTCCTAGACAAGACAACGGTGAAGGTTATTTAATCCATTTCAAAACATCAAATCTTGGAGGGTGGATGAGGGCCACCACTGGAAGATGGAGCTGGAGTCCCAACCTAAATGGAGGCTGGAGTGAACTGGACAGAATGAGCCTAAAATAAGAAAGGTCCTAGAAAATATTCAGGGATAATTCAGGCTGGTTTAAGACTACAGAGTTTATCTGAAACCCTCTCTCACCATTTCAAGTGAAATTTGAAAATCAAATTAAATAAACACTGTATTCAGGGAAATGGTTACCTGTAGGGAAGGAAAGGGGAAGGACAGAAAAGAAGCACATATTTAGCTGCAATGACATTGGTAATGTTCTATTTCTTATAAGAGATGATGAGTTCATAGTTGTCTATTTCGTATGCTTCATTACTTGTATATATATGCTATATGGTTCTCTAGGTATCAATATTTAATAATTAAACTTTTAAAAGTTAAGAAATATTAATTCAAAACTTAGGAAATGGTGTAACTCTTTTATTTGTATAATGTCAACAAAAATTACAGATAACAGTAGATTGAGCACTCTATCACATAAAGAATTATTGCTGTGCACTTTATATTCATTTACTCAAGTAGTTTTTCTTGCAGGAGTTGGGAATGAGAAAAAAAGTAAAGGAGAAGCGACATGTTTAAGGACAGGTTGGATTTTCAAATCTATGGGCAGGAAATTGTAAGAGATTGAAGAGGTTTATTCAAAAATAAAAGTTGAAAATAATCTGTTATGGCCCTTTGCAACTTTCAAATCTCACTGTGTGAAATCTGATGTGGAAAATATACATACTCAACCCCCCAACACAATCACACACTTACAGATAACACGGGTGAAAAAAGAAGAGAATGGCACAACTTTTCTACTTGATCAGCAATATAGGCTTTCTACATCTTTGGGGAATAGGAATTCACAAGTCGCTAGAGAGATTTGGACAGAGTAAATGAAAACCAAACACAAGAATAATATCTCTAGTTTAGCAGAAATACATTGTCATTTACTACAATACTTATTGTCAGAAGCAGTAGTTGAGAATCAGTCTCGTCCCCATCCATCCAACAAGGAACATCCCTGTT
The DNA here is from genome assembly GCF_057802395.1 of Ceratotherium simum simum. NCBI lineage: Eukaryota > Metazoa > Chordata > Mammalia > Perissodactyla > Rhinocerotidae > Ceratotherium > Ceratotherium simum. Next base: position 20,230,807 of record NC_141923.1, on the reverse strand, counting down.
AAAGCTGGAGAAGAAGGTGTCTGGCTGCCAGCTGTGCTTACTGAGATGGCTTCATCCTTCATGTGATTTGATCACACAGACAAGAGTGACTCATTTCCATAGTGACACATTTCCTACAGGGTAGGTATTACTGTGAACTGCTGCCTTGGCAGACATATCTTCTTAATGGCAACAACTCCCAGTTATTGAGAGAACAGCTTGCAGCTAAAACATTAACAAAACTCTCCTTGTTTTCTCATTTTTTGGCTAAGACAATAAGAATTTGTAAAACAGACTAAAACATAAAAAGGATTCTCTTAATTGACATGGGTAACTGATATTGCTTGAACCATTACCTGAACTTTTTCCTTTTCCAATATCTACAGCTGTGGTTCTCAGATCAACTGTGGACGATTTTAATTCACTTCACCAAGGAATTTTGGCAATGTCTGGAGACATTTTTGATTGTCATGACTGGAAGGGGGTGTGTTAACTGGCATGGAGTGGGTAGAGGCCAGGGATGCCTCTACACATCCTGCATTGCACATGACAGCACCTACGAGAAGTAATTACCTGGTCCAAAATGTCGATGGCACTGCTATTGAGAAACTTGATCTATAGGCTTCATCATATTGCTGAAAATTAGTCCCTATGGAGTCCTCTACCCACATACCAACTATTAGAAAACATTAGCAACAAGAAAAAGTTGTCACACAAATGGAGTTAGTTCTTGAGATATCCCAAAATCACAAGTTAATGTCACTGTTCTTCTTCCAGAAGGCCATTTTGTAGAACCGCCACAGCAGAGAAGGTAGAATTAGAAAATAATTACAAAATAACCTTTCTTCACTGAAAGGCTTGGGTCAGACAGCCACTTCTTCAAATCTTGCTTCACAGATTTAGTTTTGGACAAGCCCAAGGTTACTGGTGAAGATAAGGACAATTCTTCAATGTAAGGAAGCCAGTAAATTACCAGACAGGTGCATGTGGGTGTTTAAAAATATATATTACTATTGTTAATATTTTTGATACCTTGATTTTCTGAAAATCCAAAAGTAAATAAGATTTTTTGCTCCATTGGAAATTACTCAATAATATTTAAAATTTTATAAGACCAAAGTCATTCTGGATAGTTTATAGCCAATGACTTCTAAATCTATATATCTCCTTTCTTAGCAGTAGACCCACCTCTCCTACCGTTCATATGCATTTGGGTGTCCCACTGGCAAATTTCAACACGCCTGAAATTGCATATCCTCCTGTTAAATCGTCTCCCTTTATGCTCTATTTTATCCTGAACACCTGACTGTCATCCTTGATTTTTTTCTTCTCTCTTAGCAATTCGTCTTCAAAATAGCTCTCCAATCAATCCATTTCTCCTGGTTCCCACAATCCTGCCTTAATTTTGGCCACTTTAATCTTTCATCACAACCGTTCTCTCTACCTCAGTCTAGTCTGTTTCCTGTACTGTGGCCTGAGTAATCTCTCTACAATTAAAGTATTATAAGTTGATCCCTCATTGACAATACTGTAAGAATTCTTCATTCATTAGATGTAGCTATTGAATAAAGTTCAAACTCCTTAAATGGTTATCAAGTTCTATTAAGCACTGTCCATTTGTCCTCTCTAATCTTGACTCCTTTACTCCCCAGAGCCTTCTGAAATTCTTTCAGTTCCTGAGATGCTCCATGTTCTCTCTTGCCTCCTAGTTATTTTTAATGTTATTCTTTTGCTAAGTTTCAAGCCTGCACTCAAGCCCCAGAATATCTTTTCCCATCCCACATATAAAAAATAGGTAATTCTTTATTTGCTAATAATTATTGGCCCCCTTAAAAGTCTCTGTGATTCTGCCTCAGGGGTCACCCATTACTATATCATCACAAACAGCTGCAATTTCATATTCATAAAATTTGCAAATACTATAGAATCCAGTAATACTAAGTGTTGGTGAGGCTGTGCAATGCACTGTGACTCACTTCATCAATAGAATGGAATTTCAAAATTTAAAGTGAATTTTCAATATGAAAAATTGAACGAGTTAATTTTCAAAAATAAAATATTGAACAAAACTAAATTCACAGAATATCAACTACAGTGAGTCAAAATTATACAGTGTATCTAATATATTGGTACATGTATACACATTTAGATATTTTTCACATATAGAGTGAAATTATAAAGAAAAGCAAGTGATTTATTAACACACAGGCCAGAATGGTTCCTTTTGAGCGGAAAGCGTGATGTGATCAAAGAGGGACACAGTGAGGGCTTGAAAGCCTCTAGAATGTTCTATATATTAAGTTATGTGGAATACATATGGGGTGTTTATTTTATTATCATTTAAAATAACACTTAAAATTATATATGCACTTTTACATATGATATATTTCCTAATAAAATTATAAACAAAAACTTCAAAGGATTTTAACCGTGCCAAAAATAAAGTAGATTTTTATAGATTATGTTATAATTCAAAGAAGACATCCTTAGGTCCAGTCTTTGGACAGATATAGTTAACAGATGACAGGGAAAGCTTAAAACTATTGAAAATTATTTTTCTTCTAACTTCTTTGTTAATAAGAATAAGCTTCATAGAGATGCCTAAAGAGAAAACTATGAAGGAACTGAATATTCATAATAGGTCAGAGATTTGTAGGAAACACCGCAGTCTTTCTAATGAATTCAAATACCAATATTCATGAAAATTAGATATCAAGGAACTGAAAAAATCTTACCAAGATGTCATTGCCTTCTTGATCACTTTTATTGTAATTCTTACATAAATTAAATATTAAAATGCAAGATCATGTTTAGTTTGTCTCATGGACCATCAATTCATTGAGAGTAGAGAAATATGTTACCACAGTATGAATTCAAAAAATGTGTTGAATAAATACATTAAATTTTTTGAAAATGTGATGGCAACCTTTAAAAACTAGGAGATAATGAGAGAAGTATATCAAAACTTGGAACAAATAAATGTATTTCTGTTGATTTTTAACTTGGGAAAAATGATTTCTGAAGCTAAAATTTAAGGAACTTGACAGTATTTTCTAATAAAATATAAATAAATTTTTAAAATATATTTTATGTAAAAAATTCAAAAAGAACATTATGATCCTCAGAAGTCAACATCTTTTGCATAAAAAGAGTTTGTCCTGAATATTAATTTAGTAGGACTTTCAAATGGGAGAATAACCCTAAACAGATCAGTAATAATACTAGAGGCAGGCTCTAATCTGTACTTAGTCTTTCTCAGTGCACGGTTCTTACTACAGCTTACAAAAATACATAAAACCTATATATTTTCATGTTACCACACTTACTGTGACAGCTCATAACTTTAATAATGACAATGATAATAGCTAAAATTTTTCCAGAAATTTCATGTGTCAGGTACTGAGCTAATTAGTTGACAAACTTCATGTAACTTATTCGTAACTACTGTTATTATCCCTATTTTCACATGAGTAGATTTAGTGACACTAACTTGCCTTGCCCACAAACATACAGCTAATAAGTGTCAGAACCAGGATTAGAACCCAGGCAGCAGACTATAGTAGAGCACGTGTTCTGAACTGATAGATACACGTGCGTTAGATCTCAAATTACTAGAATAATCAGCTCAAACAAAAGAAATGCAAAGCAATAGAAATAAATGAAAATTTCCACAAATCAATTTAAAAGACTGAGTCGCCGTGATAGAATGAGGGCAACTAATTCTCTACCAAAGACTTTTGTTACATCCTCAAAAAGAGGAGACAGTATGGTATAGCTGTCAAAAAAGGTGAACATAATCTTTGGCTGAATTAATTTGCAAAAGAATTATTTTCTGAAATAAAAAGATAACTTGGCATGATATTCTGTACAGGGTTAAAACACATCTGAAACACTGTGTTCAGTTTTGGATGATATATTTTAAGAGGAATTTAATACCTGGCTAGAGAGACGAGGATATAAAAACGTCTGAAAAGTATATCATAGGAGGGATATTTGAAAAAATTTGAACAACTTCACTGCGAAAGAGATTTGATGAGACACAACAATTTTCTCTAAATATCACAGGGCCACATGGAAAGACAAGAATTAGATATTCCATGTAGTTTTTTGTGCTGAAACGTACCAACCATTTAGAAATCAGAGTAAATTGAATTTACTCTCAAAATGCTGAAGAAGAGTCCATTCAGATCTCTTCAATGGCATAAGCTGGCTAAGGAGACACTCATTTTAAGAGTTGAAGTCAAAGCTGAATGAATACCTATCAAAACTATTACACTGGTCATTTCTGTACTGAGTGGAAGTTGAACTCAATAAACTTTAAAGTGTCTTCAGCTTCTCAGATCGAATCTTATGTCTGCATTTTAACGAAAAAAAAAAGAGAAAGTAAAAGATAACCATTTTTCTTTCCAGTTTTATTTTGCACCGGCTAAATAAACGTATAATTCAATTTACAACCTTTCTGATCTCCAAACCATCTCCCGTACAGTATGTGCGACATGGAATGTGGACAGAACAGCCTGCATTTTGTTTTCAAGGGATAAATAATTTAAAAGGAATATATATTTGTGCATATTCCCTACAACCAAGATAGTACTTATAGCCTAAGTATTAATTGCCTAAAAATATAGTTTATACAGTTGTATTTAGCAGTTAGGACCCAATGGTGAATTACTAATTTTGTTTTTGAGTTTTACATAAAGCATTACTAATTTTATCCATTAGCAGGAAAAGAAACTGTAAACTGTCTGATTGAGGGTCTAGGGGATATTGCACAGAGAAGGAGACGGCGTCTGGGTTTCAGACAATTTCTGCATGTTTGTCCATCAGATTGAGCAATGTACCTCCCGCGGGAGATGCTTATCTTTAGGAATTCTCTATGACAATTCATCTTTAAAACAAAAATGACATGCTTATCTCTTTCAAAGCCAAGATTTCTCAATCCTGTCTTTCTGCTTAATTATCTTCCTATAAAATCAACAAGTCGTAGGTTGGGTGTGGGTGGAGGAGAATCCATTAGGTTAAGAAACCAAAAGATTGAGTTGCTGACCAGCCTTCACCATAATCTAGCTTTGTGACCCTCAGGCATTATAAATAACATTTTTGGACTTTTGGGGTATGACTGCAATAGAAATTCTGCAGCTGCCCTATTTACCTCACAAGGATACAGAGCAACTCAAATTTATTTTGTTGAATACTTGCTATTCACCGTACATTGAGCTAGTTCCTGGGGGAGGAGGGATATAAAGGAAAGGCAGTACTCTGGAAATTTTCACTGATTTGGAAATCAAGTGGGAAAACATGTTACAGATGTGGAATATAAACCAATAAAAGGTAGGATCATCATGTGTCTTCATTATACAGTACAGTGCCCAGAATTGGAAAGGACTTGAGCTCTTTATATAAATTATCTAAAATAATTCCCACTTTACCCTGACATCAGTATTGTTATTCCCATTTTACACACTAGGAAAATAAAGCTGAGAAAGATACAATTGAAAAAAATGGGACTAAAACTCAGATTATCTGAATAACCTTTGTAATAAAAAGTACACTACTAAGGTAATGCACTTACTACATACACATATATATATGTATGTGTAGCAAAACTTTGAGCCAGTTCTATAATCAGTAGAAGCTTTAATGGGGGCATGAATGAATAACTAAATTGCTAATAAATATGGTAAAAAGTATAAATATAGTAAAAGGTGTCAATATAACTTCATTAAATTTTTAGCCACAAATATTTCAGGCGTTATTTCATGCCTTAGTTCTCATTTCCTTTTAGTTTCACACTCAGTAAGAAGCTCCAATTTACCTGTTTCCTCTTCCAAGTTCAAGGCTAGTCCCAACTGAAAAGTAATTCTGTGTTAAGCATCATGAAACATCCTGATAGAGAGAAATAATTTCCTCCTTTGGGAAGTTTCAAGATTTCCCAGGTCTGCTATCATACAGCTGTTTCCTGCTCACCCAGGACTCCCTTTTCAGCTCTTTGAGATTTCTCCTGATTTCTAATCTCTTAATCCCTGCATTATAAGTGTCTTTTAGGAGAAACTATCCTTCCTGGTTTCTGATTTACCGCCATGCTACATCAAGCAAAGGCATGCACATTTGACTGTGGACCTGATACCTTAATCCTGCCAGCAGCATCCTTGGCTCTGTCCTCTCTCAAATCTCAGCCTCTTGCTTCACTCTAGTTTTATAGCCATGTATTATCCCACACTGGCATAATTATTCATGAATTTTCTTCCTTTCCAAGAGATAAACAGAACTGAGCTGTTGTAATCATAGCTGGCTATTTTCTATAGAAGATAAACATTTAAGCATTTATGAGTGGCAGATAACAAGAAAGTGAGAACAGAGAAGTCTTCTTTGGATTGTTAGTCCCCAAAGGGAATATCAAGATAGTTACCACTAAGATAATCAAAATTGAAATCATGCTTATGTGCTACTTGCCTGTCTTGCAGACAAATGACTTCTATTGACTGCTTTAAGATGCTACAGCACAAGTAAGCATTTGCAAAAAAAATCTGACTCTTGTTGGGTTTCTGTATTTTGCACAGAACTTGTAATAAAACACTGGACTTTGAAGTAAATATGAGATTTAGTATTCCACACGGTACACTAAAGTTACTTGAATTGCATACTCAGAGCAGGTCTTTGCTGTAGGTTCATGACCTGTGGTTTAATAGAAGGAATAATACATCTGGAAATTGTCTACCCTGACTGTTTCAATGAAGAATTGCTCAAATCCATACACTCCTTTAACAATGATTCCATGTAGCATAAAAGTGCTGCTTCTTCAAAAAGTGAGGAAGTCGCTGTATGCCCCTGAAGATATTGACAATACATTGGGAAAATAGCAGCCAATCTAGAAGCATAGGTCCTCCTTTTAGTTTTATAGTGCATCATCATCAAGACAAGCCTTGTATCCACCTAGTCTGCTGGTAGAAATTAATGACAAGGGAACCTCTAGAACTGTGTTTGATTCAGCAACATGGAGAATGTATGCTAGCATAAAAATGATGACTTTAGTTACCTCTTTTGGTAATGAGACCAATATTGGAAGGAATCATGTGTAGGATTTGGGCTTGTATTAGATGTCACTACTCTGTAAACTTGACAATAGGTGAGGTAGTCATTCATAAATAGATACAGTCAGTGTTTGCCATAACCTTAGAGGACTTTGAAATTTACAAAAGATCAAAGTAAGACAGAAATAAATAATAGTTGAAATTGTAGAGTTAAATCCTTAAAATATTCTTAACCTCTAAATTAATTGTATATTGTAATCTGTCATAACATGTTTAGTATTAAACTATATACCGAGTAGTGATACTATGACAAATAGGCTGCATTATTCTTTAAAAAATTTTTAAAACATATATATATATTTTTTAAAAGGCCTATTTAATATAGATGAATATAATGTTGAGTTTTTAGGAAAAAGAGACACACTGAGAGATTCATTCTAGATATTAGAATTCAGGAAGGTATTTTCTCTTTGAATTCACTGAATGAATTATTTCCCAGATACTACAAAGCATATTTTTGTTGACTTTTCATCATGATGAAGTTATTTTAAACTTCTCCTATATCATTTAAAAGTACATACACCACCACCATTCAAAACAATGTTTCGTTTAATATGATGTACTATAAATTAAGAAATATACATCTGTTTTTGGAATTTTGTTACTATGATATCAGAGCTTTTATCAAAAACTCAAGTAAACAATCATTACACGTCTTTATTATTAGAAGAATAATAAAACTGTTTCTTCTATTCTTTATTTTTTTTAGTGTAAATTCCTAGTGATTCTATAAGACTCAAAATTTACAAAGATATGAAAGCCCACTCCCTATGACCAGAGTTTAGTGTTATAAGCAAACTCTCTCCTATCTCCTCTTTCTCCCTTTCTCTCTCTCTCCACACACACACACACATACACATTTAAAATAATGTTTTCATTTTGACAGTTAGTCATCTGCATAATAATTAAGGATTAGTGGTATGTGACTGACATTTATGGTAATTAACCTCATATTTACTTTGCAAGCAATGTTAATAATTTTCCAACACTCATGCTTAACCCATGTAATTATAATGCTCCTTGTTGCTGCCCCTAAAGAGAGTGATTACTAGGTTTTCAGTTTCATTGCTCTGATAAAGAAATTTGGGTAGGGGTGAAGGGGAAGAGATTGAAACACTTCCAAAAGCTTCTTCCAGAACTTGGTGATAAATTGACACTTGCTCTTCTACCCAGCAATTCTTGGAGCAAAAAAATAACAAAACTCCCAGGCAGCTCTAATGATACCAGCCATCATTCCAACTGGAATACAAGATACAAGACTGAATATAATTAACGCTAAAATTACAAGCAGTTAACCAACCAGTAATGATTAATATTGGAAATGTGCCGACTAATATTACAAAAGACTAATATTGGAGTCATCCACACTTTGATGGTAAAGTACCGAAGAAGCAAAGAGTAACTGGGTGAAATAGGAAGGAAGAGGTCCTTTCGAAGGGTGAAAAACACGGAGGTGGGAAATAGGTCGCTTGCCTATTTCCACAATTTTGACCTAGCCAGTCTGCTTCTATTCAAAATTTTATGCATAAATTTAAGATATTCTCATAAATGCCTACACTTTATTAATGAAGTCATGAGCATGTCATGCTGGAGTGTTTAATTTGATTGGCATAAAACTGGTAATATGTGGGTTGGTTACCGTATTCTTACACATGCTTGAATGCCTATGGTTGACCACCCCAGTCTTTAAGTGAACACTGAAAAATGGTGTAACACCATATCAATGTGCTGAACAGACACTGAATGGGGGCTAGTTTGAGTCAGAGAATGACGAAGAAGAGAGAAAAAGCAACTGCTCCATGTCCCCACAACCAGGGGGAGGCATTGCCCATTTTCTGATCTGTCACTTGTTGATTAGCAAAATTATGGCAAGATTGCTAAAAAATGTAGAGAGTTTAATCATGTCACTTTACCCAGAGATAAACAATCATGGTTACATGAACTGGGGTAAGATTAGATTTAAAATAAAGAGAGAAGGGCAAGTTTCCAGGAGGAATAGACACTCGGAACCATGGAACCAGGTTAAGTCATAGGCGCCCTGCCAGAGTCACAGGTAGCAGGAATGTTTTTTTAAATTTAAATAACATTTACATGAACTGGAAAGCAGGCAGGTGCAGAGAGACACCTACAATCTCTTTAAATTCTTATGCCAATTATTATTAATAGCAGGCATTACGTATTTTCTGAAAACAAATTGGGATCTATGAGAAACTTGGCCTAAATACTTCATTTGTTCATAGTTAAATAATTTAGAACTGGGAGCTGAAATAACAACAAAATATTCCATCTCAAGCTAAAGACAGTACAATAAGGAAAGCAAATTTGTAATTTATGCCCAAGAGAAATGAACAAAAGAAAAATATAATCTCAACCATGACGAATAATTTTGTATTGCATCATAGAGACTGAGGAAGACTTTGAGATTACCTCTATTTGGGATTGATTGTACTTGCTACTTTACAGTGTATATATACAGTGTATACTTTATAGTGTATTATTATTATGTTATAGGTGTATTATTCCTCTACCAGAGCGTACAGAGCATGTCTCTCTGTTTCTTTATTATTTCATCTCCAGGAACATAGTGATTGCATTAGACATCTTAATGTTATTTCGTACCTGGGTCAATTTCGTCCTTAAGGCTATAACGTGTCTGGATGAGGAGAACTTGAAAATATAAATCCAAGCAAGAATTAAAGGTAATAGATTTGAAGAATTTGACCAAGACATGTCAATTAGTATAACACTAGAATTTTCTCTCTCGGATGATTTTACCCAAAGTTTTTGCAATAATTTTCTGGAAACATTCCCATGGCAGGGATAATGGAGAATGATATAATGGTAAAAATTAAAGTCTTTTGTGTGTGTGGGTTAACTGATTGAACTGCTGCAGAATCATGAAAGTTAGCCTAATGAAAATATTGTCAATAAATTTTCACCATACTTTATGAGATAGGCAATACTATTAACTCAATTTCACAAATGTGTTAACTGAACCTTATACTCAGACCAAGATCAAACAGTTAGTAAGTCAGAGTTAAGCTCTGGTGTCAGAGAGACCAGATTTCAAGTCCATTTTCTTATCTAACCTCAAAATTATTGCCCAGGTGTAAAACACAACAAACACTGGAGAGTCAAGGGTGCTTGCTAACAAGGACTGTCACCTTGAGTGGGACACTTAACATCTCTGATTCTCGCTGTAAAATAAAATGGTTGGAGTGGATAATTAATTGGCAAGGTCCATGGGAGAGCACAGAGGTGTGAAAGACATCTCTATCAGTGAGAGATAGGCGTTGACTTATGCTGTTTGCGCTCTAAGATGTCTTAGGTGAATTCCTGTTCAACGACAAGAATACAAATCACATGAAATGTTTAACTGCCTAATCCAGCCCTCTGCATAGCAGCATCAGTAAAGTATGACAAATAAAGTTGGTCGCATTATGCTCCGCACTGGAAGGCAAAGTTTATCACATTGAGCGAGGCCTGGAAGTGTGAGATGCTCAAGGTTCAATAGACGATGTGAGCCCTAGAAGTGCTCATACCCACAGCTGCTTGGAAATGTTATTTTAAAAAGTCACAGCAATTTATAAAAAGCACTGTTTTAGAGAAGAAAGATGATTCAAATAGCAATCAACCTAGCTCCAGCTCTTGGAGAAACAGTGAACTTGGGCATATTATCTAAATCTCTGGGTCGCAATATCTTCATTTTCAAAATGAAGGAGTGCACTAAACTCTAAAGTTTCACCCTATTCTAAAATTTTATGATTTTAGATCAACAGGAGAATGCCCATATCAGAGAAGAATATGGGAAAGTGAAATTGTGTGCTGCACGCTATCAGGAAGAATAGACAACAGCAACCTAGTTGTTGTCTGGAAGCTTTGTGTGTATCCTCAAAGAATGAAAATATTCCCATGTAAATTTAAGACCACTATTATGCAATATTACAGCTTAAGAACAAGTTCCAAATATTAAAACTTATCTATAACTGCAAAATGCAAAGTAGTTTTAATATAAGATTAAAAAAAAACATTAAGAAACTCTGGGTTTTAGATGCCACACATCCTTTTTAATGTCATAAACTTTTTTTTTTGACAAATGCACATGAAATCAATGGAATTTATCCAGAAACTCAAATGACTCAGAACTACTTAAACTTTGAGTTCATAATCCAGTTAGAGTAAAATATCATTTTTTCAGGGATATAGTACAAAAAATCATTTTATGGAGATAAATTGCCTCATGGGTTCTGGCTGAGATTTCGTTTCTGTGCACATGGTTTCTCAAGGTGTCTCTCCCATAGTCCCATTCCTTTCGGGAGAGTTTTATACAAAGAACCTTGGTTTAATATTCTTTGAGCAATGTCTTAAGCTATTTGCATAATAGGTGCTATATAAATCTAATAAACAAATGGTAAATGTTAGAAAATATTAAATGGGAGCACATTAAAATGAAGTTTCATTACCCTGTGTTTGGCTTTGACAGTATTCATAAACCACAGCATGTTTAGATTAAATTCATTTCCAATATAACACCGACTCCCCACGTTTTGGAAATGATTTAAATTTGAACTTCCCTTAGAGTGATCAGACTTTTCCTAAATATTTCAGCTTAAGCTGCAGCTGAAAAAGTTTTAGTTGTAATACTTCAAATTATTCTTCAATAAAGGGCACAGACTATTTATAATGTCTGTGTATAAATATTACATCACTGGGGTACCCAAAATGACATTTCAGTTTCCCAAGGCTCGGGCGTTTAAGTGTAAAATATATTCAAGCATACCTGCACACTAAGGTGATGAGTCAAAGAAATATGAACAATAATGTCAAATGGCATAGCCCTTTGCTTCAGTTAAGGAATTACAGTAGTGCCCCCTTTTCCACGGGGGATTTGTTCCAAGACCTCCAGTGGATGCCTAAACTGGGGATAGTGCTGAACGCTATATATACTAAGTTTTTCCTATACATACATGTCTATCATAAAGTTTAATTTATAAATTAGGCACAGTAAGATATTAACAACATAATAAAATAGAACAATTATAACAATGTATTGTAATAAAAGTTATGTGAATGAGGTCTCTCTCTCTTTCAAAATATCTTACTGTACCGTACTCACCCTTCTTCTTGTGATGATGTGAGATGATAAAATGCCTATGTGGTGAGATGAAGGGAGGTGAACGACGTAGGCATGTGCTACAGAGTTATTTTTGGACCACAGTTGACGGTGGTAAGTGAAACCTTGGAAAGCGAAACTACGGATAAGGAGGGACTACGTATCAACACTTTTCCATACTTCATGGATTATGTAACATTCAAGCACTAAGCAAGGATTAATTTTAAAAAAATCTATTCAAATAAGAGTTGGCCATCTCTAGTAGGATAATCAACCAGTGAGGTGAAAGTACTCAACTACCTTTTCCACTCCTTCTTACCCTGCACTTTTTCTTTGCTCCTCACATAACCTACAAAAACTTGATTGTTCATGATTTATCTCTAGATCTATATTAATGTACCATCACAGACTAAAAGTGATGAAAGGAACTTAATTTTCTTCTCATCCAGCATTACCTTGCAAGAATGTAAATCTTGCATGTATTTAGGAAGTCTGGTTCCCATAGGGGCTGAAATGTTCATTTCTTCATTGATAGTTATTAAGCAGTGAAAGAGTATGATTTAATAAGATGATGGGACTAGATGAAGGAAGGCAAAGTGTCCCCTCTGGAATTTCTGGAAAATTTGTGACTCAACGGACTGTCTTTGAATTGGTGTGTCAGTTAAATATGGGGCTGTACAAAGGTCAGTAAACATATACATCCAGCACCAAGGAACGAGTTCATAATTTTTACGTCCTGAGACTCTGAAGAATTGGTGTTTTCCGTGCAGGTTGATAGGTAACTTACAGTTTGGCCAGGGACTGTGTGTGTGTGTGTGTATGTGTGCACACACGTGTTTAGGTGGCAGGAATGTTGCCATTGTTTATATGTAATATTCAGAGCCTCCTGGTATGGGTAACATCAGTATAGTAGGGAGAGAGAGAAGTTAGATAGTGTTAGGTCAAGGGCAAAAACCAACTTTAACCAAAACCCATGAAATTCGACCCAAATCCACGGTATTGATGAAAGAATACCAAACAAAAGAAATTTTTTAGTTTCAGCTACAACTGGGCTAAATTAAAGCAACATTATTATAAAGACCAGGGCTTCTAGTTTCTAGAATGCATTCTAAGCTCTCAGAATTACTTGAAACTGTCCAGCCTTGGCCATTATAATTGAATAACATCTTTTTTTGCCTACCAGTGCCATGGAAACATGAAAATCAAGCCACAACATTTTTCAGTGTTTCCTACCTTCTTGCTGAATCTCTCTTCTCTTAGGGCAAAATCAATACTAGATTGGGGGATGGAAACAAATCTATGAAATAACTGTAACATTTAAGAAAACTGAAACTTACTTAAGAGTTATGAGAGGGATATATGCATACAAAGACACACATGCACACACATATCCACATATCAGAAAATCCATATAAAAATATTTCTATCTCTATCCTGAGCACCTAGAAGAGTATCTGCCAGTTAATACATTGCTAACAGATATTTTTTTGGGTAAATGAATAATAGAAGTAATAGTTTAGACTATAATTGCCTTTGGAGATCAGGAAAGACACCAGTTAATGTGTGCTAATGTAGATAGAAAGGAAGGTCTTGTCTTCACAACAAAGACCAGTTTGACACATGGTTAGAATTTGCACAGGCGGAGAAGTATACGGCTGATGTTGTATGACATAAACAAAGATGTAGGAGTATAATAAGCATGATATGTGTGAAGGGAGGTGAGGGCAAGGGCTTGACTAGAAGAGTAAATTTAGCTGGTAGTTTGTATCTATACAGGGCCCTGTAGGTTCATATAAGGTAGGGGCAAGACATGATTTAACTTTCTGAAAAGATCAATTGTTCTAACGCAGTCAAATGGACTCTTCTTTACATACAGTGGTTAAGTGAAGATATGGAATTTGAGGTTTGGGACTTTTTTATAAGGTAAAGTTTTTTTGTTGCTATTATTATGCAGAGCAAAGCAAACCGCTAGAGTTAGCTGCCTCTTTACTTTATCAAATATTTCCACACCACTTGTTTACAGAGTATGGTAGACATTGTTGGTATCCTACCCAGTAAAATTCCTACTTTTCTCCTTTTTAAACTTTTCTTAATTTAATCAGGTGTACAACACTGTCCCCCACCCCATACACACACACACACACACTTAGACCATATACTTTGGGGGTATAGACCCCAACCTCTGCAGGGACCAAAATGCTTTGAAGGTACTTAGCTCTACCAACCATATGCCATAATGATTGTTCTTTAGGAAGTAAGACCTAAGGTACCCACTTCTTGATGTTTTTTTACTTGACTCCAGGGATTGGTTAAAATATGGTAATGTGACATAATTCAAGCAGAGAAAGACGTCAAGAGAAATCACCACAAAAAAGAAGCTCTCTCTTTCCCTGAATGACCAAGTATGTAGTTGAGAAGCCTGAATCTGCTGCCTCCTTCTTGCAATCACATAGAAGAAGATCAAAGGCCACTAGGTTAAGCCAAACACCAGGCTTGAGCCACCTCTGGACTTCCAATATACACATCACTAAATTATCCGGTACTTGTAAAGCTTGTATCTGGTTTTCTGTTACCTACAGTTGAAACCATCAAAATTAAAATAAAGAACTTAAAAAAAATCCATTTAGAGGACTAAGCACAGATTGCGGTTTTGTTCTTCTGTTATTCTGTGCCAATTCCTCATAAAACATTTATGTGCAGATTTTTTTTTACAGTACAGATTGACCTTTTAGTAATCTAAAATCTTTCTATGACAAAATTTCTTGTTAGCATAAGACAAAGTTAATTAACTCTGAGCATTTCTGTTACTTTAGATAAACCCAATGGCATGTCCTTAGAGTAAAGTAATTGGCTTCCCAGTATAATGCATATTATACTAATTATAATATATCTTCTAAACATGACAGAATACATGTGCCTTAAATTAACTTCATTTGAATCTAGAGAAAGTGGGGTGATACCTCCAAATTTATATTCTTTTTTAAATGAGACTTTCTTCTTCCCAACTCTAGTTATTTATCCAGTCCAATGAACAGACTTCTCTAAGGTAATCAAAGTGTCAAGGAGAACCCATAGTATCTGTAGAGTCGAAGAAGGATCATGGCATCAAATTTGATTTAAACATATTTGAAACCATGAGAAAAATAAATTGCTAGTTGGCTTTCCTTTTGAAAAATACTTTTTCATGAGTTTATTGAAACATTTGAAGACTTTTGTGGATTTTAGCGTTATGATAAATAAGCTGTACACTTCACTTGCGTACACTGAAAATCACTTAAAGTGAAAGCAGAACTGAGGATATATGATGTCATTTGAAAATGCAGTGCTTGATTCTCTTGTTTGTAGTTGTTTGAGGGCTGCCTTTGTGCTATGGGAATGATTTCATTTACTTAAAGTATGTGTTTTGTTAAAAGATTTATTTTCTCCCGTAAATTTTCCATATCATCTCTCTGCTTTAAAGCAGCAAAGTTTATATTTGACGGTGTCATGGTCAGACCGACCATGTTTTGCTGTTATCATTCCCATCATCAAGAACTCCCATGTTTATGCCAATGATAAATTGAACTCAACTCGAGATAGTTCAAGAAATTGAAATCAAGCTACTCTTCCCAGAGGGGTCAGTTTGAAGGAAGATGGCATGACTTGCTAAAACCACAGAGCTACTTATTGTGAGAACTGCAACATAGATCCTGAGGATCCAAACATCAGACTAGCTCAATACTTCATAGCTTACTAAACATCCAAAATATGAGAGAGCAAAGAAACACTGATCCTAAAATCATTATGATTATTTTAATAATACCTTTATAGCATAGTACTATTTATAGTAGACTTATATAGATGCTATTCATGTATTCTCATTCAGTCTTTATCCACTAACAATTGATATTGATATCGTACCAACTTTACAAATAATGAAACTGATAACAGAAATTAACATCAAACATGACGCACAATTAGTACAAGAACTTAAACTTGAATTCTAAAATTGCTAAATCGATGACCTTCAACTTAAATTTGTTCAATAGAGGTACTTCTCCAAAAGTTTGAAAGAACAAATGACAAGCCCAATTTAACCTACCTATACCCTTTTCTCTGCTTAAGAATTCACTTCGTCAATTATTGAAAAATTGTCTTTACTAAGATAGTCTTTCCTTTAATATTTCTTGGATTTTTTTTCTTCCTCCTTTCCATTTCATAAAGTTATAGGTCTAGACATTGCAATTTCATTGAAGGTGCAATTCAAGGCCACATATATCTCATTCTCTAAGCATTACAGTTATGTTTATTTTATGTAACCCTGAAGATCCCAGGCCACGATTGAATGGGCAAAGGGAGGATGACTGATGTGACAAAACAAAGTTGGGCCACTTTTATTTTCTGCACCAAATCTTAGAATTTGGACACTGAGTTTCTCATTAATCTCTGTTAAGAGGTTGAATTGAGTAGTTATGAAAAGTCAAGTAGCTGGGTTCATACCAAAGCAGGGAAAGTTGTTTTGCAGAGAGAGAAAAAAAATGAAGGATATCTAGACCAGGAGAAGTCGAGAAAAGAGACCAGATTCAGAGAGATGGGTAGAGTAGGAACATGAGTTCCTGAGGACTTCTGAGTTTGCAGGTTCAGTCCATTGTGAGGTGCCACACCTCTGTTCCTCACCTCCATGAGAAATCTCCAAACACACCCAATAAATTGTCTTAATTTAAGTAATTTTAATACAATGCTTTTGCAATCAAAATAAATTAAATCTTCTGGGAATCTCACACATAGAAACCATCATGCTTTCTTTGTGTGCACAGAAGTCCATGTAGCATTGACAAACAGACATAATAAATAAAAGCAAAGAAATAAAACCAAAGACAGGATACCTGAAGAAGAGGTATTTTTTACTCTCAAAAACTAATGCATTGGTTTAAGAATACTACTTATCCTTTGAGATTATGTTAGGTCAGAGTTTGGTGTACTTGTACATTAACTTATGTAATTATTAATTTGAGAATGCTTACTGTGAGCCAAACATCACTAAAAGGCATTGACTATATAAAAATGAGAAAAATATATCAAGATCCCAGCTGTCTTTTTTGACAAATTGATCCCAAAGTTTGTATAGAAATGAAATCAGGACTCAGATTAGCCTAAACAATCTTGAAAAAGAAGAGCAAAGTTTGAGCATTCATAACTTACTCAAAGCTACAATAAACAAGATCGTATGGTATAATTATGAGGATAGACATATAGATTAGTGGAATATAACTGAAAGCCCAGAAAAAAATCATGGCATTTATGGTTAATTGATTTTGGACAAAGGTGCCAAGATATTGCAATGAGGAAAGAATAGTCTTTTCAGCAAATGGTCCTGGGACAACTGGATAACCACATAAAAATAAAGTCGGACCCTTACCTCACACCATATAGAAAAACTAACTCAAAATGGATTCTGGACATAAATGTAAAAGCTAAAATTATAAAACCCTTAGAAAAAAGAGGAATAAATTTTTACAACCTTGAATTAGGCAGTGGTTTCTTGAATATTACACCAAAACCACAAGCAACAAAAGAAAAAATACGTAAACTAAACTTCATCAAAAATAAACTCTTTCATACTTCAAAGCACACCACCAAGAAAGTGAAATACAACCCAGAGATTAGGGGAAAATGTTTGCAAATCATATATCTGATAAGGAACTTGTATTCATAATATGTAAATAACTCTTACAACTAAACAATATAAAGATAACTCAATTAAAAACTGGACAAAAATTTGAACAGTCACCTCTCCAAGGGAGATACAGAAATGGCCTGTATGAACACAAAATATGCTCAACATCATTAGTCACTAGAAAAATGCAAATCAAAAGCAGTTCAAACCCATTAGAAGTCTAAAATAAAGATGAACGACAATAACAAGTGTTGGAATGTTGTGGAGAAATTTGAACCCTCATATATTGATGTCGGGATTTTAAAATGGTACGGCAAATTTGGATCAAACAGTTTGACGGTTCCTTAAAATCTTACACATAGAGTTTCCATATGAATGACCCAGCAATTCCACTCCTATGCATATAACCAACAGAAATGAAACATATGCCCATGCAGAAACTTGTACATGAACGTTTATAGCAGCATTATTTATAGTAGTCAAGAAGTAGAAACAATTCAAATATCCATCAACTGTAAATGGACAACCAGAATATAGTGTATCCATATAATGGGATATCATTTGGAAATAAAAAAGGAATGACTTACCAATACATCCTACAACATGGATGAATGTGAAAATATTATGCTAAGCAACAAAGGCCAGTCACAAGACCACATATTGTATGATTCTATCAGTATGAAATGTCCAGAATGGGAAAATTCATAGAGACAGAAAGCAGATTTATTTTTCTAGGGTCTTGGGTCAGGGAAAAATGTTGAGTGACTGCTAACGGCTACAGGGTTTCTTTTCAGGTTATGAAATATTCTGAAATTAGATAATGGTGATGGTTACGGAACTCTGTAAATATACTAAAAGAAAAACCTGAATTGCACATTTTAAAAGGGTGACTTTTATGGTATATAAATTATATCTCAATAAAGCTGTATAAAAAGTAAGAATAATGAAACACCTAATAAGTTACAGATTTGGACCATGAACCCATGCAATCTGTTTTCAGAACTGCATACACCAGCCAATCTTTACTCTTCATATGGAATATTAGTTTCACAGACCTCTTCTGCAAGTGTTGATCCTTTCAATGACTCTGTGGTTAGCCAGGTAGCAATGGCTATCTTAACACTGAGGATGGGATGAAATGGCTTTAAGTCAGTGACAATAAAGAAGACAGAACTTGTAGGTGTGTTAGGACTGAAAATCAAGCTTTTGCTTTTAAATCCGAGATGGTTTCCTTCATCTCACTACTCCATGCTGCTGCTATGTAGATTTAGTACTGAATATATCCTTTGTACTTGTTTTGTTCATATGCTAATAGTTTTTACTTTCCAGAATTTATTTTAATAAATGATGAATTTTCTCTTTTGCCTCCTGAAATCTGTGCAAATGCTGAAATTTACAGACACGTGACTAGATGTGATAAGATTTATCACAAGTTTATATGCAGATGCCAACAACAATTTAACCTCCTAAGTCAACTCAATTTCAAGTCTCAGTCCTCTGAAAAGGAGGGCTCTTAACAGTTTCATTTATTTAACCATGGAGTTAATGAAGAAATCAGCAAATTGCATAAACACAAAAATTATGTTCCAACCTAATGTATTAAACCAATGTGGAAGTGTAGCAATGACCAATATATTTTTCTAAATATTGATTCACTGGCAAACCAATATCTTTTGCCAGAGTTTTTAAGTTCGTGTGGAAACCATTCATTATCCCAGCATACATCCAAAGCACAAACAAATCGATGGACTGTGCTCACCAGCCAATATATTAAACTTATAGTTCAATAAAATTGTTGCATGCAACTATTTTTTCACACATGTTGCAATCTAATTTTATCAGGCTCTTGCAAATATTAATGCTGATTTTTCCCAAAATAGCACTAAATTTGGGAAATCAACATTACAACTTAGAGTTTCTCCCCTTTATTGTACCAAATATGTACATTGGATATGACAAGATTTGATGGCTCCATCAATTTCTAGTAAGTTAGTTGTTGATATGGAAATACCACCTTTACTACTTTTTAACTCTAGAGTGTGGATATTTTAGTATCAAAAGGAATCCAGCAATGTGAATGGACCAGAATGGATATAACTTCCTGATTCATATGAGAGCAGCTTGTGAAAAGAAAGTAATTACTGCGTTATGCCACTAGGTTATTATTAAGAGTTGATTAACTTCTTTGGCTCTTACAGCAATAATAAAAGCTCACACTTTCACTTAAAACCAGTTTGGAGACTTTCCACATAGGTGACTACATTATATTTGGTTAGAAATGTGCATTGTTCATTAATGGGACTATATTTTTATTTAACTATCACATTTTTACCGCAATTTTGAAATTTGACTTTATATCCAAGATGAAATTGCAACTAAAGTGCAAGTCATCAGAACTCACGCAGGCTGGCAGGTTCAATGGGAAAGGCCAGCTGCCATGAAGACGCCATGTAACTCCCCTTCCTGGGATGAAGGGCTCCACCTTGACATTGTGCATAATACTTTCTGATGTTTCCATGCCTAATAAATATACCAGACTTTAGAGGCCACCTTTTTGTACATCTGTTTTAAAAGAGCCAACCTACTATAAAAAGTGACATTAACCTTTAATTTTAATTCCTTTCTCTCTCTTAGTCTAGGCTGCTGGATTGCTCATTCAGTATAAAATAATGCAGCGTGTTATTGGAATGTCATCAGTATGAATAATGGATGCCACGCTTGTGGAGATGAACCTCAGAAAGAAGAGTTAGCAATATGGCGTCATTTTTCACGTGGGCATTTTGAATGGAATGTCCTAGACGTCCAAAACACTGAAAGGGACTAGTCTGAAAAGCTGCAACAGTACTTTTAAAAATGCCATGGATTTTGAACACTCCAAGGATGACAAACGTATTACAGGAATAAATTTATAAACTCCATAGTCCTTATTGACTTTTCTATTTTTCTAAGAGTGAAACTAAAATGGATGGAGGCTGTTGGCAGTGTGAGGGTCGTATAAAAAAATGACAGCTCCAGCAGTGGTTGCTCTTAGAATATTGGACCATGAACTGGAGGTGCAACAATGAAATTTCAATATAAGCAATGTGTCTTGGAAATGTCACATCTACCTATCACATGCCCAACTGCTGTTGCCCTACAATTATTTGTGTCCTCCTAGAATTCTGCTATCATCTTTGTGCTTGTTGCATTCATAAAGAAGATACATTTGCCTTTTGAAAAGAAAATACTAGGGGTACTTCTCCTTTGAATTGAATTAGCATAAATATTAATAAGATTGCTTCATTATTTAACATTGGTGGTTTCATCTCATTCACATGCAAGAGACTAGTAATGTTCTTTATGCCATAGATTGATGGAGAAGACTAGCTACTGTGTGATGCTAATTTTTAAAATTTTTCTCAATCAGGACAATTTTTGAGCTGTCAAAGAAGAGTTTATCTGCTTAATGGCAGCCTGACCTTCAATGGCAGAAGAAAGCCTCTTCACCTAATATGAGTTAGTTCCTCAGCAGAGTTATGAAACAGACTAACTGTAAGTGGACCAAATCAAAGGATGTATAGTGTGCCATAGCTTCTTTTTGCCCTTTTCTAGTCACTTTCCTTCCTTCTCCACCATGCTTTCTTCCTTGGAAGGCTAATCTGCAGGGATTATATTAAAACTTCCTGTGTCCTTTAACATCTGGTAAGGCTCCTGCTAAAAAACACAGGAGAACAGGGGAAAGCAGGTAAGTGAGGACAGAATATTTAATCCCCCAGCTCCCTTCTTGTGAGGTTACCTCAAGATGGCCATGTTCCTCTACCAATGGTGACTACTCATCTCAAAAGAATTGACTACACAATTATCTCTTTTTGGTTTCTTTTAACCAGTCCCTTTCCCTCATCCCTTTAGACCGAGAAGTGGTAACACATTAGTTACTATAAACTGGATTGCTGGATTATTCCTTCTGGTTTCCCTATAACTACACCTTTATAAATTAGCCACTTTGCACCCTCTTTATTTTCTCCTATTTCTGATAGTTCATCTATTTCCTGTTAGGACCTGACTGATCCCATAGCATAATTTGGGATCAAATGGAGACCTACTTTTTCTCTGAAATCTCTACATAGAGTGAAAAATTTACTCAGATATCTAAATCTGGTCTCTACAGAATATAAAGATCTAGAATATCCACTGAAATACTTAAATGCTTATTCTTTTTTTTTTTTTCCTTTTTTTCTTTTTTGATGGAATTTTTTGGGGTCCCATAGTCAAAGTTTGTGCTTACACAAGATGGGAAAATCCAGCCATAGGAAGTTTCTGGTGTCATCATTTCTAGTATTATTATTCTCATGCAGAGATATTCTTTCTAGGCTGAGAAAGATATCAGACACATATCTAAACCAATTTAATTGAGACAAAGCTTTCTGTTTATTTTCCAACAAACTACATATTCGAGTTCTTTGCATTTTCAGTTATTTTTACCAAGTAATCATCAGATGCACTTTGACCTACTGCATATAAAGTTGAAAAATAACTATTGATATCTTTCTGGTGTACAATTTATAAAAAAACTTTTATGACTTTTCTTATTAAAATACGTTTATAATAGAATTTTCACATAATAGAAATAAGCAAAAAAACCTGGTTTCCAGAAGTCAACTCCCTCTTGATTTTGCTAGCATCTCTCTGGTTGCTTTTTTTCATCATCATTTGCTGATTCCTTCTCTTACTGGCCTCTCAACTTGGAGGCAAACCATCCCTTATCCATCTACACACACTCCCTTACTTTCTGACTTAGTCTTATTACTTTAAATATCTTTTATATGCCAATGGCTCTTCAATTTATCTCCAGACTGACTCATATATCTGAACTCCTGACTCATATATCAAACCACCTACTCGATAGCTCCACTTGGAAATCTCATAAACATCTCACGCTTCAAACTTCCCATACCAAACTGCTGATCTTAACTCCAAATGCTCCACTCACAGTTTTCTCCATCCTTCTGGATACCCAGTCTAAAGTTCGAGTTATTCTTAACTGTTCTCTTTCTTTCATACCCCACTATCCAATCCATCAGCAAATCCCATTAATTTGTTTTCAAAATATATGGAGGATCCAGGTCCTTGTCACCATCTCTATTGTTCTCTCTCTGCTCTAACCTGCCATCACCTCTGTCTTTAAACGTTCCACTGGGCTTCTAATTGGTTTTCTGCTTCCGCATTCCCTCCCCTGCCCCTCAACTGTCTATTATCTATCAATCACATCCAGAGCGATTGGGTTAAAACTGAGGTCAGATGATGTCCCTCTATTTATAATCAACTAATGACAGCCTCTGTATTCATTTCCTAGGGCTGCCAAAGCAAAGTACCACAGACTAGGTGGCTTGAAGCAACCTAAATTTATTCTCTCACAGTTATGGTAGCTCAAGTTGGAAACGAGTCGTCAGCAGGGCTGCGCTCTCTCTGAACACTCTGGGAAAGAATCCTCTGTTGCCTCTCTCCTTGCCTCTGGTGGTTGCTGGTAATCCTCAGCACTCCTTGGTTTGTAGCTGCATGACTCCAACCTTTGCTTCCATCTTCACGAGATCTTCTTCCCTTGTCTCTTCTGTGTCTGTATACAGACACCCCTCTCATTTCCCTTATAACGACTCCAGTCATTGGATTTAGGGCCCACTTTAATCCAGTATGACCTCATCTTAACTTGATTACTCTGCAAAGACTCTATTTCCAAATAAGGTCACATTCACAGGTTCCAGGTAGATAAGAATTTTGGGGGAACACTATTGCACCCGTACACTCCTCCATTCCACTTAGAGCGGTGGTACTTAATTGGGGCAATTTTGTTCCCTAGGGGGTATTTGGCAATATCCAGAGACATTTTTAGTGTTCACAACTGGAGCTGCTATGGACAGCTAGAGGATAGAGGCCTGAGATGTTATTAAATATCCTATAGTGCACAGGGGAGAGCCCCAAAACAAGGAGTTATCAGGACCAAAATGTTAATGGTGCCAAGATTAAGCAACTTTGTTTTTGGAGTAAAAGTCAAGATACTAACAATGGCCTAAAGGCCTTTCGTACCTGTTTATCCTGCTCAGGCCCCAGAGGCATGCTCCTTTTCCTTCAACAGAGTCGCTCCAACACTCGCTATTTGCTTTGTCTGGAATTCTTACCTTTCTAATATTAGCGTTGTGAAATTCCTTACCTACTACAGATCGTTTTTCAAATGTCACCTCCTTTATGAATCCTATCCTGCTAACTCCATCTCAGTTACAGCTGCCATTGCAAACACTGGTAATTCTCTTTATTGGGTTCCATCATTCTTCATAATACTTATAACCTTCTTTCATGCTGAGCAATATACTTGTTTATTAAGTTTATTGTCAGTCTTTTTATCTTCTCCACTGAAAACAAGTTACATATCAACAGGGATTTTTGCCTGCTTCACTCAGTGATATATTCCCAGTGCCTACAATGGTGCCTGAAACATAATAGTGCCCAATATATGTGTAGAATGAATGAATATTTGAATAAATAATCAATAAATGAAAATACTTGTCACGCACCACCTGCAGAAAGTCACTGTATCTTCCAAAAGTACATAAATGGAACAAAACTCATGTGTTTAGAATGTGCAGAGGTGCATGCAGTCCAAATATTAAAGCTTTATTTTGCTTCAAATAAGATTTGATTAATTGTTTCCTTTATGACCATAAAGAAAAGATATATAATGTTGTTTTTAATTCAACAGAAACTCTGTATAGTAGTTATAATGAGAGGCCATATGGGTATTCAGATGATGCTTCCACAATTCACAGCCTTTCATAACCCCCTCTTGGGGCTATAGTATTCTGACGTTGTGGCATATTATCCTGAATAGCACCAACAGGGGCAAATCAGTGGTCTGTGGAATAAGCAAGTAGTTATCAGAAGCAAGCCAGATGAGTAAAAAGAGAGAAGAAATAAACCGTGTAACGTGTTTTAGTGGGACTATAAAATAACATGACAGACACTCTATGTAATCCATTACCTATATCTAAATGAGGGTGCTTCTTAAAAAAAATCTCTTTGGCACTCTATTTATTTATTTTAATTCATTCGCATTTTACATAATAGCATGATAACAACAATGAAACAGATGCAGAATATATAAATTAGCATTAAAACACAGGCTGGAATGAGAAGCAAAGCATTTTAAAATTTCAAAAATAGTAGGTGAATATGGAATAGGTAAAAACAATACAGTTACAGATATAGCTAAAGAAATGTGGCAAATCACCCTTAATATACCATCTGACAAATAGTAGTTACTCCATAAGTATTCATTGGATTTGATAAATATATGTTGATCAATAAATGAGAAGATTGTTCTAGAATTTATTTTCAAGACCAAAAGAGCAGCTTTGCTCTTCTCTTTGGAAAATGGTAATTCTTCTATGAAAAGTCTATTTTTTTTCTATGAAAAGTCTATTTTTGTCTCAGTGCCAAGGCCATTTCTAAGCCAGAAGCACTTGTATTTTCTTGAAAATATTTTGCTTAGATTTATCCTGTAGAATGACTTTTAGTTTGAGATACTATAATGTTACAATAGCCGTGTCAAGTACCTAATGCTCAAGTCATGATCCAATGGACAACCATGTGAAATTCTTGTCTGCCTGTAGGCAATTAATGCACCATGGTCAATGTTGCTTCAATGGCTTTCAAATGAGCAAATAATTATTGATTGAGAATTTGAAAGGAATGATTATGACAATGTTAAGTAGTAGTCACAATGTCCACATACTTATGCCAACTTATTTGGGTTCTAACCAAAGTTAAATAAATAAGTATAATGGGAAAAATGATACACATCCATTGTATATTACTTGAGGCATTAGAGAAATTAACTTTCTAGAAAATAAGATTGTTCCCTTAAAATAATTTATAATGCTACATATTATTTGTTAACTAAAAATTGCTGAATAATATTTGCGCCTCTCTTATTTAACTTTCTTTGTGTTTAAATTGTTAAAAACAAGACAACAGGTCCAAAATGGAGTCACTTATGCTAAGCCCTACATCACCAAACTGAGACTTAATTACAGTTTTAGCTCTCCCAGAAATGGAATCATAATCAATCAGGAATCACCTGATCAGCATCAGTTAGGTAATATGCGTGATAGACCCCTCGCATCTCCTAGAGAAAAGTAACCTTGCAATAACGAACTCGCTTTTTGCCTAGTATAACTTCCTTGCTCCCACTCCCTTCTGCCTATAAAAGTCTTTCATTTTGTGCAGCTCCTCAGAACTCCTTTCTGTCTGCTGGATTGGATGTTACTGGATTCAAATCAATTTTTGCTCAAATAAACCCTTAAAATTTTAATATACTTCAGTTTATCTTTTAACAAAATCTTAGCTCCAATGGTAACTAAGCTAGATGAACAAAGTGTGTACTATTCTTGAAGCCAGTTTACCCAACTTGTAAACATCTATGATAACTGTCTTCCAGGGCTGTATTCAGATAGAAGATACAACTCCTAACACAGAACACTGTGTGGCTCATAGTATGTCATCATTTGCTTGATTCTACTATTTTACTATTATTACTATCATTATTATTATTTTAGTTTCATCAGTTTTACTCATACATTTTAACTATCAATTCTGTTCTGAAACCAAATAACTAAATTCATTTCATTTTATTTCCAATAGACCACTGACTGTTACACTGTTTATGAAATCAAAATATCCTAAAGTTTGAGCTCAATCCCTATTTGGGGCACTCATCCAGATTTAAGTGGAATTTGAAAAGAGCAATAAAAACATGAAAAGCCCTGACAGAGTTGATTTATGAGTTCAGATTACCATAATTACAGAGTATATATCTTAGGGATAAAAAAAATAACCCTAAAGGGAAACTCTCATGAAAAAATAAGCATAACTATTACAGTCTTGTGAGATACTGAATTACATCACAGAGAAAGAGACATAATGGATATATTTGTTAAGGAAGTTGAACAGTGCGCTACAAAGAAACCTAGAAAAAGAACATTTAGACTAAAGATCAGAAATTATAATACAAGAGAACCTAATGCCAGCTGTGGGATATTTTCCCTAGAGAAGCAAGAGTGGGCAAAAGTATCTCAATTACTCACAATGGAATGAAACTAAGAAATTAGAAATCATTGTGTTTTCAAAGATTAAGACTATTATATGAATTCCATTTTGTTTATGGAGTGCATTTTGTTTATGAACTCTATTCTGTTTTTTTAATTATACACATGCATGTACACTGGAAAGTATTTTGGGCAGAAGTAAGATTATGAAACGCTGGAGAGAGAGGATATTTAAATTTCTACTTGAGTGATGGTAGAGAAATACAATATCAGAGCACATGGTTGCTTCTTTTAGACAGCAAAATGAGAGAGTATAAGTCAATTTTTGTTTATCTTCTCTTTCCCTGTTGGCATTTTGCCAAAGCCTAACATCTAAATCCCAGAAATGACCCTTTGAGCAGGTGAACAGAACATTTCATTGGGGTGATTAAAGGAAGGCCTTGCTCCACCTGGATAGATGATCTAACAGGAATTTATATCTTTTCTAAAAGGGATTCCCAAGGCGTGTAAATTCCGTCATATCCGATTTTTCTTAACCTTTTCAGTAAAATCTTTCCATCTTTCAAGATTCTCAAGTCGTCTTAACTAGTTTTAGTTAGGTTATCTCAAACAATGTGAAACCAAGAAAAAATTGGTATATGATACACTTAGTGTAAGAAGGACCGAAGTTCTTAGCTTGATTCAGCCTCTTTCTTCCTTCTTTGATGCTCAGAAAACATGTTCTTTGGCAGGATGAGTCACCACAGCTATGAACATGACACATGATAATTTATGGTGTGAATTTTTGCTTGTCGGGTTTCAGTGGGCTGTGGAATAGGGGCAGGAATGTGGTTACCCCCAACACTGCTCTTCCAAGCAATCCATTGACAATGGGGAGAAAAGGGAGACTAAAATCATCTCTGCTTGAGTTTTTACTGTAAAATTTCCAATTAAAACAGCCTTGATTTGATATATTTTCTTTGCTTTCAAATGGAAAGATGTCCAGTTTTCTGGAATTTTTTTATTAAACTTGAAGAGTTCTAATTTGAAATATGAAGTTGCGTTCTCACTCCAGCAAAATAGTTAAGATCAGTAATATCACGGTGATTCGTGACTCTTTAAAGATAGACGTCTAGTTCCTGTGCCAAGTTACTTTCACTACAAACGAAGCAGTGAGGTAACAGAACTGCCCTGCCCCTTGGGTCCTGTGGGAAAAACTTGTGCAACTAAAAAGAAGCATCATTTTATGTCCCCCCATGTTGCTGAACACGTTAGACTCTGGATGTATATTATTGATTTCATTTTTCCATATCGTTTATAGTTAATGTACTTGACGTTCTGAAAATAAATATAGACAGAAATAAACTTCAAATAGATTAAATCTTTACATTTCTTAGCAATTGCAAATATACATAATTTCTAGGAATTTCTTTTCTCATCTCTTCAAATAGGCAGATTAGATGTGTTCCTCTCTACACATCAGAAATAAGGAATAGGCACACATTTCTAGTAGGAGCAAAGAGATAATATTTGGTAAACCAAGAGAGATATTATTTCAAAACACTTGTTCCTGACTGGAAATAAAAAAAAATTACCTACTGTTATACTTTACGCTCTGCATATGTCTTTTAAATGAATGCATTTATAATTAAAGAAGCTATTTTATATGATTGACGTTAAATGACCATCTTATAAGTCACCAGCTACAACCTATATATACTCTCTGGCTTCCTTCTCTAGAACAGACATTTGTATATTACAAACACATCTTTTGTGATGCTAAATATCCAGTTACCTTTGGTGAAATTTAATGAATATGTGAACATGCACCTAAAACTGCCCAGTATTAGCACTGATCTTGGCTAAAGGTTCATTTCCTATTTATAAACTTAAATAAGCTTGGGATTTCAGTATCTGTGAGTTTCTCTGAGCTTCAGACTTGGCAAAAAAATTATTCTCCCATTCTCAGTTTTATCTCTCTCCTGGACCATGTTTTAAACTGATAAAGAGTGCAATGGTTAGATTACTTCTTAAAGCTTGATAAGTGATCCAGACAGCTGAACTCGCACGCACAATGGAGGCTAACAATAGAAATGGAGAAATGTTAGTTTAGGGTGATATTTATTCCTTCATGGCAAGTTCACAAAACTCTGGGATAAAATATTGTAATTCCCATTGATTATGTTATTTAAGCCCTGTTTAAGTTCCTTAATGCAAATTAATTGCCCCAATAATAATTTATGAAGTGCAGGTAATTCTATTAAATTCTATTAATTTATAGACTCTGATTAGCAAAATTAAAATATAGACGTACTCTTAATTTTAATGGCTATGTACATTATGCTTTTAGTATATTGATTTTATAAAGACTATTATAAAGTATATTGGTTTGACATGATATTTAAAGACATGTTCAAGATATATTTCTTAGGATTAATTTCAACCATCTCTATCAGGACAAACCACTCCTTCTAAAATTTATACCACTGTTGTAGATCTGAGGTTTAGATTATTTTATATATATATAAATCTCCTGATATCCATGTACTCCAGATATTAGAAATCAAATGCACTGAGTTTTTTTTTTATCATTGCCTAAATTAAACTATGGCTAAAAATATAAGGTGTGAAACTTGACTCTTTTAGAAATAATATTACTCCTTCAAGAAATAAAATTTCTTTCAGCATAATTATAGTTTGTGGATATTGTAGATTTATAAAAGTCTGTTGCTTGATACTTTTCCACTTGGATTTAACTCAGCAACTTACTGTTAGACTTTACCCTCTGTGTATGTCTTTAAATAAGTGCCTTAATTAAAGAAGCTACTATATATGAATGGCATTAAATAGGCCTTTCATAACCCACCTGTTACAACCTATATATGCTCTCTGGCTTCCTTACCTAGAACAGTTATTTATTTATTACAAACACATCTTTTGGTTCCTAAAGTCCTTATAAAAATAAGGGACATCGTGTTCCTGGCATTGAAAACAAGAAGCTGCATGGTAGCTTCAGTCTTGCCAGAGGGAGGGGAAGAAGACAGGCCACTCCCTTCCTCAGGCGAGTGACAGCACAGTTCAGTAGCATCTCCTCCTCAATAGGAAAGCACTAGACTCCGCTCCATGCCCAATATTACAAGTGCAAGGGTTTCACTTTTCCTGGTAGCCTGAAGGAAATAGAAATTATAGGTGAACTTGTCATGGCTTGGCTTTTAATTTCATCTCAGATTAGAAAGGGGCTTTCATTCATATATTCAATCAATCAATTATCCAATGCATGCTAACTGTGCCTGCATGCCAGACATTACGTTCAGTTCTGGGAAATACCAGTAACCTGATCCAAGAATCTCAAGGCAAGTTCAGACAACAGCCCCCGCCTCTAGTTGACCTGTACTCTGGCCATGCTTTTAAAATTATATGCAGCCACCACCCATACTAAGCTTTCAATATTCCTGATGTTTCTTTTTTTTTCTTCCTTTATATGTCTCCAATATGTCTAACGGTCCTTCAAGACAAGTCCTTTTCTGAAGGCTTCTCCACACGGTCTCCATCCTTTGAAGCCCCGGAACATGTTAGCACTTGCTTTCTCTCTGCTCCACAGACCCTGCCTGTACCAACGATAGAACACTTACCACATTGTTTTGTAGCACTCTGTTTATCTGTCCGTCTCCCTCACTAGGCAATGAGCAACTGAAGAGCAGGGTTTGCTCTCTGATCATTGATGTATCACGAAACCCTGTTTCAGACTTTGGCAGAATATGTATTGGAAGAGAGCAAAGAAATGAAGTGACATGAAATGAAATAGACATCCTTGGCAAATGAGCCCATGGAGTCCCCTTGTCAGCCTCCTATGATGGAATTTCAGTTTCTCCAGAATGTGTATGTTGGGAGTGGGGGTGGGAGATGTCCCTGTCTATTAGATTCAAACGCTTTCCAATAATTTATTTTTATCCCTTTTTTAAAAGAACTAAAGCATAGTGCTTTGTCATTAAAAGTATAAACAAAGCAAAACAAAACAAAAATACATCACCAACAATCACAACTAAATACCGCGCATGTGAAATTTTGGCAGAGGCAATTTTCCAGTGGAGGCTCAGAGCCGAGCCCACTCCAGCCTCTTGAAGTTGTCAGTTGCAGATCTAGGTTAAAGAGAACAAAGGGGATGATCTATTGCCTGGCGGCCAAAGGGTGCTCTTTCAACCTGGTATCTGTCAAGATAGGAAGAAGATAGTGCCACTTTACATCACTTACAGTGAGACCGGAGCAGCAGGAATCAGGCAGGTTGAAAGTGCACAGCTCACATCGCTTCCTTGAGGCTCTCCCATTCTCAGAAACAATGCATATTTCACAGAAGATTAGCTGGCTGAATGGCAAAAGAATCACACACACACACACACACAAACACACACACACACACACCCCAAAGGGAGCAAAGCAAAGACAGAGGAAAAAAAATTGAACGTCCTCAAATGCAAAGCAATTTCTATTCTTGCATACTATTTAAAACACTTATGCATGTTTACATATTAGTACATTTAGTATAATAGTACATTTATTTTAATTATCATATCAATAATATTTTTTGTTTTATTTTAGTTGCTGAATACATTTTTATTGTGTTCAAGTGACTTATATGATTTATATATCCTAGGAAAATTGTTACATCCAATTTGAGGCTATATTAGATAATCCTTCAGTGAACATCCTCATATTCTGTATTTTGTCTGCTTAGGATAAAGTCCAAGGTAGAATTCCTTAATCACAAGATGTGACCGTTATTAGGGCTCCTGGTTTCCACTGGCATACTGCTTATTAAATGTCGTCTTTGAGGTTACCATGCCAAGAGCGATAGATGAGCACATCGCCTTCACCAACTCACAGCAATGCCTTTTCATTTTTCAGTAACACATTTACTTAATAAATCTAAAGGGTTGTTTTGGTTGCTTATATTTTATGAGTTTTTAAATTAAGTGTGACTTGTTTCTTCATGTACAAAGCCCATGTATTTATTAGTGGATTGATGTTATAGATTGAGTAAAGTCTTTAGGCAGAATAGGTATAAACTGGTATTTTTAAAGTTTAAAATATATAGAACTTTTGAATTTGTATATATTAAATCTCTGCAAATTTCCTTTGGGAATATCTCCATCACTATAAAGCAGAGAAAGTTAAATTTCTCCCCTGTTCTGATACATCCTATTCTGTTTTTGCTAGTCTTGTTTTCTTCTATTCTTTGTTTTTAATGGAAGGCTCTTTAATCCATTCGAAATATGCTTAGAAGGATGGTACAATGAATGGGTTAAATTTCATTCTTCATAATTTTGTAATCAAAATTGTTATTCCAGGGGCCGGCCCAATGGTGTAGTGGTTAAATTCGCGCTCTTTGCTTTGGCGGCCCAGGGTTCGCAGGTTCAGATCCTGGCCCAGACCATGGCACAACTGGTCAAGCCGTGCTGTGGCGGTGTCCCATATAAAGTAGAGAAAGATGGGCACAGATGTTGCCCAGGGCCAATCTTCCTCAGCAAAAAGAGGAGGATTGGCATCACATCTTAGCTCAGGGTTAATCTTCCTCAGAAAAAAAAAAATAATTGTTATTCCATTATATTGGTATCTTTTATCACACAGTCTTTTTTCACTCCCTTGTTTTTAAAGCTTACCTTTTCATATATATTGAGCTTTTATATGTCATTAAATCTATTTATGGCTTTCCATTGCTGTGAGCTTTCATTTTGTGCAAGTATTATATTATTTTAAAAAGCATTGCATTTTAATGAGGCTAGCAGTATCAATTAGATTATACCCCCATTCTCTCTTAATATCTTTTTGAAAATATTTTTGTCTATTTATTTCATGAAGTCATTTTAAAAACACACAAGATTTTAAAATACCATCACCCAAAATAATCCTTAGATGTTCTATCCTCTGTAAGATTGAATCAAGTATCAAATTGCACTGAACAGCACATTTTAAAGTTGGATTTAGATATGACTTTGTAAAAAAATCAGTCTTGTTTTAAAAAAAAGAGATAGAAATATTATAAGATTTTTAAGACATCCTCTTCTGGATTTCTTTCAGTGGTTCATATATTTAGGTGTATTTCCTTGGAAATTACATTCTGAGACAGTCAATAGAGAAAGTCTGTTTTACTGTTTTGTGGTCATATTTAGATTTTAGACTCTACTTCCCTTAGTATTACCCAGCATGATAATTCACGTAATTTAGCAGAATAGACAGCAAAGGACTATTATTTATTTTTTATATTCATTAACTGTTACCTAAATATTGTACTTAAGTGTATTTAGTTAAATCAGAGAATTCTGATATATTTATTTATATGAATTATGTATTTATATTAAATAAGACAGTAGAAACTATTTCTATCTTATTTATTTATTTTTTTGGTGAGGAAGATCCGCTCTGAGCTAACATCCATGCCAATCCTCCTCTTTTTGCTGAGGAAGACTGGCCCTGGGCTAACATCCGTGCCCATCCTCCTCTACTTTATATGGGACACTGCTATAGCATGGCCTGACAAGCGGTGCGTGAGTGCGCTCCCAGGATCCAAACCCAGGCCGCCAGCAGCAGAGCGCGCACACTTAACCGCTACGCCACTGGCCGGGCCCTGGAAATTTTTTCTAATCATGTATTATACAACGTAGAATAACAATATAAAGTTAACATGACTTTTATTAAAATATTGGGGAAATTCTGCATGATTAGATTGAGGCAAAATTATACATATATTTAGTTTTTTAATAGTTAATACGGGAGTGATCAGACATGTAAAATATATGCTAAACTTTAAAAAAGAAAATCTTTCATGAGACTTAAATTTACATGAACTTTCTGTGACGTGTGGAGAAATCGGAACACAATATTTTTTTTTTTTATAATTTCATTTCTTTCTTTCTTTTTCCCCAAAGCCCCAGTACATAGTTGTATGTCGTAGTTGCACATCCTTCTAGTTACTGTATGTGGGATGAGACCTCAGCATGGCTGGAGAAGCGGTGTGTCGGTGTGCGCCCGGGATCCGAACCTGGGCCGCCAGCAGCGGAGCGCGCACACTTAACTGCTAAGCCACGGGGCCGGCCCAAACACACACACACAATATATTTTGAAAATAGATGTTTTAGCATTTTCTGTATTTCCTCTCTGGATTTATAAAGCACATCATGGAACTAACATCCCTTGGGTATTTGTCAAGATAAAGACAGGGAAAAAAGCCATGACACAGAACCGCTTCTGTTGGCAGAGCAGTTAAGATCATTAGATCTGCAGTTCATTGATTATAGCCTCATCGAAATTCATAACTAAAAGAGATCTTTAGAGAACATCTAATTTATGCTCCACAAATGATGAGACAATTATGTCACAACAAAATTGTTGACATCTTAATGTTAATTAGTTGTAGGACCAAAACCACACTAATCTTCCATCTCCTTCAGTCTAACACCCTGTTATTTGAGTGGATGATTTTACCTCCTTACTCATACTTCAATAAAGAACACAATCCTAGCAAATACCCCAAATTAGGCCTAAAATTGTATTTATAAAAGGTTTATAATAATGTTGCTTAATCAAATACCTGATAAAATTAGTTTTAATCCTTATTTTATGGTCCTAATACGATTATAAAAGCAAAATTTATAACTCAAATACAAACAACACTAAAAATTTCAATTAGAATCTTAGTTCAACACGATAATTTTTTTCTGACACTAAATCAGCTGTCATCAATTGAATGTAGTAGTCAGTTTTGCAGGTCTTTAATGCCACGTACCAGATTAATTCAGTTCTACAATCACTGCCATCTATACAAACTGCTTAATAGCTTTATTGGTAAAGCATGCATTGGTGCATGTGGGCTTCATTTGGTGCAATGGTATCAT
This sequence comes from Ceratotherium simum simum, assembly GCF_057802395.1. Taxonomy (NCBI): domain Eukaryota; kingdom Metazoa; phylum Chordata; class Mammalia; order Perissodactyla; family Rhinocerotidae; genus Ceratotherium; species Ceratotherium simum. Next base: position 20,196,026 of record NC_141923.1, on the reverse strand, counting down.
TTATGTGTTTAATCTCCTTAAATTAATTTCCATTAGCCTGCAATAATTAAATAGCACATTACTCCACAAAATTTGTTTTGTGGGACCTGAAACTTACACAATTTAGGGAGCCCTTCAAAAACTGGAAATTTTTAATGCAAAATTAGATATAAAAGTAACCACTACTAGAATGAGAAAAGAAGTCTCAACCATTGAGATATCTGAAAAATGCTGACAAATATCTCAAATATAAAAATCAAGAAAATAGCACGTTTATCATTAAGTTCTTGATCATTGAAGAATAAATAAAATTAATTTAAAATCAAAGCATACACAATAACAATCCAAATGTACTGAAATTACCACTGCATTGTTTTGAGCTATATAATTTTGTAATGGAATTACTCTAACACTACACTCATTGACATATTGATGACCATATGTAAGAGCTTTTGTCACCAGAACTATTGCTTATTCAGTTTATTTTGCAATATTGTTGGAAAGTTTGCACGCTGTTTCACCTGAGTCAGTACTCAAAGATGGGATCTGATATGTTGAAATGCGTAAAGTATGTGACTTGAAGCACAGGCAGAATCTCTGTTTTTAGTAGTGCACCAGGTCTGCCCAAATAGAGAGGAACTCTAGTGAATTTTACATGATTTCCATAAAAAAATAATTTTTATTTGTTGCATTGATAACTGTATATGTTGCATTATCAACACTCCCGATAGCAGAGATATTCCCTTTTGACAAGATGCTAATAAGAAGTGAATTTTTAACTTTCACATTTTAAACTGAAAATTGAAGTGATTTCCCACAGACTAGCTTTTCGCTCTGTATGTTTTAAACCTTGTTTCTTCCTGACTATTAATATCCTTCTGATGCTAAGTACTGCAGGTAATATTTGTATTAAGATAAGATCTTCTGTCTGGATGTAGGGAGAATTGATACAATGAGCCTAATCTTACAACAGGATGCCGGCAATAAATTCATTATGCTTGGAAATACCTATAAACGTGTGTGTGTGTGTGTGTGTATATTTACTGGTTGAATTCAGGGCTCCCAAAATTCATATGTTGAATCCCTAAATCCAGCACTTAAGAATGTGACTGCATTTGGAGGTAGGGGCTGGAAAAAGGTAATTAAGTTAAAATGGGCCCTTAGGATGGGCCCTAATCCAATCTGACTGGTGTCCTTATAAGAAGAGAGATTAGGACACACAGAGAGACATAACGTGCACACACAGAGGAAAGACCATTTGAGGACACAGCAAGAAGTTGGCCAAGGAATGAGGGCTTGGAAGACATCAAATCTGCCAACATCTTGATCTTGGATTTAGCCTCCAGAACTGTGACAAAATATATTGCTACTGTTTAAGCCACTCAGTCTGTGTTATTTTCCACAGCCCTTGCAAACTAATACACTATATCTACACCCCAACAAGTCCCCCTGGCATTCCATTTACTACCTGACATGAAATGAGGTGTTACAGGAAGGAAGTGGCATTAGAAAGAGACAGTGTTATTAAGAAATGTGTTAACACACCTTATATTTGGAAATTTTACAGAAATATATGCCACTATCTACCCAGTTCTAGGACATTCCAAGGGTCTTGGAAATGATCCATGCAATTTACTGGCCCTGAAACTTCAGTATAAGCTCTCTGGTAAATATGTCCTGACTCTTTCATATAAAGATATTTTCACAATGCCAAATCGAAGTTTCATTTTATTGAATAACTTACAGTCATATTCAATGAAAAAAAAGTTCAGTTTCAAATTGCCACTGAAAAAATATATATTTTATCTTTTACAACTGGCAAAAGAATTCAAAATGTACGGGAGGAGATGGATATTTTTTGTCACTTTAGTACTGGAATATGTAAACCTTGTGGCAACCAGATATGAAATCAAGCTAAAAAAAATGGCTATCAGTATAAATTAATGACAATATAATAAAAAAAAACACATGAAAATCACAAAATCACAAAATGGCACTGAAAACGAGGGTCAGTGTTAGATTATAATGTAGTTATCAAGATTATCTGAAATATAATTATTATAACATGTTAAAATTGTCTTTGAAATGAGAAAACTAAATTAAAAACAAATACTTGCAAAAGGGAATTTGCGGACCTTGGACCTATTTATTAGCCTTAATTTGACCAGCATTGCTCTGGATCTTAATACTTTTCTTGTTTCCTCAAGCCATAACAAATTTGTAATGTTCCTTCTTGCTGATATAATTTAAAAGCTGAAATTTTGTTTATGTGTTGTTTAGGACAAGTCTGGATAATTAAATCTCGAAGGGCCATTGGAGCATCTTTACTTAGCTTCACTTTATGTTACTAACTAGTCAGCTTTTCTAGAGAAATAAAGCAGAGCTGAGCACTGTTACAATTATGATCTGTAAATATTTGTAAATGTGTTGTTTTCAGAACATTGTATTATTCCTATAACACTGAGAAGAATTAAGTTGGTTTAAAGTGAACAGCGCTAAATAGGATGAGTGTATACTATATATGAGACATAAGTGATGATGCCCCAGAATAAAAAATGTGCCCATCATTGCATCTGAGCCCTGCGTTTGACAAGACATATGATCAACTAATTTTCATACATAATGGGCCTATGGAGTAGAGTGGGTATTACCAACATCTACATTTCTGCAGAATAGACAGAAAAACCAGGCTTAGAACTTAGTAAGTAACATATATGTATTTATTATATAAAATAAATAAAAGTAAGGAACTCAAATAATTGTAATTTTTAACTTAGAAGCTTAAATATTGTCCCTTTGTAATTTAGACATTGATATAGATCTATTTATATATTCATTTGATATTTATTAATGTACATATACGTATGACAATACAAATAGAGAGACAATTTAATAATAAAAATATCCATGTCACATTTTTTCCCTCTATGGTCAATATTCAATGGATGGCCGATGGCCAATGAGCCTAAAAGCTTTGGTAATAATCTGAAGTACTTGCATAAGAAATGTTCTTAAAAATCTCAATTAAGTTCAACCATTTTAAGATAAAACTATTTAGTCAGCTGCATATTTACATTAAAGATATTTTTCACTGTTGATACCAGACAAAATGCCAAATATCTCATATAATGTAGCATTCAGAAATGTCAGATCTCTCTCTCTTTTAGCTCCTTTTTCTTCAGAATTTTACAAAAAGAAGACAAAGACTGTTTAATAAGGCAGAATTTAATGCATATCAGAGAATACTGTTGCAGGTGGAATGGGGCCCAAGAACAGTGTATACTTAGCTACTTTCAAACTTGTTCTAGTATTTTAGAACTATATGACCTTGGAGGATTTAGAAGCCATAAAGTCACTTATGGGTGTATCTTCTTGGGCATATAAATCCATCCTAGATGACAACACATGAATAGTTGCTTGCGGTACTTTGCTGAGAAGGATTATGTAGCATTGTATCAACTCTGAAGGAAGGAGTTCTGTGATCTATTAGTGATTCCTTCTGTGGATACTAGACAGATTAGTTGTGTGTTTTCTCATCTGTCAACTGAGGATGATAATATTTGCTCTGCCTACTTCACACTGGTGTTCTAAGAAGAAAATGAACTAAAATGTGCTACTAGCAGCCATTTATATTTAAATATTTACACACGGTAGCACTATTTGCAAAAGCTCTTTTTCTTCTGCAATTCTTAGCCAAGGACACCAAGTTTACCTCATGTATCTTGAGGAAAGAGAACAACTAAGACATGCTAACAATGCTGATGATTCAAAACTGGAAGTTGCCCATGCATCTGTCAGGTTCTGTAACTGCTCATGTAAGGGAAAGACTAACCATACCTTACACCACCAGCACGTAACAGCACGAGCTTCTCCATGTTGCTGTTCTGCCGCGGGCCCTCTATCTAACCTGGTTACATATTCATTGACATTTATTTCCTTTCTAAGTGTGCTAGGTGCTGCAGACAGATTCCCTACACCTTAAATAGTAAAGCAAATGATTCTCTCCATGCAGCCGTGAACTTAACATGTACACTTCCTCACGATGGCAATTCTCTTGGCTTCTAAGCAGAGAAATGACAACAATGGTCAATCAAATAACGCTTGAATAAAATTTTCATTTTTGCAGAAGTAGAGCAAAGCTAACATATTTCTTCCTATGCACAAAACTATTTTTTTCATAGCATTAGATTTTGAAAAACCAATAGAAAGTCTCTTGGGGGGTGAACCAAGAATTCCATTACAGCAACATGGCTTTACATGATCTTCCTCTTAACCATTCTTTTAGCCTCCTCCCCAAAAAATACCTCCTACAATTCTGAGGTCCATTTAGTTTAATTAAATATATCTAACTAATTTTGAATTAATAACATTCAATATTTCCCATTTGATATAAACTACTTGAGGGCACGGCTATAATTATTCATTTCTGCCTCATTTCTTACCATTTTCTTCACACAGGGACAAGCATACGATAAATCATTGTTCACTTGTTCTTTCAACATATATGTTCTGATACCTCACTGTTTATGGTAGGTTCTGGGGACACAGTGGTGACTATGATAAAAACAGCCCACACTCTCATAAAGTTTATGCTCCTCTTAATGTTTGCAGGTATCAAAAGGACAGGGCATCATTTAGAAGGAAGCTCATTAGAGGATAGTTCTCAGAAGGATGTACTAAGCTGAGATTATAAAGGTAAGATTTAAGAGAACTAAAAATACAGAAGACGTGTAGCCTGTGAGAAGGGAAATTTGTAAAAGACAGTCAGACGTAAAACACCAGGCAGTCAGGCAACTTTAAAGAGTAGTTTACATCCGGAGGAATAAAGTGTCTGTGAGGGAGAGACAGATCAGGATGAATTGCTGACCAGAGCCAGAGGGGGCTAAAGACTATGACCAGGCACCAACAGCTAGGCCATTGTCATTGCAGAGTACCTTATTTGTAACTGCAATGGGCTGGAACAAAAACAAGACATTGTCATACGTGTATCTGAGCGTAAACTAAAACAAGTAGACTTTGCAAACCACAAATATGACCAGACATCACTCGCGTAGCTAACCTGAGTGAGCACCACTATTTTTTAGCCAATTACATCTTGTAGCCCTCTTTTATTCTTTCCATTTCCTATACAAATTATTAAGATACTATGTCACCAAATTATCTCTGCTTTCTGATATTAGTCAATCCAGAGCAAACTTCCTTTTTCCTTGAAGCCTTCCCCAAGTCACCCAACAGGAGCCCAAATCCTAGAGCAAGCCCATTCTAACTCTCTTTTGGAAACACCCTATTTGTCCCATGGTGTGTGATCTCTTTTGTGACAATAGTAGTAGTCAACTTTGTCTGACTACAGTTGTATTCCTGGTAATCTTTGGCTGGTGAGCATGAATATGCTCAAAACTTAGTAACAGCAATTGTGTGAGTGTAGAAAGCAATGGAGGAAACTAGGAGGACCCCCAGATCTCCTGTGGGCATTGAGTTGTGCCACCATCTCCTGTGATTGGAGGTGGAGTAGTGCAACAGGTTTGGGAGTGTGAGGAAGAGGGTAGGAAGAAAAGTGTTTTCTAATTTTTAAGTGCTTGTGTGATATCCAGATGGAGACACTCAATAGGTGTTTGAGAGTCAGTACACAACAGTAGTTAATCAAATAGATGTGAGATCAAATCCCAGCTCTATAATTCCACCAGAAGTGTAAGTTTATTTCCATTGGTCTTAAATTCCTCAATATTAATGCAAAAGGCTGACAAAACAAGGACTATTTATTTAAATGATACAACTCTAGTCACAGTGAAAACAAGAAGTGTGAATATGACAGATGGCTGGGGAATTAAAACTTTACCAGATAAAGTAACTTGTTTTCATTTAAACCTCATTGATTTTAAACCGTTTTTAATGATGGCCCTTGCAATTTTACATATATTCTTTCCATAAAGAGGTTGAACGTAGAGTCTTAGAATAACAAGAGAAAGATAAACATTATGTTCATGATCAGAACAGACAAGAAAGAGTATATTAGCAGACAGAAACATAAAACCGTACTGTTTCCCTGAGAACATGACAAAAGACATTGAGAATGCAGACTGCAAAGGGAAGGGATAGTCCCGTGTGCTTAATATTTTGGAAATCTTTTGGATTTGACAAGTATTTTAAGTAAATTATCATTATTTTTTTTAATTTTTTGTTTATTGGAGTAACATTGGTTTATAACATTGTATAAATTTCAGGTGTACATCATTATACTTCTATTTCTGCATAGATTACATCATGTTCACCACCCAAATACTAATTACAACCCATCACCACACACATGTGCCTAATTATCCCTTTTGCCCTCCACCCTCCCCCCTTCCCCTCTGGTAACCACAAATCCAATCTCTGTCTCTATGTGTTTGTTTATTGTTGTTATTATCTACTACTTAATGAAGGAAATCATACGGTATTTGACCTTCTCCCTCTGACTTATTTCACTTTGCATAATACCCTCAATGTCCATCCATGTTGTCACAAATGGCTGGATTTCATCGTTTCTTATGGCTGAGTAGTATTCCATTGTGTATATGTACCACATTTTCTTTATCCATTCGTCCCTTGATGGGCACTTAGGTTGCTTCCAAGTCTTGGCTATTGCAAATAACGCTGCAGTGAACACAGGGGTGCATGTATCTTTACGCATTGGTGTTTTCAAGTTCTTTGGATAAATACCCAGCAGTGGAATAGCTGGATCATATGGTAGTTCTATCCTTGATTTTTTGAGGAATCTCCATACTGTTTTCCATAGTAGCTGCACCAGTTTGCACTCCCACCAGCAGTGTATGAGAGTTCCCTTCTCTCCACATCCTCTCCAACACATGTTGTTTCCTGTCTTGTTAATTATAGCCATTCTGATGGGCATGAGGTGATATCTCATTGTAGTTGTGATTTGCATTTCCCTGATAGTTAATGATTTTGAACATCTTTTCATGTGTCTGTTGGCCATCTGTATATCTTCTTTGGAGAAATGTCTGTTCAAGTCTGTTGCCCATTTTTTAATTGGGTTGTTAGCTTTTTTGTTGTTGAGATGCATGGGTTCTTTATATATTTTGGAGATTAACACCTTGTCAGATGTATGGTTTGCAAATATCTTCTCCCAATTGTTAGGTTGTCTTTTCATTTTGTTGATGGTTTCCTTTGCTGTGCAGAAGCTTTTTAGTTTGACGTAGTTCCATTTGTTTATTTTTCTAATGTTTCTCTTGCCCGGTCAGACATGGTGTTTGAAAATATGTTGCTAAGACCGATGTCGAAGAGCGTACTGCCTATGTTTTCTTCTAGAAGTTTCATAGTTTCAGGTCTTACATTCAAGTCTTTAATCCATTTGGAGTTAATTTTTGTGTATGGTGTAAGGTAAGGGTCTACTTTCATTTTTTTGCATGTGGCTATCCAGTTTTCCCAACACCATTTGTTGAAGAGACTTTTTTTTCTCCATTGTATGTTCTTGACTCCTTTGTCAAAGATTAGCTGTCCATAGATGTGTGGGTTTATTTCTGGGCTTTCAATTCTATTCCATTGATCTGTCTGTCTGTTTTTGTGTCAGTACCATGCTGTTTTGGTTACTATAGCTTTGTAGTATATTTTGAAATCAAGGAGTGTGATACCTCCAGCTTTGTTCTTTTTTCTCAGGATTCCTGTAGTTATTCGGGGTCTTTTGTTGTTCCAAATAATAATCTCTGTCTCAATTCTCTGTAGACTGATGTTTAAGTATTAGCCCTTCCCAAAAAGTGAACACCAGTTGATAAAATCTTACTACATAGGGACATTTTCAGGTGGCATTTGATGCCAACTCTTAGCCAATAATTGTCCTGTTACCCAGGGTAGGGTGTTTTTATAACAATTCTAATTCTATGCTCATCCATGCTTCTCTCTACCAGTTGTCTGGAAAAGATATGCATGCAATGGTTCTAAGTTTTGAGGACACACAATCAGAGGACCTAGACCTGTAGTGGCAACCTGATCTGGGAGAAAGAAATGTCATTGAGCCTCTGACAAATGTAACAGTGCCAAAGTCTCAGCCCAGGAAGCCTTCTATTCTATGCTCTTGGATTCTACACATTCCACCCAGAGGATCCATGCAATAAAACTCTAGCTCCTCGTGCACTGTCTTTAGGAGTCCATTAGCCTTGCTGGAGAAATGTCAATCAGTTTCAACTACTGTGCAACATTTAGGTAAAGCATATAAACAAAGACTAGGAAAAAAATTCCTCTCCCTTACCTGTAAAACTAGTTTTTGTTTGTCCTTCTTTGATGCAATTCTAAGTGAAGTAGCACCTGAGATCAATATTACTAAACCTATTCTACGCAGTGACAGAAACACACAAGTTCTCTTCTTCCTTTGAAAAGTCAAGTTGCTGTATTAGCAAATCTATTAGATAAGTTTTTTGACTTCCTGTAGCGATGCTTCCTGTTATACACTAGTAACACACATAGGCAAAGTGAAGCTTTTCTAAGCTCTTTGTCATGCGTGCGGGTATGGTTGTGAACACCTCTAAATTTTTGGCTGAGTTTACTCCCAGGTTTTTATTGAATGATGTCATTTTGGCTGTTAATTCAAAGCAAGGAAAATTTAAACTATTTTGGGTTTGGGCATGGAAGACAAAGAGGAAACAATGTCTTTGAAGCATTTATGATACTTCTTAGCAGGCAAGATGTTCAAGAAGATACATAAGCATTTCTTGGGTGTGTAGCATAGAACTCAATTACAAAAACATATGTTGAATGCCCAAGATGTGCCAGCTGGTGTGTTTTACACTATTGGAAACATATGGTAAATATATTTCCTTCAATTAAAAAATACACTAGACTCCCAGTGTAGTATGAACAATGATAAAATTATAATAACTATGATTGGGAACCCACTGTGACCACAGCACTATTCTAGCTGTTAGTTCAGTGCTTCCAAAGATTTCATCTACCTGAGCGCTGATAGAGACAGAGGAGGGTAATTTTGTTCCTTATCAATCACATGGGTGGGAGGGGCTCTGTCATTCTTTGGGAATGCGAGATCTAAGCTTAAATTTCTTTGAATTTCTTACTTTCATCTTTAAAGGTTAATTCTGCATTCTTTTCTATTCTATTCTTTTTTTTTTCGGTTTCACATACAAAGTTTTCTCTTTCTTAATAGTGATTAAACATAATTTTTGTTAAAACGTTCAAGCAAAATTTAGACTCCTGACACGATGCCAGGTGGTTTTACATATCCCAGTATCTCAATTAAATGTTTCCTCATTTAATTCTTACATTTTTTTCCCCCCTCAGATTATATAATGAAAGTTTCTAAACTTATGTGACTAGTTCAAGATCACTAAGCTGGTGAGTGGAAGACTGAGAACTAGAAATATTGCCTGTTTTTTTCCTCCATGTTACCATAGGGCTTCCTATACACAAAGAAATAGGATATGGACACCCAGTAGAGTGGTCCAGGATGGGTATCCTTGATGATGTACGCTCTTAAGTTGGAATAAAAGGAAAAGGTTTTCAAACTAAAATGGGAGCTTGGTTTCTCTGATCTATTCCACTCTGACAAGGATCTCGGATCATTCTCACTGTGTAAGGAAGATGCTTTTCACAGATCAGTCTCTGATGCTTATTTAACTTTCTGTATGTGAATCAGTAAAATATCTTAATACTATGTGCAACATATTTATATAAATTTCCAGGTAGGGAAGGATGTTGTATTATTTACTGCTATGTTCCCAGCATCTAAAACCATGTTGACTGAGTGAATGAATGATTATTGCCTTGGTTAATAATACAACACAAGAGTAACAGACCATTTGGGTAAATCCAAATTTATATCCAGAAAATCATTGTAAATTAAAATTTCCTTTGACATTTTAAATATTTGACAATATTCATCAATAACCATTATTTAATTTCCTTTATCTAATCAGCTTGTGTAAGAGAAAGGGTGCAATTTGTATTTACCATCTAATCAGAAAGAAGTGTCGGAGTGCAAAAAGAATTAAGTGTAAATTGTTAGTAGACAACATGTTTTCATATACTGTTGGTTTCATACAGACCTTTCTACTAAATGCAGTGATGCCAAAGAAAATTTCTCTCTATTCCCTTCTACCTAAATTTCTAGGGCAGTAGTTTGAAATCAAATGTTGGGATCACTCTATCCTCTTATCTCTCCCTTCTCTTCCCACCATAGTTCTATGCCAAATATGTATTAAATATTGAGTTAGAGAAAGAGGACGTGACATTCTTAAACTCCCAAGCATGCTATGTATACCTATAATTCACACGCAGAAGAATACGTTTTTAAATCTTCATATCATATTGTATTTCCTTAGCTTTCACCCTCCATTTCTTCTTCCAAATTTCTTAACTATTCCTTCTCACTTTCAATCTCTCCCTAAATAATTCATCCCATACCTTAATGTCAGATTTATTTTTCCAAAACCCTGAATTTTCATGATGATTCCTTGCCTCCAAATTTTCAATGGTTCTCCATGACTTTAATAAAATGTTAAATTCTGATGTCAAACATCAAAACTCTCCCTAATTTAACTCAAAATTACCCATGAAACTGTAGGTGACCCTGGGAGGAGCACATCAGAGTGTCAAAACCCCATATTCTCTCTCATTTCTGTGTTTTTGTTACTCCTCAAATATCCTTCACTCTTCCCATTCAGCTATCTAAATATTTTAGAACCTGATTTAAGCTAAATTATTTTCATTATAGTCTTTTGAACCATTTAAGATTGTAGGCTTTCTGACGATTCCTAACTCTCAAAATTAGTTCTCTATATCGTAAGTTTTCATACCCATATATTGACACTAGTAGACTATCTCACAGTGTTTTAGCATTTTAGTGTTTGTATATCTCAGCAGCTATCCAAATAAATTGTCCACTGTTCAAAGGAAGAGGCTTCTTCTTAGTGCTTTTATTTTTCATAGTGTTTATTCTCATGTCTTATAGATAGTGGGTCTTAAATGTTCATACATATTTGATCTTTGAAATCTGGACTTTGCTCTGAGCCAGAATATTTTTTTTTTGCATAGGAAAATGAATGAATGAAATCAGTATTTCTGGAGCATTAACCTAACAATAACAGTGTCAAGATAGTGATTGTGAGGGTCCAGGATAGAATCAGTGTAGGTATCTGAGTGATAAGAACTTGAACCAAGTGAATGTAATGGGAACCTAAAGAAGTAGAAATGTTTGAGAGATATCTTGCTGCATTATAGTGGAAAAAACAAATACCTTACATATTACCGTATTTCCAAGGACCTGGGTTAAGTTCCAGGTCCTTCAACACTATTTGAATTAATTTTGGTCACTTATCCTCAATGAACAGCTATTTTAACTATCCAAAATATCTATAATATACCTAATGGACAGTATAATTTTAAGGATCAAATGTTATAATGCATGGAAATTTCTTATACAGTGTTCAACACAAAAAAGCATGTTATATATATATTTGTTAAAGTGAGATCCTAAGTCAAGGTCATAGGTGCAGATATTGATAAAGTAACTCTTTGATGCTTGAAGGTTTCAAAAATATTGATAAGGTAACTGTATGATGTTTGAGGTACGCTTCCTTTTCTTTCCCTTGTCTCCACCCTGTTTCCTCACTCCCACATCACTCCTTCTATATAAAGAAACCAATCACATTCAATCTGTTCTTTTAGAGTTTACAAAATCTGAATATCATACCAACAATTGCACAAATAATCAAATTAATGTTAATATTGGATTATTCCAATATAATCTCCTTATATTAAGGTCAGCCAACTAATAACATTTGTAACATCTGCAAAGACCCTTTTGTCATATAACATTATCTTACATGGGGTAGAAAGATCCTGCAAGCCAAAATTTTGCCTACTGCTCTATTTAAGAAGGAGGCTATGATTTGGGAGATGATAATATGAAGGGGTAAGAGTGAGGGAAGAGAGCTGGCGAATGAGTTGAAAATGTTTGGTCTGCCTTTGCTTTCCCAGTGCTTCATTTTAAAGAGTTAAAGATGTCTTCAGTGATTAAGGAAACACCATAGAGGTAAGAACTGAGTCTGTGGCTTGAAGTCTCTGCATTAGGATGCGAGAAAGAGTTACTTTTTCATACTGCCTTCTCTCCCAGCCTGGAGCATGACCAGAACTATTTGGTTTAGCTTTCTCAAGAAACCCTTATTTCTACTGTTTTGAATTAAATGACAGATGTCCCTTCATGGAGCTTGCTGTGTCAGAATGAGGTGATTCTGAGGCAAGGGTTGGAAATATGGAGGGCAGGGTCAATGCCAAGCCAGCAGCTGGATGGAAAAATTGGCCATCACTCAAGGATCTGCAGTCAGCAAATAGCTCAGTCAGCCAAAGAGGATGAGTAGACCCTGAGCAAACTAAGAGTTACACTTGAAGCAAAACTCAGCTACAAACAGCAGCAAGCCAAGAGATCTCTGGTGGAAAAGGGGCATGACAGGGGGTCCACAGAATGTTCTAACTGAAAACAAGGTGTTCGTATTTGACACAGGGATGCATAATACTTTCTCCTTACACAGTATATTCATACGTCATTTCAGGAATAGAGACAGGAAGAGGAGTGGCTATCTGAAGGACTAATTTTTTTCTCAAAAACCAGCTAAAGATTTCCTAAAGGAACAATTGAAATGATCAGAATGGATTAAATTTAAACCAGTTTGGGTTTTAAATAATTTGTTCTCCTGATTACCACGGGGAGTGAGGCTTGGGGAAAAGACTAGCGTGGTAAAGCACAACTCTTAGATTCTTTTTAGTAGGTGAGAAAAGCAACTTGTTAGAGAATGGCTAAAGTTAGCTATTCTACCTACAAGTTGATAGCACATTTCAGACCAACTGCTGCCACTATACTGATATTTATTAGTTAAACTTATTAGTGAGGCAGACACAAAATAGTTCATGAACCTCATTTCTAAATTTGATGAAGTTCCATTACAGAGGTATTTCCCTTGGAACCAAAAACCAACAGAAAGCTATTAAAAATTCAGAGGTTGGATGGATTATTAGTGATTAATTTATGGGACTCATCCCCAAGGGTACATTTTACAGAACTTTGTGGATATTGATACCCTATTCAAGCAAGAGTGTTGAATTTGTATAAGGCATTTAAGTCAACCACACTTTATTAATACCTTTAACTTTATTAATGAATGAGTAGGGGAGCATGAGAAGAAGAAGCAATTTGTAGGGTGATATGGAAGGAAGTCACAGAGGAATGCAAGGTAGGCTAGATCCCACAGGACTTTGCATGCCCAGGATAGAGTTTGCCTCTTGCAATAAATGCAATACAAGAGCATTGGAGGTTATGAGATAGAAATAACATGATATAACTTCTATTTATAAAGGATTACTCTGGTTTCTATGGACTATGGGGAAATAATATTTGAAAAGGAGAGACCAATTAGGGTCTAGTACAATATTCCAGCAAAGAGATGATAGTGGTTTGCATAGTGATAGAGGAAGTAGGGACCATTAATTTGATTTTGAATAAAATATAAAGCTAACATGACTTGCCAATGATAGGATTAGGGGCTGCTATAGACTGAATGCTTGTATCTCCTCAAAATTCATATTTTAAAACCTAACCTCCAATGCATTGGTATTTGGAGGAGGGGCCTTTGGGAGGTAATTAGGTAATGAAGTTGGAGCCCTCATGCATGAGAATAGTGCTGTTATAAAGGAGACCTCAGAAAGCTCCCTTGCCCAGCATGTGAGGACACGCAAGATGGTCATTTATGAACCAGGAAGCAGGATTTCACCAGGCACCAAATCTGCTGGCAACTTGATCTTAGATGTCCCAGCCTCCAGACTATAAGAAATAAATTTCTGTTGTTTATAAGCCACCTATCAATGGTACTTTGTTGTGGCAGCCCCAACTGACTGAGAAAGAGGCAGTAAGAAAATAGAGGAATCAAGGAGATGTTGAGAATAGTAAGAGGCCTATCTTATTCCCCAACGAATACCAGGGAATGACTTCTGATTCATAATGAAGAAATGAACAAAATTAATAACTTCAGTTTTTGGTCAGTGCAACTGAATGCATTTTGGAGCATTAACTGAGGTGGGATAACTGAAAAAGGTGTAGGGTTAGAGATAGCAGGCAGGGTTTCAGAGTTGTAATTTGGATGTGCTGAGTTTGAGATGTCAATTTGACATTCAAGTGAAAAGTCAAATATGAAGTTAGATGTACAAGCTAGAAGTTAAGGGAGAAAGTCAGAGCTGGAAATCTAAAATAGAAGGTCATGGCCTCTTGTCCACTTTGACAAATATAGGACTTCCACTTCTATTAAAAAATGTCACCCAACTTCATTTCTGGGATACCTAAGGACGTCTTATTTGAACTCACTCACTCATAGACCTCTTAACATGAGGTATCCACTTTGTTTAGTTTTTATCTACCCTACCTCTCTTTCCCATTCGTAACATTAGAGACATCTCCTAACAACTACTCAACTGGCTAAAGTCCACCATAAGTATATTTCAGTTAATTGTAATGCCTACCCATGTCTCCAATCTTTCAATGCCAATATGCTACAGTTTCAGGATGAAAGTCTATCTACATTGCATTTCCTGGAATCCCCAATCTATTGAACATGTAAATAATCCATGTAGAAAATTTTCCACTCTGCCACTTTTTACTGACATATGTGTGTATGTCTCTCAGTGTCTCCTTTGACAATTAATAATATTATTTATTAATTATGCCCCTTCATACAGTTCTTCTCTCCATCAAGAATCATCTAGGACCTCCTGGTATTGTGTGGAAGAACAAAGATTGGGATCTTACCATCCTGAAAAGTTTATCTGAGAATAAGAGGCCTTTCTAATAACCAGTTTCAATGTGCTTTATTCTTTACCTTTCACTAAAGGATACTTTGAATAATATTGCTTGTGTTTATTTATGTATTATTAATAAATTCTGAAGTTTAATATATAAGATATTTTATAGTTTTTGATTTAGCTTGAAATTTGCATTAAGTTCCACAAAAAAAAACTCTTAAGGGGCCGGGCCTATGGCCTAGGGGTTAAATTTGGCGGGCTCTGCCTTGGCGGCCTGGGTTCGGTTCCCGGGTGTGGACTTGCACCACTTGTCAGTGGCCATGCTGTGGAGTGACCCACGAACAAAATAGAGGAAGCTTGGCACAGATGTTAGCTCAGGGAATATCTTCCTCAGCCAAAAAAAAAAAAAAAAAAAAAAAAGCTCTTAGGTAAATATAATATATATGTGTACATACATACATACACAAGGAAATAAATGAGTTTATTAAGATAGTATATGAATTATATTTTAAATTCCCTCACTAAATTAGTAAAACCATCTCCTTCGTTAAAGGATTTCTTGAAAGATAATATTATTCTTCTATTGATTCAAGTGACAAAGTCAGTTATTGACGTAATAGAGTTGAACTATAATTTTTATGGTCCATGTTTCATGTTTTAAAAATCAAAACTCCAAAGAAGAAGACACAATACCAAGGCAATTAATCCAAGCTATAGTCAGCTTATTAATTTTTATGAGTTATTAATTGGAGAGACATTGTATATGCTTCCTAATAATTAGTCCACAAAATAACATAGTCCTACTCACTGATTTATCCATTTTGGACATGTTACATTTGAGATGCCTGTTAGATATAAAGATGGAGACGCTACAAAGGAAACTTCATAGAGAGTTCAGGTAGAAGGCATGGACTGGAAATATAAATTTAGGAATCATCAGTATATGGATGGTATTTAAAGCCATGAAACTGGATGAGATCACCAAGGAAGTATGCTATTATTATAAAAGGGAAAAGGTGCAAGCATTAAACCATAGGATACTCTGGTGTTTGGAGGTCAGGGAGATGAAGAAGGACCAGGACACTGATAAGGAACATTCAGAGAAGTAGGAAAAAAAACAGATGAGTGTGGTGTCTTGGTAGCCAAATCAATTAAATACTTATGGTAGAAGAGAGCGAGCAACAATTAAATTCTACTTATTGCTCAGTAAAATAAGGACTATATCAGCTTCCTGGGGCTGCCTCAACAAATTATTGCAAACTGGGTAGTTTAAAACAACAGAAAGTTGTTCTCTCACAGTTCTGTAGTTTAGAGTTTGAAATCAACGTGTCAACAGGACCATGCTCCCTCTGAAGGCTCCAGAAGAGGATCCTTCCTTGCTTCTTCCAGCTTCTGGTGTTTGTTGACAATCCTTGGCATTCTTTGGTTTGTGGCAGTGTAACTCCAATCTCTTGCCTCCATAGTTACCTGGCCTTCCTCTTATGTGTCTCTCTTTTCTCTTTCTCTTTTTATAAGGACGCCAGTCATTGCATTAGGGCTCATTCTAATCCAGTATGACCTCATCTTAACTAATGCCATCTTTGAAGACTCTGTTTCTAAGTAAGATCACATTCTGAGGTTATGGGTGAACGTGAGGTTTTAGAGGGCAATATAAGTATAAGGACTAGATAATTAATTATTGGATTTAACTATATGGAAGTTACTGGTGACCTAAAAAGGAAAAGTGGAGTGGAATGGGAGCAGAGTGGTGGAGGGAAAGACATACGAATTGGATGGGGTTCAACAAGAGGGGAGGGAATAAATTAGAGAAAATGAGAATAGACAATGCGAGGTAAAAGAAGGAAAGAAATCTCAGGGAACCCAGAAAATCAGTGAAGTCAGAAGAGTTTTGTTTTGTTTTATTTAGTTTAGTTATGTTTTGCTGTTTTTTTTTTTAATTTTGGAGAAATAGAAATATTTCTCTATGCTGATGGAAATGATGTGGTACTGAATGGAACATTAAAGATAAAAAAGAGAATTACTGGAATGATTTCCTTGAATAGGCAAAGTTGAATGGGATCTGGTGCTCATATGCAGGGATGGCCTAAGCCAGGAACACAGGTAGTTCATTCTGGGCAACAGGACCATGTTAGCATAGAAGCAGGGAAGTAAATAGATGAGGTGGTGCGAGCCTGTGGATTTTTCCTCTGGTTGCCTCAAATTTCTCGGGAAAATGGGAAGCAGTCTAGCAGTCTTCCCTTGAAATGGCTAGAAATATAATAGAAAGGAAGATTTCCAAATATTTAATAAAGACAGACAGGAAAGGTTTTAGTCTTAGAAATTTACAGACAAATCACAGCATACTATGAGTTGAGTTATGTGTGATAGAAGTAGATGGAAATTTTCACCATTCTCAACACATTATTGAAATAGCTAATGAGGATAAAGAGTAAGACTGACTAATGGGATTAAATAATAAGTAATATTGAAAGTTCTTTTGAAAATTATAATGTGAATTATTTTATATTTCAAATATTAACAGATTAGTAGAAATGAAATGAAGAGGTTGTTATTTCCAACCCAAATAAAATGATAATATTTATGGGTTCCTAATTTCCAAGAGAGAATCAATAAACATAGGCAGAATCATCATGGATGTTTATTTCTTAAAACTCCTTTGACTGTGATTGAAAATAAACAATAGAGAAGGAAACACTTACCCTCCGTCTAAGTTGTCTGACATTTACTAATGCAAAAAATTAATCATATGTATCTATAACATGAACTCAAATAAAACATTTAGTTATAATTTGGTCTTATTAGGACAGTTTACTGTTATTGAATGACTACATGCCTCTAAAAATAAAGGAATACCTCTTGAAACCTCCGAGCAGCATGATCTCTTAATAACATACTTTTTATTCACTGTTCTAAATAAATTTATCATGGAGTTGAGATAAATGGTAGGTTACTGAAATCATAGCTAAAAATCTACTAATTGGTAGATGTAATGATGATATTTCTTTATTATTCTTATGATAAAATGTTTAAAGGAAGCTACATGACACTAAGTTTAAAGAACAGATATACCACATACACATGCATAGATTTACTTCTCTTCTTTTCTATAGTTTTTTTAGGTTTTATAGAAATTATATCTATAGTTACACATATAAACATCCTAAAAATTTCTGCTACACGAAGGAATTGTACTGATGACTTGATGACATATGATTCACATTGTGTGTATACCTTTACACTGATATACAAGGATATAATAATGTATCTCTATGTACAAAATAAATATATACTGTAACTCTGGAACCATGTATAGCTACACACACATACACCATATATTTTATATTTGTATATATAAAAATATATATTTATCTATAGTCACTCAAAATATACCGATAAATATATCTAGTCAAAGCAAAATATATGCACTTTAAATATGGAAAATGTCAAAGATACATACTTGCTTTACAATTACAAGGTCATTTCTTTAAAAAATAGAGACTTTTTTTAATCATGGAAAATATTTACAAGTCAGAGCACCCTCCTATAAGGTTTTATGTGCCAGAGTGTATTTGAGAAACTGCACGTAATATGTCCATCAACATAGTAGCATGAATCCCCAAAAGTATATGTCCACTGAAAATCAATTACCATTAAAAAAATAATGATGGTCTTATTCTTAGGCGGTTGTAGATTACCTTTAGGCAATCTTTATTGTTTTGGTAGTGAGCTTAAGGCAAAGATAATTTATCTACCAGGGACATCTGTGTTTTACACAAAGAATTTACATTTGACAATGGACAGTGCGATAATCAACACAATGAATTAGTGTTGTAGGAAGTGTCCATAACAGATATAACCACATCAGATAAACTGTAATAAGTTCTTAGTGTTTAATACGTTTTTCAGGACCTAGCTAGTTGCTTACTTAGCTTGGCTATTCATTAGGACATGCCAGATTAATATATAGGAGACTAAGTATTGAAATATTTTACTAATGAGCAGAGCAAGTGGAAATAAATGGCTGACACCTGTAGGATATTATGCCATTTTTATGTGTGGAAAATTGCATGGAATTCTGACACTTTTAGTATACTGTTAAAGAGGCACCTCACACGTTATGCCATTGACTTTTTAATAAACCATTAAATACTTCTTTATTCTTAACATAACTATTTAACTGCTAGACCAACATAACCCTGCCTAAAGCCTCAGTAAATTGTGCAGACATTTCTGCCTCAAAGAAGTAGGATTCAATAGCCTGGACGAAAGATCATTATGCAGTGCAGATTTCAAGCAAGAGGTTAGTGTCTTCTGAATTGCGAGACTAAAACACTTCTAATGTGGTTGGTGCGCTCTTCGCATTTGCCTACTTATTACAAAATAAATGCAGCAACCCCAGGCTGGAGAGTAGCTTGAGAGTTGGAAATAGAGGCAAAATCTCTATAATTTCAAAAGAGAGGCTAGGTACTCCGTGTTTCCCCACAGGCTATTGGGAAGACCAAAGAAGATATTGTATACAAATACAGAAAACTCAGTGCTGTTGAAGAGCTCATCTCTTTTTGGAAGTTTAGCCTGGTTCACCAGTCTAGTTTAGCCACCACTTCTCTTCTCCCAGAGCCACACTGAGCCTATGCTTAGCCTGGAGTCTTGCATCATTTGGGTTTGTGTTTTCTTTTTTGACTGTAGGTAATCACCTTGAGAGGGTCTTATTAATTAAATGCCTTTAACTTGGTAGGTATTGGAGACTCAAAGATGAGTGATTGTTGAATAAATTAATGAGTAAATACATGGATAAATTAATAAAATGCATGCTGATAAATATAAGAGAAAGAGTAAGTTTTTAAAATAAAACAAATATTTGTGCTCACAGCCCTGATATGTATCTATATATCCCTTGTTAAATTAATTCTCTCATCACTTCATTCTTCAGTATTATCATTTTCTTTTATTGCACATTTTCTATATATTCCCATTAATTGTGTATCTATCTATCTGTCTGTCTGTCTATCTATCTATCTATCTATCTATCTATCTATCTATTAGTCTGGGTTCTCCTGAGAAACAGACCAGTAGGTTTGGTTTATAGTAAAGAAATTTATTATAAAGAATTAGCTTACATAGTTTTGGAGACTGAGAAGTCCCAAGATCTGCAGTTGGCAACCAGGAGACCCAGGAGAGCCAATGGTATAGTTCTTGTCCTGATCCAAAGGCTTGAGAATCAAGAGAGCCAATGGTGGTGTAAGTTCTAGTCTGAGTTCGAGTCTGAAGGCAGAAGAAGACCAACGTCCCAGCGTGAAAACAGTGAGAGAGAGAGAATTCTCTCTTACTCAGCCTTTTTGTCCTATCCAAGTCTTCAATGGATTAGATAAGACACATTCACGTTAGGAAGGGCAATCTGCTTTACTCAGTCTACTAGTTCAAATGTTAATCTCATCTGGAAACACCCTCACAGACACCCAAAATAATATTTAACCAAATATCTGGGCACTTAAGGGCCTAGTCAGGTTGACACATAAAATTAACCATCATAATATCTTTATCTACCTATCTACCTACCTCCCTACATATCTACCTACTTATCTATCTACCTACCTATCTATCTGTCAGTATGACTTAGTCATTGATGTGCACTGTCCCCATACAAATGAGCACTTCATTGGAACATGATAATGATGAGTAAGCATCACTTAGAATAGAAAGGAGAAAAATGATCCTTAGCCATCACATTAGTAAAAAATAATCATGATATAAACTTCATCAAAAAACAATATTTTCTTTCTCTTCCAAGGTAGTGTGGCACTAAATTAAAACTTATTTAATTATTCGGTCAAATTAGATATTTAGTAAATGTCAGGCACTGAACTAGCTTCTAGGAATACAATAGGCAAATGCCTTTAGGCATGCCTTTTGAAACACACACTTTAGTTGAAAGAACACATAAGACACTAGTAAAATGTACATTTTGTTGACTTTATAGAGTTGGTCTTTTTGGTCTTCAATCCAAAAAAGAAAAAGAGTTGAAATGAATGAACAAGAAATCAACATGTATATAACATTATTTTCTACCAGTCCAACACTAGGTCTTAGTGCAAACTCTTAGCTTCGGTCAAACCAACCTCCTTACTGTTTGGACTTCCACAGTGATAAATTGTCCTTATATTTATACTTTTGTTTCCATAACCATTAGCCCTTGTTTTATATTAAAAATCTCTTTAATTTGTGCTAGCAACCCTGTATCACGAGTTGACAAGTAGACTACCAATACAAATAATAATATTATGCTTATCATTGACGGGCATTAACTGTCAGCATAAATGAGATAACCCGATTCATACCATTTGTTGGCAGTAGAAAGTGAAAGTATCAGAGAGAGCAATGGTATCATCAAATACCCCAGTTCTTTCACTTTCTTTTTCATCTTACAGTGTCACATCGTCCTAAGGCTGGATCCTAGCCCAAATTTATCAGAGGTGCAGGGTTTCCTTGTGCTTCTGCTTCCTTGTTCATGTCCAGGAGAGAACAGATTCAACACAACTCGTCTGGCTTAGATCTCATGCCCACACCTGATCTTAGCACAGTGACTAGTAGAATGGGAGGGCTGGCTGGCTTAAGTGACATCATTCACACCGTCCTAGAAGACAGAGATGTTGCCAACTTCTCTACAACCACATCACCTCCAAAATAAGCATCTGGGGCTATAGGGAAGTGGAGAGCTAGTGGGGAGCAGTTGACAAAGACTATCATCGATGTCATGGATGGAAAAAAATTTTAAATGGAGAAAATATGACCCCAAAATTAAATTCCCTAGGAAAGATGTCTAAAACACATGTGATGTGCAATTGAGTTCCTTCAATTGTTATAGCCAGGGTTTTAGCATTTAAAATTAACATTACTGATGAGTTAGTAAACTACTGGTATCCTACATTGTTTAGTAGCAGAGATCCATAGGGTTAGAAAAATTACATTTTATAGAAGAATATACAAAAAATTATTTTAACAAATCTGGTTTGAAGTAGAGTTGGGACAAGCTTATATATAACATGAGAAAACTGCATAAAAAGTAAATTATGCGGGTGATAGCCACAATCCACATGATGCCAACAACTCTACAAGTTCTAATCATAATCTATCCTAATCTATACTTATTAATAGTTCCCAAACATGAAACCAGTGTACCAAAAATGTGTTAACAGAGAGTTTTAACTGCATCCTTGAAATCTGGCTCTAACACTGGTTAACCAGGTTAGGACAGTCAATCTTATTCTTTAGTAAATTATCTTCTTTTACTTTCTCTTATTATCTATAAAAACAGTTCCTTACGCATCCTGGAGTTGGCTTCTTGACTACTTCCATTTAGACATTCCCTGCGGTAGCTCCTACCAGGATTCAATTCAGTGGCTACTTTGCCTTTAAGAATTAGACCTGATGATCTTGAAGAGCCCCTCTAAGACTCACATTCCATGTTTTTATAAAAGTTAAATACCAAAAATGGACAATATGATCCAGCAGCAGAAGGATCTCTAAAGCAAAGATAATTGCAAATGAGACAAAAGAGTAAATTTCTTCCTTAAATTATTATAATATACAGTGAAAATTTCATGTTAATTCACTCTATTCATTTCATTAGGTTGGGTCCCATTTGCTTTACGATGAAGGGCATTTGTTGTTTCTGACTACGACACTAAGCAATCCATTTCATTAGGCTCAGTTAAAGTTTATTTGGAAATTTCTTTCTCCTTTCCTTCCCTTCTCTTTACTTTCCTTGCCCTCCTTTCCTTGCTTCCTTTCCTTCCTTCCTTCCATCTATCAGCACAAGCTTAATTAAATTATAGTTTATCTAAATTACATGCTAATGACCTGAAATGTCGCACTGAAGAGTACAACCCTATTTCCCTCCATGATTCTCTACCAGACATGTTACATGGCTTTGTACTCTATGTGATCTCACTCTGGAGTAGAAGTTAAACTGCTCTTAATGACTACTATGTGTGATGAGACCTCAACCTTTTCAATAGTCTGAAACATATTGCTTTAGTCTTATTAAGATGTCACTTTGTCCAAATATGAATATATGTCTGCATTATCTCAATTCTTGGCATATTGCTTTAAAATAACATTGTTTCAAGTTTCTCAGACAACATGGCACTGTTCACAACATGTCCACAACATCCAGACAAGTTTGGAAATTCTTCCAGACAAACTGATCCACATTTATTTTTTACCACTGATGACTCATGAGTGAGGGCACAGCCCTTGGCTTGTTAGCAGTTTCTATCCTACACTCAAGTTCATTCAGCATGTCAGTTCAACAATGTGTGATGTGTCAACTTCAAAAATTAAACAAACCAGACAACAGCACTTGCGCTACAAAGAACTTGGTTTTTTCCCCAACCTTCCCTTGCTAGCAAAACTGCTTTGACTTTTGTTCCCCACAAATCCCACATCTGGCTCAATTCCAAGTTCCGTTTTCTGTTTATTCATCAGAAACTTGTTTTACCAGCTGAGCAATACACTCAAAGATTTTCTCATTTAAAGATCTTGTCTCTTTATGTACATGCTTTCATTTCTGACTCAGAGGTTACTGAAAATTTAAGGTGATGTTTTTTCTTTTAGAAAAATTCTTGTAGCATATAAGGGAGACAATTGGTCCTCAGTAAATTGAATTAGTAGTTATTACTTATTTCTAAACCCAAAAGCATCATTTCCACATGATGATGCTCCTTGGTGTAAATAAAATGTGAATGCCCAAAGCTGGAAATATAAATTAAAGGTATACATGATAAATTACGTACATCTATATGTGTACACACAAGAAAACATGGCAAACTTGAAATAATGCATTCAATTTGGGGTATTTATACCCTCTGTCCCCCTCTTTAAGGAAGGAAGATTTGTGCAGCATTGGTCAGCTTCCTAATCCTCCTTTGAGGCATAGAATTCTGGTACGAAACAACAGAAACATTGAAAGAAAACGGAGAAACTGCTGCTCTGCTAACAAACAGCTGAGTTAAAGAAGGAAAATGAGAGATGTGAGCAATCCAGCTTGGTCTGGGTTTGAGAAACAGTCATTAGGAGCGTGAACTCGGGTGAGAGAGACATAGAGATAGCTGTATGGAGAGTCAGCCTGGAGAAAAATATAAAGATCTTTTAAGACATTTTGATTTATTTTATAAATGGCACTTGCTATTTTCGTGAAAGACTAAAATAAAGATATTTACTTTTAATTTTTATTGCTTGGTAAGTTGATAAATCTTTGACTATAACTTTGTCATGTCAAGATAGGGCAACAGACAATGAGATACTATGCAGGTTACATATATTAACATGTATATCTACAAACTTTTAATGGTGGTTACTTCTCATAAGAAAGATAGAAGGAGGCATGAGGCAGATTTTTATATTTACTCTCTGTATTGCCATATACTGAATATTTTAAGTAAGCATACGTTACTTTTTCAGTTTGAAAATAAACAAATTTTCTATATTTTATGGCCTCTGCAACACTGATATTTTGTTAATCTAATTGGTAATTATCATTCCATAAAGAGACAATTATCGCTTTTGGGATAATGACTTATGGGACAAGAATAGTATTAGTGAGAAAAGCAACTTTAAAAATTCTACTGCAGAAAATTCTAGGAATGTTTACATTATCCCAGAGCCACATGAACATCTATCTCAGATCTGCTCCCACCCCACCCTCTCTGCCCCAAAAATGCATTTGTAAGACAGTCTTTTTGCCCTGCTTATTTCTAATCCTTCTTAAGATGTTGGTTTCCATTGTGACCATAATTCATCACATAATTCATCATAATTAATCAGAGTTTTATACCATATCCTTGAGAGCTGCCAAAAAATTCTCCAGCTTGTAATCTGTCCTCAGAGGCTCTCAATCTACTTCGATTTCAAGATACACTTTATTTCTTATGTAAATCCTATTGAAAAGTTACTAGGAAGAATCACAGATGGAAAAGATTGAGCTGTGTTAGTGAAAATGTAAAAAAAAAACAAAGAAAAATCTCCTTACAGATATCTTGGCTGTTCCTTCTTGTTTATGTTGGGGAATTCTCAAATAACAATGTTGCCAGATAACAATATTCCTATGTACATAGATACCCAAATACTACATCATACCTGCTACCCTGATCACAATAAAACTGAAAGACCTCTACTGTAGAGAAGGAGCACGTCCCTCACCGCAGAGAAACCAACACAAATCAGCCTTTTTTGTTTTTTAGCCGCTCCTCCTTAAAACAACAAATTAGTCATTTTTGCAGAGATAAATGCTGCGTGACAGTAGAAATTTACACCTTGTCTCCACACCAGCTTCCGTGTGTGCTTGAAAAAGAGAAGTCAAAGGTGCCTTTTTCCTGCCTGGAAGGTAGATCCAGTCCAGTGTATTTCTCTGTGTGTCTCTTTTTGGATGATCTAGACTCAAAGTTACAAGTGAAATTAGAAATCTTGGTATCAGAGTAGTATCAAGAATAGAATGGAATTCCCAAATGGTGCTACAAAAGGGAATCCTATGGATATTTTCAGAAACTAGGACTATAATTTCACATCCAATAATGTAGAGAATTACTTTAGTATCACATAGTATAGTGCCTTAAGCATAGTAAGTATCATTATGAATCTTCTGAGTTATGAAAAAAGTTTATGCTCATTTCACAAAAATCATCATATAGAGTGAGAGTCCTTGATGCCAATGAAAAAGGTATGAACAGGAGAATGCCAGCCAGAATAGGAGGAGATAAAGACATCTCCTTCAAATCAATCCCTCTGACACTCTGGTTCTCCCAACACAAACAAACAAAATCCGGCGTATCATTATCAGCACTCACTTGGCTATTTCAAGGCTCAAATTATACAATGAACGAGAATGTGCTTCACAACTGGAACATATTGTATGTAAGCATCAAACATCGTTATAATGACGCTGAACAATAATGAGGATTGATATGATTGTTTTCTCAGAAGTCAAACTTGTAGACTTGCTTCCAAACTTTCCAGATTGCTGAAATAATGCATATCTGCATTTGCATATCCTTTTGTTCAAATAGCTCATCAACTACGTTTTGAACATGTTCTGAACACTCTTTTTGGTAACAATTATCAAGATGTGAATCTTTTTGTGGAAAAATGACATTTATTTTATTTGTCCATAATTTGTCTTCTTCTGAGCTTTAATTGCTAGTGTCCTAGCTGTTATGGGCTGAATTGTGTACCCTAAACTTCATATGTTGAAGCCCTAACCCTCAGTAGTTCAGAATGTGACTGTATTTGGAGATGGGCCCTTTAAAAATGAAGTCGTTAGGATGGGCCCTAAACCAATCTGACTGGTGTCCTTATAAAAGAAGAGGAAATTTGAACACACAGAGATACACTAGGGGTGTGCTCACAGAGGAAAGACCACGTGGAGACAGGGAGAAGGCAGCCATCTACAAACCAACGACAGAGGCCTCAGAAGAAACTAGCCCTGCTGATATCTTGATCTCAGACTTCTAGCCTGCAGAACTATGAGAAAATAAATTTTTGTTTTTTAAGCCGCCCAGTCTCTGGTACTCTGTTATGGCAAACTAACACATCAGAATTTTGGGAAAAGGTTGTGTTTATTGTATTAATATCTATAATGAATCTACAAAGTGTAAGAAGTTTTTATGCCCACATTTGTCTCCCAAAACAACAGAATGTTCACATTTCAGCAGGTTTTTCTATACTTAAAATTTAAAAGTCACATTTAAAATTAGATCTTAGCTCTAGGCTTTCTGTGTATTCCGTCAAGAAGACACAAGTTGCAAATGAAATAGTCCTAAGGGCCTTCTGCTGCTTCAGCCTCTGATGCAGGCTAGTGGGCACGGCCAGGGGGCGAAGCAACACTTGAGAACCACAGGCTCTTGGTTCATTCACTGTTCTGCTCTGTAACAATGCATCAGATGAGGTCATTGCAAAGGGGTTAGGGACAAATTCCTCCATTGGCAGCTGCTTTGGTAAAGCTCTATATTTACAGGAATTATTCCTCATTTCCCCATTACTATTATACCTGTGACTTTAAGAGTCTATGAGTTTTGGCTCAGGGGAGAAAAAAAAGGCTTCCTTTACAGACAGGATTTCTACAGATGTCTTTTATGAGTTCATGGGACCATCGTGGAATTTTATTTCATGGCCCCATTGCACATAAACAGTGTAAATACCTGCATTCTTATCCCATTGTATATGTATAGAATCCATTCTGCTATTTCTCTCTTCCTTCATGCAAGGCTCTGTTTGTTGTGGGTGATAAAGTTCAGGCAGAAGTTTTTAAAAGCTTCAACTTCAAACTTAATTAAAATGTCTGTTTATCAGCAAATATAACAAGCCATAAATTATATGGATGTTTCAGTTTATTTGGCTTTGCAAATATGTCACTCTGATCGATATAAATTTGACTTCACTCATGTACAGAAAGTCTTGAAAGTGACAGCTCAATGATATTTTCTCCTCCAAAAGAATTAAAGAAACCGTAAGTGGAGGGCTGTCAATTAAGTCTGAATAGGAAGTTTAGAAACAGAGGGCAGGCAGGTCTCAACCAGGTAAGGGAAACTTGTACAGAGTTTAAAATAGGATAAAAAATTATGGAAAAACATAGGGTAGCCATGGAATTCTGTTATCCATGTTGCCACTGCATATTGTAAAGAAAAGGTATGGAGGAGTGATAAAGAGATAGTAGATTTTTACCTGAAGGAGAAATCCCACAGAAAGCATGTTCGAGGATTCACCAAAAGAAAATCAAAGAAGAATCCTCTGGCCATTTCTGAGAGATGGGTATATTATAGAGGAAAAAAATGATTAGAAGACCATTTACGGAAGGAGACTGAAAAAATAGAAACCCAAACTAATATTGAAATTTCTGAAAAAATAAACTCTCTTAACTAGTCCTAAACTTACTTTAGTTTTCTTTGGACAATCGGTGAAATGTTGTTTTTTAATAACTTAATTCCTATTGAAAACTCCCAAATAGATTTGAAATGAACACTCTGCTGCTTCTGCTGAAGAAAGGGCTATAAGTCTTCAATAAATTTTCCTTCTTAGAATTCTTAAAAGCAAGATGATCAGTATAGATTTCTGAATAGTTAAGAAACATGACAACCTCCTTTCCTCATTCAAGTATACAAACACGCCTTAGCTTGTCTGGATTTCATGAAGCCCGGCCTGCAGGTATAGAATTGGTATATACTAGAGCCCACACTTTGTTTGAACTCCGCAGTCTTTATTGCCCATTTTAATTAATTTTCTTTGTCACATTCCATATATTTCCTTTACTGCATTCAAGGGACTCTGTAGAGGTGCCCCAGGGTAGCTAACTTAACACCTGAAATTTCCATTTTTTTTTTTTTTTTATGTCTCCGGTTGACTAGGGGGCAATGATGTGCAAGAGTGTGGCATAGAAAATACCCATAGCAGGCATTCTGTTTCAGATAAGTTTGCCTTAAAAGCTCTTAATAAGGATAGCATATTTCCTTTGAAGTTCCTGGGCAGGACCTCTTGTAATTCCCTGCGTTGCTTTTATTTAGCCAGAATATATAGCTGCCACAGTGTTTGTTCTCAGCTCAAATCTCATTAGCGTGGTGTTTGCATTCACTACTTATATAGTGATGAGGAATTCTCGATTTGAATAAGTCTGCTGGGAATATGTGCATGTGCATGTGTACATGGTTTGATTAGAAAGTCTCTGGGTAGTTGTGACTGAGAGGCAGAGAAATGAAGACATAATAGTAAATCCCAACCTCCCCTCCAGGGTGATGACACCTTGGGAAAATCACACAAAAGACCCTGGATTCCCTGAGCTATAAATGGGGAGAACAATAGTGCTTTCACCACAGAATTGCTATGTGGATTAAGTTAAAGAATAGGTAGAAAAATACCTAGCAAACTGTAAAGCAATATAAACGCATTAGCTGTTTAACCATGAGGAAACCGGCATAGCATGAGGGGTGGAGTCAGACAGACCTGAGCCTAAAGATCATTTCCACCACTTACCAGCTGCTTGACTCCTTTCTGCCTCAGTGTTTCTCATCTGTAAAATGGGGAAAATAGAGCCTCTCCTCATGAGTTTTTGTGAGGAATGAATGAAATTCATATAAAGCATTTACACAATGCCATAGTAGAAAGACTATTCAGTTAATGACCATTACACTACATTATTACTTGAGGACAAAGTCCTGGTACCTCTGATGGAGCCCTGTGTAAAGAAGCAGAAACTTCTCTCCATTTAATCATTCATGACTTCAGATGTTAGGGAAGGGTCTCTCTTGTGTCTCTAAACTACCTCTTTAACAAAACCGGTGATCACAATACAAGGAATTCTTTTCATTGCAGGTCACATGTATTACTTCAGTACTCATGTATTAACAGATCAGGACATAAGAGGGACTAGGTAAACCACTGCTCATTTTCTGAAACAAGGGCAGGAAAAAAAAGTAGCCAAATACATAAATTTAGTCTGATAGAATTCAGAATTTGTTAGATTAGCTGAAGCAGGCAGCACAGGATCCAGAACATATTAATGGATAAATAAATGAAAGAATGAATAAATAAATGAATGAACGAGAAACCATGAGATATACTATACAAATGAGCTATAAGGAAAAGATGATTTAAGCAGATGGGAAGCATTAAGAATAACTGCTGTAAGCAATTGCCTGCCGTGATAGAAGGAAGGGCATCCAAGTAAGAGAAATGGGAGAGATGGAAAGAGTTAGACATGGGGTTAAGGTGCAACTTTCCTCCAGTGAAGCATCTTGAGAACTAGTGCCCTCATTCCAGTGCACATCCACTTACCTCCCACCATTGCCTTCACCATTTCTACATTTTGCCTAAAAATTAGGCTATGATAGCAAGCAATGTCCTAAAGGTGATAATTTCTTAAATTTGAGTAGACGACTGAGCATCTTCAGATCTATTGGAGGTGCCTTTTTAAAAGGAATAATCAATTAATGCTTTCTTATTGAGAATATACCATGTGTTATGTGGGATAGAAACTAATTCTGAAAACTAAAATCCTGCCTACCAAAATGTAGCTATGATGTAAATGGGGATACAAATATTAGTGCTGTCTTTTTTTTTAAGAATAAAAAAGAAGTTTGGAACATCATCTTCAAACTGTAAACCTGGAATAACAAACTTTCTTTCTTTCTCTTGCCTCTAGTTTACTGAGTACCTACTATTTGCTACTATGCATCAGGAATTATGATACACAGTCAACTAAGAGTTACTGAAACAGGAAACTAGAGAAGGCCCCATTTGACAGTCAAAGGAGCTGTACAGGTATCTACACCTCCACACAAATTTCCCATGCTAATTTGTGTCAGCTCTATTCATTTGTCATACAATTAGAGAGATGTAGTCATTTCTCCCTCTCTGCTTTCTTGTTTCCCTTCATATAACTCTTATTCCTATATATGATCCTTCACTTAGACAAACATGAGGCTTTCCCTTTTATTCAACCTTAGCCTTCCCTAATTCAGCAGGAAAGTTGTGGAGAACTACAAATAATCCAGCACAACATGGAAATAAAAGTAAAACCACTCAATTTCATTAGAAAAATAATTCACTACTGAACAAGAAAGTCAATCATTAGGCTTAGTTGTCAATCAATTTGTCTGCCTTCCAGACAAGACCTGAACCAATCTCCAATAATAGATTCTGAGTCCCTGTTTTCTATGACTTTTGCATTTACAACCGTGTCCATTGGGAATACTCTTCCCACCCACTCATTTTGTTGTTTGTTTTCTGTGCTTTCTTTGATTTTTACTGTAACAGTTTGACACATATTTTTCGTATAAATTAAGTCACTTATGGGTAATTATTATTTGTCTTCTTTCTATAGGTGACTAACTTGAAACTGAGTGCCAGTGTGGATTGTTAGGATCACTAAGCCAAAGTATTTGGTTGGCTCAGCCAAATCTTCTTAGAAACGGCTCCCAAATTTCAGAGGCTTAACACAATAGAGGCTCATTTCTTGCTCGTGCAACACATCAGTGCAGGTGTTTGATGGTGATTTGAGAACCCTGGCTCCTTCCATCTGTGACTTCATCATACTCTAGGGCCTTATTATTCTCTCCTAGATCTCTACATCCAGCTGGAAATAGGAGGAAAACAGAATGTGGAGAATCACGCAAGAGCATTTATGGGCCAGGCCTTGAGGTGGTGGTGAATATCACTCCCGTTCCCACTCCATTAGCAAAGACTCAGTCAACCTGGCATATATAACAGAAGGAAGGAAGGGACATGTAGGCTACCTTAAGCCCAGTGGGAAAGTGAAACATTTGATGAACAATTAGCCAACTTCTTTCTGCCATGGTCTGCACCTTAGGAAATAAAATATTCATTGCACTTATGCCCACACCATAAAATACACATATCTTCTTCCCTAGGGAGCCAACTTAAAGACCATTTAGCTGTTATATCCACTTAAAAGTCCAGGATCTACAGGGAACATATAGTTCTCAATAGCTCTTCATGGTGCAATGATATATGTACTAAAAAGATACATTATCCACCACTAGCCAATGTCCAGTATACAATGTTATAATAGAGAGGGAACAATAACTCAGTTAGTTTCCTCATTTAGAAAAAGGAAGATTGGAAGACAGAGCCGACCTTGGTGCACATCAATTCTGAAATCCTGCTGGATCATCATTATGAAAGTCCTCTACCCAGGAGGTGTGAAAAACTCATTGATTAGAGCAGATTATGCTCTCTGAGACTTGCTCCATTGTCTCTTGTCTTCAGTGGTCCCTGGCTCTTCCCTCTGATATATTTTTCATTTTTCATTATTCTCCATGAGGGATTGCTCAGAGCATCCTGGTATATGTCTGTTGTCTCTGCATTATTAATAATAGCACACCCTTTCATGTTTTAAAGTATCAGTTTGGGCAATAATATATGGTTACACCATCCATGGCCATATATAAAATGGGTGTTGAGGAATAAAGGGTCCTTGAGGTCTATAGTGCTGACCAATTCCACAGCTTGCCTCTTCTAGTTTGGAAACTTAATGATTGTTTTAATGCTTGAAAAATAAGACGATTTTTTGGGAGAGTAGAGGGTCTTGGTTCATGGTTTCTTTGAAATATAATTCCTTCAAAAAACTTAGGATGCTTCTGATCCAATCAATTCTCATTCCAATAACCTCACCCAAACTTCTTCTCTAGATAATAATTCTCAAATCTAATTTATTTAATTTAGCTAATGCTGACTATCCTGAGGCTATTTGAAAAATTAAACCTAGGTAGGAAGGCAACACTCATAATCAGATATTTGACATTTGGCATGTTTTTTAAACTGAGAAATCTTCCTGGGTCTTTGGAACTCATGGTGTATTTTAGTCTGGCATCTTACTATTAGAAGCAACTGTCTTTTCCAAAGCTTTAAGGCTCTTGATATCTAGACTTTCCACATTTTTTTCAATCTCTTGTTAAAAATCAGATAATTCTCTCCTGAAAGAATCTCTTGTTTATTTTGCCTTAACTAAAAAGCCAATAATCGTCAAAACACAGCATCAATCTGATTCTGTCCAATGATCTACCCTAGAGCTATAGACTCAGTAGCCATATTGTCTACAAGACATCTTTACAGGCAGTTGTCTGTGTGTCTTTGCTGATTGCTGCCCACCAGTTACACTACTACTACATATTTTAGGTTTTTGTTATAGGGTATCCCAATTAAAAGTACGAATTTCTGAATTAGTCAGAAGAGGCTAACTGCTGTTAACAAATAACCCTAAATTTTCGATGACTTGACATGATAAGTTACTTCATTCTCATTCAAGAATAGTTCCTGTGGTTTTTAATTGGGCATCCTTAAGTCAGAGACACTCGCTCTTCCCATATTGGGGTTCTGCTGACCTCTAGGTCATTCGGGTTCTCTGCAACTAGCCTACAGGCAGGAGAAAATGGAAAATTACATGAAAGCTTTTGTCATACAAGTCTAAAAGTTTTATGTATCACATTCAGTCATATTCAATGGGTAGGAACCTCGGTTAACTGAAAAAATAGTGAATAAACTAGTATAACTCTGAACCTAGGAAAAAAGAGAGTTTGGTAAACAACAAGCCAGTCTTTATTAGTAAATATGTGATCAAGCCGGTTTTGTACACTGATCTGTGATCATGAATTTCATAATTTTTCTTTGTTCCCTTATAATTTTGTCTAAAACTTAACGTCTCCATCAAGTCTTTCTTCACAAAAATATTAGCTGTGGTCAAATTTTGAAGGCCAGAAAGGTAAAATTTCAATTATAGAAATACTTATTTTTCTTTTACTTTAAAAAAATATTTAGTACCAAAAAACTATATGGCCCTGCAACATATTTCAAGGAGCCATCGGCCCTCCAGGTAATTTGTCTAGCTGAAAATGCCCTTGAGTCTGTTACCTGTGAAATAGAACTATGAAGAGTTGATGTCAAGTTAATAAACATTATTAAATTATTGTTAAATATCCATGGAGTTTTACAAAATGCAAATCAATTTAGAATTGTGTTTGTTTAAAATATTAACACAAATTATTCAGAAGCACTTAAGAGAATCTCCTAAATATTACAACACCAAACAGTGATAATTTAACCCACATTTTTTCAGAGAAGTTTAACAAGTATATTTACAAGTTAATATATTAACCACACCTTATTTCCACATTATTTTCTTAGATTATGGGTTTTTTTGATTAGACATCGAAATGAAAACTCACTGGGATACACTGACAAAATTAAAACAAAAAATTATTTTTTAAAAACTTAGATAAGTAGTATATATTTATTACTAAACAACATAAAATATAGAAAAAGTTAGGAAAATGCAAATCACCTTTAACACAATTTATATCTATACAAATTCTTAAAAAAAGGTTGGAAATAAACATATTCATATTTTAAGTGTTTTAAATATAATGCTGATATACTATATATTATTTTACTTATTATTATACTGTTAATATTTCCTTTGATATTCAATGTTTTTAGAAGTAAGAATAATAACAAAAGTATTTTGACAGGTGGATGCAGGGTTATAGATTATGCCTTAAGGCCTTACTAATGCCTTAAGTTTGAATGTTGTTTGTTTTTAATTTTTCCATTATTATAAATTATGCTATAATAAACATCCTTTTACAAACATTTTTCTGTATATCTGAAGGTATCCACTATATAAATATCTAGGGTTGTAATGTGCTTATTTTTCAACTACTCTTTATTTTAACCCATGATTGTCCAGGGCTACCAGTCAAACTCTTTCTACCTTAAATTAATTTTGTGGTTGCCCTATCTAATTTAGTCACACTGAGTTATGCAAATAATCATATTTTCAATGAAATAAATCTTATATGCATTGTCTTAATGATCGGATACTTTTCAAAAACACTTTTAACCTAGCTTAATATGATTTGTGAGTTTTCTATAATATTCCACCAGCAGTGAATGTTTGGTGTTTTGATAGCTAAGGCCAACAATGAAATATACAACCACAGCAGCATATGCACGGGTGCATCTGTACATATATAATGAATATTTTATATGAAAATATAAATATTACATAAAATATGTCTCCATATATATACATACTTCAAATGCTTATAAATCATTTCCAGAAGTTATTGTTTTATATATATATGTATTTCCTTATATACATGGAAGCTATTTTATAAATCTAGATATGTTTTTATTTAAACAGTCAACATAATATATCTGAAAGTGTATTTGCACGTGTTATAACATAACTAGCATGTTAACATGTTTAGGTGTTTATTTTTCTTTAAAACTCTATAATTATATAAACACGTACTTATTCCTTAATTCAGACTAATATATATAAGCTGGAAAAAGTGATAATTTGGAATTAGAATAAACAAAATTAAATTGTATCATTCAAATATGTGTCAACAATTTAAAATAATTAATAAAATTATTCCCAATGTATTTCTTTGCCTACTTGATTGAAGTTCCTAAACTTTGTGTCTTATACATGATTTGAGTTTAACTAATACTAGTTTCATTCCTCTTATAGCATAATTTTAACACATTCCATTTATGTACTTGGTTCTTATAGTTATAGTTGGCCAAATATCTTCACCACTGTGGGCTTAAGTTTTCTACAAGTAACCTTTAAGTTTTGGACTAAAAGCATTATATGTTTTATTTCTGCTCCAAAATTTTATTGTATTCATTATATAATTTTAATTAAGTTAATTATATTTTATGAAATTTATTTTTAATTATTTATGCAATTATTTTTTATTGTGTTTTTTTTATTAAACTACATTTTTCTTTTAGGTAAATTTAAGAGGTACTTCAAAGACTAGGTTTAAAGAACTGAATGCTTTAACATAACATTGACAAGTGCTCAATTTTTCTTTGCTGACCTAATTCCTTTATGACGGTTTCAGAAACATAGCTTTTCACTTTTCTATTGCCTTGCTTTTTTTCAAACTATATAGTTTTGTGGAAGTATTCCAATTCCCTAGTCTATGAAGTTCTTGTTTATCCAGGAAAAGCCAACTCAAAAACTTTCACCAGGAAGCAACACTGCAACAATTGGTCCAAGTCGTTCTAAGAAAAACTTAGTTTCAGTGTCCTAGTCTCGAAAATGGTAATAACCACAAATTCTTCTCCAGGGAACCTCCTGGGCATCCTCAATCATGTGTCCATCAGCAAATGTGTTTCCTCTTCAGGCAGTTATCATGGCTCCAAATTCTCATTCTTGTTGATCTTTATTAATAAATCACCATTTACCTTATTATATTGCAATTTATTTTGTGACATTCCTTTATTCCCCCGTAGAATGTAAGTTTCTCAAGGGCAGAGAATGGTCACAGTCATCTTTTATTCCTGTATATTTTCTAAGAAAAATCCTGGACCTTAGAGTACTCAATAAATGCTGAATAAATGAACAAATTTGAGTCAGAAAGAAACTTTCAATGACTCTTCCTATATATGGATTCCATATACTACTTCCAACAGAATTTCATTTTGTTGTTGCTGTTTTTTGTAATTTCTTTCTTAGAATAGCAGATGTTTGATTAGAAGGATGAAATGAAATAGCTTCCTGATTTTCTTCAAAGTTTCAAAAGAAGAAAAACTTTTACAACTTTTGAGTACATTTACCTGCAGGTAAAGAATGTTCAGACTTGGTGAGATGAGGGGAATGACAGTTACAAGAAACTATAGAATGACATTTTTTTCAAATACGTATAGAATTTTCATTAATATCTGGAGGAACTTTAGCTTTTAGGGTCATCTAATTTGGAGTGCTCCATATTCCTCCAATACTAATAATTCTGAAACATTCCCTAATTCAAATGTTTTCTCTAAAGGCAACCCAATAGATGTTATCCAGAGAATAATTAATTGTTTTGAGGATTTATTCCCTAGTCTTTTTCTTCTTCCTCTCTATAGTCTGAAAAGTTTCAAAGAGTAGAACTCATATCAATTTTACATAGTCTTAATAGTGCTATCATAGATATTGAACCTGATTCTCTCAGTCAAGAGAAGAAAACATGTTGATTTAAAAATGCTTCTTTGAAATAAGTTGAGGGTCTTTAACACGAAAACTGCATCTTGCAGCCAAAGTGTGAACCATGTCTAAATGGATATATATAGGAAACAAATTAGCATCAACAGTTAACTTGTCTTGGTTTCCCAGGAGAAAGCTTGCATTTATAGGCGGTCATATTCTTACAGTTGACATTCATCAGAGACTTACAACACAGCAAGAAACAAAGAGTCATTAAGGAGATCTTAAATAACACTGAATTTTATAGTTTCCAGGAATATTGTTTAAAAGCTCAACTTCCCTAGGAAGTCCTCTTTGGTTACACTTCTAATCCTATGACCCAGCCTCAGTTTTGTGTATATTTCCGTATAAGTGTATGGAAATATTATCACAGAGAAAGCAAAGTTGTTGTTTTACTAATCTAATGAAGCTTGTTTTAAAATCCAGCTTACTGCAATTCTAAGTATATTCTAAATTCCCAGCAATTTAAATATTAAGAGCAATAAAATTATAATAATTAAAAGCATGGGAGAATAATTAAAACATGGAAGAATTTTTCTTTGCAAGGTACCATAATAGGAGCTTTACAGGTATTATTTTCAAACTCAGACTCTGGAAGGTATATCATATTTTTTTCTATTTTGTTAAGGAAGACAATTTAAGTGCAGGAGTTGAAGTGATTTTTCCAAGACCATATGTCTAACCATATTCAAAGGTGGAATACTTTCCTTATTCAGTTGTTCACCATGGCTGTGTTTTCCCTGCTCCGTTTATGTTTTTATCTTATCTATAGACTGACTTCTTTCTCCAAAAATTGGTAATCTAATCCAGGTCAAAGCCTGAATGCCACCCAAATTCTGTTACTTTCCTAGTACTGACTACAGCAGGATGCATAGAGCTGATGTTTTATAAAGATAATGACAATGGAATTACTAGGATATGATTCAGGCAGAGAAAAAAATTGTTTGAACCTTGGGCATGCATATTTAATTGAATCAAAATGTTCTGCACTGCACAGGCATAAGAAAGAACAGTGTTAATGGTGGCGTTCGGTCCCATAATTCATTCTTATGACTCATGATGATGCTTCTGTCTATAAGACAAAGATGAAAGCGCATTGTTAAAATTTGTTCATATATCATGCCTGTTAAGTGGGAATCGAAAATGTAATATTAGAAAGACTGATCTTCCAATTGCCAAAGATTACCAGTTTTAGGTAGAACTGAAACCAAAGTATTATGTCTCTTAGGATCTATGGCCTCTATTTTGACAGTTAAATCTAGACTTCAATTTTCATTAGAAGTAGGCTGCCAGCACAGCATGGCTGCTAACAGAGCGGTGTAGGTCTGCTCCTGGGAACCAAAGCCGGGCAGCCAAAATGGAGCATGGTGAACTTAACCACTAGGCCACTGGGGCCGGCCCTCACTAGAAGTTTTTAAATGCCCCTTGCAGCTAACTATTGAAAATTAAGCTAATTAAAGGAAATGGCAAGGAAACGCTCAGCTCTAACCAAGCCAAGCAGTCCCAGAAATAAATACTTTGCAACAACAATGCCATTGGGATTTTGGGAATATTCACATCCACGTACATGAACGTAGTATTTTCTATCAGTCCTCAAAGAGCTTATAGTTTAGTTGGGGATATAGTATCAATATGTAGGGAATAACTTTTTAAAAAATTGAGAGAATAGGTCTGTAAATTTTCAGAAAAAAATGATAGCTCAATATGGGTTGGAGTGATTTGAATGACTTCATGGAGAACATGGAACTTCGTCAAACTTGAAAGTTTAGTAGAGTTTGGATAGATACAATATTGATTCATTCTAAACAAGAAGGGACACAAGTATATAAAAGGAAATATATAAAATATTTTAAGAAATATCATATAGACCTATCTCCTTGGATGTATATGTGGTTTGTTGAAAACAAAGTGAGAATGTTGCCATCCTTTATATGTCACATGAAATATTTATATCATTTCTTTCCAGTTACATAGAGTTTTGGGAAAGGAAGAGATTAGGCATGAAATTTGAAAGGCTGTGTTGGGAAAAGTGGAGAGCCAGAGTAGACGGCCTGTATCCGGATACTATATATATATAAATGAGATTTGAGTACATAGTCACCCCAGAGTTGGATAGCGAGCAGAGAGATAAATCGCTTTGCATAGTGTAGTGAGGCTGGTTTCAATAAATGCTCTATGAGAGAAAAAAAGGGGTTGAGTGACATGGCAGGAGGCTTGTGATTAAAGAGAAAAGTGGCCATTGGAGATTCACGATGTTATTGAAGAACTTTAAAAACAAAGAAGCTAATATTTAGTACATAACGTGAAATGACTCTATCCAATTATTTAGTCAAATCTGCTACTCACAGAAATTGTTTTTGTGGTGTTTTGGATAAAACCAAAGAAAGATACTGATTTCCACATTCAGATCTGTTGGGTTCAGAGGGAAGAGAATATATGCAAGAGGTGAAGTTCAAAGCTTAATTATATCAGGGGCTGTTTACACTTGATTTGTGTACTATCATGGGATCGTATTTCAGAGAACTTAAGTCATTCAGGTGTTTGCTATGTTAGCAACTGCAACCACAAATTGAACATCTTATGAGAAGGGTAATGATACATTTAAAGCAATGCCCAAGAGTAATCATGTCTTAGACTTTTTAAAGCTACTTTGAAAGTATTTGATGAAACTTTTCATTAATCCTTTGCACAACCTTCCTGAGAAATTGCTGATCCAATTCCAATGGAACTTACTGTTTCTCCAGGCAGTGTATTCCTTTCTTTTATTTGTGAGTGTTAAGGATACCTTGCTTCCCACTATTTACATCTGCCCTCTGGAACGATATAACATAAATCCACATCTTTTTTTTTTCCCCAAAAAATGGCAATTGTTCAAACACGAAGAAATAGCTATATATTTCTCTTCTTTTCTTTCCCAGAATAAAAAGTGTCTCTGTTTTTACATCTCTTATCTGAAGACTGTTTTGTTTAGCCTCACCACCATCTGGATCTTTCCTTTACTGGGTCAGCTAGTTTGTCAGTACTTCTATATAACTCTAATTATATAATGATTGGAGTTGACCACAATATTACCAGGAAATTGGATCAGGATAGACAGAAGAATGTAGTGTTTGAAACATGCCACATAGAAGTAACCCAAAGTGACAAGACCTAAAGATAAAACTTGGATGAAAAATAAAGATTTAAGAGGATTTTTATGAAAAGCAAGTAAACAAAAATTGGGTTCACGGGGCCGGCCTGGTGGTGCAGAGGTTAAGCACACGCACTCCACTTTGGCAGCCCGGGGTGTGCAGTTTCGGATCCCGGGCGCACACCAACGCACTGCTTGTCAAGCCGTGCTGTGGCAGTGTCCCATGTCCCATATAAAGTAGAGGAAGATGGGCATGGAAGTTAGCCCTGGGCCAATCTTCTTCAGCAAAAAAGAGGAGGATTGGCATCAGATGTTAGCTCAGGGCTGATCTTCCTCCCCCCAAAAAATAAAATAAAATAAAAATTGGGTTCACAATTTAGCACTTGGTATATATCGGTCCCTGGACTCACTTACTATACTATCCTAAAAATAAGGATACAACTATCTATTTAATAAGTTTAAGTCTTGCATTGCTATTAATAAGCTCAATATTTAAAAAAGTAAAGTCCATTCTACAAA
The DNA here is from genome assembly GCF_057802395.1 of Ceratotherium simum simum. Lineage (NCBI taxonomy): Eukaryota > Metazoa > Chordata > Mammalia > Perissodactyla > Rhinocerotidae > Ceratotherium > Ceratotherium simum. The sequence goes on along the minus strand of NC_141923.1, from coordinate 20,156,067 downwards.
AACGAAATCAATGTTTTTTAATTGCTATAAATAATACACACTCCAGGTGCAAACTATTTGCAAAGTTTAATCAATAAGATGCTAACAGCTATTAATCATTCAGGATAAAGCAATTTGATTCAAATGTGAAAAACCAGTTTGTCATAGAAAAAGTTGACCACGTTTAAATCCATGTTTAAATCCATGATTTAAATCCATGATTAGGTGCTTTCCTTCTGCCCTGACTTTTGTTCAGACTAGGAAGAGGTCAGTTCTGTATTTGTTAGTGGGAAAATATGCACACCAAAAAATGCAACCAGATACAGAATTTGTACATTATATTACAAAAGAAAAAAAGTGGGAATTTTTCCATACCACATCAGTATGAGTTAAGAAAAAAATGTTAAATTAAAAATGAAGAAGGACTAGATTTTGTGTCATTCTAAATTTCATACACACTTTATTCACAAAAATCAGTTATTAACACTTGAAAATACATGTACCAACTGTGTGTCAAGTATCGAATTAAGCACTTTGCAAATATTAACTCAGATAACTTAGTGCTTCCAACAACTCTATAAAGTATCTGACATTTAGTATCTGATATCTATGAGAAGATAAGCAATTCCTGCTTTCTTAAATTCACAAATACTGCACTAAAACCTTGCCATTGTAACTCTTTTTACCAAAAAACAATGTATTAGATATTCCTGAAATATCAAGATTTCATCTAGTAATCTCAGTTTGGGGATTTAACATTATATTGGAAATACTTGGACCTGTGAAATGGATGAATTTTGGTATATAGAGCAGTTTCTTGAGAAGAGATAGTGTTTAAAATCAAGGCAATGTTCAGAGGGGAAGAATGGAATCTAATATACAATAGTGTTAGAGACGTCAAGGAAGAAGTATGGTTAAGTGATGCAAAATACACCAGAAATTAAGAATATGAAGGGGCAGAAAGGTCACTGGAATTAGCAAGAAGAAAGCCATTTAAGGTCTCTGAAGGATCTGTTTCAGAAGAAAGATAGGCCTGGAATTTAGATAGCAGGGGTATCAAAGGGGCATGGACGATAGGAGACAGCACCAGTGAGTGTAGATTAATCATGAAAAAAATAATGACAATAGAATGAAGGAGAGAAATTACATGACATGAGATAAGCAGCCAGGTCAGGTAAAAGTTTTCTTTTATTATTTTGTAATATTGGTGAAGCCTCTGAATATTTAAATATATACAGAGAAAAAGGGCTTAGCAGGAAAGAAAAGAGAAGAGGCAGATTGGGAAGGGACCCAAAAAGAATTAAGGGATCAGTCCAATATAGTATTGGTCATGAATGGAATTAGTCAAGTGTTTGGATAACAATGTTAAGGATGCTAAGCCTAACATAAAAGTCCATAAATAACGTGCTTCCAAGGTTTGGGCTTAGAAAACTCTGTGCTGCCAATTAGATAGGGTGGCTAATGCAAATGAGTCTTGACCCTGATCCTGCGTTTTACTTCCTCTTAATGTTCTTTGGAAATTCCTCTGCAATTCACCATATTCCCAATATGCCTAACTCTTTCCAGGATGATATGCTTTTCTTTAGTATCCTAGCCACTGAGTGGCTCATGATTCCTCTCATTGTCAAGTTTTCACTCAAAAGAAATAAACACAAAACATTCCCCACAGTCCTTTCCCACACAACCCCACCAAGCATAAAATGTAATTTCCAGTGTCAGAGATTCTAATAACCACAGAATAAACTGCGAAATAAAAAACCTGACGTTCTTCCACCAACATCTCAGTTCATGTCCTTCAGAAGCTGGCTCTGCTCTCACTGTCTCCCCACTGCTCTCCAGCAGTAGGGAATGGCTGATCCTTTCTCTAACACCCTATGCTTTACAGTGTTGATCGTTCTGTCTGTCATTATTTTTCCCTTCTCCTGTTTTCTGTGTATCCTTCAAAAACATATTTAGTAATGATATACTTTTTGGACATTTGTTTTACTATTGCAATCAGAGTTACTTATTCTCTCTTCTATGCCACATTAGTGCAATGAACATACTCCCATTATTGCATTTTTCATCCATATTATAAGAATTATAATGACTTCTTGACGTATATTTGTTTCCTCTAGGAAACAAGAAGACATATTCAGGGACCGTCAGTTTTCACATCAGCATTGCCATCTCCTAACAAATTGCTTGAAAGGAACACAAAATCATTAAAAATAAATAAATAACAAGATTGAAGGAAAAAAGAAAAAAAAAATAATGATAATGATAATAATGTAATAACGTCCTAAACTTGCCAAGATGTATCTATCCACATGTAGAAGATACTATATTTTCTGTGATAGCAGAGCAATCTCCAAAGGAAACTTGACCTCTTCTTGGGAAAATCCAAAAGCCCATATTGCACCCTCTCTTATCCACCTGTTAGCTTCCCATTAATTTCACATTCCAATGGTGTGATGTTCCTCTTTTTCTGAGATCATCAGCAGACCATGGCGATGGACACCAGAAGTAATTTAGACATTCCTCAAGTTGCCCACTCAGGATTAATTTTATAACCAATTCTGGGAAAAACCTTCCCTCACCTCTATAACATTAAAGCCAGAAAGATTAGGAATCTAACGATACAATAACCACAATTTCCACTCACCCAATAATAATTGCAAATTTCCAGCAACAAAAAAATGCACACTCATTCATGTGCGCTGGCCTAAATATGAGAGGAGCATATATCATGAAGTCAGTCATGCTTAATTCTAAGAAAATGAGTAATATACACAAACATGAGCTTTTAAAAGGATTCATCATAAAAAATCACTGAGATTTACATTCAAATAATACAAGTAGCAATAAACTCAGCAAATGTGTAACATAACAGTATGTTATGTGATTAAAAACATTCAGAGCAACTATCATTTATTGAGTGCTTTGTATGAGTCATTCTCAAAAGAGTCTGCAAATATTTTATCTATTAATCATCATAGTAACCCTATGAGGTAGAATTTTTCATCTTTATTTCACAATTTAGGAAAATGAACTTAAAGAGGTTAAGAATGTTCAAAATCAAACAAGTAAAGCAAGGATCAAATTCAAAGCCATCTGATTCAAAGCCTGGGTGCTTTGCGAATGTTCTAGAAGGCCAGTACAGGGGCTTTCTCAGGACATCAGAAATGTTATTCAATGTAGAAATATTTAAACTGTTCAGTTTTCAGAAATCTGACTCAAGAAATGATTATACAGCAGTACTGCTGCAATGATTGATTCGAAAACAAGTTTTATTCTAACGCCATTGATATTTGGGAACAATTTGAGCATAACTGGAAGTTACACATTTGCTTATGTACAGTTTCATCCATGAGAAACACTGTGTGAACACAGAAAACTGCACCCAGCTAAACACAGCACCAGGGAATAAATAAATTGCACACACCTCAAATATCTATGAGCTACCTCAGTTCACCTCATGTGTTATGAGCCACATCTGTCCACATCTGATATTAGGATTTTCCATCTGATTTCAGATAAACCTCCTTCTACTTCTTCATGGTAACTCACAAACTGCAGCCCTTTCCACAAGCACTTCCACAAGCAAGCTTCAGGTATTTTTCAAATTAAGGTGCCATATTTAGTATACTAATTATGTATTTATTAACAACTTAGCATGTGTTACTATCATTTTTATTAAGTTCCCAATTTTTTAATATGTTACTAATGACACGTTTGAGTGCTGTGACCCATCTCCATTTTTCTCATAAGCCTCATGGATTTTATTGTGTAATTTTACACCCACAGTGATTTTTAGGAATATACATTTTTAGGAATAACACATAGCATTATAGCAGAACTGACTGTATACTACTTGTTGAATAAATGGTATTCCATGGCCTTGTTTAGGAATTTTAGAGACTTTTTATTCCCAAAAAAGTTGCCTATCATTAGTCAACAGGACAGCTTCAGTGTAAGATTAGGAATGAAAAGTATCGGTAATCATAATACTTTCCATTTTGTTGATAAACAGTAAGTGATGAGCACACAAAACCAATTGTTACTGACATCTATGAAAAGTAAAGGCTGACTGGAATCGGTGAAAGATGCTGTTTTCAAAAACCCACAGCATTTTCCTACTGGTGTGTCAAACTTTTCATTTAATTGTTTGTTTTAAAATGCCAACAATGACGTTTTTAGTGAAAATCTGTTTGTTTAAAAAATAACACAGCTGTTGGTCATATGGTAAGTGTTTCACAAGACAGAATGGAGAAAACCTGCTAAGATTAAGTTCAACCTGGTCAAGCCACCTTTCCCTCCAGGTTAAGAGAAAACATTTTTTTTTTGATAGGTAAAGATCTGATTCGATTTATTTTTGTCTAGTTTATAGAAGATCTAAAATCTGAGAACAACTGCAATTTATTCACCTATCAAGAGATGTGAATGAGACTTTGTATTCAAAGCAAGAAAAATATACTCAGAACAAGAAAACAATCTGTGTGATTTCAGTATCCATCAGAGGATCCTTGTGTCTTTTGTCTTAATACATCTACAATGTTGCATGAAGGTAGGGGTGATGTTCAAAATATCTAACAACCTGTATGACAGTGACACTGACCAATCAGAATGGACATTAGCCACATAAAGCAATAGCGCCATCCTGATGTGTACTGGCTGAATGTCATCCTCAGAAAAAAAGGGAAAGGAAAAATATTATTGACCTATTAGGTGCCAGACTTCAAACACATAAAAACAACCACAATACGTTAAAATCTTTTATTTCTTTACTGAACTCGAAACTTTTTTATTTTTTGGCTTTTTCAGGGATAAGGTCTTACTCGTCTTAGTCTATCCAACAGGAAACACTGTCTTGGCCCATATAACATTCAGAAATGTGAACTTAACCAAATCAGTAACTTCCATTGATTGAGTGCTCACCTTAAGTCAGAACTGGGTTAGATGCTTCATGTGCATGACCTCTAATTCCTCCAAAACCCAGAAGGTATTTATGATTGTCCCCATTTCATACGTAATGAAAACAATGTTCCAAAAGGCCCATTGACTTGACTTGGGCCACTGTGTCAAACTAATGTAAGTCTGTTCCCAGATACCGCTATGTCATATGCCCAGCATAATACAAATGTGTTTCATTTTGGTTGGATTGGATTAAATCTTTTCATCTCAAACTGACCTTCACAAAATCTACATTAGTACTATTTCTTAGATCAAGGGAAATTATTCCAAGGTTGCCATTTAACACACATAGAAGATGGAAATATTAAGAGAGAAAAATATCTTTGTTTCCAAATTGATTTACATATCAAAGCTTTTGAGAGAAGTCTGGTTTAAACAGTTCAGTTTCTGGAAACTTATTTAAACCAACTTTCACATTCTTTGGAGAAGTTAACCATAAAATTTTAAGGGGAATGTATATCATCTCAAGTTGGCACGACATCCATTCACTTTACTGTGGCTAAACACAGCACCCATTTTTTCCTCATGACCTCACCAGAAACATGGTGGCTCACACTGCACAACTTTTTCATTTTTTAAGTCTGTCATTCATCCCAGCATTTTTTTTTCTTGCCTGGAGACTTTAAAAGTTTTAACCTGTTGAATTTATTCTGTGGACAGTGTGCCAGATACAGATGTTTCACATATGATCCTTTTGAAGTCACATTTCTTAGAATAAGCCATTTACCTTGAATTATGTATTAAAGAGAAAAAAGTGAATATACAGTTTTCAAAATAAAGTCTACAAGGATATGGCTTTGTGTGATAGCAAAAAAAGCTTTTAACCCAGAATCCTAGGGAGTGATCTCAGCTCTGCCCTTATTTAGATATCATTTAGTATCTCTGCGTTTTAATTTCCACAACCATATAATACATTGAAAACAAATTATCTCTATACTTTGAAGAGCGTGAGTCTACATAAGTAAAAATACTTATATGTTCTTGCTAAGTGACAGAATTAATTTCAAAAGAGTTAAGATTGTGACAGTAAAAGAGAGACTCTCAACTTTTTACAATGTAACTTTACTTGAAATAAGAATAAAGAAATTAAATTTGTCTGACAATGAAAATGAATTTACAGTATCATTTAAAATCTGATGATGTATCACACTTGAGTGTAAAGTAAGCAATTTTGAAGAAGAGCCTATTAAACTCTTTCCTGTTAACACTACAACAAGGATCTCCAGAGAGTAGACTGCTATGAAGACATAATTTGTATGGTCTTCATAACATCCCAAGGATTTGCATTCCATATACATTATAAATTAGTTTGAAAGCTGAAATTATGTCAGATCGTTAAATCTCTATTGAATGAGACTTTGGACATTACAGGTTTTCTCATTTCTTTGGATTTGTACAGCATGCTCATGAAAGTGAATATAAAAAGAATGATTTATTACCTTATAAAACACATTTCCAGATGAAAACATTTTAGGTATTTATATCCATTTTTAATATTATTAAATTAATTGGCAAATAAATATGTATATACTCAGAATTAAAGATATATATACCTAAGTATTAAAAATAACTAGAACTACAATAATGTTTAATAGATACACAAGATAAAAAGATGTAAATTGAGACACCAAAAGCAAAATGTGGAGGTGGGAGAGTAAAAATGTAGAGCTTTAGTATGTATCTGAAGTTAAGTTGTTGTCAGCTTAAAATTGACTGTTATAGGGGCTGGCCCCGTGGCTTAGCGGTTAAGAGCTCACGCTCTGCTACTGGCGGCCCGGGTTCGGATCCCGGGCACACACTGATGCACCGCTTGTCCGGCCATGCTGTGGCGGTGTCCCACATACAGCAAATAGAAGGATGTGGAACTATGACATACAGCTATCTACTGGGGCTTTGGGGAGAAAAAGGGAAAAAAAGGAGGAGGATTGACAATAGATGTTAGCTCAGGGCCAGTCTTCCTCAGCAAAATGAGGAGGATTGGTGTGGATGTTAGCTCAGAGTTGATCTTCCTCACAAAAAAATAAAATTAAATAAATAAATAAATAAAAAGTACACCGTTATAAATATAAAACATTTTATGTAAGCCTCATGTTAAACATAAAGCAAAACCTATAGTAGATACACAAAAGTGAAACAAAAAGGAATCTAAGCATACCATTACCGAAATTCATCAAATCACAAAGAGAGCAAGAGAAGAAGAAAGGGACAAAGGAATTACAAAACAGCTGGAAAATAATTAACAAAATGGAAATAGTAAGTCCACATCTATCAATAATTATTTAAATGTGAATGTACTAAATTCTCCAACCAAAAGACATATAGCAGCTGAACAGATTTAAAAAAGACCCAACTATATGCTACCTACAAGAGACTCACTTCAGATGTAAGGACATATGTAGACTGAAAGGGAAAGGATGGAAAAAGGTATTCTATGAAAATGGAAACCAAAAGAAAACAAAAGTAACTATACTTAGACAAAATAGACTCTAAGCCAAAGATTGTAGTAAGAGACAAAGAAAGTCATTATATAATGACACAAGAGTCACTCCAACAAGAAGACATAACATTTGTAAATATTTATGCACTCAACATAGGAGCACCTGAATATATAAAGCATACAATAACAGACCTGAAGGGAGAAATCAACAGCACTGCAGTAATTGTACTGGACTTCAATGCCCCACTTTCAACAATGGATAGATTATCCACACAGAAAATTAATAAAATTATTAATAATTCATAAATTAATAAGGAAAATTAATAATAATAAATAATAATATTGGATTTAAACTACATGTTAGACCAAACGAACTCAGACATTTACAGAACATTCCATCTAACGGTAGCAAAATATACATTCTTCTCAAGAACACTTGTAACATTCTCCAGGATAGATCATTTGTTAGGCTATAAAATAAGTATTAATAAATTTAAGAAGATTGAAATCATATCAAGCATCTTTTCCAATCACAATGGTATGAAACTAGAAATCAATTACGAGAAAAAAACTGGAAAGTTAACAAATACGTGGAGATTAAACAACATGGTACTGAACAACCAATGAGTTAAAGAAGAAATCAAAAGAAAAATTGCAAAATATCTTAAAACAAGTGAAAATGGAAATACAGCATACCAAAACGTATGGGATCTGCAAAAGCAGTTCTAAGAGGGAAGTTTATAGTGATAAACACCTACATTAAGAAACAGGAAAGATCTCAAATAAAAGCCTAAATTGACTCCTAAAGGAACTAGAAAAAGAAGGACAAATCAGTAGAGGAAGGAAATAATAAAAATTAGAGTGAAAATAAATTAAACAGAAACTAAAAAGACATTAGAAAAGTTCAATGAAACTAAGAGCTGGTTATTTAAAAAGGTAAACAAAATAGACAAATCTTCAGCTAGACTAACCAAGAAAAAGAAAAGAGGGGACTCAAACCAATAAAAGTATAATGAAAGAAGAAACGTTATAACTGATATCATCATAATACAAAGATCATAAGAGACTACTATGAATAATTATGTACCAACAAATTGGACAACCTAGAATAAATGGATAAATTCCTAGAAACACACAACCTATCAAGACTGAATCATGAAGAAATATAAAATCTGAACAGACCAACTACTAGTAAGGAGATTGATTCAGTAATCAAAAACCTCACAGCAAAGAAAAGTCCAGGACCAGATGGCTTCTGGTGTGGCATGGTGTGAATCCTACAAAACATTTAAAGAAGAATGAATACCAATACTTCTCAAACGCTTCCAAAAAATAGCAGAGGAGAGAACACTTCCAAACTCATTATTTGAGGCTGGCATTACCCTGATACCAAAACCAGACAAGGACACTACATGAAAAGAAAATTATGGGTCAATATCCCTAATGAACATAGATGCAAAAATCTTCAACAAAATATTAGCAAACTGAATTCAACAATATATTACAGAGATAAGACACCATGATCAAGTAAGATTTATTCTAGAAATGCAAAGATAGTTCAACATCTGCAAATCAATCAATGAGATATATCACATTAAGAAAATGAAGGATAAAAATTATATGATCATCTCAACAGAAGCAGGAAAAGCATTAGACAAAATTCAACATCCATTCATGGTAAAAAGTCTCAACAAACTAGGTATAGAGGCAGCATACCTTAACGTAATAAAGGCCATATACAACAAGCCAACAGTTAACATCATATTCAATGGTGAAAAGCTGAAATCTTTTCCTCTAAGATCAGGTACAAGATAAGGATGCTAACTCTCGCCACTTTTATTCAACATAGTACTGAAGTCCTAGCCAGAGTAATTAGGCAAGAAAAAGAAATAAAAAACATCCACATCAGAAGTGAAGAAGTAAAATTATTTCTATTTGCAGATGGCATGATATTATATATAGAAAACCCTAAAGACTCCAACAAAAAATTGTTAGAACTAATAAACAAATTCAGCAAATTTGCAGGATACAAGATCAGGATACAAAAATCAGTTCTGTTTTTATACACTAACGACAAACTATTAGAAAGAGAAATTAAGAAAACAATCCCACTTATGATTGCATTCAAAAGAATAAAATACCTATGAATAAATTTAACTGAGGAGGTAAAAGATCTGTAAACTGAAAACTATAAGACTTTGATGAAAGATATTGAAGAAGGCACCACTGAATGACAAGACATTCCACACTCATGGATTGAAGGAATTAATACTGTTAAAATATCAATACTACCCAATCTACAATCTGCAGATTCAAAGCAATCCCTACCAAAATTCCAATGGCATTTTTCACAGAAATAGAAAAAGCAATCCTGATATTTGTATGAATCTACAAAAGACCGCTAACAGCTAAAGCAATCTTGAGAAAGAAGAACAAAGCTGGAGGCATCACACTTCCTGATTTCAAACTATACCGCACAGCTGTAGTAATCAAAATAGCATGGTATTGGCATAACAAGAGACACACGGATCAATGGAATGGAATGGAGATCCCAGAAATAAACTCACGTATATATGGTCAATTAACTTTCAACAAAGGCACCAAGAATATATAATAGGCAAAGGAGAGTCTCTTCAATAAATGGTGTCAGAAAAACTGGATATCTACATGCAAAAGAATGAAACTGGACTCCTGTTTGATACCATACATAAAAATCAACTCAAAATGGGTTACAGATTTAAATTTTAGACCTGAAACCATAAAATTCCTAGAAGAAAACATAGGGTTAATCTTCTTGACATTGGTCTTGGCAATGATTTTTGGATTTGACGCTGAAAGCAAAAATAAACAAATGGGACTATATGAAGCTAAAATGCATCTGCACAGCAAAGCAAATCATCAACAAAATGAAAAGGCAACCTAAAGTGGGAGAAAATATTTGCAAATCATATACCTGATAAGGGGTTAATATCTCATACAATAACAGAAAAACAAAAAACCTGATTTAAAAAACAGGCAGCTAGAGCCAGCTCTGATGGCTTAGCAGTTAAAGTACGGTGCGCTCTGCTTCTGCGGCCTGGGTTAGGTTGCCAGGTGTGGAACCACACCACTCATCTGTCAGTAGCCACGCTGTGGCAGTGGCTCACATAGAAGACCTAGAAGGACTTACAATTAGAATAGACAACTAGGTACTGGGGCTTTGGGGAGAAAAGAAAAAGAAAAAGAAGAGAGGAAGAGTGGCAACAGATGTTAGCTCAGAATGAATCTTTCCCAGCAAAAAAAACAGAAAAAAAAAAAATTTTCTGGGGCCTAAAGCTCTGCAGGTTTGTGATAATGATGGTGAAACTTGTTGCTTAAAAAAAAAAAAAGACAGATAAATTGAATAAACATTTTCCAAAGAAGACATACAAATAAATGGCCAACAGGTACATGAAAAGGTGCTCGACATCACTGGTCATCAGGGAAATGCAGATCAAAACAACAATGAGATATCACCTCACATCTGCTAGAATGACTATTATTAAAAAGGCAAGTGATAAGAAACGCTGGCGAGGATGTGGAAACAGGGGAACGCTTGTGTACTGTAAATGGGAATGTAAATTGGTGTAGCTACTGTGGCAAATATATGGAAGTTCCTTAAAAAAAAATAGAACTACCGTATAATCCAGCAATCCCACTTCTGAGTATATATCCAAAGGAAATGAAAACAGATTTTGAAGAGATATAACTCCTATGTTCACTGCAGAATTATTCACAACAGCCAAGATATGAAAACAACTTGTGTCCACCAATGGATGAATGGATAAAGAAGGTGTGATATATATATATACATATATGTACATATGAATATTTTTCAGCCAAATACTACACGGTATCACTTATATGTGTAATCTGAAAAAAAAAAAAAAAAAAGTCAAACTCACAGAAACAGTAGAAAACGTTTCCAGGGCCTGCAGATGTGAGAAATAGGGAGAGGTTGGTAAAAGTGTACAAACTTTTAGCTATAAGATGAATAAGGTCTGAGGATCTAAAGTACAATACAGTGACTATAGTCAATAACACTGTACTGTATAATTGAAATTTGAAAAGAATATATATACATATAGAAAATCAAGACTAAAAGTCACATATTGCTAAAATGTGTTGAATAGATCACTATATCTTGGTTTAAAGGCATCAAGAAAATCATTTAAAGCTTCCCCAAAAGCTGCAGTTGCATAAACATATCTGCAAGGTTGGAAGCCTCAGAAACCATTCACCTTTTGGGCTACCATGATACCAAAGGAGGCGTTTGGGGTTTGCATACTAGTTCTGAGTCCCTACCCTTGTCTCAGAGAAGAAGGAATTAGTCCTATCCTGCTTTACGTTCCTATGCTTCTCTATTCATCCTCCAATCTAAACCATTAGGGGCTGCCTTTTTTCTCATACACTCCCTTTCAGTACACGCCCTGGAACTCCTGGTTTGCATTCAGGACACTCTCATGTTCTCAGCACCTTCTCAGAACTATTTCTTCTGGAAACTTGCCCTAACTGGAACCTAGTTTTGCCTTGCATAGAGACTATTTTTCTTGCATAACCTCGATGCTTCAGGGTCATGGGGTACCGTTGATGTCCATTTTGCTTTTAGAGCATCACTTTTCTTTTCTCTTGCCCAAAATAATGTTTATTTGAAATTACTCCATAAAGATACATTATCCTCCCCACCCTCTCTTAATTGCTATTATTTACTATGTATCAATCACTCCCCTTCAATCACTATAGATTTCAGTTTCTTGCTCCCATCTTCTTGTCCATTGAAATCCTTTGATCATTCTCAGAGACACCAACATCCTCATGAATAAAGCACTCAAAACCTACCTTTCAGAGTCTTCACATCTTCTTCTCCAAAACCAATCAATTTTAGCCAAAAACTCCCATGGTTGTGCCTTAGATTTAATATATCAGACAACCAGATGTCTTTGCATTTTTAATTTCAGATAGTATTCACTTTGCAACTAGCATTTTCTATACTTGGGATTAAATTGTTCATTTACCTCCATTGCCCAAATTATTTGGCATATCAACAGCTCCAATCCATGTTTTCTTTTCCCTCTATTCATTTCTTACTCCTGGTCCCACTTATATCCTTTTCCAACCTAGTTGACATTTCTCATCACTATAATCACTTGCGTGGTCATTGCTTCCTCCCTCGGCAAAATCTCAATTCTGAATGAATCCTTTATCAATTTCCTTCACACCAGAACCAGAGCCACACAACCAAACAGGCTTCTTTTAAATTCTTGAACTTAAACCTCAAATTTAAGGTGCTAAGTAACGCCCAGGAGTCCTATCGGGTCTCTCTAGTGGGCTCATTTTCTCATGCCTTCATGTAACAATTTCATATCTGCTCAAGACCTTGGCAGATGATCTTGTTTTATATTTGTAAATCATATTCATCAGATGGGAACTCCTCTCTCTTCTTGTTGTTCACATTCAAGTCCAATTTTTCTTCTTTTATGTTATAACACATAAAGTGGCCTTTCTACTGTAAAAATCCATGTCTCTGCTTGTGTTATAGATGCCATGCCCTCTAGATTCTAAAAAACTCTCTGCTTTGGTTATCCTCTCACTTTCCTACAACAATACCCCCGTTCTACTATTTCTACTATTATAGCTTTCCACTGGTTATTCCTGTTACCTTTAAAGACCTCTTCTAGAAAGTCTCATCTTTAAAAATCCTACATTGATCCCTAAATCTTTCCTCAGGTATTTCATCTTTTCACAGAACTCCTTTGTAGTCAGACTTTCAGAAAGAGCTGCCTAGATAAAATGACTCTAATTTCTCACCTCTTATTCTCTCCTTGGTACAATCCAATGAGGTGTGCATCCTCCAGTATTCAATAAAAATTGCTCCTGAATTCCATTATTTATTTGCTTAAAAAGATTTATTATACTTTATGTATATTTATTAAATCATGTGTAGTTATTTTTATTTAATTTTTTTGGTTTATGTAAGTTCCATTAGGACATGAAGCCTAAATCTTTCTTGTTTACTATTCTATCCCAGTGCCAAGGGCTGTACCTGTAAATAAATATTTGTTGAATAAATAAATAAAATGGCTATATTGGAGAATATCATTCAAATAGTCAATTTTAATTTAAGGTGATGCTTAGGATGCATAAATTTCGAAGAGGAAACAATATAACTCATTATATTGTTAAGAAATAATTTTTACTTTGCCACCCAAATGTTATTTTGTGGAGGTTGAGGGGATTCTAATCCATTTCATTTTTTGATTCAGCTATGAATTTAAGATCAATACAATAAAAACATTCTATACCACCTAAATTGTATTATAAATATTTGTGAAGTCAAGAAATTACTCCAGTTCAATATAGGCTTTGTAACAAGAAACACAAAGACTAGTAATTTGAGCTTCCTTGTTTTGTACATACCCTTGGGCTCCATGCTGTCTTTTCCTGGGCTTAAAACCTGAATTTTATGTTCATTTCAACTTGATTTCTTCTGTTAATATGTAACAACTCTGCCCAGAAGAAATACAGTGTGAGCCACATAGGTAATTTTAAATTTTCTAGTAGCCACATTAAAAAAGTAAAAAAAAAAAAAAAAGTGAAATTAATTTCAAAGAAATATTTCATTTAACCCAATATAGCCAAAATATTATCATTTCAGCTTGTAACCATACAAAATTATTAATGAGATATTTTACATTCTATTTTTTATACCAAGTCTTCAAAACCCAGTGAATATTTTATATTCACAGCACTTCCCAATTTGGATGATAAATTTTCATCTGAAATATACATCTGAATTTAGATTTCATAAAATTTACAGGTGAAAACACTGATTCACATATCCAAGTCATTCCAGACATGCTTAAAAGTTTTCCATTAACTAAAATCAGTATTGTTTTTAAATTTAAATTAATTAAAGTTAAATTAAATATTCAGATCCCTTAGTCATCCTAAACACATTTCAGATGCGTGATCATCAGATGTGACTAGTGGCTGCCACTTTAGACAGCACAAGTGTAGAAAAATAATGGGAATAATTTGATTATCTTTCCCTATGGAAGCTTATATCCAAGTGAATTATTTTAGATTTTAAAATATGTATTAACTATTTTAAGTGTATATATGTGCGTATAAACAAACACAGGTACAATTACTCTAAATATCTGACATATAGCAACACTTAAGTGGTAGCTTTTATTCTTATATTTTAAATAATTTCCATTGAGCCTGACAGTAATCCTATTTAGTAGGAGTGGCAAGTATTACCCCAGTTTTATAAAGTAAGTATCCAAAATCCAGAGAGTAAAGTTACCTCAAAATGTCCCCCCACATTTCTTTGCAAAGTCACCCAGTTGGGTAACAGGGAATGATAGAACTGGATGCCACATATTCTTCATCCTCACTCATTATTATATCCACAGATTTCTAATTCAATATCCACACGAGTTCATCAAGGGTTTGCTTGTTCTGCTATGAGCTTATTGCCGTAGTGGACATTAAAGAAAAACATTTCAAAATTTTATTGAGGAAGCTTACATATATGACTTGGACCATTTCAAAAAGTAATTTTTATTAATTTTGTTTTTCCCTGGATTTATTATGGGAAGAATCATTGAAAAAGTTATGCTGAAAAATACTTGCTCATTAATGAAAAACGTTTTAAAACAACTCTTGTGGAGAAAAATCCAGTCTACAAAAAGAATATTTTGTATACACCTAAATTGGCAAAAATTATTTAATAGTCTCTAAAATTTCAGGAATTTATTGGCTTCTAGGTCCAGAGCTGTAAAATGACATAAAATCATGTATTACTGTTTTTTGGAATAGGAAATAGGAGGAGTGTGGTATACTGCCTCGGAAAATTAATACAAAAAAAGATTCAAGATGTGGCTGTTTTAAAAAATAAAGTAAGAAATATACAGATGATGAATGTTTTCAATAATTTTTTATTAAATTTATTCCAATATTTTGGCTTTCCCCCAAACATTTGATCATAAATTTCAGCTATTTATACACAAAATCTAAACACCTCAGTAAGACCTACATGTCTGTGACAGCACTAGATGACCTGGTAATACAAATATATTATGGGCCATTGGAGGACTTCCGTTTCTAATTTAAGTATGTGAAGAAAGAAAAGGTGCTAAACTCTGTGCCATCTCTGGAAAGGAAACATGGCATAATTCTTCAAGGTTTGGGGTAGAGAGTGGAACTTGTCAAGGGTGGGAAGCAGAGAGAGTGACTGGCAAATGACATGAAGAAACAGGGGAAAGAGAATTAAGGAAAAAAGAAATTTTCAATAGTGTTGCCATGGTTTACAACTTAAATTTCCTTTAAAGTTCTTTGAGAGTTGTTAAGTGAAGACAGAAATTCTTTTTAAAGTACTTTAGGTTGCTGGATTGTACTACTTGGACTATTTCAAGCTGAGACAAAGCCTCGTGGGGGCCATAATTTATAGTTGCTCACGTAACATTCTGGAGGGTACAGTTCATGGTTTAGAACCTGAGGTATCCAGATCCAACTTAAAAGTCTTCACTGTAAACCTGAGCCAAGTATGTATTCATTCCAGCTGCCTGACTGTTGAACTCCTCAGGTAACAGAGCACGAATCAATCAGACAGAAGCCACTACATTTCTTAGAAAGCACCATCAAAGTCACAGAGACTACGTGCAGATGATACTGAAATAGAAAGAGGGATTTTTGTAGAGAAAAATGAGGCTTATGTGGTATTACGTGGGTTTACTCCACTGATGAAATCTTAAAACCCTCTTGTGAAACTGTACATTGAAAATGAGGATTTTAGCAACCTCCTGGACACACGCTTTCTTAAGGAATTTCAGGCTCTTTTGATGGAAAGAAATGGTCAATGGCTGACTTGTTAGGATTGGTTTAAGCTTCTTCCAGATGTCACCAGCAACGAGCAAACACCCTTCACTACTGCTTCCTATGGAACTTGAAATCCATTAGGGTTTTTGAAACCCGTGGTAGGGTGTAATTTCTAAAAGAAACTAGAGAAATTCCAGTGAATCAAAAGTCATGTGATCACCTAATAATGAGTTAGCAAGTGAGTGCTGATTAATTAATACTTAATACACTAATTTTAAGCTAGTGGCGGCATTTTCAGTGTTTACCTAAGAAGGAGTGGGGAGATAATCCAAGAGTAAGGCACTTGTAATTCTTACAACCAGCTTCTCAGCAGCAGCCACCTTCGAGTTACTCTAAGTGTGTGTTTTAAAATGTTTAGCTTTACAATTTTCAAATAGAATTGTATGATAATGTCTAATATATAAAATAGAGCAAAGCAAACTTGCTCCTTGATTAAAATGGGAGTGGGAAACGTTGCCTACTCAACCCCCACTCTACCTGTCTCCCTCCCCAGCGTGGACCCTAAGGCACCTCCAAAAACTGCTTTAGGACCCAGCTAAGAGCATTTTGAAAATCACAGCTCTAAACCAGCTCCTTTTAATTTCCTGGATCCCAGTCAAGTGGTGCCAAATTATGAGGCAAAGCCCTAACTTCTCATTTAATAGACTTGCCTTCTGGGAAAGAACGTATTTTTATTTGATTATTTTGCTGCTTTCACTAACTGTCTTCAATAATCATAAGAGTGCACAATTATTGAGTGCATGCTATGTGCCTGCCAGTCTTCTAAACCCTGATTACGTTATGTCATTTAATCTTCAGTACAACCCTATGAAGTTGGTATTATTATTATTATTTATTTTCCAGTTTTTCAGATGAGGTAACTGAGGCTGAGAGAGATTAAGGAATTTATGCAAATATATACAACTAGTGCAATCATAGCTCAAAGTTTTGAATCCAAGTCTTTAGGACTCCTGCATCTTCCTATATAACCACGACCCGCTGTGCCACCTCTGTCATAGCTTGATACTTGGGATAGTCATTACTGATTTCCAAATTAGGATTTTTATTCTCTTACCCCTATGCCACTGTTTTTCCACCATTAATTTTGTCTGATTATGTTTATGCTCACTCCTGAAAATTTAAAACAATTAGTCATACACACTTATATATCATTGGCATATGTTAAGGACAACCTGGGTCAAAATGCTAGCTTAACATGTTGGTGGTTGCTGATTTGCATGAGTGGCTGCCACTTGTCTATCTTGATAAACTGATTCCTATGAAGGATAGGTTTGCTAATGTACAAAGTGCTCTGAATATTGTTTGGCCAGGACAGTCATGATTTACATACAGCATCCATGATCTTTCCCAGCTTTCATGTGGAAAAATATGTCCATTTACCAACTTTTTTGCAGTCCCAGCAAAGCTTGCTAATCAGGTGCAGACTGGGCTCCCTTTCTGCCAAGATGGATGCAGGGTTTGTGAGCTCTCTGCATTCCTCAGGCTCACTGGAGGGTACACCTGGTCTTCGTTAATTGGGTAAAGGAGTTTTGCCTGTGAGGTGAAAGGAATTAGTGACAGGTTTCCTATTCTCTGGACCCCCTGAGGTGGGATAAAAAGCTTGACTGGCTCCCCCATTTTACAAGACCAATTGGGCAAAGACATAATTAAGGGAAATACGGTGTGGCATAAAGTTTTTCGCTTGTTTTGGGATGATAAAGGCCAAGTAACACAATTTTAGTTGAATGTTGGGTTAGCTGGCTTTATTTTTAATATCTAGTTAGCAAGGAGTAGAGACACCAACTAGATCATTTAGCGCCATTTGGTTATAAATTAGTCATTATGTGATTTAGTTGAGTGATGTTGAATAGGTCTTATAAAGTTTATTGGAGTACAAGAAAGGAAACCATCACACCTGGCTAGCTCTGACATAAGGGAAAGTGCCTTGTGGGAGTTGGTTAGACCTTCTAATATGATCAATGGCCTGATGTTACCCAGCAGAAAGAAATAAAAGACTTGACTTGGAAAGTGTGTTAATTCTTTTGGGCTATTTAGTCTAATTTAATGGACCGTATAGTGCCCCAGGGTATTGAAAGAGTTAAACTCCCTGGACAAAATGAAGAATTACTCCCTTTTTCCTGGAAAGATCAGGCCCATATGTATAGAGAGAACTTTATTAGCAAGGGTGTTAAAATTGGTTTCACTGTAAGCAATTTGCCTAGGTTCCATTTCTGTGCCATCTGTCCTGTTTTCCTTACCCGTAAAAGTAATAAAATGTACACATTCACTAAAAAGAAAAGAATAGAGTTTTATGGCATTCAAGGGACATTAAAATTCTGTTCTCTTGTAGAATATATCTTGATCTTTCAGAATACTGTTTTAACAACTGATTTCTAATATATCTATAGCAAATTATTCACATTTTATGTTAACGGTCACATAGACAAACTCGGTAAAAATCATGAACCAAACAAACCCCAAGTAATGTAAGCAATAACTGCCACTGAGAATACAAATAGTGGTTGTAGTTTTGACATAGAAATGAGAATTACTACAGATGAGACATGAAATAGGGCCAACCGTCATGGTCGGCTTATATCAAGAAATAAAAGGCATTTAAATTAATAGTAATTGAGTCTTTCAGAGAAATGTTCCTAATTTCCTGGCCCTGGGGTTCGATCATAATAGAAGATCAATGGTAGGAAAGAATCAAAATATTCTATTAGCCGTGACCATTGACATTGCTTTTTGTTAATAAAACACTTCCTCCATGCAGGCCACCTTGGTCTTCTATCTTTCCTTCTTTATCTATGGCTTTGCCCAGACTTAAGCTTCTTTTATGGAGTGTTTTCTTGTACTTGTTTAACTTTTAAACTAGTTAATATTTACCATTTAAACTGAATAAAAGTTTTCAGTTGTACTTTTAACACCCAACCCAATATCCTCTGGATTTGTAACAGAATCACATTAAATACTACCATTAAGGAATTTAACCCAATTGAAGAAAGAAAATCATATGCCTGCTTAGTGTTAGAGTTTGAACCATTAAATAATTTGGATATGTCATTTCCTAAAATCTTGTAGGCTGGAATATGTCATGCTGTAATAGTAATAATATTTTGAACTGAATTCTTTTAGTACATTGATCTCAAATCATGTTTCAAAGAAATAAAGAGCATTACGCATTATTCAACAGGGGAACGTCAAGGACAGGAAACTTAACTTTCCTTCCTGAAGCTGTTCTTTGAGTAGGAAATAAATCAAGGCTAGAGCTTAAAATAACATACTATTGATTTTTCTGGGCCATTAGATCACAAGTATTTCATTCAACTTCAGGTTTCACACTTTACCAGAATGCAGTTATACCTTATCTCCACGGGCCTTTAGGGTTTTTAAAGCCCTTTCTTATCCACTATCTGATTTGATCTGCGGAACATCCCTGTGTGCCAGTTGGTTTCTCTGAACCTCAGTTTTCTCTGTCTTGATATGCGGATAGCTTCTGAGTGTAGCTGATCCAAGCCTGACACTGGTCAACTGCTGAGCAAGTTCATGGCTCCAGAAGTGGCTTTTCCTTTTTGTGGCACACCCTCTCTTAGAACACAGAAATTGAAAATGTTTCTTGATATTTTTAAAACAAAACTTAGAAATAGCGTATTTAGCTTTTTTTAATAACGTAAGTAATACATGACTGTTGCCAAATATATAGAGAATATAGAGAAATAAAGGAATAATTGTCTTCATATGCCTCCATCAAGACAAGATTACAAACATTTTCTTCCCAGTTCCTTATCTGTGCATTTGTGGCATAGCTGACACAATGTTGTATTTTCATTTTTGTGTTCTGAGTTCTTCCATTAGAATTGTAGTGGAAATGCAATACTACGGTAATAAAAACTTTGTGAATTTTATTTTAATGGCGACTTAGTAATAACTGCATATATCAACATCTATTTCACTATTCTATATCTGGACATATAAACCATTTTGGAATTGAGTACAATAAATGAGCATCTTTGTTCATATAGTATTAAGTGAATTTGATGTTGGTTGCTTAGAATTTTCTAGACATATATTTTGCCAATTATGGAAATAGATGCTTTAAAGCTGTTAATTTTCAAAGCTTTCTTCTAACAGTGTAATCCTTGGTCTCTGAATGCCTGCTTTCAAAACCCAGTTCTAGCTCTTATTCTTGTAGAAATGTAATACAAGTTTGCCGTAATACATATGACCTATCACCCTTTTTCCCCTTCTCCTTCCCCCCTTCCCTTTTAGTAACCACCAATCTAATCTCTGTATCTATGTGTTTGTTGTTGTTACTGTTTTTATCTTCCATTTATGAGTGAAAAAAAACTTCTTAAGCATCTTTGCAATTTTATTATTTTTCTCATAACTCCTTCCTAAAATCATTATAACATGGCATTTGTTTGCAAATAGATTAACCAGTTACTTGACTCAATATCTGATTCGGTACGTCTTTCCCTTCTACTTAACATTTGGGTCTTTCTTATTAGAGATAATAGCTGCTCATCTAAATATATTTGTGTCCTTGAAATGTAAAACATATTCGATGGCAAATGTCTATTTTAGATACAAAAATAAGCTTTTTAATTTTCACCAAAAATTCTTCGTAAGTTTAGAGGACACTCAGATAATCCCTTTGTATTATTAGCTTTCATTTGCATGTGCATGTATGTGTTTCTTATCTCAAGTTTCTTCTGGAAGCAGAAGTAGAAAACTCAATGGAAGAATTCACTGTGGAATGTGGGCCCCAACTGTGAATGCTGGAATCTATATGATAAAATCCATCCTTTGAAAGTTCCTCACTTCCTTCAACTGACCCTAGAGGCTTTCTTCTGTGATAAATGTGGGAACATTTCTATGGGCCAGTTTCTAGCAGCAGAAGAATGTGCCTTACTGTCTGTACTAATGCAGATACTTAGTATAATCCTATGAACTTGTAAGTACCTTTTTGCTGACCGCCAAAGGCATTTCATATCCTTAGACAAGTGGGTTGTAATGTTTTTAATCCAAATTCCTTCTCTAAATGATGATAGTAATGGTCGTGGTATTGAAGAATCCCAATTGCCCTGTTAAAAGAAGTTGAAATTAATAACAAACTATAAGCTGTTAGAAGTTGAAAATTTTAATGTCATTGCAAAACATACATATAAATATAAATCTCATGATATCATCTGTGAAGAAATACATCTTCTTGCAAATAGGCAGCATTTGTGATAACAGGTTTGTTTTTCTTGGTGTCATCGTCTCCGGTAAGCACTTTGCCAGATTTCCATTCTAGATCAAAGAGAGAAAAGAAGGCCACAAAGATAGTAATAACAAGATTTGCAATGTTTCCATGGTTTTTCTCAAGTGAGTTAAAATTATTTTTAATAGTAGACACACTGAAGTAGACTTGTTATTTTTGAACGTAAAAGTTATTCTGTTTTAATCTGAGAGCTGATATTTTTGTGAAGCATTGTTGGTTTTGGGGTGGAGATATGAAGAGGGGGGAGGTGTTCCTGTCTGACTACAGCTCACGTCTTTTTCTTTCAAACTGTTGAGCTTATGGGGGGCCCAAACACAGTCATGCAAAGAAAAAATTATAATAATAAAATATGTAATAAGCTCTAGGAACTTGGAATTCTCCAAGAACTTGAACTTTTTACCCTTCTAACAATGTTTTTTTTCCTTCTTTCTCAAGATGTCAATCTGTCTATTAACCATCACTAAATACTCTGAGCACTATTTTTTTAAAAATGTGTGAGTGTATCTGTGTGTGTGTTCATTTCCAATGGAAGGAATTGGATAGAATGAAGTTCTACTGAGAAAACAAATTAAAACAAAAATATATGTTACTAAAATTTAAAGTTTAGATTTATTATTATTATTTTTTTTTTATCTCCTCCTGTCTCCTCCTGATTTGCTGAGTAGTTTCCTAATGCTTTAATCTGTGTCTCTTACTCAGGATGCCTTTCTGTACAATCACTACTGCTATACACTTGTCACATAGGCCTCTAATCTTTCCATCACTAGACAAGAGGGTAAATGATATGTCTATGTAAAGGCAGAAATGCTTGTACACATATCTAGGACTCTAAATAGCTAGTTCCCTAGAACATTTGACAAAGGACTACGTGCCATTGTCCCTGTTTTAATTTATACATTGCACTGTTGCTTCATCAAATTATGCATCTGATAAGGCTTCCTATCTTATAACTCTTCTTTGAATGCCATAGTATCTCCATGCTTCTTACCTGAGTTGCATTACGGAATCTCCACACCTGAATGAGCCCTTCCTCTTCCTCCATCTTTATACTGCTTGTCTTCCCTCATGATCTTCACACAAATAGGAAGAATTTTAAGAAATAAATAGGAATAAATATTGGATGTTTGTAGTTTAAAATTTGTATATTTGTATTTTGGAAGATTATAGACATTTCTACTTGTTTTTCTTAATCTTTATTTATTATGGTTATTTGAACCCTCAAATGTTAATTTTCACATGTGATTTTTCTTTACTTTTAAGGTATTTTAAGTTCCCAACTTTCTCCAAAATATTTTGAAATGTTATTTTTTGATCTGGTTTGTAAATGTAATGTTTTATTTATTTGGGATAGTGGGAATTAAGGACAAGCTTAAGGTCCAACATACAGAATAAATTTTCTTTTCTTTTTTTTTTTTGTGAGGAAGATTAGCCCTGAACTAACACCTGTTGCCAATCCTCCTGTGTTTGCTGAGGAAGATTGGCTCTAGGCTAACATACGTGCCCATCTTCCTCTACTTTGTATGTGGGACGCCTGCCACAGCATAGCTTGATAAGCAGTGGGTGGGTCCCTGCCTGGGATCCAAACCTGCGAACCCCAGGCCACCAGAGCAGAGCTCGCAAACTTAACCACTACACCACCAGACTGGCCCCCAGAATAAATTTTTAAGTGTGATGAAAGTTTCTTTAAGAGGTTTGTCCTTATTAACTTTCCAATAACTTTAATAGTAAATGCTTCTATGCTTCCTTTCTGCATATATTCTTGGTGATACTCTAAAATTAAAAGCTGAAATGAAACACAATTATTACGATGAGGAAGATAGTTTTCAGAAAATAACATGTATTGTCAAGAATGGTAAATAATCTCGGGAAGCTTGTATTACAATGACTTGACAACGATATCACATTTCACACTCAATAAAACTTCTCTTTTTTTCTTTTAGTATTATGTTGGTATTAAAAAATTTACCTTTAATTGGTCCCTCAGTCTTAATCATGGTTTATACCATAGTCAGAGTTTATCTTCAAAGGTATAAAACACTTAAATGTATCTGTCCATAATCATAAAACTAGCATATTATTTACTTATTTATTTATTTTGTGAGGAAGATCAGCCCTGAGCTAACACCCATGTCAATCCTCCTCTTTTTGCTGAGGAAGACTGGCCCTGGGCTAAAATCTGTGCCCATCTTCTTCTGCTTTATATGGGACACCGCCACAGCATGGCCTGACAAGCGGTGCATCGGTGCACGCCTGGGATCCGAACCCAGGCTGCCAACAGTGGAGCACGCACACTTAACCACTACGCCACGGGGACGGCCCCCAAACTAGCATATTAGATAAGCATCCTTAGAGTAAATTAAGCCACAATCATAAATTGAGGGAAAAAAATCAAACTAAAGATCTACAAATTGTCAGAAGTTATGGGTACATAAAAAGTGTTATCAAATTTGCTAAATTTAAAGCATCAGGAAAAAGCTGTTCATGTTGTCATTTTGTAAATTGCAGTAGGTATTTAACTTGCTACAATTTAGCTAATTATTTCAATTTCTTGACTTTATTAATTAAAAAACAAATCTTAAACAGATGCTTGTTGTAGCTACATATACCAATCATTAATATGAATGCCAACTGTGATATTAGTGCCAGTTACTTTAAATAGTCTCATATTATTTTGATGATTAGAAATATAATTTTTTTCTGATTTCCAGGGAAGTAATTTAACAAGAAAATGAAGTGATGAAAGTAAAATATTAAATCCTGAAATCAGGAGTGTTGAAATGTTGCACCCCTTAAAGCAATCTAATTTGAAATCAAATGTGATAATAACAAAAGAAAGAATCAATAATAGCAGGCCAAAAAGTGAAAAATATTCAAACTCAATAATTGTTGAAATAAGTTTTTATTCTATTTTCTCTTACTACTTTTCACTTAGATAAAATAATGAAATTAAAGTAAGTAGATTGACTACTCCTGGAATACTTATATTATGTGGAATGAGGATTTTTTTTATAGATTTATTTTCTGCGTGCAACTATTCTCTTAAGAATATGAACATATCTTGGGACCAGTGGTCATTAACTAGATCCTTCACTTACTTTGCCTGCTTTCTATTCAAATCAATCAATCGATCAATCAATCAATCAAGGTAGAATGTGATTGAGGATATTAGTATTGGCTTTAGTATAGATATTATACTGCAGATTTCCTGGCATTGCCCTCCACTCAAGTTTTATTATTTTGAGAATATTGCAAATGCATAGAATTAAAGATTACTTAAACATATATGAATATACTTGACTTGGTATGTCAGCAAGGGAAGAGAATATGGAGATCACCAGATATGCATCAAAATGTTCCAATACCTGCATGCTATTGTTTTGTTTGCTTTTTCTTCAGACAGACCTCAACTACCTGAAGAGAAAGACGTACAGCTAAAAAATTTTAAGGGCATAATTGTATAATTGTGAACAGTTTGATTTACCTGAAATACACATTATCTGTTATAGAAAAATAGGTTGGGGTCAAATAATCAAGAGATTTGAATTCTAAGGTAAAGATCCTGGATTTTACCCTGTTGGCAATAGGAAATTATCACATTTATAAATTATCACATTTATGCGATTCTGTTTTACTGTACATTTATATGATTATATTTTTATTTACTGAAAAGCAAGAATTAGCTAGTAAATTTGAACATGTGTATAAGCAGCAATTATACTTTGCCGTAGAGAAAACCATCCATATGTAATAGGACACATGAAAAATAATGTTCTTAGAAGCACTGTTATAATTTAAAAAAAAAAAAAACTAAAGAAAGAAAAACAAATGGCCATCAAAAATAATGTTGATTAATAAATTATAGTAATTCACTCAATGAAATATTTTAAAGCAGTGAAAATAAATAAACTAGAGCTATATGTAAAAACATATAGATATTTTTAAAAAGCATCAAATAGAAAAATAATGTTATAGAAGACTAACTACAATTTAATTCCATTTGTGTAAAGCTCAATTCAAGCAGAACTAAACAATATGGTGGGGTTAGTGTTACATACATGGACTGGGGAAGGAATGAACACAGATACTACAGAATTAGAAATATGCTCATATTTAATTTTAGTATTAGTTTTACAATTTTTTATCTTAATTTTTGTATAAAAATTTATGTATACATTACATACAATCTTGTCTATGCTCTCAATTATATTAATATAAATTTCAGAGTTAGCAATGACCCTCCTCCACCTCGCCCCCATAATGTGTACAGATGGATACGAGTGTAAGATAAATGTGGAGGCAAATACTGGTCTGTCACTAACTAGCTATGTAGACTAGAAGAGGATATATAACATTCTGAAGGATAAAAGTAGTATTACTTCCCTCTAGTGTTTTATAAAGAACAAATAAGTAACGTTTTTATAATGCATGTAGCACATTGCTTTGATATAGCAAATGCTTAACTTTAAATATCTAATTTTTAAATACCATAGTAATACATTATACAAAACAGTTTCAAATTAGTTTACAACTTTGGTGAGATAAAGTATTTTGAAGATCATTTCTAAGTTGGGATTTGAAAGATGTTTTAGGTTTGAATTGACAGGCAGGAAGAAGGAAAATTTTATCATGAGCAGGTAAGTGTATTAGAAGATCCCAAATGAAATAAAGAAAGGAAGGAAGAAGGGAAGGAAGGGAAGAAGGAAGATTGGTAGGAAAATAGATATGAAATTTCAAAACCATAGATTTAATTGAAAAGAAAGGCCTAATACATAAAATAATAAGAGATGTTTGGGACCAGGTTGGGAAAACGAGTGTATTCATGGGAGTAGAGAGAGAGTGGGGTTTGGAGCATGGTTCTTTGCTTTTGGTTAGAACCTCTCAAAACCTGTAACACAGCTGTGATCTATGAGTGAATTACAGGTGTGTTATAAGATAGTCATTATTGTCTAAATTGTTTTTATTTCCTTTCTTGCTCCCTCTCCCCACTCCTCATCTGTCTTTATCAATTATCTTTGGTATGCAATGTTAAAAATTAGGCAAATATTGATTTTTGATGAAATTTCAAAATGAATTATTGTTTTTAGGAAAAATATTTTTATATTTTAAAAGAAATGACTGTAAAATGCAATCAAATATTTCAATGGAGAGAACTTGGATATTTCAGAATTCAAAAATTGATTATTAAAACATTTTGATCATAAATGCATATAAATCATATTTTTATTTTGTACGTTTTCCAGAAAAGCA
This sequence comes from Ceratotherium simum simum, assembly GCF_057802395.1. Taxonomy (NCBI): domain Eukaryota; kingdom Metazoa; phylum Chordata; class Mammalia; order Perissodactyla; family Rhinocerotidae; genus Ceratotherium; species Ceratotherium simum. The sequence continues at coordinate 20,129,305 of NC_141923.1, read as the reverse complement.
GTGTTTCAAACAAGGAGTGCAGAGCATGTGGTTTGTCAAGGAAGTGATTCAAGGAGGCAGGAATGAGGGAGTGTAGAGAGTTACATAGGGAGGGAGACAAACCAGTATGAAGTCGAGTTGTTCCAGTTGCTTCTGTGGGCTACAGGATGAGGCTCCTCCAGGATGTACTGAGCAGCCCACAAGAGGCCTCTTAGACTTGCCTGTCTAGAAAAGCATGACTGGGGCATCTCTCCACCCACTACCAATCCCCGCTAGTTGTTGGTGACCCCTAGATAGTGTTAATTCTCCCGCTCTGTCCCAGTGTACCTAGGATGGAATTACAGTCACCAGTTAATGACAGGGATACATTCTGAGAAATGTGTATTTAGACAATTTCATTGTTGTGGGGACATCATGGAGTGTACTTACACAAACCTAGATGGTATAGCCTACTATATACCTAGGCTATATGGTACCAATCTTACAGGACCACTGTCATATGTGAGGTCCATCATGGATCAAAACATTGTTATGCAGGGCATGACTGTAGATGATTTTCTTTGTTTTGGAGAAGGCTCTGAGGCAGAAAGGTGAAAGAGAGCATGTTGTGTTTGAGGAGTGACCCTTCCTGAGTGAGCTATATCTGAGTTCTCCGTGGAACTGTCTTGCACAGATGTGGCCGGACTCAAAATTGTGCCACAGGGATGTGATATGAGGTACCAAAGACATTTGCCACATACATATGTTGAAAAGTCAATGTTCTGAGGCCATAAAGGCCAGTAACTCCCTTAAGTATATATGTATTTTAAATATTATCATAAATCCTTATTTTAGTACCAACACAGGTAACTATTTGATTGAAACCATAAAGTTATCTAACATAAGATAGAATAGTCTCAAAAGTTTATTATTAGTTAGTTAATACAATGAAGATTATCTTATATTTGCATTCATATGTCCCTGTAATTCTCTACCTCAGCCTACACCTTTTATAGTTATATTTTTAAAATAAACAATATTGCTAAGTTATCTACACCGACGCCTTGTAAAAAAAATATCTACATGGGGCAAAAAAGAGTTTTTCACTTTTAAGTGTCTGCAAGTACAAAATAAGAAACAAATTACCCTCATGAGATTAGTTTCAGCAGTATGAGATCACACTAAAGTAGCTAGTCACGAGATCACACAAGTAATTGCAAAATCCAAAATTCTTCACCCGTTACAGGGGCTTATTTTACTACCTTGCATAAACTAATATCCCAAGCTAGTGTTTGGGACCAATGAAGCAAAGCAATAGAAAAGACACTATTTGGAATAATGCATTGCTGATGTGTCCAACGAATAAAGACCATGTTAGTTCAGAAGACAAAAAGAAAACCTTGCATTGGTTAGAAACCACGAAGAGAAATGCTTGGAAGAACGTTGTTTTTTCTTCATGGAAATGTCAAAATAAACTACTTAGAACAAATATTCAAGTGGAAATAAATATTTTTTAAAACAAGACTGTATGAAAAGATGATATTACTATATGTGTGTATGTACATAGGCAGGAATTCATAAAGTTAAGCGCCGCCGCAAGACCCATATGAATGCACCCAAATCTCAGCGTTGCATGGGGCAGACCTTGACTCTGCCATTCATTTGTTGTTTAATCTACAGCAAACTACTTAAACACTCTTTGCTTTAATTTTTAAAGTGAAGAGAGCAGTATATCTTCCATCATAGACTGTTATGAGGATTTAGTAATTTAATATTAGTAATATTAGCCATATTAGTAAACATTATTTATAGTAGCAAATTAATACTAAATTGACCCAAGGTACTTCTTGTTTATACTTCTTGCCATAGCCTAATTGTTAATAACACCCATGTACCCACAAAAATGTCTTGCTACAAAAAATAAATTATATGGTCACATTAATTAATACTTACTCTGAGAAGTCTGGGGTTTAAATAATACATTGTTTAATTCACAGAGAAGACCATATGTATCATGATCTCTTGTAGATTTGGATCTATATTAAATGATATTAAAAGATAGTGATTCTAATAAAATTCAGGTCACTATATTTCTCAGCTTTACGCAAATAACTAGGATAAGAATATCACCATCTTTTTCTTCATGTGAAGTGCTTTCGCTGTGCAAAAAAATTTGTCAAAAGTTTATGAGCTAAAAAATGTTTTTTAAAAATGTGTGTGTAATTATTTGTAATTATTGTGGATAATTATCATTTTGCAGATTGTTGAAGAATAATTGCTGGTTTCCCAAAGCAGTTAATTGAAATGAAACTTTTGAACACCTTGAGTAAATGTATTTTTTTAACTGCAAAAACTACATGAAATACATTACTATATATTGATATAGTTCACATATTTTAAACAAAACCTAACTTTGGGAGAGTATGGTTAAAATGTTCACTGGTATTGTTTAGTTAGTCTTTTAATTTGAATCATACAGAATAATTATAAAAATTAATGGAAAATATTTTGTCAATATTTTGAAATTCAAGATATGAAATTGTTTGCCTTTTAAATCTATTTTCATTACCATAAGAAATTTCAACATTTTCTTTGTCAATAACATAAAAGGAAGAGTGATAGATTTAAAGAATCAATACACATTTGGAGTATCAATTAGAGACTGACTGTTCTGAAATTTTGTTAATGCTTACAGATAAATTTCTTTCAAGTGGCACAAAAATAATAAATTATCTTTTGCCATTTGCTACGACATACACGTGTGAATAAAATTTCTTGTTGAAGAAGATATTAAAAATTGGAGAAATCGGTAAAAATCTTGATCAATTTTCAGGTTAAAATCTGAAAAAAAAATGTTCACAGAAGTGAACTTAAGTTTTTTATTTAAAATTTTGAGACTACCCTATTGGAAATTTTATAAAACTTCATAATTTAATATCTCCCATAGTCCTTTTATTCTGTGTTTCTTTTACTTACGTAAAATGGAAAGAATGCATTCGTCCACCAAGCCCCATATAGACACATCCAATGTCCTCCATTTACCCCAACATGTTGTATAAATATAATTTTCTACGTGACATAAAAAAATTTTGGAAGTAATTCATTTGTTAATAAGCAGTAAAGAGGGTCAATTGCTAGGGACTGATGAGATAAAAATATTTATCTGAGAAATATGCAGCTGAATGCAGGTTGGATTGAATGGACAGGGCTTGGACTGTACGAAAAAGTGTCAGAGTGCTGATAAGACGTGGACAAGTTCCTAAACTAGGGGGAGACTTGTAGGAGCAAAAGAAGGTGTGGATAGAATCCCTAAGTCTTGGAAATAGAGTGACTCTGTTGGAGACCAAGGGTATAAATTCTCCGTGGTTTCCAGGTTGTATTGCAGATATCTCATTATTGTGTTACCATAATCATGAATATGAACAGTTTTGTCCTGCACTATTCCTAGATGTCTCCTCTTTTTGTGTTTAAATTCCATTTTTCATATAATTTACACAAATTTATGCACCTAAATTGTGCTGGTATTTTTGGTGACTGGGAATTCTGGGTAGTGATAGAATATTACGTACCACAAATGATGTATCCATTGTATTGGAATATATCATTGTAATTTAGCCCTTTATGCCTACTCAGCTTTACGGTGCAATAGACTCAATGTGGCCACCTTTAAGTTTATTAACCATTTTGTATTTCATTTGTAGAAAGCACTAAGTGTGATTGAAAGTACTTCTCACTCCGCAGAAGTGAATTACAAGTCTCGATGAAATTTCACAAAATAAAGCTGCAGGAATTATAAAGTTTACCTTGCGACTCTGTCAAGTTTATCTCAAAGCTTCTTAAGTGTACACTGTGTAGCCTTACAAAGGACAGAGACCACACGTTTGCCAAGATTCCTGACTCGACAGCTTATGAATATGAAAAATTTCTGATGAGGAGTCAGAAGGCCAGTATTTGTCCTTGAGTCTCATCATTTACTAATCTTTCATCTACAGGACGATTACCTCTTCTCTCTGAATCTTTTTTCTATCAAGTGTAAAATGAAGATAAAGATTTAGGCCCTATTTATATCTCATAGAATTGTTATATAGACCATCTGTGATAGTATATTTCAAAGACCTATGTGAATTATCAAGAACTTTATAAACAGAGGAAGTATGTATTAACTAATATATGCCGTGATCATTTCTTCTTTATCAGATGAATTTGGTATGAGATATATATGAGATATACATCTCTGTCTCTATCTCACTCTCTCTCTCTATATATATAGTAAGTAATATATTTTCGTAGCTTAGCTTCTCTAATCCAAGCTTATGAAGGAAAGAGTTAAATCACTATATTTTTAACATCACAAAAACTGAGTTTGTTGTTTGGACAATCTACAGGAGCTGGTCAAATAAAAGGGAGTAGGTATTCATATAAGATATAACTCAAGGTTACAAAAACAAAGTCATTTAATAGATATTTCTCCTGCCTCAGTTTTAGCCAGATCTCTGGCCCAGGACTTGAACCTATAATGAAGCCTGATAAGGAATATGGTTTACTGGAGACATGGTTAGTAAAATTCAGCTTGTGAGACGTTTGTGAATCAGTAAAATAACATATTTCAGATAACATACCCAAGTGAAAAAGCAAAAACACCCTCTATAACACAACCTTGGGCAACTATAAAATACAATCTGCAATAACAATTAAACATAACAGTTCTTTGGGGACTTATATACCCATATATAAAACTAAATGGTCACCAGCTTTCCAAATGCGGTTCGCCTCTGAAAACCAAAGCTGAAAACTAGGAAGTGTGCTTGAGAGAAGCACAGTCATTGAAACGCTTTTGGTTCTGTTTAGTCATCCCCATGAATGTGTTACATGGTATCTCCACAAATGGTGCCATTCTCTTGATTATTAATTAAGGGTAGCAAAGAACTAAGTGGCCAGGTGCTCTAGTAAGAATGTTGAAATTCCCTCTTTCTGGCAGAAGTTTTATAGTTTAGTGACATATAAGAATTGTAGGTCCATGATTATTTCAAAAATATGTATCTTTCTCTTATTTTTAACGGGGAAAAATTTATTTATGCAGCTTTCATGATCTTAATAACTGAAGGTTTATGTTCCTTGAGAAAATAGCAACAATAACAACAGTAAATAATCACCCTCAGATCCTCATTGTGGATTATTAGTTGGGATACCATATATCAAGTCATTTTCTACAATGTACCTTTGTCGCAAGTGTTGTCATCCTGTTATTCTAAGAATAGCATCGACTAGGAGTCACACCATGACTCTTGTCCCTTATCTGAAACGGAAACCTCAAGTCTATGTAGAGATGGCTAAGAGACAAAGGGAAGAGAGGGTGATAAGTTTATTTGGTATCCACCGGATAATAGAGTGTCAAAATGCCAGCTGGTCATTTCATTAAACCGATAACTATATCTGCACCATAGAATTCAGCACTTGACAATACACAGTCTTATTTTCTCATATATTCTAGGACTTCCAACCTGTGGGAACACATGGTTCATATTAAATCAATAGAGAATGTGTTTTTAGTCACTTACTACAACACTAGCTGTTCTGGGCCCTCCTGCACATGTGCCCCAGCTCTGCCATGAGAGACATCTCCAGGTTTCTCAGTGATGAGATATGAATCTGCTCACATTCTCTCACTCCTTTGACAAGACGCCTCCTGGCTGCCTCTGCTGCCATTACAGAGCAGGGTTGACACATCATCAGCAGAACTACATTAGGGTTTGTCACTAACTCTTCTCTCCTCAGGAACAAAATTCCAATGTGTCTTCCCAGGGCCAGGCACCAAACATGTCCTCTTTCCTTTAGCTGAAAATTGAGAGCCCTTGTTTGTAGAAACTCAGTCTAAGCTTCATACAGGGCCACAACTACACTGTTCTATAAACGCTGTGTCACAATTTAAACTGAAGTTGAAACCTCTTGCTCTCCTAGGATCTTCTCTCTTTTCCTCCTCTTCTACCTTCACTCTATATTTTTTTTCTTTCAAGATTCGATTTCTTACATTTAACTGAGTAAGGGGCTTAAAAACATAAAACAAATCAAATCAACACGTATAGTCTAAGTTTCTATGTCATGGCAAGAAAAAGTTCTGAGGAGATAAACAAGAAATCACATATCACTGGAGACTGCAGAGAAATAGATCTTTTTAAAAAGTCTCTATAGCACATTTGTTAATAAAAGATCTTTACTGGCCTTTGATGATTTCCATTAATGAGTGTGAATCATGCCTTATTCACAGTGACACACGTATATATAATATGTTTTTCCCCAGAGAATTGTAACGCACTATTTCATAGAGGAGATTCACCCCAGTGACAATTTTCCTGATGGGAACAGATTTTGAGAAAAGGTATGTAAATCTCATTTCCCCCAAGCTTTCTAAAACATCACTGCACGCCAAAAGACAGATCACATCCAAAAAAAAAAAAAGGAAATCAATTTGATCCAATAGAATTGTGTTTACTTTTTATAACATATTTTTTTAATTTGTAAAAAGAAAGATACTGGTAAGAATATGACATGGAAACCTAAGTAGAACTTTCCAGCAGAAGGCATTTTGGCTAGTATTTTAAAAAGAGGATGACTTCCTGAGAGTTCTAATATTTTCAACCCCAAGGAAACTCCTCTGAGGTTGTTAGAAAATAATCATATACTATAGAATGTCTTCTAATAGGCCCACTAGCTACTGGATTGAGCAGGGAAAGGGGATTCAACAATAAAGAAAAATAAATAAATAATATATAATATATAATATATTTACATATATTATATATTATAAATAATATATAAATATATATTATAAATAATATATAAATAATAAAAATAAATAAATAAATAAAAATAAAGGAAAAAGTTATTTTCATCATATAACAGCCTCATAAAATTTCAGGAATAATATACTAATAAACCTGTCCCTATAATTTATTAATTAGGAGACATTAATAAGTTTAACAGTTTATGCAAAAGGATTAAAGTGACAATTTACAAAGAATTAGTAAAATGGGATCATTTGGGTTGATCAGTATGTGTGTTTCCATAAGACAAAGATCTTGGGAAGGAAAGGGGAAGAAAAACTTAGGGAAAATAAATATACAAGCTGGATTAGGCATACAGGAAAAATAGGATAATCTGGGTTAAATGTTTTCTTAACATACCTTGCGATTATAGCTCATAGCTTTTATTTTTAAGTAATTACTTCTTTACGTATCTGTATATGTGCACTACTATTAACCATCATGGCAGGACGTGAGTTGCTTTTATCTTTGGATTTCTGATTCCTGGCATTGCTCTGAATAATTTGAGATGCTCTCAGGTATTATCACACTGGTTCCAAGTTACCTCCTTTGGAGCAGGGGTGCTGTCCTTTTGTTACCCACTGTAACCTTAGTCCTGTTCATAACATTAAGAACACAGTAGAAATTCCATAAATATTTATGAAATGAATAAAGAAGTGAATGAATCCTGGCCTTCAGGAGAGCTGGTCATAAATGTCTGTAATAAAATAATAAGACATGAGACATGAAATTAATTGAATAACTTGAGATGCATACATTATGATACTGCTGTACAACAATGTGGACACTACCCATTTTAAAAAATGGAAATGAAAACAAAGGAAAATAATCCCATTAGTGTCCACCATGCCCCACCACTTCATCTCTGTTTTCTCTTAAGCTATGAACAAATGAATGAATAAATGAGTGACTGATTCCTACTTTAAGAATTTTCCTGTCTCTAGAGACATGTTACACCAGAGTTAGATCATGGCTAGTGTGTTTTCAGCAATCTAAGTAAAACATCAGACCATTTTCCTATGAGTCAAGAGAAAATATGACAAAAGTACTAGTTTTGGGAGGTTTGGAGATGGATTCCTGCAAGGGAGGTGACAAATGTAGACATCAATTTCCCTTATGCTAAAAACAAACCAAACTTCTTTACAAGATTGGCTGAATTGACAAATAAAAGAAAATAGCAAGTCGTCCTCACAACACTGAACACTCCTTTCATCCATGTTTTCATGTTTATTTTATCATAAAGCTTACAACATCAGCTTTTAACATCACAACTCATAATGGTGCATCCAGTTGGAGTCCACTGCTTAGGAATAGAGGAGAGTATGCACCCAAATATCAATTCTCAGTTACATTATCACCTCTTCTTTTTACCCCTTCTCAGTCTATCCCACTCCTTTCTTGTTTCTGTGGATCAAAGTGCAGCACGTACACTTAGCAACTGAGATAATTTTATTTATTGATCCATGGACTTTAGGCACTTGGACTAGCAGCTCCATTAGTAGGTGCAACCGGGTACTCCTCTGAGCCCCGGATTCTAAAGAGGAGACACTTTAGCCCTGATATGTAAATTGCTAGAGGGAGACAAGAGACTGCTGCATCCATTACTCCGGTTATTGGCCAATTTGTCAGCAACTCAGAAAGCAGAGTAGCTCCATTGCAAGTCAAAGGAGACACAGGATCGTCCCCAAGGCAAGAGGAGAGGAGATGAATCGGAAGAAATTGATTTGTGAGGCAATGCCAAATGACAGAGTTCTAAAGCAAAGGGAACCCTACAGCCCTCCAAAAGGTGGGAGGGGGAGAGAAAAAGAAAAGAAAAAGTGGGAGTATGCCCATAAATAATGTATCTATGGAAGTCACTTTTATTTCATCCTCTGCGTGCGTGCGTGTGTGTGTGTGTGTGTTTTAATCCCCAGTGTATTCCTGTAGAATTGGTCTCAGTAAAAGAAAATTCAACTGAAGTTTTTGGTTTCCATGACTAAAGAAGTAGGTGAGATGCATTTAGTTTTGATCTTTGACAGCAACAGCTACCAACAGAATATCAGAGAGAATGAATGAAGAAGTCCTGCTGAGATGGGAAAACACACACACACACAGACATGCACACACACACACCCCATCACACACACCTGGAATAACTCAGTTGCTGTTACATTAAAACTCAAACCCTCCCCTCATTATAAAGGAGCTCATGTCTACAAACCAGCCTGCTCGCTCACGCCTTGTTTTATCTGGCACTGCTCCCCGAACAAAAATCAATCTCCAATTCCTTTTAATGTTTAGTACTAAATCCAGAAAGCAAAACAAAACATGGGAGTCTCACATTTATTATGGAACCTCTTTTATCTGGCTGGAGGGCAGCCTTCTAATCAAGAGAATGAATAAACAGTCATTTACTTAGTTGCAGGGAATAGAGGAGACAGCTCAATCTTCTTGAAGGCCAGGCAAACCAAACGGGCCTCCAATTTGTAAATCAAAACATTAGCAGCTTGTTAATCTAGGCTGGCAATTATTAAGATGTAAAGAAGTTTGCGTTACTGTGTTTACTGATGAAAGTTATAGGTAGGAGCAGAACTACTTACTTTTCTTTCTTTTGGAAGAAAAATGTCTGGTAACTGAGAATAAAAGGCCATTTTGGGGGCATACATTTAGTGAAACTTTTAAAGATGTATATTTTCTTGTTTATCAAATGCTAAAAAAAAAAAAATGAAAAAGAAAAAAGAAAGAAGTCAGCAACTGAACAACAAAAGGATATACGATGTTGCCCCATCATTTGTTTAGAGGTATGGTGTTGATAAGATTGACAAAAAGTATGGCATGGGTGGAGGTTTTCACATCCAAGCTCAGTAATGTCAATATGTTGTACTTGACAGGTGCAGTCAGAAACACACACACACACACACACGCACACATACAAGCATACACACACACTATGCGGTGTAAATCTAGAGAAAGCTATTTCTTGTGCATGTATCTTCATTAATTATTCCTTTATCTACAGCAGTGCTGCATTTGGACGTGCTGCTTCACCTACAATTCAAATTCATGACGGTAGAAGGGACTCTCTACCACATATAGGGCAGAAAATGGGAATCTTTATATTTCTTGTGGTAGAAATTGAGGAAATAGGAAGTTTTGGTGCAACCAACTGAACCTAGCTTTTTGATTTGGAGGGTCTTTCTGATGTGGCTTTTTTTAATGCTGCCAATTTGCAAACCTAAATCAAAATAGTTCCACATTAATTCTTACCCTCAGTAGAATGAAGATGTCTACTTTATGCATTATCTGGTAATAAAACAAATTTTAACGTCATGGTTTAGAAAGGTACTAGAAGAAAATAGAAGCAAATATTCCCACAATTTCACAGTAAAGAAAGACTTTATAAACAGAGCTTCGATGTCAGAGGGCAAAATGGAGAAAAAATTGGTAGATTTGATGAATTGAGGAAAAAAGTGTTTCACAAACAAGTTTAAAAGATAAATAAACTTGGAAACATTTGCAACATACATGACTAATGTGGCATTGCTATCCTTCATAGAATGAATGCTCTTTAAAATTGTTTTTGAAAAAATGGACATCTCTGCTACTATGTGTTCAATAGGATTTTTGTCTAGGTACCATGGGGGCCCCTATTGACAACATGAGGCAAAAACTATCCCCTAGAGAGTAGACAAGACAACATGGCAAGGATGAACGCTATCTGCTGTAGTTTAACACTGTTCTGGGTGTAACAGCTGGAGAATGATGTATATGTATATCAAATCACGATGATGTACGCTTTACATATCTTACAAATTTGTCAATTACACCTCAGTAAAACTGATTTTTTAAAAAATCCTTTAAAATTTATATGTGATATAAAAATACAATGCATTTTATGATAATCTTCCTATTCTAACCTTCTCATTCATTTTTTTTCTGCTCTCTTTATTGGAATGCCAAAAGAACACTCATTTCTTCCACAACACAATACAAAATTGCTTCTTTCAAAAATAAATAAAAATTTTAAAATTAAAAAAGAAAATAGATATGAATATAAAAGTGAAATTAGCAAAATTATTTTGCATTTTGTGTGATTGAATACCTGTAAAATACAGCTTAACTTTATTTCCCCACAACATTTAGAATAGTCACCTTAGTTAACATTAAAAGCTTTTTTTTCTTTTGTGCACCCAGTGTAAAGAATGGCCAGGTGGTATTCTAAACTAACGGGGCATTGTTTTCTTTCAGTGGAAACATTCTTTCTTAGATTACTAAACTTTTAATACAGAAGAGACCATAATTGTGGAGATAAGCATGAGATATTTGGTATGTTCGTCATTAGGTTTATCAGTTGAGCTCCATTCTCACTTCTAACCATGGGTTCTAGACTGATATATTGGAGTTATAACAGGAACTAGTTCAAATGTATATGTTGCTTCCTGTTGAAAAGCATCTCAAGCCCAAACATGGTATTATCTTAGAGCTGACATTGTAACTAAATTTTCTAAAGAACAACTCCAATCCATAAGGTCAACTGCTTCTGATTATTGGGTACATGATAAAACTAATGAATCTCAATGGCCTTGGTCCTCTGACTAACATAGTTTGCTAAATTGAATTCACTGATCTGTAGTAATATTGTGCATGATATCATGGCAATGGCATGAAGTATTCCACAACTCAACAAACCATAGCACAAGGCAGAAAGGGGCTGGGGTTGGGAACTGGTGAGGAAAATTACTCCCCCTTCCAGTATTCTATTGAAATCAATTTGCTACTAGGTGGCTGGTTGGTCATCCCAGGACATAGTACTACATGTATTGGGGTTTCAGAATTGGTTATTGCTGCTGGTACTTTTAGTACCAAGCAGTGGGACCTACAAAGTCAACAGTTGTGAATGGGAAGTCCACGCTTTTAAACCTTAGCATAACTTCCATTACTGCCACTAGAGATACTTTGCTCAAGAGGCTTTTGAACAAGCAGTTGAGGTGCTGGAGGAAATTAATTTAAGTCCATAGAAGTTCATCTAGTCCAAGGGTTTATGGAAAGTACTTTCTGCAATGAGATTTTGCCTGCATGTGTGTGTGTGCACACGTGTGTGTGTGTGTGTTTAGCATTCAAAGGAAACACAATTCTAAAACTCATATTCTGGGCTCATTCTCTTCGAGCCTTCTAATTTTTTCTTCTTTGTCCTAAACATCCAGCCAAACAATCAGCCACTGCTCAGACACTTATATAAATCCATACCCTAGTTTATATCTCCATGCAGGACAAATGGACAATGAAACATTCTGCTTGATGTTCCGCCAACTGGAAAAATCTTTCTTCCCATTGTCTTTCAGGAACAACCTTAGAGAGAGCTAGAATACTTCAGAAGCCACATGTAGTTAGTGCCAGCATGCCACACAATACAGTCTATACCCCAGACCCAATTTATGTTTTTCTGTAATCAACTCCCAAGTCTGAGGAAGTCCGTTGTAGATTTAGGTGGGTGTCGAGCAGGCAGTAACAGTGCAGCAGTTAGACACACAGGGAACAGGAGTCAGTTGCTCATGCAGTATCCTTGCTTGTGGGCTTGGAATAGGGGACGGTTCTCCACTACTTATGAGACCTTTAATGCTGTCTTCCCCTAGCTGGGGTGAATCTCATTTAGTCCCTTTCCTTTTCTTGGTGTTTTTTATTCTCTTTCTAAAAACCTTTACATGATCTTTTCAATGGATTTAAGCATTAAAAATAACACAGTCTAGATAGTGTTTGTTTTAGCAAACTTGTACTTTTCACACTACCATACACTTCTCTTTAAGAAAAAAAAAAGTCAATTATCTGTTTAAATAGGACCGGAGCAAGGGAGACAATATAGAAAAAGTAAATGAAAAAATTGCATCATGCAATATACCAAAAATTATACGGTCACACGTATTTTTAATTCTTATAAGTATAGCCAGATTACATTCCAAAAAAGAATCAATGAGAGTCGATTGTTAGTTTTTTTTCATTATGGCACCTTGCTATTTCATGAGCTCAGCGACATTATCCCCATGAATATACAGCTGTACACAGCCTCGCATACAGGGTCATGATACAGGTGTGCCCTATTTTGTCTTTCCATTATGAATTAGCTATTTGCTAAACTGTGAATATGGAAAGTGCACCTGCAGAGGCCATGCCTCCCTATTTTCAGTGAAACTAACATCTGCTCTTCTTCCCTCCTCAGTGGCACCAAGGCTTCCCAGGCCCTTTTGTTTAATGAAGGAAAATGTTTATAGTGGAGTCACACTAGAGTGTCATATGAGTTAATATTTATTTATTTTCCATGCATCCCTAGAAAGGATAAGGCTTAGTCTAAAGTACATAACATTTACTGAATGGTAGATTTCAGGCACAATGGCACTTGAGAATTGCATTCTACAGTCACTAATCGTGACATTCCACAGTGGGATCCAACTAAATATTTCTGAAGGCACAATCTGTTAGAAAGATGTGTTGAAAATCAAGTTCCTGGCAAAGGAGAAAGCTATATCTATTAAGCAATGATTCCCAGCAAGAGTCTCTCCAAGCTGATAAGTAGGCTTGGCTCTTTGAAAGCCCTCTTGCTGTCCATTAGGCAGCATGAGCGTCCCTTGAGGAATAATGCTCACTGATGATCACATTGTTGATACAATTAAGCTCCCCACAACTAGAGACTTTAAATACCTATTGTTGTGTTTTGGTCATTTCCTGAAATTTTTCTTTTTTGATATTTTTCTAGGCATAAGGTTCATGAAAAGGTGAATGTTAATCGCAACATTTGAGAAAAATCCCCTAGCTCATTTTGTGTGATGAATATGTGAAAAATAGACTTAAACCACTGCCAAAAATGTTTCTTGTGACTTTAGTTAATTATGACAACTTCCAGATAAGAAAAAAGATCAACTTTGCACTTAGTGCCTTTTGTAAGTAACCTGGAGCTAGGAAATCTTGCTCTTATAGATTTAAACATTTTGCATTTTCTTCATTTGCATACCTATTAAATCATAACTTTGATTCAGCATTATATTTTTAGCATTTTATTATTAACATAGCTAAGAGTCTGGATAAGTTCATACCTCATAAAGTCAATGGGGACTTTTAATGCCTAAAGTACATAAGGACTCAATTTGTGATTAATTAAAAATAATTTTTCCAAACAAATTAAAAGGAATATATAAGGCCTCTATTTTTATTTAATCTCCCTTTATTTTAAAATCCATTCTCAATACAAAGAACCTAGTACAACATCAATTTAATTTTTATAAATTGTATGCCAGAAAAATGTCAAAAATGATAATTTTTTTTCAGACAGAAAAACACATGCTCAACTACACTTGCATTTTAAATATTGAATGTTCTTTTCATTTTACTCAATAATTAGGCTTTTAAAGGGTTAAAGATATTTCATTATGTTCATGAAATAACCTTATATAATAAGCATGTATTTGACTAACGATTTTCAAAATAAAAATGATTAAATTGGGGGCTTTTCAACCAGATAAAGACAATTTATTTAAAAATTGTTTCTTATATTCTCTAGGGAAGCTTTGCTCTCTATATAGAATTAAGCTAATGTCTGCACAATTCGTTATCAATTATATGTTTTGTTTTAATAATTTAGGGGAGTATGTGTATATTGTCGGGGGAAGAGGGAGAATCTCCCTCTGCCCTTTTCCTTAAGGTTCTTATGGCTGGCCAAATAATTAACAAGACAGGTTAGCAGGAGAAAATAATACCAAGTTTAATAACATGTATACATGGGAGAAAGCAGGGACACTGTGTTTCTCAACACAATAGCAGAAATTCTCGTCTTAAATACCATGTTCAGCCAATGACAAAAGAGGATGTGGGAGGTGGGGGAAGTCAGTTACAGGAGATTACCACTAAAGCACAGTAAACAAGAGTAAGGTTATTATGCAGATTTAAGGCCTCACCTTCCACATTGATAAGCCTCTAGAAATGAGGCCATCCCCCCCTCTTCCCAAAACAGAGAGGGAGATACCTTTACAAATGGAGATTTCCCTTATAAATGTAAATGATTGTCTGGCAACTCCTCCCAGGGCCATCCAGAGAATGTGGCCAGAGAGACAGAACTTCCAATAAGATGGGCTTGTTGGTGCCTTTCCTATTGTAACCTGTATCCTACATTATCTTTACAGCCATCATGATAGAAGATCTGTTCCAGGAAGGAGCCACCATTTCAAATTCTTTAGGCAGTTAGTGGGGGAGGTCAAATGTCCCTCAGAGAAAACAACCAAGGTAAAGAGATAGATTTCAGGGTGGCCAAATCTTGATCTCCCACAGTATCATACTCGTAGCTTTTTGTAACTGATTTGATTCCACTCTGGGAGTATCTGATAGTCAAGATTAGCTAAATATTAGTTTGTCCTCAGGCAGAAACTGGTTGAATACGTAATTTGTTTTAGCTTTTCAGCAACTGCTTGGGCATTGTGTAGACAGTTTTAACACGTGCTCAGCTGTCCCAGACTCTGCAGCAGCTTCGGCTACTTCAAGGGAAAGACAAATATAGTAACACAATGAAGGATAATGCATTACGCATTGTAGTCTATTGTTTCAGCTTTGGTTGGCTCATTCCTTGCCAAGACCAACATAAAGGAACCTGAAGTCACCAGTGAAGTGCTGACAGGGAACAAATTGTCATCCTGGGTACCAACATGTTTCAGTGTTTGTTTCCCTAAAAGCAAGCTTCTCCTTCCGTCTCTTTCATGTTGGTTTTAGACCTGAGGCTGAACATAGACTAATGCACTGGAAAGTGTGACAAAGAGGATGCTTACACCTTCAAAACAGTGGTAGACATAGAGCAAGCGCTCTGTAAACACTTATAAATGCTGTCTTTACGTTCTATGGTATACCATTGATATGTATTCCCATATGATGTTCATCACACAAATATTATCTCTGCTAATTGTTCACAATGCATAGAAATAGTTCATTCCCAAGCCACACCTCTCCTTCCCTAACATTGTCTCACTATTCAAAATTTGTCATTTGATCTACTGACCTACTTTTCTGGAGCCGTGTATGGAACATACCTCTCCTCAGTTCTTCAGAAAGTATTTGGTTTTGCTTAAAACCAGCTCTGAGAGAACTGTCACTGTGATTTCTTGGGTAAGATTAATTCTGGGGCCTGTTGGCCTCTTGGCCAAGTTTATTACTAACAATAAATCACAGTTGGGCCACCCACTCCCTCTGTCTTCTCTCTTTTTCAATAATCCCCAGCAATCTTCTTTAACCCTCACTGTCATGATGCTCAGGATTTAATAGGACTTGCTCCTGCCTGAGCCACTTTGAGGACTCCCATTAGTTTCATTGTACAGGTTCATGCCTATATAGAATTAGTCAAAAGATTCTGAAGTGTTAGCCCAGGCTGTCAAATTAATGGAATTTGAGCGGACATTACATGAAGGGAATTAAACAATAAATAAATTAAGAAAATATTCATTTATTCTCTAGGGTTACCTTCTTCACATATATGTAAATTTTAAAGCAGGATTATTTCATTTTGAAGCTATCCTCTCATTAAAATTTCTAGTTCATATTGATGTCCACAGGCAGGACATCCTATATTTCCTGAGGTTTTTTTTAAGTATTGTTACATCTATAAACTTTGAACTATAAAGCAGATGCCTGACCTCTTTAGAGCTGCCATGGATTAGAAATGTTCGTGATCTATACAACTCTTACTTGTCCACTTTTCTGGTCAGCAGGTTTATAAGCCACATCTCCTTGACATATTCTTAGGGAAGGAATATTCTAGAATACAAGTGTAAGGAGAGCTTCAGATACAATATCACATAGCTCAAAATAAAGCCTTCATTTTTAAAATCTGATATTTTAGGTTACCCATTCACTTTTCCCTTGTTTTACAAAGATTAATCAAAAGCTATATACTTTGGCATTTATTCATCCAAATACTTGCTTGCCTATCAAAATGCAATTCTGCCCATCTTTCATATGAGCAATCTGATCTTGTTCAAGTTAAAGTAGCAATAAACTCAAGGAAGATATCTACTCACCTCACCTTCTTTCCTTCTCCCCAATCATAGAGGATCTACCTTAATAAATATTGTCACGGACTAGGTGCTTCAAGAAACTCTAAGGTGGGTTTGGAAGCAATTGACTGTTTTTCCAAGTTATTTCTTTTCCTTTTATATGTTAAGGAGCTGTAACCACCAGCCATCCTGAAATTGACCAAGCCTCACCACAAGAGCTATACCCATGACCTTTGCCTTATTTTTAATGCAAAGATCTCTCCAGGAGGAGCTTAGGCCTCATTATGTGCAAGCATGTTCTCCAACTGAGCCTGTGCAAGCAAATACTCACCTTTCCCTTTTGAATATTCATTTCCCAACCAAATAAAAGTTTCTGCTTTCTTTTGTTTGGGGAAGCCATGACTTTGGAAATGATTCCTCATGGCCTCTTATTTGCTGCAAATACACTTTACTTGGTGAGACAACTTCCACTGGTGTCGAGTCTTATTTAACTCACCAGGAGGTGAGCCCACCTGGGTCAGTAACAATATGACCACTCAATTTCCCATTTCCAGTGATTATGAACACATGATCCACTAGTACGAATGAAATTGGGAAAGCCTGCTGGAGGTTTCTGAGAAGATTCCCTCCTTTATAAGGAAAAAAAGAGAGAGGAGTAATGTGAGAAGAAGCAACTATCTCTAACTTCCTCTTTTTCTTCTTCTTTCTCTTGCATTGTCCTTCTTGGCTATTGTGCTAGAAGCTTCAAAGCTTCACAGCCATCTTCCAGCCCTGAATGGAAGCCATGGAAATGGGGGAAAACTGGCCTTGATATCATCTAGCAAATTAGCCAATCCAAGGAAGCTCTTAATTTTTTATGCGTTGTTATGTAGTTTTTGGTTCTTTGTTTGCTTTGCTTTGTTTTGTTTTCATTGAAACCAAAAATATCATTGTTGATACACAGACATAATCTTTAGATATCAATCAAAAATTGAGATATTCCATGTCTGTGTAGAAAAGCCCTCTGTGGGAAACTTTCAAATTTTTCTGAAGCATAATGTAGGAGAAGTAGGGTGCTGAAAAATTAACTTTCCCTACAACATGTGGAGGCTGTTCTCTCAGAAATCTATAATACAAGAGAAAATATAGAACAACTTACCTTCTGTGTGATGTCTCAGCATTTGAATCATGCCTTGATTACAGAATTCATCACGTATTTTTGTAAAGACAACACCTATTTGTGTTGCTTGCTAGTCTGTTAACCAACTGATATTTTTATATATGAAGTAGATTTCATTTGGTATAGACTCAGAAATTGTTGAACGAAGCCAAAAAAAAAATTTTTTTTATATATAAAATTTTCATAGGCTTCCCCTCCCCAGTTTTAATTACTCATAAGGGGCAGAAGATAATATATATTATATACATATATCTTTTTTCAGTGTTGATGCTGAAGCCCTACTTTATCTTGTCTCAGGATTTAGTGAGCAGGATTGGAAATGTGCATGATTTTGACAAGCTATTACAGGTATTTCTATTGACCAGTCAATTTTGAGAACTGCCTGACTTAACAATAGACAATAAAGAAGAAATGACAATTTGCATCCAGAAACTCTAGAGTGTTGCCACAAACATAATAATTGAAAACTAAAAGAATGGTCAGTAACGAATGCATTCTTTCTAGTATATTAGATGAATTCTCGTGCAAACAACAACAAATTCAGCAGCTTCAAATGGCATTCTAAGAGGCTTCATGACCCTCCCGATTTTCTGTATTATCTTGTTAGCTTTCATATCATTTTCACTCAGTATGTGCTTACCTCTGTCTCAGTTTAATAGATTTCCAATTGGGAAAGAGCAATATTCAGAGCTATCAAAAGCAGGTCATTTCAGGGGTATGGCTGTCGGAAGGTTTCACTTATAATCCTCTAATCATTGAAATATCAATGAGAATGACTTAAAGCTCAAGTGACAGTCGAACTTTCAGTTTCTCTCTAAGACTGAATCTATTCAGGGCAAAGTGAACTGAAACCCCATCAGAGAGGAAAATAAGGGCCATTCTCTGCCAGAGAGTTCATTACCATGATATTTTTCTCTGATGCTTCTGAATTGTCTTTGTAGATGGACCTGAATTCATAAGTTCTTTATACAGCTCTAGTTCATTTTAGTTGTTTGAGATCATTTCTAGAATAAGGATCTCAGTGAAGGCCCTCATAATATAGTCAAATGAATGGAAAGTTTTTGTTACAATATTTTATGCAAATAAATCCCTCCTGAGCAACTTAAATGAAGGTAAACCGAAGGAGGCAGCCTTGTACATGAAAAAGAACGTAGTCATTGGAATTGGATTCCTGACTCTGCAAAGCAAATCATTTACATTTTTCTGAGGCTCAATTTTTTCACCTGAAAAACAGGGATAATAATGTTTATCTTAGATGATCATTTTGATGACAAAGAGAAAATACCTAAAAAAAAGTGCTTGATATGTGGTAAGTAAGCACACCATAAAAATCAGCTAACATCATTGTAATTATTAACATTTACTCAATTTTAAAATGATTTGGTGGAAGTTCCTGGTGGATATATGACTGTATTATTGTATGTTGTGTGACTAAATTAATGTAGAAACCTAAATCTAAAGTGGTAAAAATAATTGGCATAGGATAAAAAAAACAAAAGAATAACATATGAACTAGGTAATCTTGTCTGTTCTTGAAGAATTCATCAAAAGCTCAATGACTATTTTGTAGCTCTTTTAATGATTTGAATTCTCTGATAATCATTTTCTGGGTTAAAGCTACTTAATGAACTTATTCTTCTATTTTTCTTAGAAGTATGAGTATACTTAGCAAAACGTATTCTTTTTTGAACTATGGAGAATAGAAATATATGAAAATAGAGCCCCTGACCTCACAGCTTATAAACTAATAACAAAAAAACTAAATAATAGTTTTATATATTTGGTAAACAAATAAAAAACTAGTAGATGAAGTAAAAGTTAGATACAAATGTGATGGAAAACTTAGTAGGATATCTCCTGTAATTGAAGGAATCACAAAACAAAAAGCAAATGTTATTGATCAATTAATTATGAATTGGATTCTTAGCAAAAGATAATCACATAAGAGACATTGTTGAGGATCTTGAAGGAAGAGTAGAATTTATACAGCCATATCTGAGGTATGATTACATTTTAGACAAGTGTAAAAAGAAAGAAACCCCGGAGTCACAAAATTCTTTAGCATTTTTATTGAAACTAAATACAATAGGCAAGAACAAGACTAGCAAGGTTGATTCAGGCTGGATCATAGGAGACCAGTCAAGGGTCAATAGAAATTTATAAAGAGAGGTTTAAGGTATATTTTGATTAAAAAAAAAAAAATGACAATAAGTTTATACACTGATGTCCAGAAAAGGAAGAATACACAGATTAAAGAATCTGTAAATTGAACTATTAAAAATTTCGAAAGCTGAAAAGTAAATTAGAGATTTGAAAAAAAAATTTTAACATATATAGTAGACACATTTCAGAATAAACAGCTGTTAGGAATCAGTAAGAACAATACATTTCTTAAAAAAACTCAGAAAGGCAAAATGGCCAAAGTTTAAAATTGAAAATTTCATCAAATAAGACATAAAAATTACAAATAACCTCGTGAAAAAATTCAAACTACAGAATAAACAAATAATGTATGTTGAAACAGTATAATTTTTTACTTTTTAAGCTGGTAGACATATTTTTAATGATAATATGATATACAAATGAAAGTTCAAGGAAAAAACAATATCACACCCATTTCGTAGGTGAGATAAATTTATCCTTTATGAAAAAAGATTTGGTTAATATGTATCAAGTGGCTCAATAGTCTCCTCCTCGTCCAAGCAATACTAAATATAAGAATTTATTCTAAGCAAATTATTACGATTGTGTCCAAGGGTTTTATCCTTAAGATGTTTATTATATTGTTATTTAATAATGAAAACTTGAAATTATTGGAAATGGATTTGAGGCAGGGCCATCAGGCACAATCTTACAGAGAGCGGCAATTCACGTAAACTGTGATACATACAGATAGATAGTCTTATAATTTTGCAAAGTGGTGGTTCTGATTCAAGATACTGTTTATATAAATTATTGAAATATATATATACACAACAAACTGAATTATATTTGTACCCTAAAATTGATACTGATGAAAATGTTCTTAAGATGCAAGTATATTTATAATATATTAAATTAAACAAGCAGCTTACAAGATAATATATATATTATTCACAATAAAGACAAAAACACATAAATAAAGTACACACACACTTCCAATACAAAAGTCCCTAAATAGGTACAAATAGCTCTTTAAAAACATATAGATGGTAGATGTTTTCATTTTATGTTCTTCCACATTTTCCAAATGCATAGTTTATTCGTGTAAGATTACTTAAATTATGAAATCTAAAAAATGTACAGTCATAGAGAAAGCATAAAACAATGAAAATATTGAAATTTTTACCTTATTTACATTAGAGGTGATATGTATGGAATTAGGACAATATCCATCAGAATGGAAGTAAGGATGTCAGTGGGAGAGATTATCATAAAATATTCTCTTGTGAACTTACAGGAGAATCTAGATTTTGAAAGCTGCAGATGTATAACTTCTCGTAACAAGAAGATTGTGAAGTTTTCCCTAAAACTTGCAGGAAATTCATTGGAATCCAAAATCTATAGGAAGACATCAATCTATAAAGATTTTTAAAAATTCTGTAACCTGACATGTTGTCAGGTCAGCCTGGGTGGATATGTTAAGTGTATTTACATTTTTAAAAGAAATGCAACTAGAATTTTATATTCTTGTGTTGTCTGAAAGGTTAATATTCCAAGTTCACCACCTCAGTTTACAGACAACAGAGGCTCTTGTTCAATCCAATCACAAATTCTAATACCTTTGATGCCATGGTGTCATTGAGGTTGAGGCACTCTCTGAATAAAATTTCCCCAAGGGGATCTCAATTATTCTTCTCAGAAAGCCTTAATAAAAGTCAAAGAAGAATTCTCTAATTGTAAATTTAAATCCTACTGACAGGCCCTTCAAATATGAGAGGTCGTGTTTCCTCGTGTTTTAGCATCATCACGATCTCTCTCAGTCTTCAAGTTCTCGTCTCAAAAACGTACAATTGTCTCTTGGCTTTAGTTATATTTGAACAGACACTTTTATAAGGCCATTACCTTAGGATCTTACTTCTTTCCAGGCCTCACCCTCAGAAACACACACACATAGGACATAGCCCAGATAGCTTGAATTTTCTTAACTGTAACATCTACATTTCAATTGAAAAAATTTTGCAGAGCAAACTCCCCTTTTGTTTTCAAGTGTGAAGAAAGAGTGCAGTGAAACCCTGTCTTTGATATTTCTCTTACACATTAAGTATTTTTTTTTTTTTTTTTTTGATGATAATGGTGAAGTCTGAGCTGGGGTGCAAGTTAATTTTGTCATGGAAGAAATTATCTTGATACAACGGTAGTGTCAAAGTACACTATCAGGCAAGCTATCCTAGAGATATGGGACAGAAACATTCAACAGACTGAATTAAAATGCTTGCATTGTGTGGTTTATTAAATCCATTTGAAATGAGTGCTGTGAGAATCTAAAACAAAGTGACAGTGTAAGAGCACGCATAGGATACAGTACAGAGCAGAAGGACCACAAAAATCCTGGGATATACAAGGTTCAGATATCCTTTCTCTCTCATAGTGTGGGGAGTACTTGGGCCAATGACACACACATGTCCTACCTGAGGACTGCAAGGGTGCATCTGCATGGCCACAACTGTAGCTCACCAATTAGCTGGCTGGACATCTCTGGATTTCATGTGCTTCTTGGGGAGAGGACACTTGGCACAGAAAGGGTGTCACCAATGGGAAGCTTAACCAAGACTGCCTGATTATTGTCTGTCTCACGTGCCTTATGTTTATTTAGTGTATCATAAATATTCAATGCCTGAGATACCTCATGTATATTTAATACCTGATGAACATTTAGGATCTCTTACATTTAGAGTCTCATGTATATTAACTGTCTTCAGTGTTTCATGCATGTTGGGTGTCATTTTGTCCTTTCATCCCTTTCTATGTTCATACATATGCACTACTCAACAACAATTTATCTATTATAACTCATGAATTTCCTCACACCCATCTGTTTTCTTTGTCCTCAACTACAAGCTTCAATATTCTCAAGCAATACAACATATGCACATTACACATTAAAAATAATATTTGTATTGCTCTATGCCAAAATATAAGACAAGACATCTCCTTTTTCTTAAAAGTACCCTTAAAATGTAAGAGAGTCATCTTATATTGTAGTCTTTATAGCACAGTTCTTTCTTAATTGCCTTCTGTTAGACAACAAAATATCATTTGGAGAAAAAGAATTGCCAGAAAATAAACAAATTATCATTAGTTTGGTAAGTTTACGCAGTTCGCCTAAACAATTCATATATATATGTATATACACACACATACATACATATATAAATATGGAGGTGGATGATTCAGAGCTGTTTTCATATTTAGTAACAATTCTTTTGGGAGCAAGTTCCATAGGAGACGCCAATTTAATCATGCTTTTTTTTACAAGATTAACAAAGAAATACAGTAAGGGCTTACACTGTGCAGATCACAAATTTACAAATGCAGGATGAATGGGGGGAAATGTCAGAATACCGTGCAAAGGAGAATTTGTGTACTTGGGCAAACATTTTCAGTAGCAACATCATACACAGTTTTAAAAGTGCTGTATCTCAACAAAATAGAGTAAAATGAAAGAGACTGTGCTTGGAACTACAGTGACAACAAAGTCAGAAAGTATTTCTAGTGTCGATGAAGACACTGATGTCCAGGATCCACATTAAGAAGTCGAAAAAATTGCTCTATGATCTGAAACAATAGAAAAAAATTCCAGATTATATCATATAATATGGGATTTTATATATGTTACTGAAGAGTAGAGTAAATATTATGGGGGACATGTGACTATTTCATCTGCATTTTTAAATGTTTACATAATCAAGTTGACCAAAAAGCTTCTCTTTTTATATTCCAATAATGAAAATGAGGGATTGCCCTGTATTCAAACTCACCTTAAAATCTAACATCAAAGCTATTATAAGTGTAATATAGAATCACTATAGTACTTGAGAGTAATATGAAAAACTGTGAAAAAGATTTCAAAAAGTACCACCACTCATTAGCAACTGTCAATATTTTGTGATATTTCCCAGACATTTTTCTAAACATAGTTACATTTATATAATTAGTGTCAACTGTGTATATACACACACACACATGTATATATGTATGTGTATGTATTATAGTAATTGCTCACCATGTATCACAAGTAATAATTAAGTTCATTTTTTGTAAAGACAAGGCTTGTACACTACCACTAAAAGCATGAAAAAGTGGTTTGGTTTTTGCTTCAAATTTGTAAAAAATATTGCAAAACTCCACTTGTTACTTTATTGGAGCTCCTCAAAGCAGAGCTGCCTTCATAGATTTATTGCTGCCAATATTATTTGATTAACAATTTTTCTGGATAACTTTGGACCATATGCATTCTTGTCTTCTAGGCAAAAAAAAACATCATATTAAAATTTTACTGAAAGTGTGAAACTAAGTGACAATATTTTTATTTCAAAAACGCTATGCTAAATGCCTTCAGGAAATTTCAATAAATAAAATTGCTACTGATAATACATGTTCCATATCTATACAATTTAGAAATATTTTAAAATGTGTCAGAATATAGCCTGGAACTTCTAATAGTTATAATACTCTTCCTAAAATTACAAAAAAAAAAAAATTCTATAATAATTGGTTTAATTTTAATGCATACAAACCACAGATCGAGTGATAATAATCTCTCTCTGAACATCCCTTTTTATTAATAATTAGATCCATCTTCAAATACCATTGTTCTCCTCTTTGAAACTGTTAGCCTCAGGCCTTACATTCACATTTGTCCCCAAAGTGTGTAAAAAGTGTCTAAAACTCCCAATATCTTCCCAACACATGTCGGTATACAACTCATTTGGGGAGCTATAAATATCAACAAACATTCAGCCACTCAAAAATAAATACTGTTATTTTCAAACTGACAATGCATGAGATTTGGGTGTAAAACAGAAAGGATATATTAAAACTCAGTATTCTCCCTTTTCCATTCAGAAGTCCAGGATCATCAATGTACCCAGGTCAAGGACTATTCTCTCTGGCTTTGGCCATGAAGCAATTCTGAACATCATTAAACCCTGTACATTCTGGCACAACTGCTAGTGTCTGCTCCAAGAAGGTCCAGAGATGAAAAAATTAAAAATTAAGTCTCACATGCATCTAGCAGAGAGGGCAGAGAAAGCTGTGAAAATGCCTTACTTCTGTGTGACTAAGCCCATGTGGCAGCCACTGATACTGTTTATGAAGGATGGCCCTCAAAGGTGTTCAGAAGGAGGACCCACATGTTGTATGTTTAATCAGCCCGTCATGTCTGCAGGATTGAGTTTAAAGTTTCTCAAGGACTTCCTGAAAGGTTTGCAGTGAAGAATGGAATTTTTCTTATAAATGTAGAAAGTATAAATCATCTGTGATGCTTTGTAAGGAGCTTCTTTAACAACTGCTACTGTAATTCGAAAGTGATTTTTCCAGTAACAAGTTCACGACACAGCAAGCAAGTTGAAACGTGCAGTTCGTCTCAGGAAGTTAAAAGTGAGATTTGCTCATTTGGTTTGATCACAGGAATTACAGCAAAAATTTATTTCCAAGCACAATGGCACATGTTCATCAGTCCAACTCTTTCTTGTGGCATTCTTCACCCCCATCAACGTGTTGAATATTCCTTTGTGAAAAGAAAGTAAGAAGTGTAAAAATTCACTCCAATTAATAATATGGAAGAATGAGTAACTCCTCTTTACCTCTCTCTCTCACCAAAAACAAATGTTAAAACCAGGAAGTTGTGGACTAGGAGTAAGCAGTGAGGTGTGGTTAAAAGCATGAAACTGAACTTTGATTCAGCTCCCAAATCATATGGCCACTTGTAAATCATGAAACTTTGAGAAAACAGAATTATGCAAAACAATGGTGCTCAGATCCTATATGGGGAGGATTAAATGAGTCTTTTAGTGCAGCATCTTTAAAATAGTGCCTTCCCATATGAGGTCCTCAGTCAGCATTAGCTGTTATGTTTAGTGTTGTTTATGTTGAATTCTCTAGTGTTAATGTTGTTTGTATTGTTTATGTTGATTAGTGTTGTTTTTGTTGAATTACCTCCCTATGTAAGTTTGGAAATGTGTAGTCCAGGGAGTGGATGAGTTTCATTCTGTGGTCCAGTATCTACAATCTAAGTAAACTTTTAAACAAGCACCTAGCAATATAGCATAATCCTTCAGGAAACATAAGTAGACAGAACCAATAAATCAGCATACCAATGATCTGAGCCAACCTGACCTTGAACGGATGATCTGTCACATGATCATTTAAATCTCCGCAACAGGAATGGGTACACAAATGTTCAAGATAGCCTGGAATTGAGGCAAGAGCTATGGCTATGTATGCTGTGTCTTTTTGTTGTTAAGATAAAGGTAATCCTATACGCTGGTCTTTTCTGTAGAAATTAGCTTTGGGCTGCATTATTACAAGTCAAGATAATTGAAGGGTCATTGCTAATACCAAGCCCCAAAGAGCAATGGTCCAAGTGATTAATCATTATTGCTGCACAAGGCAGTCACATTCTGTCTTGTTCTCAATATTATAAATTTATCAGAATATGACTAATATTTATAGATTTTTCTATTTTTTATTGAGCACTTTCCAAAGATTTAGCTTTATGCTAGTTTCTAATAATGTTGGGGAAAATGTGGATAACACGGTTTCTCATCAAGCAGCTTACAACCTGGTTGAAGAATGTATGTTGGAGAGACTGACCTGAAACCTATTTCAGGAAAAGAAAATTAAAATGTAATTGTATATTAGCCAAAGAACACACATGTACTTGTGATTTTTAAAAATTTTACTGGGATAAATTTAACTGTTTAAGAATGTCTTATCAAAGATGTGTTATTTGGGCAACTGGTAGAATGATTTAATAAAGACCCTGTTCATTTTAAGGCACATAGAAATGCTAGATGAAATATTTTTTAAATTTTAAATATATAAGCAAGTCTGAAAGAAAAAGGAGAGATCTTCAGGTAGAAGAAATACACAGGAAACTTCATAGCTAGAGCAGTAAATAAACATGCAATACGAGTGAGTGGGTGTCCAAGGGCATGTCAGTCTCAAACATAGGCTCGCACAGCTATTGTTGCTATTGTGTGTGTATGCATTCAATTTTACGGTGCCTTTTTCACGTTTTATGACAATTTTATTTTGTGATTATGTAAAACATTTTCATGATTCAAAAGTCAAAATTATTTAAAAATATATCTTCAGGGAAGACTCACTGTCTTCCCTATTCCATCCTACTCGTATAGGCAACAATTTCACTAGTCTCAACCATTCATTAGTCTCTCATTTATACTTCTGATATGTATGTATGTATATATACACACATATATATACACACACATATGTATGATGCCATATGTGCACACATACACACTTGCGCGTGAAAATCATCTGGAGGAAGTATCTGTTCTATTTTCTGGACTGTTTTCTCATGACTGTTTTGTCAAAGCCCTGTTTAATGTCTATGAAGACAATCATATTTTTTCTCCGCACATCATTCGATGTGGTAAATTATGTTACAAGCTTCCTAATACTGAAATATCTTTAAACTGTTAGGAACAAAAACCCATTTTGTCCTTATACATTATTTCAATGTGCTATTAGATTCTGTGTTCTAAGAAATTATTTAATATGTTGCATTGATATTCATAAGTGAGTTTGGTCTTTAGTTTTCTTTTTGTATTATTTTTGTCATGTTTAGGTCTCAAAGCTATACTTACTTTATTTAAAAAATTGACAATTTTCTTTATTTTCCTACACTGTGGAGCTATTCTAAATTATATGGGGATTATCTAGATTTTGAAAGTTTGGTAAAACTCCTCTGTGAACCCCTCTAGACTTGGTGTATTTTTATGGAGGTAGAGTTCTGTTATAAATTTACCTATTTCTTCTAGGAAAAAATAGACATTTTTCCTAGAATATTATCCATTTTATGTAGGTTTATGAATCTATTTACATACAATTTTATTTTATCTGAAATTTCTCATGTTATTTTAACTCATATTTAGTAGGTGTACCATATTTACTGCATTTGTTTCTTTGCATTCTCTTTTCCTTTTACTTTCTTTTGTATATATTTTATCTTTAAGAAAGTTTGTATAGTTTTTCCAGTGGTAAATTTTTAATAATACATTTTACGATGCCTTATGTCTCCCTTCCATTCCCTAGACTTCTATTATTTCGTTTTATCATTTTAAATAAAACCTCCCTCAACACCACCTATCACCTACACAGCAACCAATGAGTTTCTTCTTTTACTTTGTCATTTCTCTTTGCCCACTATGTTTTAATCATGTTACTTCCATGTTTATCTGTCAGAATATATAATACTTACATCCTGTTCTTCAACCCAGGCCCACCTTATCTTCAATCTTACATCTACCATGAAATATATTAAATTGTCACCAGAAGTCCCCAAACATTAATAATAAAGACATTATGTGACAAACAAAAATTGAGATATATCGCTCATGAACACTCAATGAATCAAGTACTAAAGGAGATTCTCCAATAGAAAAAATTTGATACAGAATGAAGAAGTAGGATACAAGAGACAATGATGATCAAGTAAACTGGTAAATATGTAGATAAATCAAAATGAATATTAGCACTAAAATAATGTGAAAATAACAACAATGACTAATTCTAATGGGATATAAAGAGAAGATGGAGGTAAAATTAGACAATAGTAACACGGACAATGAGAAGGATAATTAGAAGTAAAGTCTACCAATTGCCTTATATTGTTTGTGAAGGGAAACATAGTGATTAGTTTTAGGTAGCGATGCTTTCAGTAATTGTAAAAGGCATATTTGGCCATTGTGGACAACTATGACAAGCCTAGACAAAAAATACTCCCCTAGAAAAAATAAATCTTAAGTAGGTATCTATCTAACAAAGTTATAGATTATTACAGAAAGCCTTACAAGGAATTATATTTATCTTATTTCATTTTTAATATAATTATTGTTGATGTAATTTAGAATCCTTTTTTGTTGGTTGAAAGATAATAAAAGCAACTCAAATTTATGGAATTTTATGATATTTACAAAAATAGCACAAATACGTAATCTAATACACTCATATCAATTTTAAAAGAGAAGATGGGCTGTTTTTCATGTTTATATATGAGGAATTTAAATTTTTAGAGAACATATTTTTCAAATCATAGTTATTAATGTATAGAGTTTATATTTGAATTCAATTTTTTTGATTCCACAACACACACACACACACACAGACTGAAGACTCACTTTGAAAAAGTAACCAAGATTAAAAATAACTTTTTAAAAGGTCCATTCAGTAACTATCAAATATCATACGGAGTTAAAAGAAGAAAACTATGGCTCTGTACATTTACTCAGGGATCCTAACATTACCCAGAGGACTACAGAACAGTTTTAACACTGGAAATATAGCTGTCTTCCCATGATATCGTGTTAGAGATGGAAAACAGAATGACAGACACCTTCTAGCCTGCGTAAACACTTGTAACTTATATTCAGGTTAGATACCTAAGTCTGTCAAGGAATAGATGCGACCAATGCATAGGGATGTTTTCAGAGTAGTAACATTGATACCGAAAAACGTACGTCTGGATACAGACTGAAACGGACAATGTATCTAAGCAACAAATTTAAAAGGCTTAAATTCAATGCTGTTATAATAGTTGGCAAAGGCCACCAAATGTAGAAGTAAAGTGTTGCCTTCTGTAAAATCTGGTGAAATATTTAAGTTACCTGATTCAAACCAAAGCAGACAGAAAGTCAGAAGGAGTTAAGAGGATGGAAGAGAGGGAGGAGAAAAGAAAGAATGAAAAGAAAAACTCATAAGAATAGTGGTTGCTTTCTGGTTTCTGTTGGTGGTTTTGCAAATTCTCCCAATAAAAATGCAGAATGCTAATCAACATATTTAACACCAGCCTATAAACGTCCAGCAGAGGGGGAAGCAGGAGCTCCTCTTCTATATGGCCAGTTGGACTCTGTGGGTTTTATGTGTATCTGGTTCCCTTTATCCTTTTATTTACATGACACAGTCTCCAAACCTAATACAATGGTTAGAGAGCCACAAGAATTTGGTCTAAGGAGACAACTTGATTTACTGCCCATTCCATTCTTGCTGGTCATCAAAAATATCAACACCCTGCGTAATCTCCAGGGACGAGAACTCCCGAAACATCCAGCTTCTAAAACCTCTGCAAGGGCACGCTCCAGTTAGGATGAAATCCCAAGAAAGCAGCTAACATTTGTGATTCTCACTAATTTAAAGATACTGAGCTTTCCATGAAGAACTCAGGAAACGTCACACCAGATGAAGAAAGTGACTTTATATTACAGTGATGTTAGGGCTTGCCAAAAAGCAACTTGCTAAGCAACTTGCTTGGAAAACACATAAAGCTGAGCCCCAAATGAGAAAGCGGTGCCCTCCTGAGATACAGCCAAATTGAACATTAAAAGGGGTCATCTTTTCTCAGACCTGGACAGTCTCTCCCTCACTCCTTTATCTTGCCTCCTTTTCACTTGGAAAAAATATGTTTGATGATTGCTCTTGCCTGTATTCTTCAAGAAATAGGGGGAAAAGTAAAACCACATTCTACAATGCCTCGCCTGCCCCAAAGGCATTCATTTATCTTTTTTTCTGAACTCTTTTCCTTTGGCATTCCATTTGGGTCATTCTTTAACTTTTTCTTTACCACCATCCAATTTAAACAGTGTTCCAGGATCCCCTACAATCTTTTGTTTAAATACGTGGGTGTTTTGTTACATTGACTTTTAGATTTTTTTTAACAGTTTATATTTCATAAGGCATTGTTATTACAATATTTTGGGATAGAAAACAGCATGTGAAAACCTTCACATCTATTTTTCCCTACACTTTGTGCCAAAGCTAAGAGCCAACCATTGCTGGTGGTCTGCTATTCATACAACAACCATTTTACAACTAAAGACAAAACAACTTTATGCCAGATGAAGGCTGAGTGAGGTTATTTATGCAAAAATATAAATCATGGCTCTTGTGCTCTAAAATAAGGGTCATCTTGCAGGAAGAAGACTTCTAAAATTGTAATATAAGACAGGCTATGATCAATTTATTTTGAGTCTAACTGGATGTAAGTGAATAGGCATTTATAAAAAAGAGAAATTTTAACTTGCTTCGGTAATAAGAGAAAATATGCTTAAGAAGTTGGTATATTCAGGCAGATTCAATAATTCAAGAAAGAAAAAGAGATTTCCTATATTATTTTTACTGTGAGCTGCCAAAATGGGACAAACATTGTACTGTGCTAGGCACATGGTACATGTTTTGGTTAAATGTCATTATCAACCCTGTGAAGCAGCATAAGCTAATTTTATGCACATGAAGATTAGGCAAAAGGGATAAACAACATATAAAGGGTCAATTCGTATTAACTGATGGAATTGCTATTTGAAGCTAGGTCAGTATTATTCACTATCTTTTTTTTTTTTTCATTTCTTTTTCTTTATGTTTATTCTCTGTCTTTTTACTAAACCACATCATATTTGTTTTTCCTCATCTACGCCTTTGGAAATAAATAACGTTATATGCCTAGGAAAAGGACCCGGTGTGTAAAATAAAATTCCTAAAAGGCAATAGGTGAATGATTATATCTTGAAAAATAATATAGTTATTTTTCACATTTTACTCTAATATTAAGAGATTTCATGTAGCAGGACTGCTATAACTCTGAATTAGGAACACTTCACTCGATTTTCAAGGGCAAGCTGTGCAGTTGTTCCAAGGGAGTGAAGGATTCTGACAGCGACTCTTTTAGCCTTGTCTTTTTCCGAAGTGTGCATTTCCTGTTTTCACAGAGAAAGAGGCTGACATTTCCACTTTTTATCCATTTATTTGTCATCAATTCTATTTAAGGTTAATTTACCTCGAGAGCAAAGAAATCTTATGTTCTATAAGAAAGAGAACTAATCTACAATAATAGAAGTGTATTCCTTATAGCTTTGCTATTTTCACAGAGAAACCAATAAAAGCAAAGCCTTTCCCACATCAGTGTCATGGAGAAATAAACTAGAAAAAGAGAAGCCATCATGTGAAATGTTCAAGAGAATGTTGGTAATTTGCTTTTTGTCTGTGCTATTGTTGAATTGATGATTAAGAATGTCAAATTTAAACTAATGAAGTCCAATTTTTTATATCTATTTTTTTTATTATTTGTAAAGTATGTGTAGAAAGAGCATTTTTTCTCTTGCCTCCTAGCAATGCATCAGCATCAGAATGAATGGATTTCTGCCCAGACACAAGTGGCTCATTCAGCTGGTCAACAAGGATGCTTCTTGTGAGAGCAGATTTTTTATGAGGACAGCTGTCTAGCAGGAAGTATATTTCCATGTGGTCTTTTTGAATTTAGCAAAAGGCTGTCAAATACTCCTAGTAATGACCCACTTAGTTTTATAGTCAGTACTTTTACATAGAAGTATATTAATAATAATAAATCTGGATCTGGAATCAAGGTTGTTATAAGTTGGTTACAGACAAGACTAAAGTGTAAGTATACACAATATAACAAATGACACCACTTATGTATTCAAGTGACGTGACTTCTAGTCACTCTGCAGAAACAAGTAACCTTGAAAGTGACCTCGTTTCCTAGAATCTCAGAATCCCAACGTGAAAAATGCTTAAACTACCACTTTACAACCATCCCATGGAAGAAATATTTTCTGCTGTTAAAGGGACATGGAGTAATAGAGTCATTCCTATTAAGCTTGCCTGTGAAACTTTACAAGAATCAGCTTTTCCTAGGCTACTATGGGAATATTTAGCTCTATCTCCACTTTCTTTGAGGTGTAAGGACTGACCTTGAAAAAAATATGAAGCATTTTAATGTAGTCACTCACAATGAGCAATTGCCATTTTGGGGAATGGGCCGGCCTCCTGCTTGCAATGATGTCTAGCTCTTTGCTTGGGGAATTTAACATGATGACTTTCATGACACAGATATTAGTCTCTCATATTATGCTAACAGTACTGATATCAACAGCAAATATTAGCACATCAGTGAAATGGATTTATTGGACTCCATGGTGGTAAGAAGAATCATTTACCTTAAAGGAGATAAATTCATAAAGTTTGAGAAACCAGATTCTTAATTTGACATTTATCAACACTCAAGAGTCTATGCAGTTACTCAACTGAGATAAAGTGCCAGCAGGGTTACAGAACCAAGTTTACACTATGCAGCACATCAGATAATTGGCTTTAATTTGATTAAGTCTTGATCCTTGGGCCACTTTTAAAATTCTATTAATCATGGAGATGAGTTTTTAACAATGTTAGAGCCTTGTGATAATATGTCCTCTAATTCCTATATCTTGTTAGTTTTCACATTCTAAAAGATGTTGCCAAGGAGCCAGTAGTAGTGAAAATACATGTCAGTTGTTGTTTCTTATCAACCAAACGTTGACCATTTGCTCTTTCCGCTATCCCCACTTTTACCCGATCAAGTCCGTGAACACACAGAATTCTTTCTTTCCTCCCTAATTCTGCACAATGACAGACTCTAACACCTGTAGAATCCTGAGGGAATTGGATGGGAACTGTGGCTCTTGGTTACAGAAGAATCTAAGCTTTATGCCCAAGACCCAGATACCGTTAGTGATTTGATGAGACACAGGTTTGGTGGACTGACTTAAGTATACTGTTCCTAGGGTGACTAGCCATCCCTGTTTGCCCGAGATTTTCTCAAGTTTAGCACTGAAAGTATCCTTCCTAGGAACCTCTCAGTCCTAGGCAAACAGAGATGGTTGTGCACTCTACTTCAGAATATAATCTATTCAATCAATTTCAAAGGTATTTCATTTAGCTTGCAATCTGTACAGGATGGAAAGCCATCAGATTCTGCCAGAGTTGCTGGTTCCATGAAACGTTGTCCCTTGGTTTCAGTGAAAGCCCTTTCCAGTTCAAATGGGTCTGGCTTAAGTCTTCCAGAACCGGGCTAAATGAATAAGGTGTTTTGCAAACTGAAGTTTCTATTAATGAGTGAGATAAATAGAGCTATAACTATGTCACAAATCAAAGCAATAGAATGTTTGCTATAGGAAAAAAAAACATGTGAATATAATGATAAAAAGACTTCCACGGTAACTAGCAATTGCAACATGAAAAAGTATTATATTGACCTATGATTGATGAGTTACTAATTCAAATTGCACAGTTGGATGGTTGTGATTGGCTGGTTTGATGATAGTTATGATCCTTGCATCACTCAACCTTTCTTGATCTCATGACATATCTTCTATCAATCAGCTAAAAGAGGATTTGTTTAATTTTGCCCATCTCTTTTCAAGGCTTTGAATGAACCATGAGGTGTGAGATACTCACTTTTATCAATTTTCTGTTTCCTCATTATAACCCAGGGATCTCTTCTAGACTTTGCCCGATTTATTTATTTACTATGTAGCTTATTCTGGTCCTAAGAGGGTTTTATTTTTTATTTTCATATTTGTTTTTTTTATTTTTAAACTTGGGCAGATGCATTATCTTGGATTTTTGGAGTAAAAGCATCTGATTGTTTTCAGTGTTTTTACAGTTTTGAACTTTTTTTTGGTAAACCATTGTTTTCTCTGTGTCAACTTCTTTAAATCTATGTATACAGTTATAACTTCAAAATAAGACGTGCTCAAGAAATGCTTACAGATGAGTTAATCACTACTTTGCTGAAGCCATATAAATTATTAAACATACCTAGGTGATGTAAATTAACACATAGAAGAAGAGTCTAGTCTTTTTTAGAGGTAGAATTATATGATACAGCAAAAGGTAGGAAATACATTTTCCCCTTCTAGACTATATGAGTACAAGCTATAGTACTCTAATATCTCTCATCTGTTGAGAATTCTCTAATTCTCTTTCTCACCTAAATAATAAAATAAAACAGATATTATTTTAATAGTTAAAAAACCCATGGCCATTGAGGATTTGTTGGAGGCAAGAATTACTGTATATTTAGAGAAGCTACATGTCATAACATAACAGTTAGGAGCACAGATTCTGGTGTCAGATTGCCTAGGTTTAAAACATAGCTCTGCTACTTACCAGGTCTATGAATTTTGCAAAATATTCAACCTCGTTGTGCTTTAATTTCTCATGTGACAAACTAGGGTGCTAATAGTAACTACCTCATAAGGGTGTTATGAGTATTAAACAAGTTAATATATATAAAATGCTTAGAGTATTGCAGGCAGAAGAAGAACTATATGTGTTGATTATTATATTTATCATTTTGACTTATACCTCTGTTTTTCCAGTTCTATGGTACATAGAAGGAAAGATGTATGCCAGGAGTACATTCATTGTCCTACCTTTTTACATCCTTTGCCATAGTTTAGGAAAATATAGTAAACAAAACAGCTTATAAGGAAAGGTTTAAAAGATAAGAGCCAGCCCTGATGGCCTAGTGGTTCAAGTTTGGCGCTCTCACCACTTTGGCAGCCCAGGTTTGTTTCCCGGTCATGGAACCACACTACCCATCTATCTGTTGCCATGCTGTGGTGGTGGCTCAGATAGAAGAACTAGAATGACTTACAACTAGGATATACAACCATACACTGGGGCTCTGGGGAGGAAAAAAAAAATGAGTAAGATTGGCAACAGATGTTAGGTCAGGGCGAATCTTTTCCCTGCAAAAAAATAAAATAAAATAATTAATTTATCTTATTCCCTAAAACCAATCATGGCTCTTTAGTACTGTAAGAAAGGGAGACTTATCACCAGTTGCTATTTGTTGGTCAACTCAACCTGCTAAACACTGACTCGAGGAACCGACTGATCTTAAAGTAAAAGAAGTTGTCAATAGACGTGTGTGTGCGTGTTTAATCTTCTCCTAGTCTTAAGACTGAAGCCCCGTATGTCATTTATACTTTATTTTTGCTTGCTTTTCATTATGTTGTCAGCTTTAAAAGCAAATTCACCTGTGATTTTTACCCTCAAAATGAGTTTATTCTGAAATAACCAAAAGAATTGCAATTCACTATACGCATCCTATGGCAAATCATAGGCAAATCCGTAAAACAAAGGAACGGAGCTTGCTTTTATGGAGTAAAGGAGAGAGTAGGGAGGGTATATTCTAAATGAAAGTGCACCAGGGGAAAGTAACAATCGAAGCTGGCAACAACTTCTCATTGGCTGAGCTGCAGCATTTCTCATTGGCTGTTGCCAGGTGGGGAGAGAAATCTTCCTTCAGTAGTAAAGTAGTTGTATTTCCTGTCAAAGCTGCAAGCCTCTTTGTCTTCCTTTTTGGTGTAATAGAGAATGTATGACAGACAGGGCATATACATTCTGCCTACAGGCTTTCCCAATTCCAATTTAGTTAATTTCATTAATTTCCACAATGTCTAAAAATACAAATAAATTCTTAACAGTTTTCTTTTAATTTTTATTAACTCCAGTTTTTTTTGTTCTGTAAAACTGAGATAATGCCTATTTTATAAAACTAATTAAAGAGTTTAAAGATATAACAAATATGGAGCAACTTGGACAGAGACTGGCCTAGGAATGTTTGATATTGACAACTCCCCCACCTACCTCCCACCCAATGTTCAGTACCTTTGGTTTGCTGACTCAGGAATTGAATCTAGTATTTTGAAGTCCACTGAGATCTTCACAACCTTATTAAAATTTTCCCATCCTCTTCTTTCACAAACATGAGAGTTTTGTTTTAGACAACACTCAACTTTGAATTCCTCCCAAGGTTACCTTTGAAAAGACTTCACTCTAAACTTGCCTCCAAATTTGCTTCCACTTTCTGTTTGTACCACTCTCTACCCTCCATTTTCCTTCTTTTCTAAATAGTCTCAATAAAAGTGATTTCTATACATTAGAACCAAAATTCTTAGATTTTCTGATAATCACACCTGAGTGAATCTAGATATAAAAAATTTGAATTCAGATATAAGAATTGTGCAAAAGGATATCCAGCATTTGGAGAGAGATTACACTATTACAAATCCCAGTAGCATTTAGATACGGGAATCTTTAATTTTACATTGAATTAAATGCTAATGTATGCATGTGCACGCACACACATACACACACGCATGCTTTCTATTCATGTTATCTATGCCACAAAATTAATATAAAATGAAGCTTTCATTCCTAAAAGGTTCATCTTTCTGCTCACACATAAGTTTGTAGAAGGGAAAGCAAACAAAAGAACTAATAGCCACCTAGAAATTTATCTAAAAAAGACTTAATCACAACATAAGACATTTGTGTATCTTTGGTATCTATATTAGAAGTAAAGAATCTTTGTAAAAGAAAACACACTGAATCTCTGCTGTCCTCGAGTCCAGCTCTACTGCTAACCATCACTATTCACTAAGAGGATTTTTGTAAACTTAAAGAGTGTTAGTTTAAGAGTGAAAATACCCTTACCCAGACACACAAACTTCAAGTTAACAAAAATATCCTATCATCTAGAAAACAAACTCTGAATCGAGACACTTGGGCTTTGTTGAAAGTTCATGTTTTGACTGCTTGAACATTTCCAAGCAGTTGAGTCAGTTCTTCCAAAGCAGCACTTCTGCTGGAAAGCCTGGTTTCCTTCAAGTCCAACCCAAAAGATACACCTTACTTAAATTTAAATCTTAAAAGATACACCCTACTTAATGTTGGTTGCATAAACAACATTCCAAATCTACTTTGTTCGATGATAGTTTGGTATGTGCTAAGAACATGCTTGAAAATTACATCAACTCTGCTGTGGTACACTGTGCTCAATTTCATTATAGAGACAGGGCGAAATGTGGTCTTTTATCAAGTGCCAACCGTCACATTCTATCAGAGTTCCATTGTCACTGCTTCACCTTAGGAAAAAAACTAAACCCAAAAAGTAGGAGGAGAAGGAAAGGGAAGAGGGGGAGAAGGAGTGAGAAGAGGAGAGGGAGGAGAAAAAGAGGGCAGAATAAAACACACACCAAAACTCTCCTTCTCTGGTGTCGTGGGTCACAATCTTAGAAGTCAAGTGTATGACATTTTTTCATTAAACAGCAACTGAGTTTCTCCCCCTTTTGCTTGCCCCACTCATGTCTCCTTTGAAAGAGATTTCAGGGGTTGTAACACCATGAAACCATTTCTTGGGGATCAATTGAGATTCTGAGTTCTATGATTGAAAGCATACATCCTCTTCCACATATCGAGAAGGTTCATTTTCCATTTTCTTCTTTGAAGAGAGAAGAGGGATGAAGGGATAAAGGACTTTTAGTTTCCTTTCAAAAAAAAAAAAAAAGAAAAAACTTGCTATTTTATCTTATCTATAACCTTCATGGGAAAATGAAAAAATTAGGTAGAAGTTGCAGTCATAGTTTTCCATCATTGAATTCATTGCCCTGTCTTGTGTCAGAGAAAATGATTTTAGAAATTCTTAAAATCAGTTGATTTGAATGATCTTACTCCCTACCAAAGGCAACAAACAAACTAGAGGAGAAAGAAGAATTGAATTAACTTGAATTGAGTATAACCTGTAAACAAGGCACTGAGTGAAGTGCCACGTAAATATTAATTTCATTTCTAATTAGCCCACCATTCTGAATTGAAAAATAAGCTATGTGTTCTGTTTATTTATTTTCAAAGATGGGATTCCAGTCATTCGATATTCATAAAACAAATTACAAGCTATGGAATTTCTAGCACGGTTTAGTTCTGGGCCTAGCACGATAGAGAACAAATCCACGACCTGATTACATCCACGGGCAATGGATGTACTTATAATCTGTCAGTCTTAAAATCTTATAATCTATTTGGAAAAATAAGATTAACAAATGCAGAACAAGTAGAGAACAATTTAGCATCTGCTTGAGAATGTTAGTTAAAAGGACTTTATGAGTTCAGTGATGAGAGAAAATAATATGGTTTAATATAGTGAAAAAGAAAAAGAAGTGTCCTTGGGATGAGTTGGGATAAGAGCAGAGCCTGACACAAAGCACAAGGTTAGATGTTGACCTGATTGAGTAGAGGAGGAAGCATGCAGGGGAAATAGTATGATGTTTAGATCCTCAAATGCTCGAATTATAGGGAACTTTCCCTCTGGTAATACCCCAAAAGTTTGAAGGGTATATTTGTGAAGGAAAATAAACTTCTTTTCCTTTGGGCTGCATAAGCAGATGTGGGCTGGATTTTCCAAAGAGAACCTAAATAATTAGAAATTTTACTGGAGAAAATAAACCTGCTTGGCGCTTGCAGAATAGCAGTTACATTTAATCTTCTGCAACAGAAAGACAGATCGATGATAATCATATGTGTATGTTCCTAGAGTCCAAGACAAAATTCCACTCTTTCTAAATTTTTAAAAAAATGAGAAACCTTTAGAAAGCAAATAAGTAAATGAATTAGAATGACCTCACCATATAGTCAGAATCCTAAACTAGAATCCACTGTAACAGTTTTAAGAAGAAACCATTTGCAAAGCTTGGTGCCTTTTACTACTATTACTAACAAATTAGTCAGAGCACACCTAACACCTCTCTTTGACATGCAGTGTCTCAACACTGCAGCTGAAAACCACTCCTCTGTGTTTAATGCCACGTGTCACCTGTTTGCGCAGCTGTAAAGTTCACGTGGTGGTTGGAGTGAGGAGAATTTCGTCACTGTGATGTTCCTTTGCCAGTCAGAGGTGAACTGCATTCCACACACAACTACTCATTCAATCTCTTTTACTCTCAAGTAAGGAAGAGGGAGATACAGGGAAAACCCACAGAGATAAAGTTCTTCTATCAAAGGGAAGAACATTCCTAGCAATACATTTTTATTTATTTATTTATTTATTTATTTATTTATTTATTTATTTATTTATTTATTTATTTATTTATTTATTTTTTGTGAGGAAGATCAGCCCTGTGCTAACATCTGCCAATCCTCCTCTTTGTTCGCTGAGGAAGACTGGCCCTAGGCTAACATCCGTGCCCATCCTCCTCCACTTTATATGAGACGCCGCCACAGCATGGTTTGCCAAGCGGTGCATCAAGTGCATGCCCGGGATCTGAACCGGCGAGCCCCGGGCCGCCACAGCAGACGCTCGCACTTAATCGCTTGTGGCACCGGCGGGCCCCCCTAGCAACACATTTTGACCAAAGTTATTTCTTCCCATCAATTAAGAAAAAATGGTTAGGGGTGGGTAGTATAAAAAACTACTCCATTACGGTGTATTAAGAGAAGAAATGATGTGATTTACTGGTAAGTCAAAGAGACAGAAGCAAGAGAATTCAGTGACTTGAATTGACATAGGCCAGCAAAATAGGCTTTGTTAGGCTATCCCCACAGAAAATTTATAGGTCATGATATTTTTTTTAGTCTGAAGTAAGACAGCTAAATTGGGGGAAGGGTCTTTAGAACCTTGCTACTCAAAGTAGTCCATGAACCAACAGCAACAGCATTAGCTGGGAGCTTCCTAGAAATGCAGACTGCTGGGCACC
The DNA here is from genome assembly GCF_057802395.1 of Ceratotherium simum simum. Classification (NCBI taxonomy): domain Eukaryota; kingdom Metazoa; phylum Chordata; class Mammalia; order Perissodactyla; family Rhinocerotidae; genus Ceratotherium; species Ceratotherium simum. Next base: position 20,088,828 of record NC_141923.1, on the reverse strand, counting down.
TCCCCAGAGCTTCTAAATTTGAGTCTGCATCATGGCAAGATTCCCCAGGTCATTTGTAAAGTTTAAAAATCACTATCTTAGAAGACTGGGAAGTTTAAGAAGTGTGATTATAGGGCAGATGGTTAATGAGAAGATAAATCCTTGAGAGAGAAAGTGAAACCAGTAAACAGCCATTGATGATTACGTAGCTAGTAACTAAAGTTTTTTTACTTTTTTGCAATTACTGATTATAGCTTTTAGTTGTTTACCCGCCCATTGTTAACTGTGCTGTTTAGGGAATATGCTGTCTGACTCCCACTAGGTTCCTACAGATAACATCTCCATGGCGCCTGCGTCACCATAGTAATGGGTGTCTGAGCTGTTTTTCGGGAATTAGGACCCTCTTGTCCAGTTTAGGCCAATTGAAACTACCTACCCATCAACTGGGCCCAAGCCTCTTTTGATGTCAAGGGGCTAAAAACTCCACCCTCAGATCATGCTAACGCCACCATTTTGTAAACATGCATCCTATGAAGAGGCATGAAGTTTGACTATGCTTGTACAGATCATCGATTACCTCACCACTCCTCACCTCCAATCATCTATCTCCACATTTCAGACCACGTTGCCTCCTAACCTGTAAATATCCCTGAGTCCCCATTTTCTGTGAGGCAGATTTGAGACTCATTCTCCTGCTTCCTTGCTTGGCAGCCTTGTGATTAAAAACTCTGTGTCTGCTGCAATCTCGTCATCTCAATGTTTGGCTTCCTGGTCGACAGGCAAAAACAAACCTGGTTTGGTAACAAAAGAAGAGTTCTGGAACATGTGGAGTGGTCAGGACTGTCCATGAGAACATGCCAGAACTCTCCAAGGGAGCTCCCAGAAGCTATTGTTTGAGTGAGTGAGCAGGAAATGTAGGCAAGCTTCAAGGGTTCTTTGGTAAGCCAAGTAAAGCACAAAAGAATTCAACCTACCATCAATCAGATGTCAAAAAGAGGTAATGGTAATATCAATACCGGCAGCTACAGAAAATATCTTGTGGTAAACACTTAAGCAGACATGAAGAGTATTAGATAAAATTTGGGATTCCCTGTACCCGTATTATTCAACAACTTTACTTGAAGTCCATACTGTGTGCTGGTCATTACGGTAGTTGTATCTGTAGAGAAAGACCAAATCCCCCCCACCACCACCAACTGAGGGCATTTAAAAAGCATTTGGTTTTAGGTCAGGGAATCAATCACAATCAAAATCACAAGTAGACGCAAAAGACCCAATGCTCCTAGGCACACGGCGAAGAGTGGTTGCAAATCCCATAGGGGCAGACGCTTTTGCAATAACTTGTGTTATATGTTGTAATTTTTTGTGTGTATGTGCACTTATAAATTTGTATTCAGTTTGACCACACCATTTTGGGTCTCATCAACATTATTTCTTGTTGTTTCCAAATTCCTAGGTTAGAAATCAAACCCAACCCCCATGCTTTGGGAACTGCCCAGAGTGACTCCAGCAACCATAGGTCTAATCTAGTCTTTCTACACATCTGATTGGACCAAGGGTGGGATCTTTACTCAAACTGGTCCTGTAGGATTCTCTCTTCCAGAGATATGACCCTGAGAATAAGAGGTAGCTACACGAGTGGCCAGAACTGGGAGACATGTAAACTTGGATACTGTCAGGTGGCCATCGTCCACCGTGTGCTTGGAGAAGAGTCCAGTAGGGCAGAAAGAAGCAGATATTAGAGATTATGTGGCCTTGCCAATTCTGCCTCAATTTTTTCTTCAAATGGGGCCTTGCTCCATGCCTTTGTATTCTATAAGAGAAACATATCTCAAGATGAATTCCTTCTTTTAAACTGCTTATATTAACTCCTTAAATTAGTTTTCAGTAGCTTTGGTTTCACTTGCAACAAAAAGAATCTTAACCAAGATGCCCAGTGGCTATGCTGATATGATCATAACATTAAGACAGCTAGACACTAGTAGAAAAGTTACCAATTTGGAAACCAGTACTCACACCAGGTAATGTTCAAGAACCTTCTTTGAAAATGGATCTGTTATTGATTTTGACTGAATATATCAGGTTGTAAATTCTTACAACCAGTGTTCACACTTGGTAATGCCTTTATGGCTACGTCTCAATTCATTTGCAACTGGTCAAGAGCAATGAAACCGATTTCCATTAATGCTGTTCTTGGCTTGTGCAGGTCCAGTGTTTCAGAAACTTCAGTGTACATAACAATCTGCAGGGTCTTGTAAAAAGTCCAGATTCTCAAGCCTCATTCCTTTCATATTGAATCAAAATCTGGGAATGTATATTTTTAACATGTCCCTTGGATGATTCTGATTCGGATAATCCAGGGAACTTATTTCTAGAAATATTTTAGGCTGTGGTTCTTCATTCAGAATTGCTCATAACAATGGTTTGAGAAGATTTTTCAAAATATACAAGCTGAGTGCCCCCTCAGACCTGCTGAATCAGAATTTTGGTCAACATGTATTTGCACAAGATCCCCAGGAGATATTGAAGCACGCTTCTAGTTGAGAACGGCCGATTTGAGGCACTCAAGCGTGATTGATTCAGCTGTGCAGTGAAGGCGGCCTCCTTCCATTTAGATCTACTCTGCAACACCAACAGTGTTTTCCTTCAATGGCCACGTTCAATGTTTAAAATCTTTCAAGTCCACACTACTCAGACTACAGCTACGTTGACCTAATTTAAAATCAACATTTAAAACACTGCCCTTCCTTTATCCTCTGATCAGAAGTGCATTTTTCTAATTTGGAAGCTTGCCTACCACTGTAATTTAAATGGTAAATAACTGGAGATGGAATTGACTTTAGATATGCTCTTCACTTACTTACTTCACTTTGCAGTATATCAACATTCTAAGGAAAGCCAAAAATCTAGACCTCTCCAAACGAGGAGAAAATTGTATTCTCTCTGTCCTACTTTCTGCCACTTGTTTTTTAGAACTTCTTATCTCAAAAGATAAACAAGGTCTCCTTTATATTAGATACCAAGATGAGAGCAAGAAATTGAAATCCACAATACTTTTCAATTGCATAATTTAGCCTTTTAAAAAGCTTTCTTGTGGAACATCATCAATGGATTTTAATGAGTATAAAAAATGCCCAAATTTATGCAAATTTCTAAAGCGCATTGGCATTTGTGTGCAGAAATGGATATACTCTTTGGGGCTTTCTATTACCACCTCAACTTATTGGCTTTTTAATGAGATGAGTCTCCATCATTTACTTAGAATTGATCTTTGAGGAATCCCTGCTACAGAACTAAATGCAGTGGTGCATAAGGATATGTATATGCTTACATGTCTGTATGTGTGTGTGTTGTACGTACATGCGGACATGTAAATTTGTTTTTTTCCAGAATTTTTTATTATAACCAAAACCAAAGAAATGAACAAAAATAAACTAGAAATACTTTGGCTATCCATGAAGAGAGAAGTGATTTGAACATTTTAGTAAATTCATTTCATGAAATAACATGCAGCTATTAAAAAGAAAGTAATGTTCGTAGTCATTGACCTAAGAAGAAGGCTCAATCTGAAATATTAAGTGTAAAAAGCAAGCTACAGAGTAATGTATGTGGTAAAATTGTTAACCAAATAACAACAACAAAATATAGACCTGCTTGTAAGCCTGTATATATTTATACGTGCATAGAAGATATGAGCAAGGATATACACATTTAAACGTTACTTCAAGGAATAAGATTGGAAGGGAATAATATTGTCTTTATACATTTCTATGGAGTTTGGTTGTTGCATGGACCTGCTTTATTTTGTACTTTCAAAAAATGTGACATAGAAAAAAATAAAAAATTATAGACCAAAAGAGCAAAATAGGAAAGGAAGATGAATAAATATTCCTTATAAAAATTAAAAAAAATGGCTAACACGAATAAAATATTCTGTAATACTAGTAATTAAAAATGCAAATTCAAGCAAAGAAATTCTATTTTCTACATCTTAAATTGGAACTCATTATAAAAAGATAATTCTGAAAGCTGATTAAGTCGCTGCGAGAACAGCCCTTGTACACAATGCTAGTGTGTAATTTGGAACAGTCTTTCTGGAAAACAGCTTGAAAATAGGTATCAAGCACATAAAGAGGTTAATATCAGAACCTGTCAAGAAGAAGCTCACATTCTGAAGCACTAGTGGGTACGACTTCAACAGCTATTTTAAGGGGACACCATGCAACCCATAGCACTCACCCAACACATTTTATCATCCAATATCAAGGCAGAGACACAGGGTGCTAACATCTTGTCTCGGGCCCCAGCTTAAGGACCCAGTTCTGAAGATCATTGGAAAAATAGTATCCCGCCTCACTAAGTCAGATAATGAAGTTTCCAAACACAAATCACATCAACCCAAAAGGCAAGCTGTTCCTTCTGGCCAACTTCTTCCCAGTGCCTCGCCCCGCACCAGTGGCATCTGCCTGAAGCCTATGGCTTCTCTCCCAGCCCCGGGGTCACAGAGTGCCTTCATTTGCTCTCTAAGAGTTTTCAGAACAACAAAGGATGTCCCACGTCTTCAGTTCCTCCCAAGTCTGAAGTGTCTGGGGTTTGAACAGTGTCATGGGACACAGTGATGGCAGCCGGACCTCGTGAGGTTGGTGGTGCTGATGTTGGCTCTGCAAGGTTGGCTCAAGGCGCATCTGGATATGGAGCAGTCCTGTCAGCATTGTCACCCACACATGGCAGGAGCGCATGGCAGGTACGGCAGCCAGCGACATCTCCCTTTTCTGTGAGTGGGGGTCTGGGAGCCCATGTGCACTCCACTCTGCCCCTGTTGCACTGTGTCACCCAAATACATATTAAACTCTCAAAATCGCAACAACAACTAAAAAAAGTGTGGGCTGGCAGGCTGGAGACCCAGGAGAGCCAATCATGCAGATGAAGTCCGAAGGAGTCTGCTGGACAATTCCCTCTAGCTTCGGGAGGCCGACCTTTTGGTTCTATTCAGACCTTTGACGGATTGGATGATCCCTCCTCATATTATGAAGGGCAATCTGCTTACTCAAAGTTCACTGATTTAAATGTTAATCTCATTTAAATTAAATTAAATCTCAGAAACACCCTTCAAGTTGACACATAACATTAACTATCACATGTACCGAATAAATCTTGGATATTGTTTCAAGTCACTGTGCTCTAGGTAGGTTAATGCTCTGGCCAGGAGGAGGAGAGTATTAGAGGGCTAGTAGAATTTTCTGTTAAAAGTCGGGAGGAAGTGAAGGCTGGGCTTAGAGAAAAAAAAATAAAGGATGGGACTCCAAGATTGGAGTAAAAAAAAAAAAAACAAAACAAGGAAAGAGTACCTATATTTGAGATTTTAGAATACAAATAGAAGGAAGAGGGAAGCTTGCTTACCAGGAAAAATCTAGTAAGACATTTGCAGAAACCTTGAGGAGGCAGCAATCACACTGTGGCAAGAGATTGCCAGGGAGGCTAAGTTATTTCAGCCCTCATGGATCCCTTATGCAATAAGACTCCCCATCAAGGGCAATATATATCTTTTAAGAGTAGGGTAACATGGGCAATTTCATGGAATTGCAGAATAAGGGAATAAGTCCTTGGGTTAACATAGCAATTTCTGCACCAAACTGTATCTTCACTAATCAAGTGTAAGTAACCAGCTAATGCAGTTACGAAAATCAATCTCAAATGTGCATCCTACCATTTGGATTAAATTTAACGCAGTGCTATGTAATTAGCAGACACTGTTGACTGTGGATTGAACATGTAATTGACGATTTGATATTACAAGTGATAGTACTGGCCAAGAAAAATTTTCCAATAAATTCAGCAGCACAGGTTCATCAGCTGTATTTTTCTCAGTTTTACAGTTTACATAAAGTAGGCACCATCATAGCCAATCAAAAATCTGTTGAATTCCTGAGGTAAGACTGTCATAGTCTTTTAATTAGTTTCTCTTTGCACAGTCCTTTCTGTGAACATATTTTAAAACTTTCCCCTTTATCACATCCATACCGCTAATTAATAGTTAGCAACTTCCCTCCTGCCTCAAATTAAAATCTATACCAAAGAGAATCAGTATTGAAATAGCTAGAACTTCCAGCAAACTGCCCTGCCAACATTTTGAAATACCATCTCTGGGAAGACTTTTTGTGGGTGGAGCAACAAAAATATAATAGCCCTTCTCATTTAGGGTGAGATAAATTACATTATTTGGAGGTCGTTTCTAGCTAAGAACACTATTCTATGGGAAGTTATGTGAGCGCTTGAGTGAGTATGTATGTGCGTATGCTGTGGACACATTAATGTTGACTTTTCAGAAAACATTATCATAACTACTTATTGAGCTTCTAACACATGATATACTTACATTTCACGAAACAATGTCTGTAAACCAAACTGCAAGGAGGTATTAAAATATGTGTTCTCTTTAAATTTAATCCTCAGTGGAAATCCATTAGGAGATATTTTCCCTAATTATGAATGAGGAAACTGAGTCTCAAAAGAATTAGCAACTTTTCCAGGATCCCACAAGTCTATTTGTTTCTAAGGCCCATGTTCATCCCACTCGACCAGGGGTCAGACAAATTCAGGCCAAATTTGGCTTGCTGCCTGTTTTTGCAACTAACATTTTTGGAGCACATCCATGTTCATTCATTTATATATGGTCTATGACTGCTTCCACACTATAAGGGCAGAGTCCGGTAGTTGGAACATAGACCATGTGCTGGCAAAGCCTCAAATATTTACTACCTGGCCCTGCATAGAAAAGTTTGCTGACTCCTACACTAGACTATGCAGTCTGCTTCATGTTTGGGCTACTTTCAACACATGAGGATATGTCAATGCAAAATAACCAATAACCACTCTATAGATAAGAGAGATATGGTGAGTTTTACTTGAGCCAAACTGAGGATTATAACCTGGGAAGGCTTTTCCAAAAAGGAAGAAAGTGTTCTGGCGAAGCATGGTTTTCAGTATAGACATATATCTTTTTAGAACAAAGAACATATATTAAACATGCCCCAGATACATATTCATCAAAGTTTCGAAGAGGTATTCAGTTGCAAATTAACAGGTCAACATGACCCTGATGTCCAGAAAGGGACTAATACTGCTTTACCAACGGGGCGTAGGAGGGGAAGTATGCATTCTTATCTTAAGAGAGTGCATTCTTCACTTTAATGGTTAAAGCAGATGTACAATGTATGTTTGATAGGCCAAAGCCAGGCTTTTTTTAGTTCAAGTCGAATCAGTTTTGAATCAGAATAGTTAACCCATATACTCCAAAATGTGAAAATCTCTTGTCAGATATGACTAGAATTTCCATTAATATGATCAGTAAGGACAAAGAAATAAGATACAAACTTTGGCTCTCGTTATAATTTCTCAAATACTTGATAAATAAGGTTTATCCATTTCTGCTTCTCTGGCTTCTTTGTTATAAATAAAATAAACTTGTTCAAACTTAAGTCAAAGAAGTTTTTAGATAGATAATAGCTCCCAAATCAAAACAAAGACTAGAGAACAAGGCTTTCGAGGGACCAAAGATGGTGAGCTATGCTGAAGCTCTGGCCACAGGACTCCTCTGTGGGGCACTGCTTTTCATGCTCTCATCCCTGAATGTTCCAGCACTGCATCCAGGGATAAACATTGCTGCTCCTCTCCATACTCTGCTCAGCAGGAGAAAAATTCTTCAACCGAGCCTCAAGATTTGAGGCCCAGGTAGGGCATCTGAACATTTGTATTGGGATAACACAACTCTCTAGTCACCAGGAGTGCAGGGAAGGGGTATGTATTTCCACCACTACCATTTCCATCAGTGTCTGTAGGGAAGGGCAGAACATAACAAAAGGTATCTCCCAAATCAGAAGGGGATCCAAATGATGAGCAGGAAATTCAGCAACAGTGCATTATACCATCCCTTTGACACCCTATCTTGATCTTTCTAAATATCTACTGGCTAAAATACAAATACTCCCCCTTTCTCAACTGTGGGTAGAAATAAGAAATGTTAATATTAAGCCCAACGTTTCATAGTTGTGGAGGTAGAACACACACACGAATTCTTCCAGATTCTTCCCTTTTGTAGTTTCCGGACATGCCCCAAGGGTATCATAGCATATTCATGAACAAGTATATTACCTTCTCCTGCAAGTGGTTACAAAGTTACCTTAGCTTCTCTCTGTGCTGATGTTTCATAATCCCTTGGTGTCACCATTCTTGTCACTAGGTTGCTCTAAGACATGCTCCTTTCACTTTGTTCCTTCTGTCAGATCTACTTCTAGATCATCACTCCATGCTCCCTTGGCCACCATCTGCATGGATGCCATCTGTCACCTTGGGGCCATGCTCCAACAGCTCCACTCAAGCTGCCATCAGCATTGTTAAACTTCCTGCTTTGTAGCCTCCACTTCCAGCTCCGTCTAGCTGTTGCTGCGTGGATATTTGGCTCCTTGCTGATCTCTCTTTGGTCCATTTAATTGATGGCCCACTGGTGGCTGCTCACCCTCCCTCCCCCACTCCCTGTAAATAAGTAGGGAAACAATACCCTTTTCTTTGTATAAAGGTTTTCAATAACAAGTGCTTAGATATTGAGATTTAAAATTCTTAGCTTGGTTACACAACTTATTTTTTCCCCTAGATTGTGCCCACTGAGTTCAGTGGCTAGATTGAGTTTGGTTCAAGTACCAACGAGCACACAATGCTCAGAGCCATTAACCAACTCTGATCCTCGAGCTCTGTGGTTGATTCTAAATTCTATTGGATTCTTTTCCTAAAAGAGAATTCTTTTCAGAGTGTCCTATAATCCTCTCTGAAATTCCCCCTTATCAATTAAGCTTCAAGTCCTGGAAAGTCTCTGAATATGCATAAAACCCAATCACTTGCACTCTTCAAATTCTTTTACTGGAAAGCTCCTTTGCCTCTCTATAAATTAGTTAATTCAAATATACACCTGGTGTGGAGAAAACTCTGAATCACATCTCTAATCCCTGTTCCCTCAATCAGGAAATTCTTTCTGAAATCTCATATTTATGTTTTCCTTCATTGGATCTTGGATTCTTTCTGCTGAGACTTTTTAAACATCAACAGAGAATTGGTAATCTTTCCATCTTTTATCTCTTCCTTCCACTTACTCAGAAATAAAGATTAAGGATTAAAAAATAGTTAATTCTTAGAGAGAGCTTACTATGTGCCAGGAATTATTTTAAATATTCCACATAAATTACCATTTTAGCCCTCAAGGAAATACTATAAGCTTAGGAGCTAGGTACTATTATCGCTATCCCCATTTTCCAGATGGTAAAGTTAAGGCACATGGACTGTATGTGTAACATAACATATATTTAGTCTCTGGCCCTGGTTCCTGATAATATTCAGTCTCTGCTCCCATTTCCTGGCACATAGCTCCTAAAATTCTTGGAATATCAAAAGTGATGTGTCTTTTTATATGCTAATGAATGACTGGTGGCTGGGGGCTCCAGGATAGCCTAAGGATGGGGGCTGGTTCCCAGAGGAACTAACCATGTGATTAGAGGGTTGGAACTTTCAGCCCCACCCCCCAACCTCCTGAAGGGAGAGGGTCTGGAGTTTGAATTAATCACCAGTGGCCAATGATTTAATCAATCATGCCTAAGTAATGAATCCTCCATAAACATCCTAAGTGACAGAGTTCAGAGAGATGGGTTGGTGAACACCCAAAGTGCTGGGAGAGTGGAGTGTCTGGAGAGAGCATGGAAACTCCCTGCCCTTTCCCCTATACCCTGCCCTAGGCATTTCTTCCATCTGGTGGTTTCTAATGTTACCAAACCATGTTCTGTTTGCCTGTTGCACAATGTACCAATCACTGAGACAACAAGTTTGCAGCAGAGAAAGGATTTATTCACAAGGCAGCCAAGTGAGGAGATGGGAAAACAAATGTCAAATCCACCTCCCTGAAAAATGGGGATTAGGGATGTTTGTGGGATAAGGGGGCAGGGTGGTTTGAAGTGTGGGAATACATGATTAGAGGTAAGGAGAAGTGAGGTAATCAATGATCTGTGCAAGCATAGTCAAGATTCATGGCTCTTTGTAGGATGCATGTTTACAAAATGGTAGCATTGATTTGATCTGAGGGTGGAGTTTTCAGCTTCCTGACATCAGGGGATCACTTATCAGACACCTACACAGACCCAGTTGGTGGGTTGGTGGTCTCAATTGGCCTGAACTGGGCAAGGAATCAGTTGACTCCCAGTTCCTGAAAAACTTAAGCATCTGAATGGTGACCCAAGTGGCAAAGATGGTATCTGTAGGGTGAGTTTTAGTAATGCCTTATCTAACTACTTTTGCAAACAGACACCAACTAAGTATAGTTTAAAGCAAGTTGACACCTGGTTTCACTGAGTTGTATTCTTTTATAATAAACAGATAATTTAGCAAGTAAAGTGTTTTCCTGAGTTTGGTGAGCCATCATGAGTTCTGCTAGCCATTGTAGCAAATTGTCAAATCTTAGGAAAGGATCATGGGAACTCTAATTTTGTAGCCAAGTAGGAAGGAAGGTGTGGGTAACAACAACTAAAATTGGCATCTGAGGTGCTGGGGGCAGTTCTCTGGGACTGAGCCCTTAACTTGTGGGATCTGATGCTAACTCCAGGTAGATAATGTCAGAATTGAACTGAATTGTAGGACACTCAGTTCTTGTCTACAGAGAATTGGAGAACTGCTTGGTGTGGGAAAAAATCCCCCCACACTTGATGGCAAGAACTATAGAGAATAGAGTATGGAAAAAGTGTGTAAAGAGATAAACAGTGTGAGTGTTTTTCTTTCAGTACAGCACCATTTGAAGTCACCCTATTAGTATGTGGCAGAGTCAGAAACTGAACCCATGCATTCTGACTCAAGAGTCTATGCTTTTTTTTTTTTTTTTTTTGCTGAGGAAGATTCGCCCTAAGCTAACATCTGTTACAAACCTTCCTCTATTTTGTATGTGGGCTGCTGCCACAGAATGGCCACCAACCAGTAGTGTAAGTCCACACTTGGGAACTGAGCCCAGGCCACCAAAGCGGAGTGCATTGAACTAAACCACTAGGCCACTGGGGCTGGCCCCAGAGTCTATGCTTCTAAACACTATATTTACTATTGTTAGTAATAGGTGCTTCTCAAAGGATAGGTAAAATTTGTCCTTCAATTGCTTAGCTTAATTCACTCTACATTACTTTTATTTTAATATCAGTGATGAGGATGCAATTTTTTTGATATAGTAAATTTTATCTTTTTCAGTACCTAATCAGTATGTATAAGCTATTTCATAGTTGTTTGATAAGTACTCTAATTTATATTATTATTTTTGTTTACTTACATTTTCATGTATGTTATTTGTTTCTTATTTATGTACAGATATATTTTAAAATAAAGTTCAGTTTCAACCAAATCTCATTGGATACCTTGTTAACTATTGAATTCCAAATGCTCAGCACTGTTCCTAGAACATTTTTTGTGCTCAATAAATATTTATTGAATAAACATATTAATTAATTAACAGTTCCAGGCACTGTGATATATGCTAAGGTTAAAAAGATAAAATGAAGGCTGGCCCAGTGGTGCAGTGGTTAAGTTTGGCATGCTCCACTTTGGCAGCCTGAATTCACAGGTTCGCATCTCAAGTGCAGACCTACACTGCTCATCAAGCCATGCTGTGGCAGCGTCCCATATACAAAATAGAAGAAGATTGGCACAGATGTTAGCTCAGGTCCACTCTTCCTCAAGCAAAAAGAGGAAGGTTGGCAACAGGTGTTAGCCCAGGGCCAATCATCCTCACCAAAAAAAAAAAAAAAAAAAAAGATAAAATGAGATGTGGTTCTTGACTCCAAAAACCACATGAGACAGACATATGAAAAGAAAGATAATAGTGCAATGTAGTAAATACTGAGATGGGTAAAGTCAGAACACTAGGGAACATGGAAGGCTGATGCATATTTGTGCTTCTATGCCACTTAAGGAAGCAGAGATTTTAAAAAATGAATCACAAAGCTTTAGTTTCTATGTGTGCACAGACATATTCCTTTTTTTCTTTCTGTTTCAAGATGACTTTGTTAATAGTACCACTATAATGTCTGCGAATAACTAAAGAGAGATGGATTTGCCCTGATATGCTTTACAAATTGAAACATAAGTGGTCAGCATGTTGTCTGTTTAGTATCTGTATCCACAGTCTTGGGATCTTTTGATCTTTGTAGCAATGATTAATTATCCTTTAATAGCCAAAAGAAAAGCTCCGTTCCAAAGGGAATGTTTTAGATCTATTTCAGCTTGATTCACACTTAAGCTTTGTTATCTCTCTCTGCCAACAATACTTCTCTGCCTAACTTAATGTTGGGTGTTTTCTCCAGCCCACCCTGGCTTTAGTTAAAGGCATATCCTTGCTCTTCTCTTGGCCAACATACTTCTTGATGCACCACATTCTGTTAGAGTATCTTGTTGGCCAAGACGATACATTCTGTTAATCTATTTTGAGTGGAGATACCTTTACCAAGTACCTCCTGTGTGCTGTGGGAAATAAAGAAGAAAAGAAATTCTGGCCCCGTCCTCAAATATTTGACATATATCTAAAATGACAAAATTTGTGTTCAGGAAACAATTGCAGAACAACAAAAGATAATAAGCAATCAAGAGGTAAAATGTGTGGAGCAGTTACTAAATGTCATAAGGAAAACTTTTTCTCACATTGTAATCAAACTACTGACAACCAAAGGCAAAGGAAAAAACCTTGAAAACAATCAGAGAAAAAAGATATTATCTACAAGGGAACAATGATTTGAGTGCCTGTAGACTTCTCATCAGAAACCATGAGTCAGAAGGAAATGACAAGACATTTATAAAGTGTTGAAATGAAATAAAAGAACTATCAACCTGGGGGCCGGCCCGGTGGCACAGCGGTTAAGTGCACGCGCTCTGCTGTGGTGGCCCGTGGTTCGCAGGTTCGGATCCCGGGCGTGCACCAACGCACCATTTGGCAAGTCATGCTGTGGTGGCGTCCCATATAAAGTGGAGGAAGATGGGCATGGATGTTAGCCCAGGGCCAGTCTTCCTCACACACACACACACAAAAGTACTATCAACCCAGAATTCCATATTCTGCAAAAATATCCTTCAGAAATAAAGGCAAAATAAAGGAAACTGAAAGAATCCACTGCCAACAGAACTACTCTAAAAGAATTGCTAAAAGAAGTTCTTCAAACAAAAGGATAGCGAATCCAATATAAAACTTGAAACTTCAGAAATGAAGGAAGAGCAAGAGAAATGATAAATATCTGGGCGAGTTTCATAGATTATTCTTCTCTTGAATTCCTTAGAATATATTTGACAATTGAAGGCAAAAGTTAAAACATTTCCTCCTGGAATTTTTAATGCACATTTGTGTAATGTATAAGATTACTGTAACATAAAAGGAGAGGGTAAAAGGACCCATACTATGGCAAGATATTTTCATCCCACTTGAAATGGTAAAATATTGATTCTAAGTAGAATATGAAAAGTATGATTTTTTAAATTACAATCTCTAGAGCAATCACAAAAATAATTATTAAAAAAGATGCAGTAAAAAATGTACTAGAAAATTTAAATGAAATACAATAAAAAGTCAGATAACCCCCTAAAAGGTATGAGAATGAAAAACACAGAGTACAAACAGAAAGGAAATAATAAAATGGTAGACCTAAATTCGAACATATCAAAAATTACATTAAATATAAATGACCTAAATAGACCATTTAAAAGACAGAGGGTGTTAGAATGGATTAAAAAAGCTCAATTATATGTTGTATAGAAGAAACTCACTTCAGATATAATTAGGTGGTAAGATAAAGATAAAAGAATAGAAAAGGATATAACCACAGAGACCATAATGAAAAGCTTGAGTGCCTACTTTAACATCAGACAAAGTAGACTTCAGAGCAAGGAATATTACTAATGACAAAAAAGTGATCATTGCATAATGATAAAAGGGTCAGTTCATAAAAGGACACAACAATCAAAACCAATAAATGCACATGCACCTATATGAATCTAGATGTATTAAAATTCATAGAACCATATACCAAAGAGATAAATCCATTTCACTGGATGATAAATTAAAAATAATAAAATAAAATAAAATGCTAAACACTGCATTCAGACTTTTCTCAAACTGTTCTCAAGTCCGTGGATTATCCCACCACTCCTACATACACATTATATGCCCATAATTCCCGATATATATCTTCATTTTTATCTCCTGTTACTGGAACAGACATTTTATCTGCCTAGATTCTTTCATTCTCCACCTGACAAATGTTGAAGTCAGAATAGGAGTCATTTTTTTGGGAAAAGGGGAAGTTTTTGGAAGAGAATTCTTGAGAGTTGTAGGGCACTGGTAATGTTTAATATCCTGGTCATGGTGGCGTTTATACAGGTGGATACATTTTCTCTAAATTAAGTAATCTGTGCTCTTTTCTACATGCAAAAAAAGTTTGAAATAAAAATTTAAAAAAAAAATCAAAAAACAATGAATTCTCATCCAACATTTAAAACCCATGTAAAATGTTAAATCCCCTGAAGCTTTCCCCAATTTCCTGGAGAGTAGTCACTCATTTTAATGCACCTATAGCAGTGTGAACCATGCCTCAATTGTAAAGCTTGTCATATTCTATTAGAATCATTTGTGTGTGTGTGTGGGTGTGTGTGTAGGCACACATGTGTATGCGTGTCTCCCTCACTGTCCTGACTAGAAATAGAGTGTTTAATCTTCCAATTCTTGGCACTCTGCAAGCACATGGCTGTCACCAAAAATCATGTATTGAATGAACATTGAAAAAGAAAGTATGTAGAATTACTGTGTCTAGTAATTGTCCACATAGGCCCTGGTTTCTTGCTCCTAGCGTCTCACCACTGGCTATTCTTTCCCAGCTTGAACATACTTGTTGCTGCATTATCTAAACTCTTTTTTTTCCCCTTTGATTCTTTGCTTGACTGCCAATAACAATTTGATTCATTTATAAATGCCATGAAACCTGTCTCAGTGGCATGAGATATGCACAGAGGATATGTCCTAGCAGAGGTATCTCATAAGATTATTGAGATGAGAGTATTGGTGAAGAGAAACTTAATAATCCAGTGTCTCACAATTTTATATGCAGGGTCACTGGACTATCCTTAAGTTGTTTGATTTCTACGACTTTTTGGAATGGACTTCCTTTAGGTGTGGACTCTGGGCAAAACATTTGTTACAGCTAACCTTACCTGGAAGGTGAAATCATTGTGAACTTAAAAATGCCTAACCCAAGGGCAGGCCCGGTGGCATAGCAGGTAAGTGCGCACCCTCTGCTGCGCTGGCCTGGGGGTTCGCAGGTTTGGATCCCCGGGTGCACAACGACGCACCACTTCTCAAGCCATGCTGTGGCAGCATCCCATATAAAGTAGAGGAAGAAGGGCACAGACGTTAGCTGAGGGCCAGTCTTCCTCAGCAAAAAAAGGAAGATTGGCAAGAGATGTTAGCTCAGGGCTCATCTTCCTCACACACACACACACAAAACGCCTAACCCAGTTCTTTGCTGAGATTGCTGTAGTTGGTGATACTGTAGTATTCTATTGAAAAATCCTGGTATGGATTTAACTTGCCAACCCCCCCATTGATTCATAGCCATGATTAATCTCTACTGTATTAATTTGGTGATTTTAGGACCAACAGTCTTATCAGCCATATTAATTTTAATTGATATAGACAGTGTTCATTTTTCTACTTGTCTGACTCCTGAAAATCATTATTTAGGGATGATCTCAATTGCAAAGAGAAGAAATATGCTTGAAGGAAGCTATGTGCTTCCGCTCGACTACAAGAGATGAAGAAAAGATTTGACTCATATCAACTCTACTTATTTCCATGAAAACTAGTGTCCTTTGACCTTTTATTTCTATACCTCCATAAATTAATCTGTCATGGGTTAAACTGTTTTTTTTTTTGTTTGTGTGTTTGGTCTATATAATCAAAGAGAGATCAAAGGGATAAACTTTTTCAAGTGACTATTGATGCCCATTCTAACTAAATAATCAGGTTAAGAAGGATTAAACTTCCAAAGAATAGGAGTTGAGATACTTCAACAAATTTGATGAGCCACAAACTGTAAATTTACAACAGAAGTTGGACTCATCTTGGTTCTCAAGCTCTAATGTAATGTCCACAAGTTATATAAAATTTTAAGCAATTGCAGAATCCCATGTAGAGAGCAAGGACATGCTTCAAACCTGAGTCACCTGCTTTTTTGCGTTAAAAAAAGAAGGAAATAAATGCTGGCTACCAAGCTGGTTAATATGTATAGTGCGTTTTTAAATGAATGCTTAAAAGGAAAAATAATAATTAGAATAACAATACTAAGCTTTTAGAAAATGCTTTTTATCTTCAAAGCATTTCACAAAAGTGTATGTAGTTAATCTCTGTGCTCTAAAAGCAACTTGCCAAAATATTTTGTTTTACAACAGATGCATTTCAGAAGGATTTTGCTCATCTTTATATTTTCTTGGGCATAACTCCGTATGTTTAAAAAAAAAAATGGGAGGTAGAAAATAAAATCCATCAAAGCTTTCTTTTTAATGCAAATAAGCTTGTTTCTATTCTTTCTAGAGGAAAGAAGTGTTCAGTTGAAACTGACTATAGCCCAATTCTGTTGAATCTGTGTAATAAGGTCATTTTGTGTAGGACTGAGGTTCAGCTGTTCTATGTCTCCACTCAGGTCCAAACAAATGGAAATAGGCTTAAATGGCAAAGGACTAAGTAAATACATTTTTAGATCTTACTGCTGTGCAAGAATTAAATTCACTGAGAATAGAAATCTTTACTGAAAGTTGTAATTTAGTGGAAACTGAACTGGACCTTATTATTTTGATAGAGTTGAATCCTTCTTTCCAACTGCTTCTGGAAATGTAGTTTCAGAATAATCCAGAGCTGACCCTACAGGAAAACACACAAACATTAAGTGGAAGAATCAGAGCAGGGACTGCCTGCAGCTGACTGGGGAAGGAGGTGAAGTGCCCAGCACCTCTGCTCTCTGTCTCATCACCCTGCGTTTAATGAGATTCCCGTTAACACCTCTCCTCCAAACTGTACAGTGACACAAGATGCCAGCCCAGCACTCCTTTCCTTCAGTTCCTTTCTTCCTTTTTATTTAAAAAAAATTACATCAGCAATGCATGTTGATTGTTGAAAAAATTAAATTTACAAAGGTAAATAGGAAGAAAAGAAAAACAAAAATCTCCCTCATCCCTGTCAAAGATAACAGTACTAAATTCTTCCAAATCTTTCCAATGAAGAGATACCTTATTTAACAAAAATAAGTTCTCACTATATCTGTGTAATTTAACGTTTTTTAAAACCTAGTACATCTCCTTGTATTTTTCATGACAATATAAATATATACACCATGGTCCTAATTTTTATGTGGCATTTTATTTCTTAATGTCTCTTACCAAATGTAATGATCCCTAAATTTACCCTATGATAAAAGTCACCTAGAGGACTGCTTAAAAATATACAATCATACAGTCAGAGCCCTATCCTAGGTGTACTGCATTAGAATCTTCTGAAAAGGCTCTTAAGAATCTCTCTCTTTGTTGTTTTTTTTGGTGAGGAAGATCAGCCCTGAGCTAACATCTGTTGCCAATCCTCCTCTTTTTGCCTGAGAAAGATTGTCCCTGAGTTAACATCTGTGCCAGACTTCCTCTATTTTGTATATGGGATGCTGCCACAGCATGGCTTGATGAGCGGTGTGTAGGGCCGCACCTAGGATCCGATATGCCTGGGATCCGAACCCATGAACCCTGGGCTGCGGAACAGGAGCACGAGAACTTAATCACTACACCACCGGGCTGGACCCCAGGAATCTCTATTTTTAGCAGGCTCTCCAGGGTATTTGAGAAACACCAATTTAAGTCATGTTTTGTGTGTTTGTTTAATTCCCATTAAAAGGAAAAGAACTCTCCAATATTATATTTATTCATCACGTCGTAGCTTGATTGTTTTCTTAGTTTAAATTCAAAGAAGTGAAATTACTTCCTCACATAATATGCACATTTTAAATCTTTTAGCATATATTGCCAAATTATTCTTAACCAAGCTATAATAATTTATGTCTTTACAACTACACAGAGTACAACACTGGTTGTCAGGATCAAAGGTAATTGGCTGCAAGATGTTTGTATGTGCCCTCCTTTGCTGGCACTGTGCTTTCAGAACAGGTAATGAGCAGGAACTTTCATCTTCTAAACAGTTATAAATAAGACTTGACCTCTGTAACTGGCAGTGAAAATTTGGGGATGGATTCTAAAACAAGTCAACTCATTTTGTAGTAAGTATCAAATATGTAAATTAGAAAAGAAATTTTTGTTTACTTTCCTTTTTCAAAATGTTCATATTTTAAATATTCACTATGGAATTTTGAAAGTAGAAATGTGACAACTCTTTTAATCCAGTATTCTTTAAATTTGGTTATTTGTTAAACAATATGGGGTACTTATTTTAAAAACAGATTTCTAAGCTCACTTGAATTAGTGGAAGGAGGTTTCTGGAAGCCTGCGTTTTTCTCAACCTCCTTAGATGTTTTTTGTGCACAGTCAGGCCAGAAAACCCCTGCTCTGGCCCACATTTTCGATTTTGTGGATGAGAAAAACCTCCAAGGGAAATTTATTGTTTGGCCCTATGGCAGATGCAAGGGAGTGACAGAGCTGTGATTAGAAGCTGTGTCCCTATCTCTGGATAGAGTGTGCTTTCTGCTATTTCACTGGACCTATAATTAGGTCTATGCATTTATTCAGAAAATAGACCTTTTTATTAAAATGCTACAAATAAAAGCTACTGTTTCACAAATTCAATTGTACTTATACATATAAAATTTGATAAAGTAGGTGACACTGCTTTAATAACCAATAAAATAGTCTTTAACCTAATGCTTTTAGGTTTTATAATAAATATAGCTTCCCTATTAATGGAAAATAAAGACAAATATTTCAGAACTTTATCTCTACATAGAGTATGTTACATAACTGCCCACTTTTTCTCCAAAGATCCCTTGTTTAAAATTTGTCCTTACAATTCTTCTGAATACATAAATGAGAAAGCCTCATTTCTGTGCTAATGGTCTTTAAAGATTTTCTTTCGTAGTTTTTCAACTCTTCCTCTAACCTGAGCACGTTCACGACCCTGGAGGAACCAAGAAGCAGCAGGAAGGAGGGAACAGGGAGGCTTTTAAAGAGCATCAAATATATGAAACCTCAATTACTAAGCTTAAAATCTTTAAGTGTTTCTCTATTCTTGATTACCAAGTAAGTTTATTTGGAGTGCATGGTCTTTCTTATCTTTCATACTTTAAAGTGATTCTAGACTGAATTATATTACCAAGTTAGATAGGTTCCTAAACAAATACATATAATTTTTTTCTAAGAAAAGTTCTCAAGTTACACTTAGTCTGCATAAGCAATTTGACCTGCTCACTTGGGCTCACTCAGGTGAAACCCTCTTTTTTATGATATATATCTCCCTAATGCTACAGAATTTAGGAGCATTTCAATTTCGAGACAATATTACCATTACTTTTATCCTTCTCAAAAGATTAGTATTCTGAATCGGAATTTCCCATGGTTGATATCACCCTGACCAACTACTGTCCTCCTTCTGAGTGATAAATAGTATTTTTTTTATTTTTACCACTGCAAAGTGCTTCCTCGATACTCCCTTTTGGAGAAACAAGTTTATTACATGAACTTTCCAAAATTTAACTTGTTGAAGACATGAGGTACTTTAATTTATTCAAGTTTAAAATTTTAAAAAACATTATTTTCATCAAGATTATGTGTGCTTGTGTGTGTGTGTGTGTACAGATAAACAGCATCAAGAAAAGAAACAATTTATTGGAGGAGTTGGGCCTTTATATATGCATGCTGAATAATTTCTCATTTTTAATGTAGTATGTACGTCAGAAAAATACATATGTTATGTGTATGTGTATATGTAAACACAGGCAGATAGATTGACAGGTAGATTTTTATTAAGCTAGTTCTTGAAATTGAAATAAAATATTTTGAACACCTAACAGACTCAAAGGCATCAATTAGATGTTGCTCAAGCCTCTTAAATTCACTAAGCTAAAAACTGAGTCCTCCCTTTGCCCCATTACATCCCGATTTACTTCTTATATTGTAAATTTCTATAAGCAGCGTCAGCATTGTTCACGGTGCTCTCTCCAACACATGGAGAGTCATCAAGTCCAAAGATTTTAATTCCTAAATATTCCTCATGGCTAGACTTTTACCCAATTACCCAATTTCAAAATCCATGGAATATAAATTTTGGGGGATGTTAATAGGTGTTACCTAAACCACCACAACAAAAAAAAAAGAGAAGAAAGAAGAAGAAAAGGAGAAGAAATTACATTTGGAAAACACAATGTTAAGCAAATGAAATATATTTCTGAATTTCAGGTTTTGATGGAAACTTTAAAGAATTAAAATCCAGAATAGTGACCATTTTTAAATTAGTTTGATCAAAGAACTGTTTTACTGAAATGTTCTGGGAAACCCTGTTTAGTCTATTCCCTTATTAACTCTATCTCCACCACCACTCAAATCATCGTGGTCTTTTACTGGTTTCTGCTGAGAGCTCTCAACTATTATCCTTGACTTTCTCCCTATACTGGTCCCAGCCTACACCTCCCAGGCCTCACTCTAATTCCACGCTTCCCAATGCTGTCAGATTGAACTTTCTGAAATCTGTATCTGCTCTTAAAATCTCTCCATAGCATTAAAGACAAACTCCTTCATAGTCTCCACATCTTTGCTTCTTCCCTGGGTACAGCCTCACCAAACTGTTTTCGGTGCCAAGAATGCCCTGTGCTCTTTCGTTCTCCCGTATATGTGCACACTCTACTCCATGGTTTCTCAACCCTATGCCTGTCTAGCTGATGCTCATCCTTTATGAAATGCCACAGGAGGCCTTTCTTGGGGGATATTCTCTTGAATAGTTCCCAGTCCTCCCAAGTCTGAGGGGGCGTGCCTTCTCCATCTCAGCATGTTACCACACCCTGACGTACCCCACAGCACTGAGCACTGAGTGAATTCTAATTGTTGATTTACTCATTTATTTTCCCCCGCCAACGAGCTTGACATTCACCTTTATGTCTGCAAAGTGACTAGCATCAGTAAATGTTCCAAAAAATTATTAATTGGCAAATTAATTAATTTCTACAACATCTAAAAATATCAGCCCCAGCATGAAGGTGGGTCCCTCAGGATTCCAGTGTCAAGAAACACTGTGGGGCAGGCAGTGTAGACGAGTGACACAAAGCTGGGGAGCCAGCTGTCAGTTGTCACAGCTCTGTCATTTACTATGTGCGACTTGGGGCATGTGACCTGACCTCTTCATACCCGATTTCTACTTTTTTAAAAATATATATAGGTTATGGATAACATTAACAACCACATTTTAGGATATATATGAGGATACAATAAGTTAATAGAATAGTACCTGGGACATAGTAAGTGTTTATTAAATTTGTGGATCCCCATGTTGTTCCGTTTTGTTTTTGCCAGGGCATTGGAAGGCATCACATTTAAATTCTCATTTAAATAGGCAAAGTATTAAACATATTATTAAAAATTAACTCTGTTCCATTCTCTGCTAGGTATTAGTAGAGAAAAAGTGATGAATATCATGGTTTTTCCCAAGAATACACACACACACACACACACACACACACACACACAGAGGCATGCCTTAAATAGTTTCCCCAGGATTATGTCTTCATTTTTCTTGTATGAACTTCCTCTTAGATATCTTTCAGGGAACCTATTTAATAATTTTTCCAATGGGTGTTGGTTAAAGATACTGATTCCAAATTTCTGGTGGGGGGGTGGTAGAGATGCACAGGAAGGATGTGCTTTACACTCCAGATAATTCCTAGTTGCAGTGATGTTTGAGAATGGTTTTAGAGCTGTAAATCTGGTTTTTAACCACCTTCTCTCTATATATAGGTTACCTTAACTCTGTCTTCTTGATTGATTCTCTCCCTCCACCACCATGGCCCTAGACGCTTCTATCCCAATCCCTCTAAGCATTAGTTCAGAGGCCAGTCAGATATCTGACCTGTATCTCCCACCCAGCCCAAGTCAAAACCCCAGATCATTACTATGACCAAACTTTTTGTTTTCTGGAAGCAGAGATAGAACAGAATATCCCTGAATTTCTTTTAAATTTTCCAAAATATTCCTGCTCCTTACCAAATCTTATCAAAATAAGGCTACTAATCTCTTTTTTCCCTAAAAGATACGTATTTATTGTGAAAACAATAACTTAAAAATCCTCACTCTGTTGTACCTTGCCATTTACATAAAGGGATCTAGATGGAAACAATCCAGTTTAATTAGAAGAAAGCCAGCTGTGGTAGGATTCTGACCAAGTTGTGGATCTGAGTTTTCTCTACACGTTTAAAGACATTAATAACTGAAGATTTCTGCTGTTGACTGTTTTCAACGGAATAGTTATAGTTCAGCGTTCTTTATACATAACTGTTTTTCCGGACCTTCCTTGCAATTCATCAATTAGCATGCCCAGTCAGAGGTTCCCTTCTGCATTCTGGCCTGGACTTGGCCTAGTGCATTAGGTTCTGTCATGTGGTGTCTTTTTTCTCTAAGAACAATCCAGCTTCCACCTTACAGCAAAATGATCCACAAGGAGACCACATAGCTCAACAAGCTTTCCTATGGATTTCAAGTAGGCCTTTAAGGGGCTTTTCCAGTTAAATCCCTCAGATGATCAGTGGCTGCAATCAAAAACAAAGAGAGATCAAATTAAAATACAGATTACTTCTTTGGGCAGAGAATACTGGTTGTGCTTCAATATCCATTCTTTTCTTCTACAAATTAATAGAACTTTTGATTTTTTAGCTAGGTACATAGCTCCCAAGCAATTAGACCATTTCCTTGCTTCTTGTACCGCTAGATATGGATATCTGATTAAATTCTGGCCAAAGGGTGATAAGTGAATGAGTTATATGAGAAGTTTTTTTTTTTTTTTTTGATGAGAAAAATGATGTATACCCTTTGTCTTTGATTCTTTATCCCTTAATACTTCCTGCTGGCTGGAAATCAGATGAAACGGTTGGAGCTCTGGCAGCCATCTTGGACTGTGAAGTGAAAATAAAAATGGAGATCATACATGGCAAAGCAATAAAAAAGAAGAAGCCTGAGCCTCTGATTTCATTGAGACTACACAGTGCTTCATTTCATCATCAGAAAGAAAAGTAAACTTTTATGTTTTTTAGGCACTGTTCTTTGGAGATTTCTTATAATTTGCATCTGGATCTAATCCTAAAAATTCACTTAACAAATCAGGGAATATTTTTGGAAAAAAGTACTAAAGATGACACAGATGAACAGAAAGAAATAGAAGGTAGGAAGATGGGAAAACATGTCATTCCTTATGCCTAGTTATCACATTGCAGATTTTGATATGGTTATTAATTTTTAACATTCTCTAATAGGTGAAGAGAACAAATATTCATTGATCACCCACTATGTATTATACTGGTGGAATATGCTTACATTCTTTTTCTTTGAGCAGCAAATGCTACTTCCCTCCTCCAAATACTTAAAAAATTTTAATACTGAAGCCAATTTGCCTTTTTATGATAATGTACCAAGTTTAAGAAATCCCTAATATTGTGTTTCATAGTTTTTCCTCTGAAACTTGTCTTATATTCTAGAATCATAAATGCTTCAAGGTAAAAAAAAAAAAACAAAATACCTTTAATTGTCTGTAGAATGAAAAATTTGGTTTAGAAGATCTCTAATTAATTAAGCAATAAACACTGGATAAAAAATTCAGATCACTTGACTCCAAGTTATTGTTACATTTCCTCTTATTATCATATAAAATTTTAGAGTTGGAAGGGGATGTAGAAGCATCTAGGCAACATGGAAATACTTTCCCTACATTAGTTCAATTTTGCTGATTTCTAGTTGCCTTATGTGGCCTGACTTGGTTTCCTGGATGCTTAGTCCCTTAGGAGCTTTCATTTTCTCCATATCCACTAAAGCATTTATCCTGAGCTTTACATGTTTGATGTTAATAAATTGCAACTTACTTGACAAGTCCATATTGCTAAGAATTCTGAATCCCAGGCACGTGGGAGTCTAAGCAAACAATGCCCTGAGATAATTACAGTTCTCCCTAATTAGTCTGCTTGCTTCCACTCTTGCCTCTGTAGTCTATACTCAACAGAGCAGCCACAGCAATGCAATCAAAGCTGAATCCCACCATGTCATTGCTCTTCTAAAAATTCTCAGATGGAGCCGGTCCAAGGCCCAAGTAGTTCAAGTTCTGCGTGCTCTGCTTCAGTGGCCCGGGTTCGCAGTTCGGATCCCAGGCATAGACCTACACCACTCATCACCCATGCTGTGGCAGTGTCCCACATACAAAATGGAGGAAGATTGGCACAGATGTTAGCTCAGGGCCAATCTTCCTCAGCAAAAATAATAATAATAATAAAATTGTCAGATGGCTCCCAATTTCAAAGTTAAACCGGAAGTCTGCCCTAGACTTATAAGATCCCCTTGTATGATCAGTCCCCCTCCATCACCTTTCAGCCTTTATCTCCTCCTGGCCTCCCCTCTGTCATGCAGCTTCAGGCTTATTGGCCTCCTCACCATTCTCGGAACCCAAGAGGTGTGACCCCATGGGCTCCACCATCAGTCTGCACAGCTCTCCCTCAGACATCTAGGTGAATCACTCCTTCACTTCCTTCAAGGTTTTACTCTAATGCCAATTTCTCAATGAGACAACCACTCTGTTTAAAATATAATCTCTACTTCCCTGATTTTCCATTACCCTCCTCTGTTTTCCCCATAATATTTATAATCATAAAAATGTACAAATTACTTTCTATTGTTATCGTCCATCTCTCCCTACTAGAAAGTAGTCTTCATGAGAACACAGATTTATATCTATTTGGTTCCCTACACCCATTCTTAGAATAATAGTAAATGCTCAAAATGTACTTTTTGTTTTCCTAAATTCATCCCAAATCGTAGGCTTCTGTGTAGAAGGTGGTCTTAGTGAGGAGGAAAGTGTTGGAAAGGAAGTCTAGACACATTTTATATCTAGACCCCTGGAATAGAGCCTTCTAACTTTAGCAGGCATCTCTTTGTGCTCTAAAATGTGTAAAAAATTGAGAATAGGAGCATTTTGCAATTAAAGGAAGAGAGATGCAGCAGAATTGGCTGACTCATTTCCATCATTTCTCTTTTTTCTCTAGAAGCTGTGTTTATTCTATACTCTAAACATCTCTTGAAATTATTTCCCCCTCTCAATTCCCAGGTTGATGCTCTCGGTCAAGTTATTCTTAGACCATCACATTGTGCCACCCTATACACTCATAGCACCTTAATGTTCCTTGAGTCACATCCATCTTATCTTATTGGGATCACCGGCGGTTTCATCAAGCCCTGTAAAGGTCCACGCTGGGTCTACTTTGCTGACCACAGTATCCCTGTTGGCAAGCACAGCTCCTTGCACAGAATGAGCAAAATAAATGTTAATTAAATGAATGAAACTCTTACTTAAACCTTTGAAATAGTCTCCCATCTGCTCTCTTAGACTTCAATTTCTCCCCTGTTCCTTACACCTAACATTCTGCAGAAGCAGCATTTTTCTAAAAAATGAGATGTGCTTAATTCTCTTTATTGCTTACAACCATTTATTACCTACAGGAAGAATCCAAATCCCTTAAATATCTCCATAATAGGATCCTAGACTCCCTTTATGGCTTTCACTCTAGTGATTCATTCTATATCCCTTATATTTTTGTCACAGCCCAACTACTGTTTCCTCAAAATGTCTACCTCTTCATACCAAAATACCTTTACACATACTGTTGTCTCTCCCTGGAAGGTATCCAGTCATCTCTTAACCACTTTGGTCTTGCAGGGTCTTTGGGGTTGACTGATATGGTTAGTACAATGAAAGCCCACCCTTCGTCCTTCTACCTGCTCATGATCCCATCCCATGACATTGATTACAATACACATGAGAGTTTTTGTTTTATAACTGGTGAAGGTGGGTTGAATAGGGCCAGGCCAGGAAGGGAAAGCTACGGGATGATGACCAACCACTTTCATCCGGGTCCTGGTTCTGAACTTCTACAGTGAAGGGTGTTTAGGATCATATTTGATTGAATTATTCCCGAGAAAATTTGTAAGGCATTTGGTAGAAGCATAGCCTTGGATCCTCTGTGCCAGAGAGAATGGGCAACTGGGAGGAGAGCATCATCCTCACCTCGCAAGGAGCCA